>NC_044031.1:336720132-337321980 GCF_901765095.1 Microcaecilia unicolor | reverse complement strand
ACATTAGGGTCATGGAGTGGCCTAGCCAGTCACCAGACCTTAATCCCATTGAAAACTTATGGAGGGAGCTGAAGCTGCGAGTTGCCAAGCGACAGCCCAGAACTCTTAATGATTTAGAGATGATCTGCAAAGAGGAGTGGACCAAAATTCCTCCTGACATGTGTGCAAACCTCATCATCAACTACAGAAGACATCTGACCGCTGTGCTTGCCAACAAGGGTTTTGCCACCAAGTATTAGGTCTTGTTTGCCAGAGGGATTAAATACTTATTTCCCTCTGCAGAATGCAAATAAATTCATATACTTTCCACAATGTGATTTTCCGGATTTAATTTGTGATGTGCTATCTCTCACTGTTACCAATAACCTACCCTTCAATTATGGGCTGCTCATGTCTTTGTCAGTGGGCAAACTTACAAAATCAGCAAGGGATCAAATACGTATTTCCACCACTGTACATGTGGGTACAGTGGGTTTTGGGGGGGTTGGGGTTGGATGGCTCCCATTTATCACCACAAGTGTAACTGGTAGGGGGGTATGGGCCTGGGTCCACCTGCCTGAAGTGCACTGCACCCACAAAAAACTGCTCCAGGGACCTGCATACTGCTGTGATGGAGCTAGGTATGACATTTCAGGCTGGCATAGAGGCTGGCAAAAAATGTTTTGTAAATTTGTTTTGGGTGGGAGGGGGTTGGTGACCACTGGGGGAGTAAGGGGAGGTGATCCCCGATTCCCTCCAGTGGTCATCCGGTCAATTGGGGCACTTTTCTGAGGCTTGGTCCTAAATATAAATGGACCAAGTGAAGTCGACCAAGTGCTCGTCAGAGCCGGCCATCTTTTTTCCATTATCGTCTGAAGCCGGCCATCTCATAACCACGCCCCCGTCCTGCCTTCCATACCCTTCCGAAATGCACCCTTTAACTTTGGCCAGCTCTGCGATGGAAAGCAGTTGGAGCAGGCAAAAATCGGCTTTCCATTAAACCGATTTGGCCAGGTTCATGAGATGGCCGGCCATCTCCTGATTCGTGTCGGAAGATGGCCGGCAATCTCTTTCGAAAATAAGCTGGATAGATGCCTACGCGGCTTAGTAAAAGGGCCCCTAGGTGTATTCTGCAAAGCAGTGCATGTAAATTCTAACTCATATTGCTGAAAAGGGAGTATGGCTATTGGTGTGGAATGGGTGGGTTATGGCATTCTAGAAAACTACATGCAGGATTATAGAATGCACCTGCTCTATGCCTAACTTAGGCACCAGTATTTACACCAAGTTAGGCGCTGTCATGGCTGCTCGATGTATTCTATATACCACATGGAAATTTAGACTTATTCTATTAATTACGCCTAAATTAAGGCATACTTTATAGAATGCACCTAGGGCAATTTAATTTGAGCACCAAATGTTTAGGCTAATTTTCTATTTTTTGTATCAAGGGCCATGAACCAATGTTGCCCGTTTTGTAGGTGGTAAGGGCTTATGCGGTATTCCTGTGCTAACCAGTTAGCTGGAAGACCACTCTCCAACCCTTGACATGTCACTCAAAAAACTTTACAAACAAACAAAGCAAACTTTACCATGTGGTTAGCGCGCGCACATTTAGCAGTTACTGCTGGATGCCTGAGCATGTTCTGCGGTAAAAGGGCTCCTAAATTATTTACTGATTGTAAAAAGACACCTATTGAAAACAAGGAAACCAATAAGATCTGACCCAACCATTTAAAAAGACTAGATAGTCCTCTAAGGCAACATATTCCAGGGGTCAGCTGCAGTCATAGCAAAACAGATCCTGACAGCCAGTATTTGCCAATGAGAGTTCAAGGTGAGTTGTTCAGAAAGCTTTCCAAGCCGCAGTTCTAATGCAACAGATACCACTGAGGTAATTTGCCCAAGTTGTTTATGGTAAAGACTACAGTGCCTTGTTGTCCACCGGCAGCCATTTTGTCATCAGCATTCCGCAGGCGTGTTTGTTCCTTTTTGCTGGGTTTTCTGGACATCGTGGACGCCAACTTGCAGACAAATTTGTCCATATGTAGGTAGATGCGTCTCCCCCAAAAATCAGCTGTCAGAGTGGACGAGTTGCAATATTTTAAAAGGTGAAAGAGGCAAAGTGTCACGACTGTGGTCGTGATCCCTCTTTGACTCACCTTATGTCCCGATGGTCAGCTGCTGTGCTGGCTGCTGTCTGTAGGGTTTCTCTCCTGTATGTTTCAAGCCTCACTTTGGGTTCTGTGTATTTCCTGCCTCTGTCCTGTAGGGTTTCCACTTCCTCTGTGTTTCAAGCCTCACTTTGGTGTTCAATGTTTATTTCCTGTCTCTGTCCTGTTTATAAGGAAGTGGTGCACTTTCATTCAGTGCCTTTGCATTGCCAAAGGTCTCCAGGTTAGTCCATGTGCAATGAAGCACTTCTGCCTTGATTTCTTGTTACTTTGTTTATTGTCTGTGTGCCTGTGGGTACTTCTGCCTTGATTTCTTGTTGCTTTCTTCTTAGCCTTTGTGCCTGTGGGCATGTCTGTCTTGATTCCTTGTTTAGGGTGCCTGTGTGCACTTCTGCTTCTGTTCTTTTCGGTCTGTTTCTGTGCTAGGTTCAACCTTCAGCCATAGTTCTGTTGTTTGTCTTTGTGGGTCAGCGTTGTGTCCTGCCTAGTCTGCCTTGCTTGTTCTAGTCCCCTCTACCTTAGCTTCAGCCTTAGTTCTGTTGTTTGTCTGTGTGGGTCAGCTTTGTATCCTGCTTGTGTCTGCCCTGTTTGTCTTCAAGCTCCAGTCCCCTTCCTGCTTGTCTCTGCCCTGTTTGCTTTCAGCTTCTGTTCCCTGCCAATCTTGTTTGAGTATCCTGAATCTGGTTCCAATATCCTGAATCTTGTTCTTGCCAAGCATGTTTGAAAATCATGAATCCTGCTTGAGTATCCTGAATCTTGTTCCTGCCACACTTGTTCCAGTACCCTGAATCCTGTTTCAGTCAAGCCAAGTCTGTTCCTGCATCCACTTCCAGCCAAGCCAAGTCCGTTCCTGAATCTGATTCCAGCCAAGCCAAGTGCATCCTGAATCCTGTCCAGTCCTGCTTGGGGGGGGGGGGGGGGGGGGTTGCCTCCTGCTGCCGCTCAACGACAGTAGGCCAAGGGCTCACGTTGTTCCAGAGTTCGTGACTGTTTGTTTAAAGCCTGAGACCGTGACACAAAGGACCCCTGAGAGGGACAAAGACACAGCTGTCTCCCTCATAGCATCACGTGATCTCTAACCTGAATAATTTATTCTTGCTGAGGGTTGAAGTTAATTTGATCGGCATTCTATTTGCCTGCAAATTTTCCATTTTTTTTCCAAAGGGGAAGAATATGTTATTTTAATTTTTCTCTTATGACAAATCATGGAAGCAAGTCAGGTCATCAACTTCCTTTTTTTGCTATCTGAGTGAATGGGGAATGAATTGAACAAACCGTCATGGAAGATTTGGGCAAAGCTCTTTTTCATAGCCATTTTCCAAAGAGACAGAATCATAATTACCACAGCTTCTATGCTAGTTTTGGTCTTGGAGGATCAACCAGAGGAAGGGTGATAGACACAAGATACAGATAATAAAAAGCATGGGCTTTTTCCTCACACTTTATAAATGGCCGCCGAGACTTCCAGAGGCGGCCTCGCAAGACTTCTGCTGAAGTCTCGGCGGCCATTTTGAAGCGCGAACAGGCAGCGCCAGTGGGAGAGAGTCAGTTCTGGCAGCGGGCAGGCAAGACTGCCTGCCCCGAAGAATGCGAAGAGTCAGGTCGGGTCGGTGACGTGAGGGATCGGGAGGGAGGGACCGAATCGGATCAGGAGGGAGGGAGCAGGGGAGGAGAATTCGCCAACAACTCTGGAGGGGGTGGCAGGGGAGAAAAGGGAGTCACTGGGCATTTGTGGATGGAGGGGAAAGGAGGGTCACTGAGTATGGCTGGGTGCATGCAGGGCAGGGGAGAGGAGGGTCACTTCTGGACATGGGTGGATGGAGGGCAGGGGAAAGGGGGGTCACTGGGTATGGGTGCATGCAGGGTAGGGGAGAGGAGGGTCACTGCTGGACATGGGTGGATGGAGGGCAGGGGAAAGGGGGGTCACTGGGTATGGGTGCATGCAGGGCAGGGGAGAGGAGGGTCACTTCTGGACATGGGTGGATGAAGGGCAGGGGAAAGGAGGTCACTGGGTATTGGTGCATGCAGGGCAGGGGAGAGAAGGCAGGAGGGTCACTGCTGGACATGGATGGATGGAGGTCAGGGGAAAGGAGGGTCACTGGGTATGGGTGCATGCAGGGCAGGGGAGAGGAGGATTGCTGGGCATGGGTGCATGCAGGGCAGGGGAGAGCAGGGTCGCTGGGTATGGGTGCATGCAGGGCAGGGGAGAGGAGGGGAGAGAGAAGAAATGCTGGACATGGATGGAGGGGAGAGGAGGGTCGCTGGGTGCATGCAGGGCAGGGGGAGAGAAGGGTTACTGGACATGGGTGGATGGAGAGGAGGGGAGAGAGAAGAAATGCTGGACATGGATGGAGGGGAGGGAAGAGTGAGGAAGGAGATGAGATGAGGGAAAAGAAAGAGAGGAGAAAAACAGCACATGGATGAAGAAAATAGGCAGAAGCTGAGGACCAGAAATGAAGAAGAAAGGAGGAAAGGAAAGAAATAAATGGAAAGGAAGCCCTGGAAACGGAGTTAAGAGGACAGATAGCAGCAGAATCGGATACTGGGCCAGCATGATCAGAAAAACAGTCACCAGACAACAAAGGTAGAAAAAAAATAATTTTATTTTCATTATAGTGTTTGGAATATGTTCACTTTGAGAATCAGGTGCTCAACATTAAAAGTTTATATTTATTTACTTATTTATGGCATTTTATACTACTACTACTACTACTTAACATTTCTAAAGCGCTACTAGGGTTAAGCAGCGCTGTACAATTTAACATGGAAGGACAGTCCCTGCTCAAGGAGCTTACAATCTAAAAGACATGTGTACAATCTAAAGACAAGTGTACAATCTAAAAGACAGGTGTACAATCTAAAAGACGAGTGTAGAGTCAATCTGATAGGGCATACTATATTTCTCGAAAGGTTAGGTGCCGAAAGCAGCATTGAAGAGGTGAGTTTTAAGCAGAGATTTGAAGATGGGTAGGGAGGGGGCTTGGCTTAGGGGTTGAGGGAGAGTGTTCCAGGCATAGGGTGAGGCAAGGCAGAATGAGTGGAGCCTGGAATTGGCAGTGGTGGAGAAGGGTACTGAAAGGAGGGATTTGTCCTGAGAGCGGAGGTTACGGGCGGGAACAAAGGGGGAGATGAGGGTAGAGAGAAAGTGAGGAGCCGCAGACCGGGTGCATTTGTAGGTAAGGAGGAGAAGCTTGAATTGTATGTGGTATCTGATCGGAAGCCAGTGAAGTGACTTGATGAGAGGGGTGATTGGAACCTGGGATCATTTAATTTTTTTTTTCCTGGAGTAATGCATTGCCCCCCCCCCCCAGGCTTTCTCCCCGGCTATAGCCAGCTCTGCAATTTGGGGGGGGGGCACAGAGGGGGACAGGGGGCGCAGAGGGGGACGGGGTGCAGAGGGGGACCAGGGAGAGAGCCTGTTGTTAAACATTTACCAGCACACCACTGGCTATGATCCATTGATTTTTAATGAAAAAATTCATAAATTCAGCACAAGCCTAATTTACATATCTGAATATCCTTACTTGTGAGCAATGCATCTGATCAAGTGACTTTTATAAGCTATCAATTTCTTTTTAAAGAAATTAGCCAATATCATACTGGGAAAGTTATATTAAGATATTGTTTGAGGGAAGTGTTGACAGAGGATAACATGATTTATGGTTCACATCCATCATGCTGACATACATTGTACAGATGATGCTGTTTGTCAAAACATTGAGCAGCAGAAAGCAAAACCTTTTAATCATGTGGGCAACACTACACTTTCCAACTAAACCTTCAGAATATTAAACCACTGCTTGTCATATAAGTGAGAGCCCAATAAACTTACAACAATAAGTAGATATAAAGTATATGACTTCAGAAGAATACATTGTATTTTTATCCAAGGTTATCCAAAAGCTATTACAGTTCTTTAATATAGAAATTCCTTTTTCAAGAAAAAAGTATTATAGCATAGTAATATAAACTCAACTAGGCATAGAGTATGCATTCTATACAATTATTTTAACATATAACATTTGCAGGGAGAAATAGTCTGAAATAGTAACATGTAGTAAATTATAGACAATAAGGATAAGTAACAAAGTGGATATCCCAGGATTCTATATAGCGAGAATTAAATTGCTTGTGCAAATACAGTCATATTCTGAATTTGTGTATGCAACTTAATTACTTAACAAGACAATCAGTGCTGATAATTGCCACTTAACAATTATTGATACTAATTGGCATTAATTAGAATTTGCACACAGAACTGTTTAATTGCATTCTACAATGCGATGCACGTAAATTCTAAGTCACATGGAGGGGCATAATGGAACGTCGCCAGCCAAATAGATCGCCGGCGATCTATGTTGGCGGCGGCGCTACAGCTGGCCGGAACCGTATTATCGAAAAAGATGGCCGGCCATCTTTGTTTTTCGATAATACGATTTAGCCCGGCCAAATGCCATGGAGTTCACCGGGTTTGAGATGGCCGGGTTTGTTTTTCAGCGATAATGGAAAGTTATGTCGGCCATCTCAAACCCCGGACAAATTCAAGGCATTTGGCCGTGGGAGGAGCCAGCATTTTTAGTGCACTGGCCCCCCTGACATGCCAGGACACCAACCAGCCACCCTAGGGGTCACTGCGCTGGACTTCAGAAAAGCTCCCACGTGCATAGCTCCCTTACTTTGGGAGCGAGCCCCCCCCCCCCAACCTCCCCCCCCCCCCCATGTACTGCACCCACTAAAATTGCTCCAGGGACCTGCATACAGCCTCTAGGACTTATTGCTGCTGTATAACTTTGGCACACCAGTTCACACCTGAAGACTAATCTCTCTGAAAAAGTCCTTTCTTGAAATAAGCACGTTTACTCACAGTTAACTGCAGATCAGAGGTTGTGCCCCACTGGCAAAGAGTCCCCTGGTACTAAGATTAGCAGTAGGTCAGAGCTGGCACAATGGTATACAATGCCCTCTTTCAGCACTATTCAAGGTAAGAACTACCTTCTCTAACATGGGTAACACATGAAAGGGAACTAAAACTGGCTTACAAAAATGGCCACTACTGCATGGACTACAACAGGAAACAAAACAGGGTACACTCTGACCCAATTAGCAGGGGGGAAAAAGCACCATGGGAGTAGAGCCCAGTACCCTACACCCACCACAATGCATTGCTAATGTGACTCTCTGCAGGGCACCTAACAGAAAAGGTGTCACACTCACCCCAGAGCCACATCGCAACCAGGGAAAGGCTGTCGGAGGATACAACACATTCTGCTGTCATGGAGGTGGTTACGGCATTTGAGGCTGGCATACAGGCTGGAAAAAAGGTTTTTAGTTTTATTTTTTAGTTTGGAAGGGGATTGGTGACCACTGGGGGAGTATGGGGAGGTCATCCCCCATTCCCTCCAGTGGTCATCTGGTCAGTTGGGGCACCTTTTTGAGGCTTGGTAGTGAAAATAAAAGGACCAAGTAAAGGCGGCGAAATACTGCTTAACGCTGCTTTTTTTTTTCATTATCGGCAAAAGCCGGCCATCTGGTAGCCACGCCCATGCCCGCCCATGTCCCGCCTTCGCTAATCTACCGACACGCCCCCTTGAACTTTCGCCGGTGAAGCGACAGGAAAGTGGCAATGCTGTCTAAAATGCCGCTTTCGATTATACCGATTAAGAAATCGCCGGCCATCTCCCGATTTGTGTTGGAAGATAGCCGGTGATCACTTTCGATTATAAGCTGGATAGTTGAAAAGGGAGCATGGCCATGGGAGTAGAATGGGTGGGTTGTGCATGTTTCTAAAATCTATGCACATTGTTTTAGAATACACCCGGTCTGCACGTAATTTAGATGTTGGCATAACTGCCTGCAACTAAATTTAGTTGTGCAGAGGAGCACTCGCTATCCTATATAATAATTTGCACCTCCAACAATCTAC
Source organism: Microcaecilia unicolor (assembly GCF_901765095.1). NCBI lineage: Eukaryota > Metazoa > Chordata > Amphibia > Gymnophiona > Siphonopidae > Microcaecilia > Microcaecilia unicolor. Next base: position 337,313,904 of record NC_044031.1, on the reverse strand, counting down.
TTCTAGATGCCTGGGTTCATAACACAATTCCCATTGGTCCGCCCTCGCGTCTGAATGTGATGACGTTAGAAGGAGGATCAATTAGAGGGAAGGGAAACCAGCACCAGCCAGCCACAGAATGTTGGAGGTGAGGATACAATCGCGGGAGAATCGCCCCCTCCCTCCCCCCTGTCCTTCGAGTTCCAGGATCCCCCTCTCCTCTGAGTTCCAAGCCCACCCACCTCTCCTCCGAGTTCCAGACCTGGCCCCTCCCTCCCTCCCTCCCTCTCCTCCTCTCCCCTCCAAGTTCCATGCCCCCTCTCCTCCGAGTTTCAGACCCCCGCCCCTCCCTCCCTCCCTCCCTCTCTCTTTCTCCCCTCCGAGTGGCAGCCCAACCTGCGTTGCCCACCCTCTTCTCCAAGTCCTCCGCCTGCCCCTCGCCTTCCTGCGTGCTGGCCTGAATTTAAAAGTTCTTACCTTGAGGTCCGCTGGCAGCAGTGAAAGGCAAGCAAGCACGGCGCTTCAGCCTGCCTTCCCTTCTGTCTCAGTTCTGCCTCTGGTCCCACCCTTCCGGAAAGAGGAAATGAGAGGGGGGCATGGAACTCAGAGGGGAGGGGAGGAGAGGAGAGGCAGGGTGGGAGGTGGCCTGGAACTCAGAGGAGAGGGAGGGCGGGGCATGGAACTCGGAGGAGAGGGGGGCCTGGAACTTGGAGAAAAGAGAGAGGGGGCCTGGAACTCGGAGGAGAGGGAGGGGGGCCTGGAACTCAGATGAAAGGGAGAAGAGGGGACCAAGAACTAGGAGGGAGGGGGAGGGAGGGGCCTGGAAGTTGGAGGAGAGGGGGCACCTTAAACTCAGAGGAGAGGGGAGCCTGGAACTCAGAGGAGAGAGGGAGGGGAGAGGAGGAGAGGGGGGCCTGGAACTCAGAGGACAGGTAGGGAGGGAGGGAGGGGGGCCTGGAACTCGGATGAAAGGGAGAAGAGGGGACCAGGAACTAGGAGGGAGGGGAGAGAGGGGGCCTGTAAGTCGGAGGAGAGGGGGCACCTTAAACTCAGAGGAGAGGGGGACCTGGAACTTGGAGGAGAGGGGGGAGGAGAGGGAGGGGAGAGAAGGGGCCTGGAACTCGGAGGACAGGTAGGGAGGGAGGGGGGCATGCGGGGGCCTGGAACTCAGAGAAGAGGGAGGGAGGGGGGCCTGGAACTCGAAGGAGACAGAGGGGGGCCTGAAACTCGGACGAGAGCGAGGGAGGGAGGCCTGGAACTCGGAGAAGAGGGGAGCCGAGAACTCAGAGGAGAGGGAGGGGGCCTGGAACTCGGATGAGAGGGGGGAGGGAGGGGGCCAAGCTGGAACTCGGAGGATAACCTTGCTAGCGCCCGTTTCATTTGTGTGAGAAACGGGCATGTTTTACTAGTATTCTATAAACTGTGTAAAAATTTAGTCTTATTCTATAAAGTATGCCTAAATGTAAGCATACTTTATAGAATATGCCAAGATGTATTTTGTTTCAGCGTTGATTTTTTAGGCATGATATATAGAATCTAGTCCATAATGCTTTTCTTGCGCATTCATTACAAAACATGTCTTGTAGCTTTATATTATTATTTTCTGCAACTATAAAATCACATGAAAATTAATTAACTACTGAAATACATAAAATTACAGCAAATAACCCATAAAAATGTAGGCACAGACTGGCTAGTAAGGTACAGTTCTAATAGTACAGAAAACTGAAATATGTTTAAGTTAAAAATACTTCTATTAGATTTTTAAAAATGCAGCACATGAGGTTTTTAGTTCTAACATAATGTGCATTATTTTCTGAAAATGACATAGGACACATTTTCGGATTTCGACTAGCCATTTTCATGTTTTAAAAATGGGAAACAGTATGGGTTACATTCAGGCTTATTTTCGAAAGAGAAGGGTGCCCATCTTCCGACACAAATCGGGAGATGGGCGTCCTTCTCTCAGGGTTGCCCAAATCGGCATAATCGAAAGCCGATTTTGGGCACCCTCAAATGCTTTCCGTCACAGAGACGACCAAATTTCACGGGGGCATGTCGGCAGCTTAGCGAAGGCGGGACTGGGGCATGCCTAACACATGGACGTCGTCAGCCGATAATGGAAAAAAGAAGGGCGTCCCTGACTTTACTTGGTCCGTTTTTTCTTGAGACCAAGCTTCAAAAAGGTGCCCGAACTGACCAGATGACCACCGGAGGGAATCAGGGATGACCTCCCCTTACTCCCCCGGTGGTCACCAACCCCCTCCCATCCTAAAAAAAAACCACTTAAAAAACATTTTTTGCCAGCCTCTATGCCAGCCTCAAATGTGATACCCAGCTCCATCACAGCAGTATATAGGTCCCTGGAGCAGTTTTAGTGGGTGCAGTGCACTTCAGGCAGGCGGACCCAGCCCCCCCCCCCTCTTACACTTGTGGTGGTAAATGTGAACCCTTCAAAACCCACCAGAAACCCACTTTACCCACATATAGGTGCCCCCCCTTCACCCCTTAGGTTTATGGTAGTGGTATACAGTTGTGGGAGTGGGGATTTGGGGGGCTCAGCACACAAAGTAAGGGAGCTATGCACCTGGGAGCAATTTGTGAAGTCCACTGCAGTGCCCCCTAGGGTGCCCGTTTGGTGTCCTGGCATGTGAGGGGGACCAGTGCACAACGAATGCTGGCTCCTCCCACGACCAAATAGCTTGGATTTGGTCGTTTTTGAGATGGGTGTCCTCGGTTTCCATTATTGGTGAAAACCAGGGATGACCATATCTAAGGTCGACCTAAATGTTGAGATTTGGGCGTCCCTGACCGTATTATCGAAATGAAAGATGGATGCCCATCTTGTTTCGATAATACAGATTTCCCTGCCCCTTCATGGGGCCGTCCTGCGAGGACAGCCCCAGGAAAACTTGGGCGCCCCATTCGATTATGCTCCTCAGTGTAGACAATTCCCATGACAACCCATCCCTAATAATTGCAAGCTTGATGCCCATAGTTGCCAGCTCCATGTTCTGGTGCATGGGACCAATGATAGATGAAATAAACACCAGACCAAGTTTCTACAGCATAGAACCTTTGTAATAAACAGTTGTAACAGTGTGTTATCAGTTGGAGGGATTTTTGAAAAACCAATGTTTTTTCTCCCTATTTGAGAGTTTTTTTTACATTGGTTTTAGGTTTTTCCCCTCTTTATTAACATAAGGACCAGTGATAATAAACTGCCCTATTGTAGCAGAGAAGCACCCATTTAGGAGCACAAATTCTGTATAAAATTTTCTCAATAGGAAGCTTTGAGTTCCACTTTGATTTAGTATATATTTTCAGACCAGGACTGTAAGATAAATTGCTCGTTTTCAAACTGGCTTTTGGATTAGTAGTTAAACATCAACAGTTGTGTCATGAGTGTCATGCAGTATATACGACCAACAGGGTCCATTAAAAATTCCATCCTGTCCAGTGTCCATTTTATAAACTGTGTTCATGGCAGGTCACCACAAGGGCAGCGCCTCATGGCTGTGGGTTAGAAAGGCGAAGCTACATACCCAAATGTGCCTAATACCATGATGCTCAGAGCATACTACATGCCCCTGAAGCTCTTCTATATCTCAGGTCTTATAGGCTGGAGATGCATCAGGATTCTGGGTTGGCTGTATGTCCTGTAGGCTTCATGGTGAGACAGTGACAGACACACCTTCACCACTGTCCTTTTCCTTGGGGGGGTCTGTAGATGGAGAGGGTCTAGTTGGTGTGCATTGATTATCACCAAAAATCAGAAACGACCAAGTCTAGGGAGGACCATCTCTAAGGACGACCAAATTTCAGGATTTGGGCGTCCCTGACCATATTATCAAAATGAAAGATGGATGTCCATCTTGTTTTGAAAATACGGGTTTCCCCGCCCCTGGATGAGGACATTTTGCAAGGACATCCAAATCGAAACGAGGACATCCCTTTCGATTATGCCCCTCCACACGTCTTTCAGATCATGCACTAGCCTTAGAGGTAAGTGTGACAATATTTGAAAACAAAAAATGAAGACTAACCCCCAAATTCTATAAATGGTGCCTTAAGTTGTATGTGCTAATTTGGCTGCATGGCCAAATTACGCACACAACTTAATTGATTAACAAGCCAATCAGCAAAGATAATCGGTACTTAATCAATTAGCAGCACTAATTTGCTTTAATTAGTATTTACACACACAACTTTCTAAGCATATTCTATAACACAGTGTACATAAACTCTAATACATACAGCTGAAAAGGGGGCATGGCCATGGGCATGGAATGGGTGGGTTGTTGGTATTTCAAAAACCTATGCGCACTATTATAGAATACACTTGGTTTGTGCCTTAGTAAGGCGCAGGTATTTAGGCCTGGTTTTCAGTGACCTAAATGGGTGCGCCTAAATTTTAGTCACAAGAATGGCATGTGAGCATATTCTATAAACTGCACCTAACTTTACGCATAATTTATAGAATAATGCTAAGTGTGGGGTTTATCGGCACCAATCTATAAGGCACTATTTATAGAATTTGGCCCTAAATGCATTTCTGCTGAAAGATAACACATATATAGAAAAAGTCAAAACTTGAACTACTAAGTGGAGTGCCTCAGGGATCAGTGCTGGGGCCGATTCTGTTCAATATATTTGTGAGTGACATTGCCGAAGGGTTAGAAGGTAAAGTTTGCCTATTTGCGGATGATACTAAGATTTGCAACAGAGTGGACACCCGGGAGGGAGTGGAAAGCATGAAAAAGGATCTGAGGAAGCTAGAAGAATGGTCTAAGGTTTGGCAATTAAAATTCAATGCGAAGAAATGCAAAGTGATGCATTTAGGGAGTAGAAACCCACAAGAGACTTATGTGTTAGGCGGTGAGAGTCTGATAGGTACGGACGGAAGGAGGGATCTTGGGGTGATAGTATCTGAGGATTTGAAGGCGACAAAACAGTGTGACAAGGCGGTGGCCGTAGCTAGAAGGTTGTTAGGCTGTATAGAGAGAGGTGTGACCAGCAGAAGAAAGGGGGTGTTGATCCCCTGTATAAGTCGTTGGTGAGGCCCCACCTGGAGTATTGTGTTCAGTTTTGGAGGCCATATCTTGTTCAGGATGTAAAAAGAATTGAAGCGGTGCAAAGAAAAGCTACGAGAATGATATGGGATTTGCGTTACAAGACGTATGAGGAGAGACTTGCTGAACTAAACATGTTGTAAGGAGTATGGTAAGGAGTCTGGAGAAAGAAAGGGGGTGGGGAGGAACCCCAGCTACCAAAAAGGGAAAGATGACACGGTGGGGGTTCCGATCCTGCCCAAAAGGGACATAAGAGTAGAACACTACAAGTCCCAGAAAGCCCCAGGAGAGCACCTGGTAAGGGGGAGAAATAGGGTGCACCTCCCAGAGGCTCCAAAAGGGGGCCAAGCAAAAAGGGAGAAAGCTGAAGCTCTACCCTGGTGGAAAAGGTGGTGGTGGAAAAAAGGGGCGGAGAAAGAACAACCCCAGAACCCGGTTAATGAGGGAAAAGGGAATCAGCTGGAGGGGGGGAGGGGAGAGGAGAAAATGGAATGGGCTCCAGAGGAGAGGGGAGGAGAGGAGCCAGAGGCGATGGAAGAAGGAGAGCCAGAGGAGGTCCCTGAGGAACCGATGGAGCTGTTGGCTCTGACTCAGTCAGAGCAGGAGGTATAGGGGGCTGTCCGGGTCAAGCGGGAGGAGGTCAGGAGAAAAGGCTGACCAAGAGGGTGGGACCCGGAGGCTTTGAGCCCGCGAAAAGCCTGGCTACATTTAGGGCTGTGTTTGGAAAAGCCCTGCTGCAAGTGGAACTGTGTTTAAAGGCCTTGCTACTTTTTGAGACTGTGTTTGAAAAGCCTGGCTACATTTAGGGCTGTGTTTGGAAAGGCCCTGCTGCAAGTGGAACTGTGTTTAAAGGCCTTGCTACTTTGTGATACTGTGTTTGAAAAGCCTGGCTACATTTAGGGCTGTGTTTGGAAAAGCCCTGCTGCAAGCGGAACTGTGTTTAAAGGCCTTGCTACTTGTTGAGACTGTGTTTGAAAAGCCTGGCTACATTTAGGGCTGTGTTTGGAAAAGCCCTGCTGCAAGTGGAACTGTGTTTAAAGGCCTTGCTACTTTTTGAGACTGTGTTTGAAAAGCCTGGCTACATTTAGGGCTGTGTTTGGAAAAGCCCTGCTGCAAGCGGAACTGTGTTTAAAGGCCTTGCTACTTGTTGAGACTGTGTTTGAAAAGCCTGGCTACATTTAGGGCTGTGTTTGGAAAAGCCCTGCTGCAAGTGGAACTGTGTTTAAAGGCCTTGCTACTTTTTGAGACTGTGTTTGAAAAGCCTGGCTACATTTAGGGCTGTGTTTGGAAAGGCCCTGCTGCAAGTGGAACTGTGTTTAAAAGCCTTGCTACTTTGTGATACTGTGTTTGAAAAGCCTGGCTACATTTAGGGCTGTGTTTGGAAAAGCCCTGCTGCAAGTGGAACTGTGTTTAAAGGCCTTGCTACTTGTTGAGACTGTGTTTGAAAAGCCTGGCTACATTTAGGGCTGTGTTTGGAAAAGCCCTGCTGCAAGTGGAACTGTGTTTAAAGGCCTTGCTACTTGTTGAGACTGTGTTTGAAAAGCCAGGCTACATTTAGGGCTGTGTTTGGAAAGGCCCTGCTGCAAGTGGAACTGTGTTTAAAAGCCTTGCTACTTTGTGATACAGTATTTGAAAAGCCTGGCTACATTCAGGGCTGTGTTTGGAAAAGCCCTGCTGCAATTGGAACTGGGTGTAAAAGCCTTGCTGTAAATTGAAAGGTGCTGGAAACAGCCTGTCTCCCCAGGGAGCCGGGTTTTGAGTGGAAAGATCCCTAAGGAAGTGGGACAACAGAGGAAAAGGGCTCTGAGCTGAGGACCAGCATGTTCTTTTCTACAATGTATACTCTGGAGGAAAGGAGAAGCAGGGGTGATATGATACAGACGTTCAAATATTTGAAAGGTATTAATCCGCAAACGAACCTTTTCCGGAGATGGGAAGGTGGTAGAACGAGAGGACATGAAATGAGATTGAAGGGGGGCAGACTCAAGAAAAATGTTAGGAAGTATTTTTTCACAGAGAGGGTGGTGGATGCTTGGAATGCCCTCCCGCGGGAGGTGATGGAGATGAAAATGGTAACGGAATTCAAACATGCGTGGGATATGCATAAAGGAATCCTGTGCAGTAGGAATGGATCCTCAGAAGCTTAGCCGAAATTGGGTGGCAGAGCAGGTGAGGGAAGAGGGGTTGGTGGTTGGGAGGCGAGGATAGTGGAGGGCAGACTTATACGGTCTGTGCCAGAGCCAGTGATGGGAGGCGGGACTAGTGGTTGGGAGGCGGGAAATACTGCTGGGCAGACTTATACGGTCTGTGTACATAAGTACATAAGTACATAAGTAGTGCCATACTGGGAAAGACCAAAGGTCCATCTAGCCCAGCATCCTGTCACCGACAGTGGCCAATCCAGGTCAAGGGCACCTGGCACGCTCCCCAAACGTAAAAACATTCCAGACAAGTTATACCTAAAAATGCGGAATTTTTCCAAGTCCATTTAATAGCGGTCTATGGACTTGTCCTTTAGGAATCTATCTAACCCCTTTTTAAACTCCGTCAAGCTAACCGCCCGTACCACGTTCTCCGGCAACGAATTCCAGAGTCTAATTACACGTTGGGTGAAGAAAAATTTTCTCCGATTCGTTTTAAATTTACCACACTGTAGCTTCAACTCATGCCCTCTAGTCCTAGTATTTTTGGATAGCGTGAACAGTCGCTTCACATCCACCCGATCCATTCCACTCATTATTTTATACACTTCTATCATATCTCCCCTCAGCCGTCTCTTCTCCAAGCTGAAAAGCCCTAGCCTTCTCAGCCTCTCTTCATAGGAAAGTCGTCCCATCCCCACTATCATTTTCGTCGCCCTTCGCTGTACCTTTTCCAATTCTACTATATCTTTTTTGAGATACGGAGACCAGTACTGAACACAATACTCCAGGTGCGGTCGCACCATGGAGCGATACAACGGCATTATAACATCCGCACACCTGGACTCCATACCCTTCCTAAAAGGCAGGTACAAATCAAGGTAAGGTATACACATATGAGTTTATCTTGTTGGGCAGGCTGGATGGACCATGCAGGTCTTTTTCTGCCGTCATCTACTATGTTATATGTTACTAACCATTTCTATTATGTCAAAAGATATATCATTTTTTATATACAGAATGTGGGAAAACTATAAACTATAGTCCCTGTAAATCGAATCAGCAGCAGATAGCTCTTTCAGACGAAAATTAAACATTATTCTGTCATGAGCAGAGTGGGCAAAACAGCATTGACACTTGTTTGCCTGATCTTGAATTTCTTAGGTTAAGCAAACCAATTTTAGGGTAAGAAATTATAAAAGCTATCAGTTTATAAAAAAAAAAAAAGTTTTAGAACTAATAGTCATTTTACCAGCAATTTTCCAATTTGTTAACACTCTGGGTGTTACAAAAAAGGAAGACCCTAGACACACATGGCCATGCGGTAAGACCAGGGCTGGTGCAAGGGCTTCTAGCGTCCCCCCTGAAAACCTATAAATTGGTGTCCTCATTAATATTAATTGTAGGTCACACACTCCCCTTTTCTTAAAGTACCCTTATTAACTGTTTTTTAATTAAATAGCATCACACAACAAATAGAAGTTTTACAAAAGGTTACAACCATTTAGCTTTTTGTGCTTCCCCTATCTAGATATGAATATCATGAAATAAAAATTGAATATCACTAAAAGCCCCTTTTACTATGCTACTTCAGCGGTACTTCCCACCCCTAGCATGCCATCTTATCCAGCACTACAAAAATTAATTTCTTTTTGTAACGCCAGAGTGTACCATGTGGTAATCTGGCAGTGCTGTGGTTACCACCAGATTAGCGTGGGAGCCCTTACCGCCACCTCAATGGGTGGCAGTAAGGGCTCCACCCCAAAATGGCCATGCAGCAAGTGCTTTACTTGCTGCACAGCCATTTTCTGCAGGAAAGAGAGACTTTCCTTTTACCCGCTGTGATAAAAGAGGGCCTTGGCGCATATAAAAAACATGTACTGACACCAGCACAGGCCCCCTTTGCCACAGCTTGCTAAAAGAAGCCCTAAAATGGCTTTAAAAATTATTGTAACTGGTAGCAAAAGCAGTTATAAACTCTGTATTTTGTGCTCAGTTTTCTACACTGTTCTATACAATATGGATGGCCAAATGTCAGTGAGGATATCCTGTTCCCGATGGGTTCATCTTAACTGTTGTTGTGATCTGCTTTGGGAAGCCTGGTGTTATAAGTATGATGGAATATATTGAATATATGGAAATATTGAAGTTAAATGGAAGTGGAATTAAACTCTCCTTTCACTGGTGCACATGAAATCATATCTACATCTGTTTTGTAGAAGTTTACATTCTGTTGTTATTATTCTGTTGTTTGATTATTCTGTTGTTTGAGCATGTTTCAGGGACAAGTGGTTTATAAGTTAAAATAATAAAAACAGCTCCAACTGTTCTACTGCTGCTTTCCCTTAGCCATCATTATTCTGGGGAATCATCTATATAAAACACACAGTCAAGACACAAAGATTAACTCCCCCCCCCCCCACCAAAAAAACCCCACAAAAAACAAAAACATGCCTTTTACAACCAAACAGACTTGAAGAAATAAATACATATGCAAGATTGAAAGATAATGAAAATGGCTATGTGGAGAGTGATGAAGATAAAGCGAACGTGCTAAACAATTATTTCTCTTCAGTGTTTACAGAAGAAAATCCTGGAGAAGGACCGCAGTTGGCTGCCAAGGAAACATCTGGGAATGGAGTGGATACTGGGTCATTTACGGAAGAAAGAGTTTATAAACAGCTTCAGAATCTGAAAGTGGACAAAGCTATGGGACTGGATGGGATACATCCCAGGATACTGAGGGAGCTCAGAGATCTTAAAGATTTATTTAATAGATATTTAGAGATGGGAGAAGTACCGCGAGATTGGAGACGAGTGGATGTGGTCCCTCTCCACAAAAGTGGAGACAGGGAAGAAGTGGGAAACTACAGACCGGTAAGTCTCACGTCGGTGGTAGGAAAAATAATGGAGTCGCTGCTGAAAAGATAGTTAACTTTCTAGAAGCCAACGGGTTACAGGACCCGAGGCAACATGGCTTTACCAAAAGAAAATTTTGCCATAATGAATCTTATTAACTTCTTTGACTGCGTGACCAAAGAACTGGATGAAGGACGTGCACTAGATGTAATATACTTGGATTTCTGCAAAGCCTTTGATACGGTCCCCCACAAAAGACTCGTGAATAAGCTGAAAGGGTTGAAATTAGGACTGAAAGTGGTGAACTGGATAGGAAACTGGTTGACCGACAGGTGGCAGAGTGTGGTGGTAAATGGCATCTGCTCGGAGGAAAGGAAGGTGAGCAGTGGAGTTCATCAGGGGTTGGTGCTGGGGCCTATTCTGCTTAATATATTTGTGGGAGATATTGTTGAAGGGTTGGAAAGGAAGGTGTGCCTTTTTGCAGATGACACAAAACTAGCCAATAGAGTGGATACCCTGGAGGGAGTAGAAACGATGAGAAGGGATCTTCGAATGTTAGAAGAATGGTCGAGGGTCTGGCAGTTAAAATGTAATCCCTTAAACAATTACTGGGTTAATTCTATAAATGGTGGGAATTGCAGCTCTACCCTCAGGTTAGCCTTACAGTGAAGTTATATTGAAATATTTAATTTACTGTTTGTAAGTATGGACTTCAGGCATGATATAACAGAATTTATAATAGAAAGCCTTGTCTATTTTTTAATCTTCTAGCTCTACTTGCTCTCTTAAGCTGATGCTGTTGCTGTTTTAGGCACAGTCTGACTGCAGCTCTTTTTGAACGATTATTATATCCTACTGATGACGCCTTCACATGCGAAACATGGACCATGTAGGGGATAAAGTTTGCTGAAAACATGAACTGTGCATTCAAATGCTGAAATTGAGCTTCTAGGAATATTGTGTACTTTGATCCTTTTGGATCATCTGGATTTTTTGCACTGATTCAACACACATCAGAAAAAGCATTACACACCCTGGACTGCTGCTAATAAGAACTACACCTTTCCATATGCGGATCACCACAGCACCCTAAGATAAGTTCAACATACTTTATACTTCACGTACTGCTCTTTATATTATTTGGCTGAAAGAGGATGGTTATCGATGCTATGATGGTGATATGGAGGGGCATAATCGAACGGTGCCGGCTATCTATGGGGCCAGCTCTGTAAAGGGGCAGAGTCAACCGTATTATCGAAAAAGATGGCCGGTCATCTTTTCTTTCAATAATACGGTTGGGGCCAGCTAAATCTCAACATTTAGGTCAAATGTTTAGCGCCGGGTTTAGAGATCGCCGGATTTAGAGATGGCCAGCTTTGGTTTTTGGCCATAATGGAAACCGGGCCCAGCCATCTCAAACCCGGCAAAATGCAAGCCCTTTGGTCATGGGAGGAGCCAGCATTTGTAGTGCACTGGTCCCCCTCACATGCCTGGACACCAACCAGGCACCCTAGGGGGCACTGCAGGTGCTCCCAGGTGCATAGCTCCCTTACCTTGTGTGCTGAGCCCCCCAAATCTCCCCCAAACCCACTCCCCACAACTCTACAACACTACCATAGCCCTTAGGGATGAAGGGGGGCACCTACATGTGGGTACAGTGGGTTTTGGGGTTTTTTGGAGGGCTCAACATTTACCACCACAAGTGTAACAGGTAGGGGGGGATAGGCCTGGGTCCACCTGCCTGAAGTGCATTGCACCCACTAAATACTGCTCCAGGGACCTGCATACTGCTGTCATGGAGCTCGGTATGACATTTGAGGCTGGCATAGAGGCTGGCCAAAAAATATTTTTTTTTTTTGGGTGGGAGGGGGTTGGTGAACACTGGGGGAGTAAGGGGAGGTGATAAGTACATAAGTACATAAGTACATAAGTAGTGCCATACTGGGAAAGACCAAAGGTCCATCTAGCCCAGCATCCTGTCACCGACAGTGGCCAATCCAGGTCAAGGGCACCTGGCACGCTCCCCAAACGTAAAAACATTCCAGACAAGTTATACCTAAAAATGCGGAATTTTTCCAAGTCCATTTAATAGCTGTCTATGACTTGTCCTTTAGGAATCTATCTAACCCCTTTTTAAACTCCGTCAAGCTAACCGCCCGTACCACGTTCTCCGGCAACGAATTCCAGAGTCTAATTACACGTTGGGTGAAGAAAAATTTTCTCCGATTCGTTTTAAATTTACCACACTGTAGCTTCAACTCATGCCCTCTAGTCCTAGTATTTTTGGATAGCGTGAACAGTCGCTTCACATCCACCCGATCCGTTCCACTCATTATTTTATACACTTCTATCATATCTCCCCTCAGCCGTCTCTTCTCCAAGCTGAAAAGCCCTAGCCTTCTCAGCCTCTCTTCATAGGAAAGTCGTCCCATCCCCACTATCATTTTTGTCGCCCTTCGCTGTACCTTTTCCAATTCTACTATATCTTTTTTGAGATACGGAGACCAGTACTGAACACAATACTCCAGGTGCGGTCGCACCATGGAGCGATACAACGGCATTATAACATCCGATTCCCTCCTGTGGTCATCTGGTCAGTTGGATCACCTTTTTGAAGCTTGGTCCAGAAAAAAAAGGGACCAAGTGAAGCCAGCGAAATGCTCGTCAGGGCCGGCTTTCTTTTTTCCATTATCGGGCGAAGCCGGCCATCTCGTAACCACGCCCCTGTCTGCCCCGTCCCGCCTTCGCTACCCTACCGACACGCCCCCTTTAACTTTGGCCAGCTCTGTGACGGAAAGCAGTTGGCGCCGGCCAAAATCGGCTTTCGATTATACCAATTTGGCCGTGTTCAGGAGATCGCCGGCCATCTCCCAATTTGTGTCGGAAGATGGCCGGCGATCTCCTTCGAAAAAAAAGCAGGATGGTGTCATTACAGTCACATGAGACCTAGGTTTGTGTAATGCACTATAAAAACTGAGCACCCTTTACACTTTATATAATTTAATATTTTGGACATTTAGTTTATCTTTTTATTTTTTTATTTTTATGTTTTCATATCTCTTTAGTTCCATTTTTTATTCTTTATAATTGAGGTTCTGTAGTATTTGTAGTTAAAATTTAATGCCAAAAGAAGTGTAGAGTGATGCACTTGGGGTGCAGAAACCGAAAAGAGAGATACTGGATAGGAGGGGAGGGGATTAGTAAGCTCGACTCAGGAGAGAGACCTTGGGGTGTTGGTGTCTGAGGATCGAAAGGTGAAGAAACAATGCAACAAGGTGACGGCCGTGGCCAGATGGATGCTAGGCTGCATAGAGAGGGGTACAACCAGCAGATGAAAGGAGGTGTTGATGCCCCTCTACAAGTCATTGGTGAGGCCCCACTTGGAGTATTTCCCAAATGGCCCAACTTTTCTGTGTCCTTTTCAGGGTATGTTCTGCCCTGGTTTTATAGCCTGCCTCACTGACACAGACTACTCAGTAATTACTGTGGATTCTTTTGGATTCGTATTAGGTAAATTAAACTTTTATTAGAGGTTCTAAAATACACAGTGAAGCTTTATAACTGAAAAGAAACAATACCTATCTATAGTTAAAAAGAAAGAATCATTACATCACTGGTCCCTACATCCAAGCAATACTAGGCGTTTCTAGACCAGGAAAAGAAGCAATAATACACTATGAGGGGCATTTTCAAACGGGGATGACCATCTCTAAGGGCGCCCAACTCTAAGGACGGTGCCATGAAGGGGCGGGGCAACGCGTATTATCGAAACAAGATGGACATCCATCTTTCGTTTCGATAATGCGGTCGGGAACGCCCAAATCTTGACATTTAGGTCGACCTTAGAGATGGTCATTCTCGGTTTTCGGCGATAATGGAAACCAAAGACGTCTATCTCAAAAACGTACAAATCCAAGCCCTTTGGTCATGAGAGGAGCCAGCATTTGTAGTGCACTGGTCCCCCTAACATGCAAAGACACCAACCGGGCACCCTAGGGGGCACTGCAGTGGACTTCAGAAATTGCTCCCAGGTGCATAGCTCTCTTACCTTGGGTGCTGAGCCCCCCAAACTCCCCCCCCCCCAGGTCCGCCTGCCTGAAGTACACTGCACCTGCTCCAGGAACCTATATACTGCTGCAATGGACCTGAGTATGGCATTTGAGGCTGGCATAGAGGCTGGCAAAAAAATATTTTTAAACTTGTTTTTTATGGTGGGAGGGGGTTAGTGACCACTGGGGGAGTAAGGGGAGGTCATCCTTGACTCCCTCCGGTGGTCATCTGGTCAGTTGGGGCACCTTTTTGAGGCTTGGTCGTGAAAACAAATGGACCAAGTAAAGTCGGCCAAGTGCTCGTCAGGGACGCCCTTCTGTTTTCTATTACCGGCAGAGGACGACCATCTACTAATCACGCCCCAGTCCCGCCTTCACTACCCTGCCGACATTCCCCCGTGAACTTTGGTCATCCCCACGACGGACAGCAGTCAAGGGTATCAAAAAATTGGATTTTGATTATGCCGATTTGGATGACCTTGCGAGAAGGACACCCATCTCCTGATTTGTGTAGAAAGATGGGCGTCCTTCTCTTTCGAAAATAAGCGTGTATATATACATCATATCTATGCATACATCACTGGTCCTTACATCATCCAGGCTCTTATCAGCTGGGGGACCCTATTCATAGCGAAAGCCAGGAGTTTCTTTGACCAGGAAATATGGTTCTCTGCACAGTACATACGTTACTCACAGAAGAGCTCCCAATTTCACTGACAAAAAGTTCCCTTTTTATTAGGCTTAGAACTTATGTTCAAAGCTAAGGAAAATTACAGAATGCTTGAGAATTTCTCTTACAGAATATACTTGAAATTGGGAATGTGGTCATATGTTTCTCTGTCCAGGTGGTTAGCATAAGCTCAAAACATGCTCCACCTCCCTCTTCAAATATCAAATTGACTAGAGCTGTGTCTTATCTTCTTCTACATTCCAAATCATTTTCACACAATACAGAATACACAATCATTTTAATGAGCGAGTGCACTGCTGGTCACTTAAATAGAGTTGAAAAGAAATCTCTAAAATCCTTCCATTACAGGGTATGACATGCATCCCAAGCCTCTAGTACCAGTGGAGCAGGCAGGGCATTCCTCTAATGCTAGAAGGTGGGCGGTGAGCTCGGTGTCCAGTGCTGCTGAAAAATGCATTTCTTATCTATGACACTAGCTTTATAAAGCAGTAGGCGTTCGGTCCGCCGAAATTAACCCCCCCCCCCCTTCCTCCCCACATGGACTAAGAAAATATCTTTAGGAGAAAGGTCTATGGTTTTGGGTAGCAGTTGGGCACAATAACCCATCAGCCTTGCCCAATACTGCCCTATGTAGGGACAAGTCCATAAAGCATGAAAAAAGGTGGCTTCTGTGCAGCCACATTTAGTACATGTTGCCTCCAAAAGGTACCCCGCATAAAAGGCTTGCTTGGAGGAGAAGTATGAAGGTGGTTAGCTTAACGGGGTTTAAAATGTGTCTGGATGGTTTCCTAAAGGAAAAGTCCATAGACAATTATTAAATTGACTTGGGAAAATCCACTGCTTATTTCTGGGATAAGCATCATAAAATGTATTGAGCTTTTCTGGGATCTTGCTAGGTATTTGTGACCTGGATTGGCCACTGTTGGAAACAGAATACTGGGCTTGATGGACCTTTAGTCTATCCCAGTGTGGCAATACTTATGTACTTATGCTGTAGTTATGATCCTATTGTCGCGTTCTCAAGGGCCTTGGCATACTGTTAGGTCCTTAAGGCAGCACTGGGAATTGTGAGCCCTTGGGCCACTGCCGCGGAGTGGCAGAGGCAGGCAAGACAGTCTTGGAACTGGACGTCCGGAAGGACTGGACCGGAAACTCTGGACTGGAAGTAGGCAACTGAACCGGCAGAACAGGAACCGCTTCACCTGTATTTAGCCACCTTTCCGCTAGAGTTGAGCTCTAGCGTGCGGGCGGCCGACAGGACTTGTAGGGCAAGGCCAGAACTGAAGATCCAGAGGACCCACCTCGGGTCTAGGAAACACAGGGGAACAATACTAGACTGCACTAAGCGCTGCACGCAGCCGCTAAGCCAGACACACCAGACAGACTAGACAGACAGAAGCTTATCAGGAGCAGTAACTAGGGCAGACATGCAAGCAAAGAAGAAGGGGAGACTGGGAATACCCCCTGGGCAAACCCACTAGCTAGGTCGAGGCAGGTAACAGGATAAATCCCCCAGAAGATACACGCTAGCTAGATAGATACAGGAATCAGGATACATAAGCAGGGATCCGGATAAGCACACAGGATATACAAGCAAGGTACAAGGTAGACACATGGGACAGAAGGTAGCTAGGCAGAGCGGGAAACCGGATAACACTAGCTAGCCAAAACCAGGACTCAGGACGAACAAGCAGGGACCAGGATGAGCACACAGGATATACAAGGATCAGGATGTGCACACAGGGAAGATGGCAGCTAGGCAGAGCGGAAAGCCAGATAACACTAGCTAGCCAAAACCAGGACTCAGGACGAACAAGCAGGGACCAGGATGTGCACACAGGATATACAAGGTTCAGGATGTGCACACAGAATATACAAGCAGGGAGTAGGGCAGGCTGCAAACACAGACGGGGAAACCAGGGCTGAACAGCAGGCTCTAAACACAGACTAAAGGCAGAAGGCTAGCAGCCAGGATGTGCACACAGGATATACAAGGTTCAGGATGTGCACACAGAATATACAAGCAAGGAGTAGGGCAGGCTGCAAACACAGACTAAAGGCAGAAGGCTAGCAGCCCACGCAGAAGGGCAAGCAGCCCACAGGTACTGGGAACCGAAGGGCACAAGCCCACACAGAAGGGCACGAAGCCCACAGGTACTAAGCAGAAGGGCAAGCCCACACAGAAGGGCAAGAAGCCCACAGGTACCAGACAGAAGGGCAAGCCCACACAGAAGAGCAAGAAGCCCACACAGAAGACAGGCTTAGAAGCAGCGCAGCAACACACTAACTAACCTGTCGGCCTCTGGGCATGACACCAGACAATGACACCATGCGAAGGCCCTGACTGCAAGCACAGGCCTTCCTTATAAAGGAACTTACTGATGAGTCACCACCAGCAGGACAGAAGCAGGAAGTTCCTTGCCTCCAAACAGAGGCTTGACACACAGAGGAAGTGAGCCCACAGGAAGGACAAGCAGGAGCCATCTTGGATACTGGCATAGAGGAGGAGGTGGCAGCCATCTTGGAAAAGGCATAGCCCACACAGGTGAGGTCCAGTAAGGCAATCAGCACACAGAGCCAGAGAGAAACTAAGACAGAGACAGACACAGAGACAAGCAGAAGCCAGCACAGCCACTGACTCCCAGAAACAGGGTAAGTCTGAGGGTGGTCACGGCCACAGACGTGACACCTATATTGAGTTTCCCTATTCTGAGCACTATGTAGAGCTGTAGGAATCACCTGTAAGAATTGTGTTGACATTGTGGATAGTATGCCATGCCATACTTTGTATTGTTTTTGAATATTTTTACTACTGTAATTGTCTATTGCTCATGTTTGATCTATTCTTACTGTACACCGCCTTGAGTGAATTCCTTTAAAAAGGTGGTAAATAAATCCTAATAAATAAAATTGTGTTCAGTTTTGGAGGCCATATCTTGCAAAAGAAGTAAAAAGACTGGAAGCGGTGCAAAGAAAAGCTACAAAAATGGTATGGGATTTGTGTTGCAAACTGTATGAGGAGAGACTTGTTGACCTGAACATGTATACCTTGAAGGAAAGGAGAAATAGGCGTGACATGATACAGACGTTCAAATATTTGAAAGGTGTTAATCCGCAAACAAATCTTTTTTGGAGATGGGAAGGTGGTAGAAGTAGAGGACATGAATTGAGGTTGAAGGGGAGAAGAATCAGGAGTAATGTCAGGAAGTATTTTTTCACGGAGAGGGTGGTAGATATGTGGAATGCCCTCTCGTGGGGGGTGGTGGAGATGAAAACGGTAATGGAATTCAAACATGCATGGGATAAACACAAAGAAATCCTGTCTAGAAGGAATGGATCCATGGAAACTTAGCGGAGATTAGATTGCGACACTGGTAATCAGGAAGCAAAACTGGTGCTAGGCCCTGATCGTGACTGAATAGATATGGATGTGCCTGGAGTGTAAATTTTAAGGGGTTTTGATGTTAGCTTCAGAACTTACTACAAGAACAGTACTGGGCAGACTTCTACAGTCTGTGCCCTGAGAATGGCAAGGACAAATCAAACTCGAGTATAAAGTATCACATACCATGTAAAATGAGTTTATCTTGTTGGGCAGACTGGATGGACCATATAGGTCTTTATCTGCTGTCATTTACCACGTTACTATCACAGAACTGGAAAATGTTGGCACATTCAGACTGACTCTGGACGTCTGGATGAAGGTGGCTCTGTCCTTATTATTAAATATCTCTTCTTTAAATAGCCTGTTTGCAAAGTCACAGCTCCAAGGCTTGGAAAAATGTCACTGTGATTAATACTATGACTGCTTGATAAATTAGTGGCACTTGTGGTTTTGAGACTGTATGAAATTTGTCTGAGACTATCTAAGAAAGAACTTGTTCCAAAGGCAAAAGGGCAATGGGAATGTACAAAGGCCTGAGGATATGGCCCTGCCTCAGAAAACTGATGCCTTGTCCCCCCCCCCCCAACCCAATGCAAGCTGGTACTCACAGAACACCGGAGCCCAGCACCACACTGATAGAGTAAAGTATTGCTACTGAAACCAAAGCCCCTTACCAATAAACACTATGGGCCAGATAGATAGATAGAAAGCTGACCCTTTGCATTAATACTTCTAAGGGTCCCTTTTACAAAGGTGTGCTAGCGTTTATAGCATGCACTAACTGTGTAGAGACCCATAGGAATATTACGGGCATTTACACAGTTAGTGCATGCTAGTTTTTAGCGCGCATTAAAAATACTAGTGAACCTTTGTAAAAGACCCCATAAGTTAGGCTCATAAAATTACCTAGCAGTAAAGTCTCATGTGGTAACCAGGCAGTATTGACCTATGCAAACCAGAAAATAAAAAATATTTTTCGGGCGCGTGTAACGGACACATGCCAAAAATGAAATTACTGCAAGGGCCACGAGGTAGCCATGCGGTAACTCCATTTTGGCACGCATTGGGTGCGTGTAGATGCTTACGTGGCTTACTAAAAGGGCCCCTTAGAATCCTAATGTAAGGCTGACTCTTGATGCACTTAGGGAATAGAAATCCACGGGAGACGTATGTGTTAGGCGGCGAGAGTCTGATAGGTATGGACGGGGAGAGGGAGAGGGATCTTGGGGTGATAGTATCTGAGGATTTGAAGGCGATGAAACAGTGTGACAAGGCGGTGGCTGTATCTAGAAGGTTGTTGGGCTGTATAGAGAGAGGTGTGACCAGCAGAAGAAAGGAAGTGTTGATGCCCCTGTATATGTCGTTGGTGAGGCCCCATCTGGAGTATTGTGTTCAGTTTTGGAGGTCGTATCTTGCTAAGAATGTAAAAAGAATCGAAGCGGTGTAAAGAAAAGCTACAAGAATGGTATGGGATTTGCGTTACAAGACTTATGAGGAGAGACTTGCTGACCTGAACATGTATACCCTGGAGGAAAGGAGAAACAAGGGTGATAAGATACAGACGTTCAAATATTTGAAAGGTATTAATCCGCAAACGAACCTTTTCCGGCGATACGAAGGCGGTAGAACGAGAGGACATGAAATGAGATTGAAGGGGGGCAGACTCAAGAAAAATGTCAGGAAGTATTTCTTCACGGAGAGAGTGGTGGATGCTTGGAATGCCCTCCCGCGGGAGGTGGTGGAGATGAAAACGGTAACGGAATTCAAACATGCGTAGGATAAACATAAAGGAATCCTGTTCAGAAGGAATGGATCCTCAGGAGCTTAACCGAGATTGGATAGCAGAGCCAGTAGTGGGAGGCGGGGCTGGAGGTTAGGAGGCGGGGATAGTGCTGGTCAGACTTATACGGTCTGTGCCAGAGCCGGTGGTGGGAGGCGGGGCTGGTGGTTAGGAGGCGGGGATAGTGCTGGTCAGACTTATACGGTCTGTGCCAGAGCCGGTGGTGGGAGGCAGGGATAGTGCTGGGCAGACTTATACGGTCTGTGCCCTGAAGAGCACAGGTACAAATCAAAGTAGGGTATACACAAAAAGTAGCACACATGAGTTGTCTTGTTGGGCAGACTGGATGGACCGTGCTTTTTTCTGCCGTCATCTACTATGTTACCATCCAGCTTATAATCGAAAGTAATCGCCGGCTATTTCCCGACACAAATCGGGATATGGCTGGCGATTTCGCAAAAGCAGCGAAAAGCATATTTTCGAAAGCTACATTTGTGATAGCTTCGCCGCTTTCCCTTCACCTCGCCGGTGAAAGTTCAAAGGGGCGTGTTGGCGGCAAAGTGAAGGCGGGACATGGGCAGGCTTGGGCGTGGCTACCAGATGGCCGGCTTTCGCGGATAATGGAAAAATAAAACCCAGCGATAAGCAGTATTTTGCCGGGTTTACTTGGTCCTTTTATTTTCACGACCAAGCCTCAAAAAGGTGCCCCAACTGACCAGATGACCACCGGAGGGAATGAGGGATGACCTCCCTTTACTCCCCCAGTGGTCGCCAACCCCCTCCCACACTAAAATTATTAAAATACAAACCTTTTTTGCCAGCCTGTATGCCAGCCTCAAATGTCATACCCAGCACCCAGACAGCAGTATGCAGGTCCCTGGAACAGTTGTTGTTCGTTGCAGTGGACTGCAGAAAGGCAGAGCCAGGCCCATCCCCCCCCTACCTGTTCCACTTGTGGTGGGTAATGTTGAGCCCTCCCAAACCCCCCAAAACCCACTGTACCCACATGTAGATGCCCCCCTTCAGCCCTTAGGGCTAGGGTAATGGTGCACACTTGTGGGCAGTGGGTTTTGGGGGGGATTTGGGGGACTCAGCACACAAGGGAAGGGTGCTATGCACCTGGAAGCTAATTTGGTTGTTTATAAAAGATGTTTGAAGTGCCCCTAGGGTGCCCGGTTGGTGTCCTGGCATGTGAGGGGGACCATTGCACTACAAATGCTGGCTCCTCCCACGGCCAAATGCCTTGGATTTCGCCGGGTTTGAGATCGCCGGCAGTTTTTTCCATTATTGCGGAAAAACAAAAGTGGCAATCTCAAACCCGGCGAAATCCAAGGCATTTCGCCGGCTCACACCGTATTATCGAAAAGAAAGATGGCCGGCCATCTTTTTTGAAAATACGGTTCCGGCCAGCTGTTGCGCCACCGCCAAAATAGATCGCCGGCGACCTATTTCGCCGGCGACGTTCGATTATTCCCCTTTATGTTACTATGAAATTAACTACAACATTTTCCTCTGAGGTTTTCAGTATTAGAGCCTAGTGACCTCTGTGATCAACCCACCTGTTTTCTAGGTCAGTTCTTTTTTTTTAATATTTATTGAGTTTTAATTTATTACAAAGATACAATCTTTGAATAGATACAGCAATTTTGAATAAAGTAACACAGGTAAAAACTGAAAAGAGGGGAAAAAAAAGAAATAGTAATTTCTTATTTTAAAATTGGTTTATACAGTCCACAAAAAAAAGGGGGGGGGGGGGAGATGCCAAGATATTAAGAATTATACCATTGGAAGATGGTTTAAACATTCATACGAAATCAAAAGGAAACGAGCATGAGGTTACCCCTATATTTAAACCACTCTATCTAGGACTGTTCCTTGTTGCTCTGCATATTTAGAAAATTTCTTAGTTGTTCTGGTTCAAAAAAAAATGTATCGCTTATCATTAAATGTTAACAAACACTTGCAAGGAAATCTCAGTTGAAAACGCGCTTTTAATTCAATTAGTTCTTGCTTCATATCCAAAAACCTTTTTCTTCTCTGTTGTGTCCATTTGGAAATATTGAAACTTTATTTCCTTTAAACTCTGGCCGAATATTTTTGAAATATTCTTAATAAAGCTTCTTTGTCTTGAAGGAATACAAATGACACAATTAGAGTTGTCCTAGTTTCAATTTTCTCTAAAGATTGTTCCAGAAAATCTGTAATGTTTAATGTTTCTACTACATTGTCCTGCTGTGATGTAGCCAATTGTTGTTTTAATTTCAAATCCAGATAGTATATTCTCTGTAATGGTGACAAAGATTGCTCAGAATACTTATAGACCTCTTGTAGAAATTTAATAAACATATCTCTTGGATTAATATATTGAGATTCGGGAAAGTTCTATATACGAATATTCAAATTTCTTGAAATATTTTCTAAATTTTCAATTTTCCGGTACAACAAAAGACGATCTCCAGAAAGTTGAGCTTGTTGTTCTAGAACTTTAGCAACTTCTGTTTCTAATTTAGATTGTTTACTCACAGCTTTTTCAACCTTTTCTTTTAAAGTTCTAATTTGTGTTGAATTATTTAATGAAACAGAAATAAATGATGTACAGACCTTATGCAGAGATTCAAGGGCAGACCAGATTGATTCCAGTGAAATCTCAGAAGGTCTTACTAATGGCTGAACCGCCATAGTACAGAGGGATATTCCCTCTTGTAGCCCGATGTTCACATTGGCGTTTACCGTTGTATCACCAGATATCATTACTAGGAGTCGCTGTTCTATCTCCCCTTCCTTAGAGATGTTTCCTTTTTCCGCTTCCATTGAGGGAGTACACCACCCCTTCAAGTCTGTCTTGTCTTTGACACTCGGAACAGCAATTCCTTCTGGTTGCGGATGGGGGGGGGGAGTAGCGGGTCCTAATGGGCTGAGTGATAAATCACTGTCCTGACCGGGGCTCTTCACTGCCCCGGTAGCGGAAGTGCCCGGTTGCAGAGTTGAAACCAAAAATGTGGAGATAGACAACTGTCCCGGTAAGGAGGGTATTTGCTTCGGGAGGGGTGGTCCCTTCTGCTTACCCTTCCTTTTTGGCATTTTCTTTAAGGAAAAAGGTTATATTTTAGTGCAGAGTGGGAGTGTCTGTCTCACACAACCTGCTCGGTCGCCATCTTGGATCTCTCCATCCAAACGTGGGTCAGTTCTTAATATTGGAAACATTGTTTTTCACTCTTACCTTTAGAACACAAACCATAGTCCCTTGTTTTTTTTTTTTTATGGTACACGTTCTTATTTTATTGGATTCTACATCCTTATCTTTAAGCTCTATGACGCTTGGATTTGCTTTTTTTTTTTTTAGTTCCTAGTCTATGGTTTATTACCTTTTTAACTTTTTTATTATTATTATTATTTTGGCACCTAATTGTTAAAGTATTCAACACTAGCATTAGTCAGCACACTTGATATTCTCTCACCAGCATATCCAGCATTATTTCACTGACACAGACGTTTATGAGGGACAGCATTCATATACATACATTTCGTACATACTTTTCATACACTTTTTCGATAAGGTTCCATTTTATTGACCTTTCAATTATGCCGTTCACTAAGGTTTCCTAGCACTAGATATACTGCCCACCCACACATTCTTATTCCTGGCATTACCACACAGTTTGTGTATTTCCTTTCATTGGTGCAGTTCCTCCATTTTCACATTTTGTCACTTATTTCCTTTTTCGTTGCACTGCCTATCAACACAATATTACACAGTGTGTGTTAATTTAATGCTGTCATTATCTTATTGACACACAGCCCTCTTTTTAACACAAAATTATTAATACACGCTCATTGCACTTGTCTCAATTTCTCACTAATCACAGTTATGTTTACATACTTTATCTGGTTCAGGTTCACGCTGAAAATTGCAATAGATGCTGTCACACACTGTTTAATTTTCCTTGTTCACCCTCTCTCTCACTGTTTACCAACAGTCACTACAAATTAACTAGATCCTTTCATTTTTCATCACTCATTTGCATTCAATTAGCAGGCTATTGTTCACTCAGCATCTACACATTATCAGGATTTATTCAAGGTATTTCATTTACACATTGGCAGCTTTTCCTAATTAGTTTCCTTTATATCCTCAATTCTGCTCACTTTTTTAGCGTACTATTGTTTCCCACACATATATCTAAATGTTAGCAGTATGACTACCTATTTAGGGTATTGTAAAGTTCTTAAAACTTGACTTTTTGAAACAAAATTTTCTTAAGTTTTGACTCTTTGATTTAGTTATTTTAAGTTATTGCTGATTTATTATTGCATTAGTGGCATAGTTTTGATAAATCTGTTATTTATTGATTGTTTTTGTAATTATTTTTTTCTTTGTAAATCACTCTAAAACTTATATATTGAGCGGTATATCAAGTGAATAAATCCAATCCAATCCAAGGGAGGGGAACTTTTATGCACCACCTATATCGCAACACCATTCTGAGGAGGAGGAGACTGAGTTCCCTAGAGACAGGATATAATCCTAAGTATTTAGAGGTCATATCGAAAATGCCCCTTCATGTGTCTTTATAAAAGAGGCTCAAAATAAGCACATTCTTATTCTCTTAACCTAGGTGACCTGTTATAAAATTACCTGGGGCAGTTCTACAAAGAGGGCATCCACATTTAAATGCCAAGAGCACATGTAAATGACCAGAATATTGTCTTATCTGTGCTAATGTTCCAGCTACACACTATTTTATAAAATGGTGTTTAAATGTGATGCCCTGAAGTTTGAAGGCAGGTGTATTACATGGGTGGAGTCTGAGTGGATCGTGTACAGGAAGCACAATTACACACATAGGGGCAGATTCTATATATGGCAACTAAAATCTAGGCTTGTCTGATTTATAAGCCATGTCTACATTCAGATGCAGTTTATAGAATTGTTCATAGGCCAGGTGGACATTCCTAGATTTAGGCACAACCATTGTAAATGCCTATGCCTAAATCTAGGTGCACTCCCCCAAATTCTACAAACACTCACGTAGATGTGATTAATGGCCCTGACACACCCACACTTCTTCCATGACTGAGGCCCTTTTTGGCTGCACATGTGGGAATTTACTCATGCCGCTTTTTAGAATTTGTCTAACAAGAAGTGCCCATAAATTCCAATTATGCCAATTAGTGCTGATAATTGGGCTTTATAGGCCAATTATCAAGACTAATTGACTCCTTACTTCATTTAGTAGCACACATAAATTGGCCACATGCACAAATTTACAAGTTACTCGGCGCGCCATATATAGAATTCAGGGGATAGGGCCAAATTCAGTAAATGGTGTTTAAAATGTAGGCGCTTTGGAATAACACACATAAGGGGGTCTTTTACTAAAGGTTAGCTCGAGTTATCTGCAGCAGGGCCCATAGGAATAAAATGGGCCCTGCTGCAGATAACTCAAGCTAATCTTTAGTAAAAGACCCCCCCCCCCCCCCATAGTACTATTCTATAAACTGTGTCTACAATAGACCATGTTTATAGAATACCACATAGGCCGGGGGATTGCAAGTAGATTTAGGCACTGCCTTTTCTGCTACTGAAAGCCTGGTGTAAATACTAATACCTAAATGTACGCACGTTCCTCCAAATTCTATAATAATGCATGCAAATTTGACTGATGCTCCCGACATGCCTACACTACTCCTGTGACCATGCTCCCTTTTCAGCTATGTGCATTGGAATTTACATGCTCCTCTTTTAAGAATATGCCTAAAAAGAAGCACATGTAAATTCCAATTATTGCCAGTGGTGATAATTGGTTGTTAGTGGCCAATTATCATCACTAATTGGCTCATTACTCAATTGAGTAGCACATATATATTGGCCATGTGCACAATTTATCAAATGCTTCTCATCGTACCATATATATAATCCAGCTCATAAGGGTCAATATTCAAACAAAAAAAATAAGGGTTAATATTCAAAGCAATTTAATCAGACAGGAAAGGCTAGAGTTTGAGGCTAATTTCCAGGTATGGCAGGAGTGAGTGGAGATCACTCCTGAGTGGGCTACCCTACTGGGCCACCGTGGATCTGAGCTGGGGGGGGGGAGGGCTGATATCTGTGAGGGGGGCCTGGAGGGAGAAGTCTCTTTTCTTCTGCAGGTCCCAGCAGAATATTGGCTGACATCCGCATAAGTTCAAGTGGCCAACAGCAATCCGGTCAGACCCAGATATTCAATGTCGGTGCTCGGACATGCCTGGAATTGATCATCTGGGTAACAGTCAGTGTTTTAAAAAATACAGACTTCCACCAGCTGAATATTAACTGCATAAATTATAGAATGCTACAATTTATGTGCAATTTTTAGCAATCTAGACATGAACATTTCCACCAGCTCTATGTCTGATATAAGTGGTCATGCCTATAATATGTGTGTTTATGTACACTACTATGCTAGTAATCTATAAAGAAAAGTAGGCATCCACTTTTCTTTACAGAATAGGCTCCAGTTAGGTGAATTCTTGGGGGTAGATATTCATTCAGCAGTGTTGAGTATTTTTTTAGCCATTGCCAGAGTTATCCACAGATATTCAATGCCAGGCCATGTTAGGGCACCAGCATTGAATATCTGGGCTTATGCAGTCAGCTATTCAGCACTTAAGGGTCCTTTTACAAAGGTGCACTAGCGTTTTTAGCACACACTAAAAATAAACATGCATTATATGCTAGAGACGTCCATATAGTCCTATAGGCATATCTAGCATTTAGCACACGGTACTCAGCAAGCGCTAAAAATGCTACCATGTCTTTGTAAAAGACCCCCTTAATTGCCTAAGTGGCACCTCATAAATGTAGGACAGATTTTTGTGCAATCTGATTTGGCTGCTTAACTTAAGCTGTTAACTGCTAG
Source organism: Microcaecilia unicolor (assembly GCF_901765095.1). Lineage (NCBI taxonomy): Eukaryota > Metazoa > Chordata > Amphibia > Gymnophiona > Siphonopidae > Microcaecilia > Microcaecilia unicolor. Next base: position 337,287,049 of record NC_044031.1, on the reverse strand, counting down.
TATTCATCAATTAACTACCTAAGTGCCAACTCCACCCACAGACTGCCTGCAAAGTAGCCGGCTTTCAGTTTAGAACAATAAAATATTTTCAATCTTTTATGTTTATTTTTTTTAATTCTTTTATTTAGATATAAAATTTCTCAAGCCTCTCATTATTATTCCTCTAGGTTTTGTCTTTTCCTATTGCCCATTTTATTCTTTCTGCATTTCCTGTAGATTTGGCCAACAGTTATCTTGTTTTTACTTTTGTTATATATGCCATATCTTTTGTTGTCACTCTTTTCCTTATGTTTCCCTTCATCACAACTATACTCTTCCATTCTCCTCTCCTCCTCCTGCTTGCATACCCCTCATTCCTTACCTCCCCCATATATTCTTCCTCCCCACCTCTGTAATCCCATTATCCTTCACCTCTTCCTCTATCATCTCCCTCCTTCTTTCTCTCCATTTCTGCTTCTTCCACCCTTCTCAGCAATTCTTTCTTCCTCTCCTCTTTCTTTTTTTTCCATCTCTTCCCTCCACTTTCTCTCCACTTTCCCCATCTTTTCCTTCTCCCTTCTCACACCCTTTTCTTGTCTGTCTCTTTCCCATCTTTTCATCCCACTAACTTTTTTCCTCTTCTTCACTCCCTCTTCCTGTCACAAGCATTGTCTCTCATCCTTTCCCCCCTCCTGGCACACCCTCTCTCTTTTCCTCTCCTCTCTCTGCACTCTTCCTCTTCTCCCCTCCTGCCCCATACATACTATTTGTCTGTCTGTCTGTCTGTCTGTCTGTCTGTCTGTCTCTCTCTCTCTCTCTCTCTCTCCACTGCCACACACAGTGTGAAGTACTCAAAACCCTGCAATTGGGATCTCAGAGTCTACCATACCATATTAGCACCATCTCCAGTAAATTAAACTGCACCAGTCCTATCTCTGAAAAGTCAGCATGGGTTATGGGTTTAAGTAAGATTTGGACAATTTCTGGAGGAAAAATCCATATACCATTATTAAGGAAGACCTGGGGAAAGCCACTGCTTATCCTTGGGGGTAGGTAGCATGGAATCTTGCTATTTTGGGGGATCATGCCAGGTACCTGTGACCTGGATTCGCCACTGCTGGAAAGAAAATGCTGGAGTGCATGTTTCTTTGGTCTGGCCCAATATGACAATTCTTCTAGAACACAAATATACCTCTGTTTGGGAAGAGAGAACAAGTTGGACTGCTAGAGATTCTTACACAGAACCTAAATGCTAACTCACCCCTCTTTTGCCGAAAAGCACAATCAGGCTATCACCTAATAAAGGAGACTACAAATATGCAGACAAAAATGAAATGGAAAACCCAAAACAAGAGACTCAGTGAACCATGCAATACTTATGAAGGAGAAACAAAAATGCATTTCCTCCAGTCCGGAGCAAAATACAATAATGCACAGATAAACCCTGAAGCTCCAGTTCTGTATCACAGGCTCTATATTCCCCAGCAATGGCACTATTCCCCTTGCAACTCACCATACAAAAATATTCAAATTGTGATTATCACCTTAGGAACAGCACAAACACTTCCAATGTCAGACACTTTGTTTAAAGCAGATGAATTTCTGTTTGTGTGGTGACTCAAAAAGATGTGGAGACCACTAATCCTGAGCATGTTCTTTTTTTGGGGGGGGGGGGGGGCAGAGGCCCCAGAACCTGCTTTCAAATAGAACCAAACACTTTGTAAAATAACACAAGGCCATATAAAAGGGATAGGGAATGTGATTTTGTTATGGTATAAGCCAATTGTCAGAATTATTTTATCAATATAAAAAGGCAGCTTTTAAAAGATGTACCTTCTTTCCCCTTTTCCTTGGGAATTTCTGGTAGTAGGACTAGTTAATTACAAAAACACTTAACAAAGACAAAAGAGAGATATATAGCTTCCTCTGCCCTCCCACCTAACAAAAGCTTGACTAAGGTGGGTACCTGGACGCTCATCAGGACATCTCTGAAAACCAAAGACCCAAGAGACCGAAAGTCTGGAGAACCCATTGAAGACAAAGAACTCAGAGGAAAAGCATAAACAGGACATTTGCTTGTCAAAGGTATACCTGCCCCTCCCATCAACTATCAGACAAATGGATGCCAGGACATCTGCAGATCATGTGAACAGACTACAATAACCATAATGCCTTGCAAGTTATCCAGTGCAAACCAGGAAACAGGTGCTGGGACTCTGTGACCATATCCTCCTGCAGCTTGCAAGATATAAAAGCAAAAGCTGTTTCCCCAAGGTTCAGATTCTCTTCAACTGCAAGCAACTCAGATCCACTCACTGCAGAAGCTCTCCTGTCCTGCAAACATGTGCTTACCTAATGCTGTTCATACTGTGTAACAAGGACTTGTAAGTAACATAACTTTTGATCTAGACCTGCTACCTTGCCTTACTTAAGCACAGATTATCTGTAAAAATCTCTTAAAACCTACCTCTCGTGTGCAATTGTATATTAAATCAACCTTTTTGAAGCTAAAAATACGGTCTCTTTGTGTTCTGATATATACTTAATTTATTTAATTTATTGCAATTATCACCTTTGGTGATTGGTGGAGAAATTAATATCCTAAAACTTATAAATACAGCACCTGCTCTTAAATTATAAACAGTAGCGAGTGCTCTAGAGCTCTTTCCCCAAAATAAATAATTTCTTGTAACAATTTGATATACTGCCTCTCTGTGGCTACAATAAAAGTAGTTTATGTATTACGTACAGGTACTTATTTTGTACCTGGGGAAATGGAGGGTTAGGTGACTTGCCCAGAGTTACAAGGAGCTGCAGCAGGAATGAAGCCCGGTCCTCCTAGCTTTCAGGCCACTGCATTAACCATTGGGCTACTATTCCACCCTCATTGGGTTACTCCTCCCTCTAATATTATATAAGAAACTTATCACACTATCTACCTATGAAAAGCAGTGAAATATTCAAACAAAAAAAATAAGGGTTAATGTTCAAAGTTTTCCAAAAATACTAGGACTAGGGGGCATGCGATGAAACTACAGTGTAGTAAATTTAAAACAAATCGGAGAAACTCTTTCCTCACCCAATGCATAATTGAACTCTGGAATTCATTGCCGGAGAACATAGTGAAGGTGGTTAGCTTGGCAGAGTTTAAAAAGGGGTTGGACGGTTTCCTAAAGGACAAGTCCATAGACCGCTACTAAATGGACTAGGGAAAAATCCACAATTTCGGGAATAACTTGTATAAAATGTTTGTACGTTTGGGTAGCTTGCCAGGTGCCCTTGACCTGGATTAGCCACTGTCGGGGACAGGATGCTGGGCTCGATGGACCTTTGGTCTTTTCCCAGTATGGCATTATTTATGTACTTATGTACTTGAGAAAGAGAGGGAGAGAGAGACAGACAGAGAGAGAGAGAGAGAGCAGGTGGTTCAGAGAGGAGGAGGTGCCAATTTGTGGGAGAGGAGAGTGAAGTGGCTTCCACTGGTATACTTCGAGGGATCTTGATGTTGCCTCCAAAAATGTGCCACCTGAGGCCATCATATCCCCTGCCTCATGGTAGAAATGACTTGGAAATAGAAACATAAATATCTATGCCATCCATTTCAGGTATATAAAATGTTCATTTTCTGCAAAGCTGTCACAAATCCTCACATCCATTGCCAGTTTTGCTTTTGGGGGAGGGGAAGGGAATTGACCTCCCTTAACCCCTCAGTGGATCGCTGATCAATAGAAGTATTTTTCTGAAATCTAGATGTCCCAGGTAGCAGGTGTAAATCCCAATGTTGATCTGCCCTTCTAAAATGGGGAATACGGATGTATTTTTTAGGTTCACCCTAGTCCCAACCAGAATATAGTCAGACCATTGCTCCTTGTAGTATGCATGTTTTTAGGTTTTAGTTGTGTATATCTTTGCTTAGTAAAATTAAGATTTAGATGTTTATGCAATATAAATATCTAAACACCACTTTATGCATGTTTTAAACCATTATGCATGTGTGACTCCCACCCATGCTCTGCCCAGACTCTACCCATATGTACATCTGTATGTAAAATATATGTTATGTAAGATATGCATGTGAGGGGAGGACCTAGAATTTGGCAGCTAATATTTAATGCTAAAAAATGCAGATCCATGCATTTGAGCTGCAAAATCCTGAGGGAACAGTACAGTTTAAGGCAGAGGTTTTCAACCCAGTCCTCGGGGCATACCCAGCCAGTCGGGGTTTTCAGGATATCCATTTATGTACAAAAGACGATCTTAAGGTGGCCAAGCAAATAAAAAAGTCGATAGCAACAGCTAGAAGGATATTTAGGTACATAGAGAGAGAAATGGTCTGTAGGAAAAAAGAGGTGATGATGCCCCTGTATAAGATTCTGGTGAGACCTCATTTGGAATATTGTGTACAATTCTAGAGACCGCACTTTCAAAAAGATATAAACAGGATAGAGTCAGTCCAGAGGGAGGCTACTAAAATGGCCAGTGGTCTTCATCATAAAGCATATGGGGATAGACATGAGGGCTCATTTTCAAAGCACTTAGACTTACAGAGTTCCATAGGTTACCATGTGACTTTGTAAATCTAAGTGCTTTGAAAATACGCCTCTTAATGATCTTAGTATGTATACTTTGGAAGAAAGGTAGGAGACAGGAGCTATGATGGAGACCTTTAAATAATTACATGGCATAAATGCACAGGAGGCAATTAGGGGGGCATAGGATGAAGGTGAAAGGGGACAGTTTCAGGACTAACCTTTCTTCCCAGAAAGGGTGCTAAATTCATGGAAAAGCTTTCCAGTAGAGGTGGTGGAGATAAAACTGTCCCAGTGTGGCAATACTTATGTATTTATGAGTTCAAGAAAGCTTGGGACAAGTACATAGGATCTTTAAGGGAGAAGAAGAGATAGTAAATGGCATGGATGGGCAAACTGGATAGGCCATCATTGTTAGACTTTATTTGCCTTAATTTTTCTGTTTTCTATGTTTCTATATATCCCATTATTCTAATGATTTGCATGCATAATTGGCATGTAAATCTTAATACATGCTTTATAGAATTACCTCCTAATTTGTTTAAGGCATGCTAATAAACCAGATATATACTAAAAATGCATATCCCCGCTCTCTGTACTGCAGGTCTATGAAGCCTTTAGCTTTCAATAACAACTATGTTAATTTAACCAGATATCTTGTTGAATATCAAGTTAAATGCAATCTTACTTATAGGCAGATATTGGCCTTCTCAATATCACATTCACAGTTTTCATCCGTCTCTTCTATCCATAAATAAAAATGGTTTGAGTAAACTTTCCCTATTCTATTTTCTAAGAATAATAACTACAACAAAAGATTTTTGTTAATGATTTGAAAAACTGTCAGATTAATAATCTCAAAAAAGTTACAAGCTTAAGTTCTGTGACCAGCCATTTAGTTTATTTTAAACTTTAACTGATCTTCTTAACTGATACAGTATTATTTGATATGCATATGATTGACTGCATAAGAGCACTAAAATATATTGTTATTACATTAAATGAACTTCTTCTGCAGGTTTTTTTTATCTGTTGGTCTGATTTATGAATGCCAGAATTTGGCATCCAGAGCACAAGCAGAGATGGAATTTTGACAAAAGAAAATTAATTTCCTTTCTACTTTCAAGTTCCAAGATCAGTTGTTAGAAGACTACTAAGTATATATTCATATGACTGCCAGATATCTCTAGGTCAGAAAGGACAGAACAAGCTACTCCTGCAGTGAAGGACACGCAGTTTGGATTCTTCTAAACGTGATTAGAATCGGGGTGCTTTCAAACTAGATCAGGCCAAACGTTCACCAACCTCAGTACCTGGCAGGATCTCAGAAAGTAGATTCCTTGTTGATTACACCCAAGGATAAGCAATGTCTTCCCCAAGACTACCTAGTTAATAATAGGGGTGTGCAGCCCAAATGTTTTTGGTTCATATCATTTCCTATGCTATTTTCATTTGCATTTTTTGCTATGGGAGCATTATTGCACATTATCTCAGGAGGGTGTGCAACACACAAATACACACACCACCACCACCAACAACAACAACAACGACAACAACAAACTACTGAAAAGAAAAACATAAAATGACATGGGAAACATTCACGGTCAGAGTAACATTGAAGGACAGAAGGAAAGCATACACCTTCAAGCTAAGTACTTGTACATAAAGTTAATGTAAAACGGACAGCTGAGTGCTTTCCTTTGTAAAAAGATTATAAGCAAGCGATACAGACTAGGAGGTTTTTCGCCCGTGATGAAGAAGTCCTAGCCCTCCTTCTGCAAGTACAGCAGAAGAGGTGCTTCTTGAGGCATTTTCCTCCTAAGAATGAACGTTTTTTTGCTTACCTGTAGACTGGTTTTCTAGTTATATATGAATTAGATGGGAAACATTGCTGACATTTCCCATGCTGTTTCAAAGGAATGCACATCCCTAGTTAATAAGTTTTTGGAGTTTTTCTCCAAAAACTTTCCAAACAACTCCAAGTGTTACAAGCAGCTGAAATAGCTTGGGATACTGTAGGCAACAGTGGCGTAGGAAGGGGGGGGGGGGCGGGAGGGGCGGTCCGCCTGGGTGCACGCGCTCGGGGGGTGCTGGCCCCGTTGGTTCCCTGCTCCCTCTGCCCCGGAACAGGTTACTTCCTGTTCCAGGGCAGAGAGAGCAGGGAACCAGCGGGGCCGACGCAGCTCCGAGTGACGTGCACTCGGGGCGGATCGGCCCTCTCGCAGGTAAGAATGTGGTCCGGGGGGGGGGGGGTTTGCTCCGGAGGGGGGTGCACCGCGGAGGGGGGGGTCACGCCGTGCTGCACCTGAGGGGGGGGTGCGCAGCGGTGACCCGCCCCGGGTGCCATTAGCCCTCGTACGGCACTGGTAGACAATCCATGGATTAATGTAGATCTGAGCTGTAATTCCATTGATTTGTAATGATGTTTCCCCACAAATTGCCATGCTGACGATCATAGCAATCCTAGCATTTCTATATTTTTAATTTGAATCATCCTATTCTGTACATAATACATAGTGCAGGTGCAGTGAAACACCATTTTGGCTGGTGGAGAAAGGGGAAACAAACAAATACATTAATAATGTTCAATGGACTTTTCCCTCAGGAATCTATCCAAACCCCCTTTAGCTGGCCTTACAGAATTTAAAGGGGGTTTGGACAGATTCCTGAGGGAAAAGTCCATTGAATATTATTAAATTTTTTTGGTGTGTGTGTGTGGGGGGGGGGGGGGGGGGGGGGGGGGGTTGCCGGGTTCTTGAAGCCTGGATTGGCCGCTGTCGGAGACAGGATGCTGGGCTTGATGAACCCTTGGTCTTTTCCCAGTATGGCAGTGCTTATGTACTTATGCATGGAAGAAAAGTTGGTTGGGACATGGCCCAGTTACCCACCTCATCTGCTGCCTGCAAAATAAGAGTGATTCATTCATTTATAAGTCAGAAAGGAACTGTGGTAAATATTACATTTGGAAGATGGGGAGAACATCTTACTGTACACAATTAGAGTGACACTGAAGCTTCATTGGAATTTAAGGATTTGTGGCCTTTTGAGCCAGGACAGGGTTTGTCTCACTGAGGGAGCGGAAAGTATAAATGGGGGGGGGGGGGGGTTAGGAGGTAGTTGAGGGTACTGAGAACTGGTACCTTTTCCATTGTCTGCTAAAATTGACTCATGGTCCCCAAGTTTTAATGAAAGGCTCTACCTTGTTATAGATTCTGTGACTGGTTGCATGGGCCCTGGCTATTGTGGGGTGGGTCCCTCAGTGATCACCCACCCCTGAATGGTGTTCTATTTGAGTACAGGCACCTTTTTCACTAGAAAAAAACACTAGGACAGACCTACCAAGCCTCCCACATTCAGCAGGAGACTCCTGTTATGGCGGACCATTTCCCGCCCTCCCGCCAAAGCAGGAAAGTCTCCCGCTGAGATGGAATCGGTTTTCATTACCACCTCCCAATGCAGCAGCAGTAGAAAAACAAACAATAAAAAGCAAATGTGCTGTTAGTTCTGCCGGTCTTCTGCCCCCGCCGAAACTCGAAGTTGACGTCAGCAGGGGGCCAAGGACCAGCAGAGCCGACAGAGCATGCCTGAAGGCTGCTGGGGCCTCGCATTTGTTTTTTTGTTTTTTTTGCATTTGCTGCAGAGGCTGTATCATGGAGGGAGACGGGATGAAAAGTTGAAGCTAATGGTTAGTCTCTGTTTCTCCTTCAACACAAAGTAAGCAAACGGTAATCTCTGAGCTACTGCATCCATGTTGTCATTCTTATATTATTGGTATCATTTTTTTTTTTATCTCACTTATATTTTCAAACAATGCTGGCTTGTGCAGTATACAGATGTACACAGAGGAAGTATAATAAGTGAATAACTTTTCATAGGTAGAGTAGTCATTTGTTAGAAAGTATAATCAGTGAATCATTTGGAGGGGCTGGTTACAGAGACACCCTAGCACTGTTATATTTGTGCAGAGATTTGTTTTTCTCAAGGTAAACGGCCTCTTAAACAGACATCATGTTATGAGAATCAGGTGCTCAACATTCAGAGTTTCTATTTATTTATTTACTTATTATATAATTTATATGCCACATTAAACATGAATTGGGTTGAAACCTGGGAGCATTTAAAATCTTTTTTTTTCCTATGCCTATATCAAAAGAAATTCAAGATGACATTAGGTAGAGTGGGCGGAGCCAAGGTAGAGTGAGCGTGGCTAGGGCATATACTAAAATCTCCCTCTCAAAAATCGGGACCCCTTGGCAGCTCTGCTAGGATAACAGTGGAGCAATATGTGAAGCAACATTACACCAAGCGGGCAAGTTTTGTTAAGGATGCGGAGAGGCAGGAAACAGATGCAGCTGTTGCAAACGCGTCAGATGAATAGGTTATTGCATCCCAGCCAGTGTTACTAAAGAGGAGTTTCATTGCTACGTAGCTGTTGATTACGATCTACAAACAGCTGACGACAGCACTGATGTCGAGATATGCGCCTACACGCAGGCAACAACGGCTGATGATGAAACAGATGATGAAATGAGCAGCGAGGCACATGCTGACGAAATTCAACAACCTCCTCCTGACACTTTTGCAAGAGCGCTGGAGAGACTCAACACTGTGCGGGCCTATCTGGAGGCCACTGGATGTCAGTGCTATGACAGTTTTTACCATCTGGCAGACGTAGTCTATGGAACTCACAGACCCAATAGTGTACAGAGGACTATAACTGATTACTTCAAGTAAGCCTAACGTCAGTTAACAGAGACTGTATACTGTACGTATAATAATAAACAGTAATGTACATATGTTTATCAGATGTCAAGCTTCTTTGGGTCACAACGGTTAAGTGCATGCTCCGGTTAACTGCATGCATTTCTTTGGTCCCAGACCCTTGCACTTAAGCGGATTGCATTGTGTGTGTATATATATATATATATATATATATATATAATTATTAGCATTTGTAAAGCGCTACCAGACGCACGCAGTGCTGAACACTTGACATAAAGAGACAGTCCCTGCTCAAAAGAGCTTACAATCAAAATAATACAGACAGACAAGACAGTTACGGGTAAGGGAAGTAATGGGTGAGAAGGAAGGAAGGGGCAAGGGGAGGGCAATTGAGTATTGACTAGGAGCTAAAGACAGCAGTGAAAAGGTGGGTTTTCAGCATAGATTTGAAAACAGGTAGAGATGGAGCTAGATGTATAGGTCCAGGAAGTCTATTCTATGCTGCGAGAGAAAAGGAACAAAACCTGGAGTTAGCAGTGGAGGAGAAGGGGGACGACAAGAGAGATTTGTCCAGTGAACGGAATTCACGGGGAGGAATGTAGGGAAAGATGAGAGTGGAGAGGTAATGGGGTGCTGCAGAGTGGATGCATTTAAAGGTCAGTAGAAGAAGTTTAAACTGTATGCGGAATCGGACAGGGAGCCAGTGAATTGACCTGAGGAGTGGGTTAGTGTGGGTAAAACGATTCTAGCAGAAAATAAGTCGTGCCGCAGAATTTTGGACAGATTGGAGAGGAAAGAGATGGCTGAGTGGAAGGCCAGTGAGAAGTAAATTGCAATAGTCCAAGCGAGAGGTGACAAGGGTGTGGACAAGGGTTCTTGTAGCGTATTCAGAAAGGAAGGGGTGAATTTTGCTAATGTTGCAGATAAAGAAGTGACAGGTTTTGTCGATCTGTTGAATATATGCAAAGAAGGAGAGAGAGGAGTCAAAGATGACTCCAAGGTTATGGGCCAAGGAGACAGGGAGGATGTGAGAGCCATTAACAGAGATAGAGAAGGGGGGAAGAGGGGAGGAGGTTTTAGGGGGGGGGAATGAGAAGTTCAGTTTTGGTCATGTTTAGTTTTAGATGGCATTGAGACATCCAAGCAGCAATGTCGGACAAGCAGGCTGAAATTTCGTCCTGGATTGAGGTTGAGATTACAGGGGTGGAGAGGTAGATCTGAGAGTCATCGGCATAAAGATGGTATTGAAAGCCATGGGATGAAATCAGGGTACCAAGGGAAGAGGTATAGATGGAGAAAAGGAGGGTACCAAGGACAGAAACCTGAGGCACACCAACAGAAAGTTGGATGGAAGTTGAAGAGGATCCACCAGAGTGAACACTGAAAGAACGAAGCGAGAGGTAAGAGGAGAACCAGGAAAGAACAGGGCCCTGGAATCCAAGTGAGGACAGCGTATCCAGGAGTATAGTGTGGTCAGTCAACAATATCGAAAGCAGCAGATAGGTCAAGAAGGATAAGAATAGAATAGGGACCTCTGGATTTAGCCAGTAGTAGGTCATTAGAGACTGGTAAGTGCAGTTTCAGTAGAGTGAAGAGGGCAGAAATAGGGTCAAGAATAGGTTGTGAAGAAAGAAAGTCAAGACAACGGTGGTGAACGACACGTTCAAGTAATTTGGAGAGGAAAGGGAGAAGGGAGATGGGGCGATAGTTGGAGGGACAGGTAGGGTCAAGTGAGGGTTTTTTTAAGAAGTGGAGTAACAACAGCATGTTTGAAGGCCTTAGAAACAGTTGCAGTGGAGAGTGAAAGATTAAGGATGTGACAGATGACTGGGATGATAGCGGGAGAGATAGTGTTAAGTATGTAAGTGGGAATGGGATCAGAGGAACAGGTAGTACATTTGGAGGAGAAAAGAAGAAGGGCAGTTTCCTCAGTAGAAACTTCTGAGAAGGAGGAAAAAGAAGGAGAAGAAGGAGAGTAGGGGGTGAGGACTAAGGGAGAGAGAGGTGGGGAGGGTTTGGATGAAAATTCAAGGTTAATCTTACGGATTTTATAGTGGAGGTGCTCAGCTAGGGTCTGAGGAGAAAGAGATGGGGGAATTGGGGACGGAAGTACTTTGAGAAGAGAGTAGTGTGGCGAAGAGAAGTCGAGGGTTGGAGCCATGGGAATTTGTCAATTGGGTGAAGTAATCCTGTTTGGCAAGTGAAAGGGCAGACTGAAAGGAGTTAAGCATGAATTTGAAATGAATGAAGTCGGCAAGGGAGCGGGATTTAAGCCAAGAACGTTCAGCAGAGCGGGCATAGGAATGAAAGTAGCGGATTTTAGAGGTCAGTCAAGGTTGGAGTTTGGTACGCCTAGTAGGACAGGGTATGGGAGGGGCAAGAGTGTCCAGTGCAGAAGAGAGAATAGTACCATAGGAGGAAACAGCTTCATTGACAGATTTAGACAGAATGGTGGTAGAGAAAAGGTTAGAGACATAAGAGGATAGAGTAAGGGGGTCAATAGCCTGAAGATTCCTAGATGTGGGGGTTGAGATTGGATGGGACTGGGAAGGAGGGTGTTTAAGTGTGAAGGTTAATAGGTGATGGTCAGAAAGGAACCAGGAAGATCTGAGGAACAGAAGTTGGAGGGAAAGCAGTTAGAGGGGAGGATAAGCTCGAGACAGTGACCATTTTGGTGAGTGGGTGCAGAGGAGCATAACTGAAGATTGAATGAGGACGTTAAAGCAAGGAATTGGGAAGCATAAGAGTCAGAGGAATCATCAGCATGGATGTTGAAGTCACTAAGGATGATGGAGGGGGATGTAGTTTCATGGAAGAAGGAGAGCCAGGCGTCGAAGTCAGTGAGAAAGGATGAAAGAGATTTATCAGGGGGTCGATAAATGACAGCTAGTAGGAGAGGCAGAGGGGTGAAAAGGCGAATGGAATGGACTTCAAAGGACAAAAAGCAGTGAGACTGGGATGGAAGAAGAGGTTGGAATTTGCAGGAGGGAGAGAGCAGCAAACCCATGCCACCGCCGCGGCCGGTAGTGCGAAGGGTATGATAAAAAAGATAACCACCATGGGAAAGGGCCGCAACAGAAGTAGAGTTGTCAGGGGAGAGCCAAGTTTCAGTTAAGGCTAGTAGATGGAGGGAACGAGAAATGAAGAGGTCATGAATGTAGGGAAGTTTATTGCAGATGGAGCGGGCGTTCCATATGGCGCAAGAGAAGGGTAAGGAGGAAGGGGGAAGAAGAGGAATAGAGATGAGTTTAGAGACATTACGATGTGGCCTGCATAGGTAGGAAGAAGGCAGAAGAGGAGGACCAGGATTGGGATTGATATCACCAGCTGAGAGTAAGAGAAGGAGTAAAAGAGAGTGGAGGAGAGTAGGAGAGGTGTGACCGCGAAGGTGTTGAAGGCAAGAGGTACTTAGGTAGAATGGGGAAGCCACAATGGAGGGAAGAAAGAGATGAAGATTAAAAGCTGAGAAGGAGGAAGGGGGTAAAAAAGGTGAGGTGATGAAATCAATGGATGAGCAGTGAGTTCCTGTACTGGACAGTGGTAGGGGGTGAGGGAAAAGATTGGGGAGGGACAGGGCTATGAAGAAAATGTGTATAGGGGCCATAAAGAGTAAGTGGGTACTTTAGGTGCTAGGCAGGAATAGCAATTGAATAGGCTGAACAGTAGGATCGAAGGCTGGAGCAAATGAGGCTGAAGACGAGGAGGACAGGAACAGTAGGACCAAAAGGCTGGAGCAGATGAGGCTGAAGACGAGCATGACTGAAACAGGCTGGAACAGTAGGATCGAGGCTGGAGCAGATGAGGCTGAAGACGAGCAGGACTAGAACAATCATTGTGTGTATATATACGTATATATTTGATCCCTTGCTGATTTTGTAAGTTTGCCCACTGACAAGACATGAGCAGCCCATAATTGAAGGGTAGGTTATTGGTAACAGTGAGAGATAGCACATCACAAATTAAATCCGGAAAATCACATTGTGGAAAGTATATGAATTTATTTGCATTCTGCAGAGGGAAATAAGTATTTGATCCCCCACCAACCAGTAAGAGATCTGGCCCCTACAGACCAGGTAGATGCTCCAAATCAACTCGTTACCTGCATGACAGACAGCTGTCGGCAATGGTCACCTGTATTAAAGACACCTGTCCACAGACTCAGTGAATCAGTCAGACTCTAACCTCTACAAAATGGCCAAGAGCAAGGAGCTGTCTAAGGATGTCAGGGACAAGATCATACACCTGCACAAGGCTGGAATGGGCTACAAAACCATCAGTAAGACGCTGGGCGAGAAGGAGACAACTGTTGGTGCCATAGTAAGAAAATGGAAGAAGTACAAAATGACTGTCAATCGACAAAGATCTGGGGCTCCACGCAAAATCTCACCTCGTGGGGTATCCTTGATCATGAGGAAGGTTAGAAATCAGCCTACAACTACAAGGGGGGAACTTGTCAATGATCTCAAGGCAGCTGGGACCACTGTCACCACGAAAACCATTGGTAACACATTACGACATAACGGATTGCAATCCTGCAGTGCCCGCAAGGTCCCCCTGCTCCGGAAGGCACATGTGACGGCCCGTCTGAAGTTTGCCAGTGAACACCTGGATGATGCCGAGAGTGATTGGGAGAAGGTGCTGTGGTCAGATGAGACAAAAATTGAGCTCTTTGGCATGAACTCAACTCGCCGTGTTTGGAGGAAGAGAAATGCTGCCTATGACCCAAAGAACACCGTCCCCACTGTCAAGCATGGAGGTGGAAATGTTATGTTTTGGGGGTGTTTCTCTGCTAAGGGCACAGGACTACTTCACCGCATCAATGGGAGAATGGATGGGGCCATGTACCGTACAATTCTGAGTGACAACCTCCTTCCCTCCGCCAGGGCCTTAAAAATGGGTCGTGGCTGGGTCTTCCAGCACGACAATGACCCAAAACATACAGCCAAGGCAACAAAGGAGTGGCTCAGGAAGAAGCACATTAGGGTCATGGAGTGGCCTAGCCAGTCACCAGACCTTAATCCCATTGAAAACTTATGGAGGGAGCTGAAGCTGCGAGTTGCCAAGCGACAGCCCAGAACTCTTAATGATTTAGAGATGATCTGCAAAGAGGAGTGGACCAAAATTCCTCCTGACATGTGTGCAAACCTCATCATCAACTACAGAAGACATCTGACCGCTGTGCTTGCCCACAAGGGTTTTGCCACCAAGTATTAGGTCTTGTTTGCCAGAGGGATTAAATACTTATTTCCCTCTGCAGAATGCAAATAAATTCATATACTTTCCACAATGTGATTTTCCGGATTTAATTTGTGATGTGCTATCTCTCACTGTTACCAATAACCTACCCTTCAATTATGGGCTGCTCATGTCTTTGTCAGTGGGCAAACTTACAAAATCAGCAAGGGATCAAATACTTATTTCCCCCACTGTATATATATATACACACACACACAATGATTAAGCTATACACAATGAATGCTTGAGAATTTCTCTGTTTTGGTAAACAAGCCGTACTGTGGGAATGTGGTCACATGTTTCTCAGTCCAGGTGGCCAGTCTGAACTCTCCCTTCACATACCAAATTAATTAGAGCTGTGTCTTATCTTCTACATTCCAACTTATTTTCACGCAAAGTTAAACAATCATTTTTAAACAGAATTACTTCTAATCAAAAACACAGACCCCGAGTGCACTTGTCGATCAAGCAGAGTTGAAAAACAATCTTTAAAATTCACTTCTATTACATTTGGTCCTTGATTTTCAACTCTGTCTGAACGACAGTCCATACATAAGTTATTACTCTATCAGGTAAAACAACCAAAAAAGGAACAAGACAGATTATATAAATGGGTAATATACTGAGCACTAGTTTCAACAAACATACTAAAATTAGTAGGAAGTATCCAAGGGCAAATGGTAATAATACTGCCCACTAATAAATAACTAAAATCCAGTATTACAAATAATACACACTGCTTAGTTACATTAAACTACACAATTTGCCCAGAACAAAAGAGGTCAGTGTTCAAGGCAGTATTTGAAATTATTAATTAGGTTGTGGAAGGAATCCACAAGTGAAATTCACCTCCACAAGTGTTCAGACGTGGAGGGGCATAATTGAACGTGAATGTCTATCTCTATGGGCGTCTATGTCCGAAAACGGGTACGTGAAGAGGCGGGACAGACCGTATTTTCGAAAAAATGGATGTTTTTCAGCTGGGCGTTTGATTTTTTAGCGAGAATGGAAACTAAAAACGCCCAGCTCAAAAACGTCCTAATCTGAGCCATTTGGTCATGAGAGGGGCCACGATTCGTAGTGCACTTGCCCCCCTGACATGCCAGGACACCAACTGGGCACCCTAGAGGTCAGTGCGGTGGACTTCAGACAATGCTCCCACATGCATAGCTCCCTTACCACGGGTGCTGAGCACCCAACCCCAACCCCAACCCCCTCCCCCCTCCCCCAAAACCCACTACCCACAAATGTACAACACTACTTAAGCTCTTAGGGGTGAAGGGGGCACCTACATGTGGGTACAGTGGGTTTTGGAGGCCTCCCATTTATCATCACAAGTGTTACGGGTGGGGGGGATGGGCCTGGATCCACCTGGCTGAAGTGCACTGCGGTACCCACTAAAAGTGCTTCAGGGACCAGCATACATGCAGGCCTCTAGGACTTGTTGCTGCTATATAACATTGGCACACCAGTTGACACCTGAAGACTAATCTCTCCGAAAACGTCCTTTATTGGAATAACCATGCTTACTCAGTTAACTGCAGATCAGAGGTTGTGCCCCACTGGCAACGAGTCTCCCTGGTACTGAGATGAGCAGTAGATCAGAGTTGGCAGAATGCTGTACAATGCCCTCTTTCAGCCACATTCAAGGTAAGAACTAAGTTCTGTAAGGTGGCTAACACGTGAAAGGGATCTAAAACTGGCTTATACTGTAAAAATGGCCACTACCTCATGGACTACCGGAAACAAAACAGGGCACACTCTGACCCAGTAAGCAGGGGGGAAAGCACCATGGGAGTAGAGCCTACCAACTACCAACATCGTGAGCATTTGCCACAAGCTAGTGGAATCACGGAGCCCAATACCCTACACCCACCATAATGCATTGCTGATGTGACTCTGAAGTGCGCATAACAGAAAAGGTGTCACACTCACCAAGAGCCACATCGGAACCAGGGAAAGGCTGTCACAGGACAGAACACATTCTGCTGTCATGGAGGTGGGTACAGCATTTGAGGCTGGCATAGAGGCTGGAAAAAAGTTTTTAAAGTGGGGTTTTTTTGGTGGGAGGGGGTTAGTGACCACTGGGGGAGTCCAGGGAGGTCATCCCCGATTCCCTCCAGTGGTCATCTGGTCAGTTGGGGCACTTTTTTGGGACTTCGTGAAAAAAAAGTGACCAAAAAAAGTGACCCAAAATTGCGGTAAAAACGCCTTTTTTTCTGATTATCAGCTAAAGACGCCCATCTCTCCTCGGCCGATAACCATACCCCAGTTCTGCCTTCACCACGCCTCCGACACACCTCCGTCAACTTTACCCGTTTCCGCGACGGATTGTAGTTGGAAACACCCAAAATCGGCTTTCGATTATACCGATTTGGGCGCCCACGGGAGAAAGACGCCCATCTCCCGATTTGGGTTGCAATATAGGCGTTTTTCTCTTTCGATTATAAGCAGGTTAGTCATCTTGAGCCTTATTCCTTTGTATAAGGTCAAATAAATATTAAACCATGCAAATAGTAAAATATGCTATATTAATGTCTACTTATAAACTATCTGAGTATAATAAAAAAATTATCATATTGCAATAATAAGCTGATTAATGTCAGTTCTAATACATTTTGCTTAGGCTAAAGTTTCAGCATCAATAGCATTTATTATCTCTGCTTCTACCATTGTATCATACCAAGCTCATTTTACTCTACAATTAAGGGTACTACAGTATTTACACAGGTCTTCATAGGTGTAGTGTTCACACAAGAAGAATATAAACATTTGCTAATATCACATTGGTGGTGTAAATGTCAACAATGTGGAAATAGGATGCTGGGCTTGATGGACCTTTGGTCTTTCCCAGTATGGAAATACTTATGTACTTATATAATGTCCGCATTTTGGGGTCAATAATGCTATATTGTCTGTCTCTGACTTGAGCAAGTCATATTAATCTCGTTTGTGTGGCAGGACTCCTTTCCATATTTGATAGTTGCCACAGGATACATCTAGTAAGCTGAACATGTGTAATTATCTTGTTCTCAGATTTCACTATGATTCTTCCATCTCCCAATCGGCTTGCTCTTACTCTCGGCGGTGAGTCATAAATGTCCACCCGGGGTAATGGCCATACCCAAAGACACCATAAGAGGGAGGATTACACTGATTCTTACAAGGATCTATGAATAAGGCATATAAACAGATCAGTTATTCTCTAAGATAACACTTATTTGCTGGGACATAAGTCCATTCTTCTTGCCCAGATCGGAGGATCAGGACAGTATTACGTTATGACTTAAGGCATAATTGTTATACTAATTAGCCTTTAAATTGGGAACTATTATCAATTATCAGTTCCAAAGTTTTAATAGTGTTGCCTGCAAGGATGTGCAATTAAATATCTAGAATAAGTATCTACTGCTGTGCACACATATTGACATCCTTGCAAATTCGGTAAAAGTCCTATATAATCCATCTACCAAATTTGTTCAGGTAATTTTCCCCTTTATAATTGCCCCTTAGACATGTGGGGAACAGATCGTGTAGCCTGGTATTAACTGACCAGACATTCAACAATAATAGTTCTAATAATATCCATAATTAAACTAATACCATGATCTGTTGCCCACCTGTAAGTGGCCTTTCTTCCCAGATGTCCACATCTTTGCTGCACCCATTTCGCCAAACCTGAGCAATTACTAGCTCTTCCACAGTTTCCACCTCGAGGGGTGTGATTTTACTTTATTCATCAGCCACTCATTGTAGAGACGTTCTAAAGTATCACCCTTGCACTGGGCAGCTATATAAAAACAATAACATTAGTATTTTACATATTCCTCCCATTTTGACCACTCAGTGGCAATAATAATATATAGTACCTCATCCCAGCTTTGGAATTCATCTCTCTCCTGCATTCCTCTTAAAAAGTGTCATTCTTTGTACGAATCCCATCCTCGTCGCCAAAAATGTTCTGCTCCAGGTTTTACAGACTACTCAGTAATTACTGTGGATTCTTTTGGATCCGTATTAGGTAAATGAGAATTTTATTAGAGGTTCTAAGATCTAAGATACACAATGATATATATATATATAGAAACAATACCTATAAACAATCATTACATCACTGGTCCCTATATCCAAGCAATGCTAGAAGTTTCTAGACCAGGAAAAGAAGCAATAATACACTATAATATACATACGTCCATCACTGGTCCTTAATCTCTACATCCAGACTCTTTACATCAGCTGAGTGAAGCCCCTTTTTCAGCGAAGCCGGAGTTTGACCAGGACTATGGTTCTATGCAATGCGTCCACCCATAGATGAGCTTCCAGCTTCACTGTAAAAGGCCCCCCTTTTTTTATTAGGCTTAGAACTCATGTGCAGGCCTAAGGAAAATTGCAGAATGCTTGAGAATTTCTCTGTTTTGGTAAACAAGCCGTACTGTGGGAATGTGGTCACATGTTTCTCAGTCCAGGTGGCCAGTCTGAACTCTCCCTTTACATACCAAATTAATTAGAGTTGTGTCTTATCTTCTACATTCTAACTTATTTTCACACAATCAAAGTTAAACAATCATTTTTAAACAGAATTAATAAAAAATACAGACCCCAAGTGCACTTGTCGGTCAAGGCAGAGTTGAAAAACAATCTTTAAAATTCACTTCTATTACAGCGTTGTTTTAGAATATGCTTGAATTTGGCAAGGAATGCTAGGTGTGCTAACTTTAGGCATGGTTTATAGAATACAAATAGGTGCATTTTCTATCAGCACCAATTTTTTGGGTGCCAAATATAGAATCTGGCTCTATCCCCTGAATTCTATATAGTGAGACTTGAGTTGCACGTGTAAATCTGTGCATATTCTAGATTTGTGTACACAACTTAATTAGCTTAACAAGCCAATCAGTGCCAATAATTTAACTTAACAAGCAATTATTGACACTAATTGGCACTAGAATGTACATGCACAAATATCTAAGCATATTTTATAAAGTAACTAGTAAAAAAGGCCCGTTTCTGACACAAATGAAACGGGCGCTAGCAAGGTTTTCCTCGGAGTGTGTATGTTTGGGAGAGTGTATGTGAGCGTGACTGTGTGAGAGTCAGAGTGAAAGTGTGAGTGTGTGTGTGTGAGAGAGAGAGTGAGTCTGGGTGTGAGTGTGTTTGTGAGAGAGTGTGTGTGTGAGAATGAGAATGTGTGCAAGTGTGTATGTGAGACACAGTGTGAGAGACAGTGTGTGTGTGTGTGTGCGAGAGAGAGAGTGTGTGTGAGACACAGATTCTCTGTGAGAGTGAGTGTATGAGACCAAGCGAGTGTGTGAGTGACTGTGTGGCACATAGAGAGTGAATGTGATACAGTGTGAGACAGAGTGTGTGAGAGTGAGAGTCAGAAAGACATTGTATATGAGAGAGAGAGTGTGAGCCCTGCCCTCCCAATCCATGCCCATCTGTCCCCTGCCCCCTCCATTCATCCTTTTCCAGCAATTCCCCTCTCTCCCTGAGCCCTGCCCTCCCAATCCATGCCCATCCATGCTCCTCTGTCACCTGCCCCCTCCATTCATCCCTATCCAGCAATTCCCCTCTCTCCCTGAGCCCTGTCCTGCAATCCATATCCATCCATGCCCATCTGTCCCCTCCATTCATCCCTATCCAGCAATTCCCCTCTCTCCCTGAGCCCTGCCCTCCCAATCCATGCCCATCCATGCTCCTCTGTCACCTGCCCCCTCCATTCATCCCTATCCAGCAATTCCCCTCTCTCCCTGAGCCCTACCCTGCAATCCATATCCATCCATGCCCATCTGTCCCCTCCATTCATCCCTATCCAGCAATTTCCCTCTTTCCCTGAGCCCTGCCCTCCCAATCCATGCCCATCCATGCTCCTCTGTCCCCTGCCCCCTCCATTCATCCCTTTCCAGCAATTCCCCTCTCTCCCTGAGCCCTGTCCTCCCAATCCATGCCCATCCATGCTCCTCTGTCCCCTGCCCCCTCCATTCATCCCTTTCCAGCAATTCCCCTCTCTCCCTGAGCCCTGCCCTGCAATCCATATCCATCCATGCCCATCTGTCCCCTCCATTCATCCTTTTCCAGCAATTCCCCTCTCTCGCATCCATGCTCCTCTCTCTCCCATGTCCCAGCCTGGCCCGCCCTCTTCTCCCCCCCCCTTCGCATCCATGCCCCCCCCCTTCGCATCCATGCTGTCGTTTCTCCCCTGCCCTCCTGCTCCCATTGTTCAACTTTACTGCCCACCCTCTTCTCTCCCCCCAACATCCTTTTTTTTTTTTCTTTTTAAATTTACCTCCGTGGTGGCGGTTCCGGCAGCGCAGCGTCAGGGAAGGAGGCGGCGCTCCCGACGTCTAGCCTTCCCTTCGCTGTGTTCTGCCTTCTTCTGACATCATCCTTGACGTCAGAAGAAGGCGGAACACAGCGAAGGGAAGGCTAGAGACGTCGGGAGCACCGCCTCCTTCCCTGACGCTGCGCTTCCGCAACCGCCACCACGGAGGTAAATCTAATATGATAAAATGCACCGTGCATGGGTGCGATCCGTTTGTTTGTTTTTTTTTCCGCCCTCGACGTCATGACGATTGACGCGAGGGCGGGGCCGAGACGGCTGGCTGGCTTCACACCATGAATCCACGAACCCTACAGGGAGTGTTTGAGTGACTTCAGAACGTTGTCTTCAGAACGTTCACGGTGCGTTTTATTATATTAGATGTTTTTAAATTCTAAGATGTAGATATGGAAATGTGTATGGCCATGGGTGAGTCATGCCATTCCTAGAATTTAGGCTCACTGTTAAAGAATATGCCTGTTCCGCACGTAATTTAGGCATCAACATTTACACAAGGTTTTCATTGGCGTAAATGACTGCGACTAAATATAGGCGCAAAAACGATTGTGGAGCATATTGTATGAACTATGCATAGATTTAGGTGGGGTTTTTTAGTGCCGATTTAGGCCTGAGGTATAGAATCTAACCCTATATGCCTAAAAGTTGTGCATACTTGTAAAAAATGTGCTACCTATGTACAAGACCCTTTTACTAAGCTAGAATAGGTGCTGACGTGTGCCTAATGCATGTATAATAACACAGGAAACAATGGAATACCATGGGATGTGCTCAAGCGTTCTGCAGTAACTCCGAAATGTGTGTATGTGAGCTAACAATGAGCTAAATGGACATGAGCAGAGAATGGACATTCCTGTACTAACCAGTTAGTGCATCTACATTACTGCACACTAACTGGTAAGCACATGAATACCACAGGAATACCACATGAGCTCCTATTGCCTACAAAATGGATGGTTCCTTTTACTAAGCTGAGGCAAAAGGGGGCCTGTGCTGGCATCAGCAAGTGTTTTTGATGTGCGCCGAGGCCCCCTTTTACCGCAGTAGGTAAAGGGCAGGGTTTTTTTTTTTAAATGGACATGTGGCAAGTGAAGAACTTGCTGTGTATCCATTTCTGGTGGGAGCACTTACTGCCACCCATTGGGTTGCCGGTAAGGGCTCCTGTGCTATCTCGGCAGTAACCGAGCAGCTCGCGTTATTGCCCGATTACCGCCAGGTATATACCAGCACTACAAAAATAAAAATATCTTTGGTAGCCCAGTGGTACTTTCCTTTTAGCAAGTGGTAAGCCTGCATTGGGCTTACTGACGCTTTGTAAAAGGGCCCCACAGTAATTTCTAAAAATGGTCATGAACTAATGGCACATTAGCACATGGCTATTAATAGGAAAAGTAGAAAATCAGCCATTTTACGGCTGTGGTAAAAATGGACTTAGAATGTGGGAAAGACCCACTTAAGGATGACCTAAAGTCACTTTTTGCTGCAACTTAGTAAAAAGAACCCCAGGGGTGCTATTTGTAGTTGATGGAATTTTAGAGAGAAAGCAAATATATAACTACAAGGAAAACCAAATAAAAAAAAAAGTTCTGAATTATTAACCCCCCAAATTCTGCGCAAGTCGCTAAAATATGTGTGCAAATTTGCATGCTCAATTTAATTGAATAATGAGCCAATTAGCACTGCTAGTTCGCTTCTTAACAAGCAATTATTGGTGCTAATTGGATTTAATTAAAATTTGCATATATAAATTTAGGCACGGGATTCGCGCATATATTTTACACATGGATTCAAAAAGGGGGCATGGTCATGGGAGGATCATGGGTAGATCAGTGGCATTCTCACAATTTATGTACATTGTTGTAGAATAACGGGGATCCACAGCTAATTTAGCTGCGGAGATTTACATTAAGCTTCGTTGGTGTATAGTCACACCTAAATACTGTCACAGTTCCTTGGTGCAAAGCGCTATTCTGTAAACTGTGCATAATTTTTAACACCATTTAGAGAATAGCGTTAGCGCTATTTTTTCGGCACCAGTTTTTTTAGGCACCATTTATAGAATTTAGTCCTAAATGAGTTATTAAGACTAATATATAAGAAAGCAAACCACAATGTTTTCTTATCTAGTGAGTTTTAAAATCCTGAAAAGGAAATATATAGCTGACTGTATATAAATGACTAGCACATACACATTTTTTGACAGTGCTTCAAGTAGGGGGATAATTTTAACATTTGCTTTTAGTTTTCTGTGAGACTATGTTGTAGTTAGCTGGCTAATATTTCCAATCTAACTTTATAAAAAATGTATTATAAGTACCTGTATAAGGAGTACAAAAACTGTGGTGCTACAGCACTTTTTTGGTCATTGCAAAGCAGATGCACATATATTTGGATCTGAGCACTACCAGAAGAACATTAGCGCTTTTGTATACTAAGCCGCATTAGAAGCTGTCCCAGTCGCTAGTGCAGACAGTCGCTAGTGCGGCTTAGTAAACAGACCCCTAGGGGTTTACAGCTCAATTTTTTATTTAGGTTCTCATGTCATTTACAGGAATTTTCATTTGGTTTTGGTTTTTTCAATTCAGGGACAATGTTGGAAAGAATTAGCACTCTTCAGAAAGAGTGTGCACTCTTATTTTACCTGCATTTGGGGCCACAATGACTTGAGTTGACAATGGGAAATGATACTTACATTTTTTATGTCATTTTCAAATCAATGCATTTCCTTATAGAAAAGGGGTGGACAACCTCAGTCCTCGAGAGCTGCAACCCAGTTGGGTTTTCAGGATTTTCCCAATAAATGTGCATTGTATGCAAATAGATCTCATGCATGAAAACCCAACTGGGTTACAGCCCTTGAGGATCAAGGTTGCCTACCCCTGCCAACTGGATTGCAGCCCTTGAGGACCCCTGCTATAGAATGTTGAAGCTGATTATCTTTTTGGATGGATAGGAATTTATAAGTATGTATAAAATGGGTAACATTTTTCATTCCTCTTGTATTCAATGATTATCATTTTTCCAGGTAAAATGTTTTCTAAATATCTTTTTTAAACAACACATTCTATTTAGACTTTTTAGGATTGCCAACTAGATCCAGATTCGTTGATCAGGGTTGATCTAGTCCTGGGCTTACCCCACTGCATACAGGGACTTGTAGCCTTGCTTTTCTTAGGGAATCCAGTGGGAAATCTGAAACCACAAGTCGCTGCATGCAATAGTGAAAGGCCAGGACCGGATCAACCCTGTCAGGTGAATCTGGATCTAGTTGGCAACCCAAGCAAGTATCCATCTGAAAGGTCAAAAATCTCTCATCCACTTTTACACTGTTCCAAAATATCTGAAATGACAATGTGTCTTTTACCATCAGATTCTGTACATCTGTGATTCTTTATCAAGAAAGAATAAACCAGCTAATTGAGCATGCAAGCAAATAAATTGTAATGGACAATTCATTCTGAACCGTTTTCTGGTAGCTGTAAATTAGGGCCTCTTCTATAATCCATATGCCTCCTGGTGTTAATAATTGTATGTCAGTCACTGCAGCAAAAAAACACTGATGTGCTCCATGCTTGACAAAAAATACAATTTAGTAAACTTATATGTGCAAAGTTAACTGACATTCTTAACAATTGCTGGGTTTGAGACCTACTTGTCATTCACTGTGCCGAAGCACATGATTGTACTTTACGTAGCTGATCTTGGAAATGCATAATTTTCTTATTGTGTATCACTGCTCTCACCACATGGACCTTATTTAAGGCTATTAATGTTTATAAGTAGCAGGCTGATTCCATTAAAAAGGGCTTTTCTGAACTCAAGGCCCAATAATAGAGGAGAAAAAGGTTTTCATAGAGATTTTTCATATCTTCTTCCTTTCTTCCTATCTTTCTTTTGTGGGGGGCGATGGCTCAAAGGAGGATTAGGATGTATAAGAGAGTTGGTTATTTTCTATGGGGAGGATAATTTTCAAAAATTTCTGCCTAGGTAAAGAAGTGTTTACCTACTTAAATGTCATGGTTGAAAACTGTTCCCATCAACAGAAAGCGCGATGATCCAGATATACAGGCGGTCAGATGCACAAACAGGCAGCGGCCTGGCACAGCCAGGAAATGTGGTCGGGGAGGGAAGTGGGGGGAGAGCCATGGAGTCAGACAAAGAATTGGGGGCAGGTGGAAGCAAGTTAGATAAGGGATAGGAGGGGCAGGGTGGTAGTAAGGAGTAGAGGGGCTGGGGTACAGTCAGGTGACAAGGGAAGTGCTGGAGGTGGGGAAAAGGGGATAGCTACTGGAGGTAGTAGGAGCAGCGTTTGTCAAGGTGTGATCGCCATTTTGCATGATGCTCCAGTGGATCAGGTGCCCTTCTCTCCTTCAGATTTGCACCCCCCCCCCCCCCATTTCTGTTGTTTCATTCCATGTGCCCTCTGTACAAGAGGGGAACTGCTCCTGATCTTGCACATTAGCAGTAGGAGCAGCGTTTGCCAAGTTGCAATCAACATTTTTTTGCCTGCTTCCCTATCGGCTCAATCTCTGTTCCTTCCTCTTACCTTTTCTGCAGTTCCCACACACGGCTCAATCTCCGTTCCTTCCTCTTACCTTTTTCTGCAATTCCCAAGCAGTAGGCAAAAATGTCCTGGAGTAATGGCCCAGAGTTGCAATCAGCACAAACAGGTGTGCGAGGAGTGTGTCACTGTTCCAGTCTATGGTGGTGGGTCCTAGAGTACACAGCAGTATGTTTTATACTAAATTGACATCAGATGTGACGTGGTTTTGTCCCATGCTAAAAGTGGCATTGAACAATGTCTAAGACCAGAAGCAGTCTCCATCATGTACGGAGGGGGACTAGTGCCAGAGTAACAGATGATCAGCGGTGCCTACCTCAAACTTTAACAGAATGGGAAGGCAAAAGGCTTCAAGAAAAGGTTGAGAAGAGGAATATGCTTTGATGGCAATCCCCCGAGACTTCTAGAAAGAGATTCAATGGTTGGGAAGGGGAAGATGCTTTCACGGCAATTCTCCGACCAAAGCAGTGATGTTAGCATCTTGGCATGTCTATGGTATATGTTCCAGGAGACAGAGAAGCTACTTCATGAGTAAGGCCAAAGTAGAGGAAGCTGTGTGGCTCAAAAGGATAGACCCCATGCCATAAAATGCTCTAGATAGAAAATCGAGTCATGTATTTAATTGTTTATTTCTGTAAACTGTATCCATGTATGTAATTGTTCGCTATTGTAAATGTCTGTAATGTAGAATGCCGCGGCCATAATAAATTCCATTCTCCTTCTCGGATAGCTTGTCAAGTGTGGATATGTGTAGTGTTTGGTTTTGAATGAAAAGAGAGTGCCAATGTGCCACCTGCCCAGTTTGTGAATGAAAAGCGGTAGAGATATGCTAAGGGAGTATAACTATGTACACTTAATTTTGATATCCCACTGTGTACTTTCACACATGTTATCTGCACCCCTTTCAAAGTAAGTATAATGTATGCAGGGACAAAATATCTGCATTTTCCTGTGGATAAATAGAAAAACTGAGCTTTGTTTGGTTAACTCCCAAAGTTATCCAGACATATATTTTAAAGATGACCTCAAAAAGGCCTAATGAATCAGCACTTAGGTGTCTATTTGCCCTAATCCCTTGTAAAATTATTTATGAATTATCTTGTATGATGAGGAAAATGACTGTGTAGGTGGGGGAGGGGAGAGAGGAAGAAACCCTTTGAAATTTCCCCTGCACCCATTTAGGGGGTATGATTTGCTAAGTTTAAATCTGACAGCACAGAGAAAACTTTTTTTAGGATGATTAACTGAACCACTGATCAGCTTGATAATGTCACTCTGTGTTAACATTATTCCTTTGTGTTATACCAACGTTTCTCAAACTGTACGCTTCGACACCCTGGTCCACTGCAGTGAACTCTCTGGGATGCCGCAGCAAATCATAGTAACATAGTAGATGACGGCAGAAAAAGACCTGCACGGTCCATCCAGTCTGCCCAGCAAGATAAACTCATATGTGTATACCTTACCTTGATTTGTACCTGTCTTTTTCAGGGCACAGACCGTATAAGTCTGCCCAGCACTATTCCTTCCTCCCAACCACCAGCCCCGCCTTCCACCACCGGTTCTGGCACAGACCGTATAAGTCTGCCTAGCACTATTCCCCGCTTCCCAACCACCAGTCCCACCTCCCACCACTGGCTCTGGCACAGACCGTATAAGTCTGCCCACCACTATCCTCGCCTCCCAACCACCAACCCCTCTTCCCCCCACCGGCTCTGCCACCCAATTTCGGCTAAGCTCCTGAGGATCCATTCCAATCTTTACCTCCTTCTTGCTCAAACTGCAGTGGCAGAAAAACAACAACAAAAAAAGCAAGTGCAGGGCTGCTAGTCCTCTGTCCCCGGAACTGGAAGTTGACATCAGAGGGGGCAGAGGACCAGCAGAGTTGACAGCCCATGCCAGAAGGCTGCTGCGACCCCTGCACTTGATTATTTTTTTTTGTCTGGGACACTGGGGACACGGAGCAGATGGCCTTCAGGACTCGCAGAGGTGATTGCAGGAGCCTGAATAAATTCAAAAAGTTCAAGCCAGTATGTCAGTCTCTGTTTCCCTTCCCATTCAAAACAAAGGAAGCAAACCTATGAGCTGCTGCATCCAAGTTGTCATTCGTTATTGCTGGTATTTATTTAATCTCACTTATATTTTTAAACATGCTGGCTTGTGCAGCATACAGATGTACAAAGAGAACATATAATAACGAAATAACTTTTCATAGTTAGAATAATCATTGTGTCATTTAGAGGGGCTGGTTATATGGACACCCTAGCACTGTTATATTTGTGCAGAGAAAAAGATGGAGACCTGTGTGGCCGGGGGGGGGGGGGGGGGGGGGGGAGGTGGTGCTGCAAAAAACAAAAATTACTCAGACACAAAGAGTGCCGTGAGCTGAAAACGTTTGGGAACCACTGTGTTATACCTTTTTGAGCCTAATAAGCGCTGGAGTAATATAATGCAATGTTGGAACTTAAAATATAGATGTAATATGGTAGATAATGTAAATACATTACATAAACTTGTATTCTACAGAAAGTTAACAGTTTACATTTAAGGAACAGCTAAAACTGTCTGCTTAGGTATGAGTCTTAATTGGGATCAATATTTCAGCCCCCTGGATATTGTCTGTCTCACAACGAAACTCTATGTAGTCATTTCAAATTTTGGATTACATCCCAGATTAGTTCCTATTGCTGACTAATATGAATCAAATCTATTCCAAGCTCTCTGTTCATCTTAGCAACAGAGCAGATCAGAAATTAAGCAACTGCATCTGAATGAGTGAGCTACTTACAAAGCTTTAAAAATAAACATATCACCTATTGTTAACACATTCAGTAGTGAATAATGCATAGTGTCTGGTCAAAGCTAGAAGCTATGGAGGCATAGTGAGATTCTATTCTATAATGGCATCTGGGTGACCAGATTCCATTAAAGAAATCTAATGTAACCGGTATTAGTGTACCTAACACGAGCCTGCAGTTACACCAGCCACAGATCTGATGTAACCACGACTGCATACATGCAGCAGGGATGTGTGTAACTGTAAGAGTTCTATAAATTATCTCTCTGGTTCTGAAAGATTGACAAAAATTGCACATGCAAATTCAGGCACGCTCCTGATTTGTGCGTTCGATTTAATAGAATAAGGAGCCAATTAGTGCCAATACTTGACCTTTTAACAAGCAATTATTTGCACTAATTAGATATAATTGGGAATTACTTGCGTAAAGTTAGCCATGGGATCCATGTCTAAAGTTTATGTAAGGCCCAAAAAAGGGTGTGGAAATGGGAGGGACATGGGCATTACAGGGCGGATCGGGGGGGGGGGGGCGTGTTTTTTCATTATGTGCTTAATTAGAGAATAACAGTGCTCCGCATGTAAATTTAGGCACAAATATTTGCATCAATTGTTGGTGCATATGGTGCCACCTAAATTTACGCGCGACCTCTCCACTGAAGCATTAAGAGGTGAATTCTATAAGTAGCACCTAAAAATTGGCGCCAATAATTTGACATGCTTAGCGCAATTCTATAATGAGTATGCTCCCTTTATAGATTTGCGCTTAGCACTAAGGTGTGCCTGACTGTAGGTGGCTGCAATTAGGCCTGATATTAGGCACATTTAGGTGTGATTCTATATCAACACACATAAAATCCAGAAACACCCTTAGGAACATCCCTAACCACACCTCTAAACTGTTATGCGTGATAGGATTTAGGTGCAATCCATTATAGAATTAGATATGCACCTAAATCGTAATTATTGTCAATGATCGTTAACTCCCAATTATCAGTGCTGATTAGCTTGTGCTCACTCTTTATAGAATCATGCTAAGCGTGTCTTTAATCGGCGCTGATTTTTCAGGCGCAACATATAGTATTTGACCTTATTTCTATAAATCTCACTGCACTTTGGATGCAGCTTATAGAATACTGCTTAAGCAGGAGATTTTTGGCGCTGATTTTTTAGGCGCTATTTACAGAATCTAGCCCTACCCCTGGATTCTATATAGCACGCCTAGCGTTCCGTGCCAAAATACAAGCATATTCTGTAACTATGCACATAACTTCATTGGCTTAACAAGCCAATCAGCATTGATAACAGCACTTAACAAGTAATAATGAGCAGTAATTGTCAATAACTAGAATTTACACACATAACTCCCTAAGTGTATTTTGTAATGCACTGTGCCTAAATTTTTATGCAAGCAGGAAAAACGGGTGAGATTATGGGTGGGGAAATTGGTGTTTCACGGGCACTAAAAAATTTATGTACCATTTATAGACTACACTTAGGCAGAAATGTTTTTCACGCGGATTTTTTAAGTGCTTTATATAGAATGTGGCCTACATGTATTTACGTAATATACTACTTACATGTGCCATTTTAGAATTGCACGAGTGACACTATTCTATACATTTATGTGGGTTAAGGGTTAGTTTATTTGATATTCTGCCTATAAAATGTTATCTAGGTGGTTTACAATAAAAATAATGCCTCAAATAAGGGGAAAAATTTGAAGAGCACAAAAGGAAGCCTAGGTTACAATTTCATCTTAACTACATGAACTAACACATAAAAGGAAGGTAGGGAGTGAAGAGAAAACAGACACAGACTGAAAGGCACAGCAGTCAATGTCCAGAACCAGCAAAGACAGCGGAAAAGATCCATCAGTCAATCAGGTGGGTAGGCCAGGATAAAATATAAATTCTTCAAAGCTTTTTTTGAATTGTTGGTAGGAGGTTTCCAGATGAATATAGAGTGGGATATTATTCTATAATGTAGGGCAACAATGCTAAAACTAGTGTCTAGCTTCATCAGAACAAATTTGTAAATATGAAGAAACAACCGTAAAGTTTTAATTAATGTATTCTGTAATGTGATGCGCATAAATTGTGAGCCGCAGCAGGTTGCGGTAAAGGAGCCCAATTGGGTGATAAACACGCAGCCCTGGCAACTTTGCCTGAAGCCGTCATACAGCCTGCTATGCCCTTTCATTTTCACTTTCAGGTGAGAGGGAGAAGGGCAACAACCACTGGGAGATTAAGTCGTGTCATGCCTTAATCCCTCCAGTGGACAGTTGTTCAATCAGAGCACCTTGCTGTAACCTGGATGTTCCTGAAGCAGGTCTAAATAAGGACATTCTTCTTTTAAGACACAAACATTTTTTCCCCTTTAATCGCTGTTGTAGGTCTAGATTTCAGGCTGTTCCTAGTCCCACCCAAAACATGCCCAGAACATGACCCCTTGCTATTTGAGTGAACATCGCTCCTGCCCACAGCACACCCTGGACCTTCATGAGGTAGGTCTAGGAGAGCCCACAGGAGTGGGGAAGTTCAGGGCCAGATATTTTTCTTTGGAGCAGGGGAGAGAGGAAGGGAAAATTAGAAGGGCAGAGGCACTGAATGCACTTATTCAGGTCCCAGTGAATATTCAGCAGGGACCTATATAATTTCCGGCAGCTAGTGTAGTTCCAATTAGTGGTGGATATTCAGTGCTGGTGGCTGGACATGGCCCAGAACTGAATATCCAGGACTAATTCTGTCCATGGCAGTCTGTGTTTAGATAAATGCTGGCCACCATGGGCCGATTATCCACCAGAATAATTGTTTTTCCACTTAATGCATCGTTAGACTTTAGAACTCATTGCCAGGAAGTGTGGTAAAAGCACACATAACTATTGTGATGAACCACTAGGATGTAGCACCTAAAACCAGATAAGGTATGGGTAAGAAGCCATTGGGGGGGGGGGGGGGGGGGGGGACCGCTTGGGGCTGGATAGCCACTTCACCCTTAAGAATAGTGAACTGAATAAATATGGCCACCAGAAGGAACTACAGCTCCCATGAGGTAGCATACGCCCCGTATAAGAGGCTTGGGGAGGCTAAGCCTCCCCAGCCCAATCGTCGACTTCCGCTTGTGGTGCAGCCCACCCTCCCGCCCCGCGCATTTTCATCTTTTATTTCCGTGGCAGCAACGTCAATGAAGAAAAAGACTACAGGCTCGCCGCCAGCTTCTCCGTTCTCTCTGCACACAGTGTCCCGCTCTCGCGGAAACAGGAAATGCATCACCGCAGAAGGCGGGACACTGTGTGCAGAGAGAAGGGAGAAGCTGGCGGCGAGCCTGTAGTCTTTTTCTTCATTGACGTCGCTGCCACGGAGCGTATGGAGGTAAGCTCCGCCCCTTTTAGCCTCCCCAAACAGTTGGGCTACCGACCGTCTATGTGAGGTAGTATGGTGAGCCTATGGAGAATAAGGCAGGGGGTAGAGCTGGGAGAAAGGCCAACAGCTGCCAACTAAAGAGGAACATTTCCCTGAAATGGGGAGAGAAGCCTCATCTTTATACTCTGGATCCAAA
Source organism: Microcaecilia unicolor (assembly GCF_901765095.1). Classification (NCBI taxonomy): domain Eukaryota; kingdom Metazoa; phylum Chordata; class Amphibia; order Gymnophiona; family Siphonopidae; genus Microcaecilia; species Microcaecilia unicolor. Next base: position 337,255,331 of record NC_044031.1, on the reverse strand, counting down.
TCCCATGGAAGGCACATTGGAGGAGGGTATGTCCTCCTGCCATACGGTCATGATAGAAGACAACAGATAATGAGTGGAAACAGCCTATTGTTGGAAAATGGTTCCCGAGAACTCCAAAATGGTTCCTGAGAACTCCAGTTTACCAGAATATTCCAGGTGCCAGATAACTGTAAGAGTTACCTGTGAGATGCACCCTGTTTCAGCCTTCGCTTTTCATTTTCTTTCGTGATGAGCAGCAAAAGAATGCTAAAGGGGAGTGCTGATATATCCCTTATTCTGCTGAAGAGAGCTAGAGAGGAGAGGCATGGCAAGACTCCTGCTGCATTTTCATTTTAGCCTTTTGCCAGCAGAGGCTGGAAGAGAAGTTTTATTACTGCTTGGGAACAAGTTATAAAGTCAGCTGAAAAACTGTGTTGCTATGGTATCAGATCTTAACTCAGCTACAAAGGAACTGTATAGGACTGAGTTTGTGAGCTAATTAATCCAGCAGCCTGCAGCTGTCAGATGAAGCAAGGGCTGGTGCAAAGGGGGATAGCCCTGCTTGATGTGAACACAGATTTAAAGATACAGTACAAATGGGAGGAGGGGGGAATTTTGTCTGGGATGCATTTCTTGAGCTCATGGTTAATAAAGTGTCCTGGAATTCCCTTTTATGAGTACTGTTTTAATGTTGATGGTGCTAGAAGAGAGACTGGCTAGTTTGGTAGACAGCAAAACACAACCAAAGATGATCAAAGGAAGTTGCATTGCCACACTAAAAATCCCTAAAGGCAGGGCTGCCAGGTCCAGGACAAAAAATGAGCCCCTGCGCCCACTGCTCCTGCCGCTGACCCCCCTGCCCGCCGCTGACTCCCCCACCATGTTCAATATTTCTCTTTCCCTCTTCCCTTCGGCAGTGGTCCAGCTGCGGACAGCATCTACAAAGAAGCAACATACCTCTGCCTGACCTCCGACATGTTTCCTCTGCTGCGTGTCCCACCTGTGCAGACACAGGAAGTTGTGTCAAGAGCAGGCAGAACAAAGCAGAGGAAACACATCCGAGGCCAGCTGGATGCGGGTTGCTTTCTTTTTGATGCTGCCAGTAGCCTGCAGGAACACTGCCAAGGGGAGGACATTTATAGCTGGGCCCAACTTGGAGGTTGGGCCCGAGTAGGGTTACCATATTTGCAGAGACAAAAAAGAGGACAGAAAAAAATAAAATGGTTGTTACTTTTACTAAAGAAATATTTAATCGTAGTTAATGAATGCACATCAAACAGTGACTTACTTACAGTACAGCAGTAGAAAATCTACTTTTAGCACTTCTGGATTTGATTTTGACGGAGTCTGAGCCCAAGCGTACTTATCAGAAGAGTGCATATCCCTCAACAAAGTTTGCTGGCTTCTGAGATACGTGTGAAAGTCTTTGCATGACATATGCTTAAAGTCGTGCTGCTTGAACAAAATTTCTTTGACAGATTCAACCAGCAGGGGAGCAGAGAGGAGATCAGCAATGCCTTTCTCTCTCTCTCTCTCTCTCTTTAGCACCCTAATGTGTCCAGACTGACTGATAAGCCAGAAATGGTCTCATTAAATTGGTAGGTCATAGGCAGATACAAGAAAAAGAGGACATTTCCCTAAAAATTAAAGATCTTGGAGGACATATTTGAAGACATCTAAAAAGAAGACATGTCCTCTTAAAACAGGACATGTGGTATCCCTAGGCACGAGAAAAGTTTACCCCCCCTCGCTCCCCCTCTCTGCGGCCCTGCCTAAAGGATATTATTGAAGTGATACCTATTTCCCTCAGCTGCCACATCAAAAAAAAAAAAAAAAACCAAGCAGTTATCTTCAATGAATTCAAATTATGTGATGAAAGAGCACTTACATTGTTCTGATGATCTGAAGTAGAATTGGAAAAGGTACAGCGAAGGGCGACGAAAATGATAGTGGGGATGGGACGACTTTCCTATGAAGAGAGGCTGAGAAGGCTAGGGCTTTTCAGCTTGGAGAAGAGACGGCTGAGGGGAGATATGATAGAAGTGTATAAAATAATGAGTGGAATGGATCGGGTGGATGTGAAGCGACTGTTCACGCTATCCAAAAATACTAGGACTAGAGGGCATGAGTTGAAGCTACAGTGTGGTAAATTTAAAACGAATCGGAGAAAATTTTTCTTCACCCAACGTGTAATTAGACTCTGGAATTCGTTGCCGGAGAACGTGGTACGGGCGGTTAGCTTGACGGAGTTTAAAAAGGGGTTAGATAGATTCCTAAAGGACAAGTCCATAGACCGCTATTAAATGGACTTGGAAAAATTCCGCATTTTTAGGAATGTTTTTACGTTTTGGGAGCGTGCCAGGTGCCCTTGACCTGGATTGGCCACTGTCGGTGACAGGATGCTGGGCTAGATGGACCTTTGGTCTTTCCCAGTATGGCACTACTTATGTACTTATGTACCATGAGACACGAACCTGGAGTTTATGTTCCGGGTGGTTCAAAATGACTAAGAATCCCACAGTGGAGACAAGAAAGAAACTGTTTTGGAGGCTGGGACAGGGATTGAATGGATTTTAAAAATTAAATCCTAGTTATGTGGGTCCAGACTAATTTTCAGCCAGGGCCTGCATAAGACGGCCCTGGTTGAATATTGGCCAGGACCCACATAAACTCTGTCAGCCAGCCTCACTGGAATTAACCCCCTATATTCGGTGCTTGTGTCAGGACATGGCCCGATACTGAATATCCAGGGCTATTCTAGCTAGCGATGGTCAGCGTTTTAAAAAAATGCTGATCTTTGCCAGCTGAATATTGGCAGGCACAATGCCAAAAAGGATGTCACTTCTATGGGACCGCGCTTTACAAAAACCAGAGCACTACATCAGTCTGTATGGCAAGAATACTAAAAATAAAGACCTTTGATGTCAATACGATGAAATATTTTGACACCCACCAGACAGGGCTTTAAAAAAATCTGGGTTTCTTATCACACTATAAGCCATAAAATTATACTGCTTTGTCACCCTTTGATCACCATCCATCTCTCCCTGCTTCTCATCCACCTCACATCTCACCCACACCTCTTCCCATGAGAAAGTGTTGTTTCCCCCGCCCCCTTGTTGTCCTTGTGGATTCGTTAACATTTAATCATTTCTTATCTAAAGAAGGTATTGCCTTCAAAAGCTAATCAAAACATGTATTGTCAGTCCAATACAAAAGGTATAATCTTTTCTTTGTTTTGTTTCACTGTTATTTACAACACGGGCATTCGGCATTCACTCAGTCACCCCCTTCTATCCAAACACCACACCAGAAGCCAATTTCTTTAACAAATGTGGATTTATTTAGGCCGCAGCCAGGTCCGCAAAATTTATTTATTGTAAACCTTCACATAAACAATCATTGGTAAACATCCTTGATAAACAATCTCCCTCCGAGTACACAGCCCTTCTTGCTTATATTACTACAGGCTGTGCCGTCCAAGCACCCTGTTCCTCCTCAGTGCTGTCTGCTATAGCACGCTGTCCAATCAAATGCATCCCGTACAAGGATGCATTTACCACTTTAACCAAAGCTATTGGCCCCCTGGCCGTCCAAGCCAGGAGACTAGCCGTATCCATCTTGTTCTGTAATCCTGCCCGCATGCAGGCATAACATTTTGCTGAGTATTGTAACTTGCAACAGGTCATTAACATATACATAGTAACTCAGTTTGCCATATTATCCGCTGAGGTGCTGTGTACTCGTCGCTAATGTTACCTAAGTTCCATAGCTTATGCCTTGCTGCGACAACGACCCTTTCCCTGTACCTCATGGGCGGGAGGGCGGGTCAACACTGCTCCCTCTGCTTGCTGCAATCCAAATGGCGCTGTGTTTCCCTTCACAGCCCTTCTTCACCCCTCCTCCCTACCCGCCCCTTTTCCCATCACCCTTCAATCTCTTAATCTCCCTATCCCCTCCCACTCATCCCTCCCTCTCCTCCCCACCCCAGATTCTTCCTGAGCCTTCAGCCCGGTTGTAATCGGCTCCCCTTTAAGGGTGAGCCTTTCCATCAACACGGGCATTCGGCATTCACTCAGTCACCCCCTTCTATCCAAACACCACACCAGAAGCCAATTTCTTTAACAAATGTGGATTTATTTAGGCCGCAGCCAGGTCCGCAAAATTTATTTATTGTAAACCTTCACATAAACAATCATTGGTAAACATCCTTGATAAACAATCTCCCTCCGAGTACACAGCCCTTCTTGCTTATATTACTACAGGCTGTGCCGTCCAAGCACCCTGTTCCTCCTCAGTGCTGTCTGCTATAGCACGCTGTCCAATCAAATGCATCCCGTACAAGGATGCATTTACCACTTTAACCAAAGCTATTGGCCCCCTGGCCGTCCAAGTGGCCGCCGCAACAAAGAACGCAGCCAACCACGGGAGAAAGGGCGCGAAACGATCCACGGCGCTCCCAAAGTCCTGATCCGCGCCCCCAGGAATTACACAACTGGCTCCTGAAATGGCACCAGAGACCTGAGCAACTCCGGTAAGATTTTCCCTTCAAAGCACAGCAGCAGCAACGCGAATTATATAAAACGCTCCCAAACTCCCCATAGCACAACCCCAATCACTGAAACCGCTCCCAAAACCCCCAAGCACTACTACCAGCACTCGCATGCCCCCCCTATAACCCTTTCCTACCCTCTATATATTCCCTCAGATACAATGAATAGGTTTTTTTTTTTTTTTCTCTTCTCCCCTTTAATTTAAACTTGCTGCCCACATTATACCTGACAGCTTCACACAGCACAAATACAGAAAGCGCTATCCTCACTGTCCCAAAGCCACAAACAGATAATGGGTAATAGCTTGCTGATACCACACCAAATTCAACACTGCTCCACCAATTTCAACACTGCTCCCTCTGCTTGCTGCAATCCAAATGGCGCTGTGTTTCCCTTCACAGCCCTTCTTCACCCCTCCTCCCTACCCGCCCCTTTTCCCATCACCCTTCAATCTCTTAATCTCCCTATCCCCTCCCACTCATCCCTCCCTCTCCTCCCCACCCCAGATTCTTCCTGAGCCTTCAGCCCGGTTGTAATCGGCTCCCCTTTAAGGGTGAGCCTTTCCATTTACCACTAGAAGCTGAAATTCTCAGTGGCAAAGAGACGTCGAGAGTTAGCACTCTATTGGTTCTAACCCTCGACGTCTCTTTGCCACGCTAAACTCTCTCCTCAAAGTGCCTTCTCCTCCAACTCCCCCTTCACTTTCTCCCCAGACTTTGGATGATTACTTTCACGATAAGGTTCACAAGATTAAACTTGAATTTGAAATCAGCTCTCCTCCACCCCCTCTTCCCTTAGTCCACTCTCTCAACCCTCTCACCCCTGCCTCCTTTTCTTCCTTTTCCGAAATCACTGAAGAAGAAACTTTACTTCTTCTTTCATTCATCCTCAAAACTAACCACCTGCCCCACCGACCCTATCCCCACTCATCTACTCAACACTATCTCTCCTGCTGTCACCCCTTTCATCTGTCATATCCTCAATCTGTCACTTTCCACTGCGACTGTCCCTGATGCCTTCAAACATGCCGTAGTCACCCCACTCCTCAAAAAACATTCTCTAGATCCTACCTCTCCTTCCAACTATCGCCCCATCTCCCTCCTCCCTTTCTTATCTAAGATACTAGAACGTGCTGTCCAAAGTCACTGCCTCGCCTTTCTTTCTTCTCAAGCTATTCTTGATCCACTCCAAACTGGTTTTCGCCCCCTTCATTCAACTGAAACAGCACTTGCTAAAGTCTCCAATGATCTTTTCCTGGCTAAATCCAAAGGGCTCTACTCTATCCTCATCCTTCTCGATCTTTCTGCTGCTTTTGACACTGTTGATCACAGCCTATTCCTTGGCACGCTATCCTCACTTGGATTTCAGAACTCTGCTCTTTCCTGATTTTCTTTTTATCTCTCTCAGCATGCTTTTAGTGTATACTCCGGTGGATCCTCCTCTTCCTCTATCCCGCTCTCAGTGGGTGTACCTCAAGGATCTGTCCTAGGACCTCTCCTTTTCTCCAGCTATACTTCCTCCCTTGGTGCTTTGATCTCAGCCCACGGTTTTCAATATCACCTTTACGCTGATGACTCCCAGATCTACCTCTCCACACCAGAAATCTCGGCAGAAATCCAGGCCAAGATATCTGCCTGCCTGTCTGACATTGCTTCCTGGATGTCTCACCACCACCTGAAGCTCAATATGTCCAAAACTGAGCTCCTTATCTTCCCACCTAAACCAACCTCTCTCCTTCCCCAGACTCTATTTCTGTCAACAACACGCTCATTCTTCCTGTCTCTTCTGCTCGTAACCTTGGAGTCATCTTCGACTCCTCCCTCTCCTTCTCTGCACATATTCAACAGATTGCTAAAACCTGTCATTTCTTCCTCTATAATATCGCCAAAATTTGCCCTCTCCTTTCTGAGCACGCTACCAGAACCCTCATCCACACTCTCATCACCTGTCGCTTGGAGTACTGCAACTTGCTTCTTACAGGTCTTCCACTCAGCCATCTCTCTCCTATTCAATCTGTTCAAAATTCTGCTGCACGATTAATATTTTGCCAAAGTCGCTATGCCCATATCAGCCCTCTTCTGAAGTCACTTCACTGGCTCCCTATCCGTTTCCGTATACAATTCAAGCTCCTCTTATTAACCTATAAGTGCATTCACTCTGCTGCCCCTCACTACCTCTCCACCCTCATCTCTCCCTACACTCCTTCCCAGGAACTTCGTTCACTAGGCAAATCTCTCTTAATTGCACCCTTCTCCTCCATCGCTAACTCCAGACTCTGTTCCTTTTATCTCGCCGCACCTTATGCCTGGAATAAACTTCCTGAGCCATTACGTCAAGCTCCATCCCTGGCCGCCTTCAAATCCGGGCTAAAGGCCTACCTCTTTGATGCTGCTTTCAATTCCTAACCTGTCACCTGCTCGTAACCTCTATCTTGTCTTCCTCTCTTCAATAGTCCCTTTTCCCTATGTGTCCTATCTGTCTGTCCTTCCCTTATCCCTTATTTGTCCTGTTTGTCTGTCCTGATTTAGATTGTAAGCTCTTTTGAGCAGGGACTGTCTTTTCTTCATGTTCAATTGTGAAGCGCTGCGTACGACTGGTAGCGCTATAGACATGATTTGTTGTAGTAGTAGTAGTGCTGTGCTTCCTCAGCTTCTTTTTTTTTTTCAAGGAAGGAGCTGGCATCACCTGAGCTATGTCCTCTTGAATGTTAGTCACAGCCTCCGTAACCCCAGTGGAGTTTGGGAGTAGTTTCATGAAGGAGTTTGCTCCTATGGACTAAAGGTAGTATCCAACCTAAAGAACTGGCCAGAATCTCCTTCCATGATGGCTAGTCCAACAGGGACTTATTGGAGGTATGGGGTTTCCTTTGCTAAAATACTAAGGGAATTGTGAATCAGCTCTTTGCTTTTAATTCCATGACACTATCCATTAAATATGTTTTTACTATAATACTTGTCTTGTCAATAAGTCCATGGAATAGGAAGTGTCTCTGTTTTATGTGTCTGTACAAAGCAATATTTGTCCAGTGGTGCTACAGAAATGTTTAATGGCAGTAGTACGGTAAGTGTAGGTTTCTTATATTCTTGCTTTCAGGCTTGCTACCTAAGATCTTTTAAACAGCTTTAGCTACTACAAAAGAAGGTGCTTAGGAGATAAAATAGAGACATCCCATCTCTTGGTGATTTTCAGAGGCATATGCTCATAATTATGTTATATTGCAGAACATGCTTTACCTGCACTAGCAAGAAAAGAGAGATCCCTGCAGAGCACTGTAGCTGAAGTGGAAACCTTGTATATCTCTGTTAGAGAAATGATTTAAAATGACAACAGCCAACTAAGTAGTAAATGAATCTAATGCAATAGTTGTATTCCCCACTTCAGTCAAGAGATCTCTGGGTGATGCCCATTAAACATTTTTTTATATAACATTTAGAATTAAGTAGAATACCCTACTGAGTGATTCATGAAAGGTCATTTGAACACATATCAGCTTTTATTATGGATTCACATTTAGCATTTAAGGTCCTGATAATAATGGATAAAAAGTTAGCTGCAAATAGGATGACCAACATAGTACTAGAGAGAAATGAGAAAGAGATGAAAATAGGTTTTTTTTTTAAATGATATTAACATACATTATGGAAATATACAGATTCATCAAATTAGTTCTAGTCTTCATTTAGGGGTCCTTTTACCAAACCGCAGTAAACGCTCTAGTTACCATGACTTAAAGTGGAACTTTACCATATGTAAGTTGCAAACTTAGGGGTTCTTTTACTAGACACGCTAACAGATATAGCACATGCTAACCGTTAGTACACGCTAAATGCTAAGACACCCGTAGAGGGGCATAATCGAACGGGGCACCCAAGTTTTCATGAGGGCGTCCTCGCAGGACAGTCCCGTAAAGGGGCGGGGCAACCCATATTATCGAAACAAGATGGCAATCCATCTTTCATTTCGATAATACGGTCGGGGACACCCAAATCATGAAATTTAGGTCGACCTTAGAGATGGTCATCCTTAGGTCATTTTTGAGATGGTCGTCCCTGGTTTTTGGCGATAATGGAAACCGAGGATGCCTGTCTCAAAAACGACCAAATCCAAGCCATTTGGTCGTGGGAGGAGCCAGCATTCGTAGTGCACTGGTCCCCCCTGACATGCCAGGACACCAAACAGGCACCCTAGGGGGTACTGCAGTTGACTTCAGAAAAAGGTCCCAGGTGCATAGCTCCCTTACCTTAGGTGCTGAGCCCCCCAACCCCCCCCCCAAAAAAAAAAAACCCACAACCCACAACTGTACACCACTACCATAGCCCATAGGGATGAATTGGGGCACCTACATGTGGGTACAGTGGATTTCTGGTGGGTTTTGGAGGGCTCACATTTACCACCACAAGTGTAACAGGTAGAGGGAATGGGCCTGGGTCCACCTGCCTGAAGTACACTGCACCCACTACAACTGCTCCAGGTACCTGCATACTGCTGCGATAGACCTAAGTATGGCATTTGAGGGTGACATAGAGGCTGGCAAAAAAGTATTTTTAAAGATATTTTTTGAGGGTGGGAGGGGGTTAGTGACCACTGGGGGAGTAAGGGGAGGTCATCCCCGATTCTCTCCAGTGGTCATCTGGTCAGTTCGGGCATCTTTTTGTGCCTTGGACGTAAGAAAAACAGGACCAGGACGCTCTTTTTTTCCATTATGGGTCGAGGATGTCCATGTGTTAGGGACGCCCAAGTCCCGCCTTCACTACACCTCCGATACGCCCCCTTGAACTTTGGTCATCCCTGCGATGGAAAGCAGTTGGGGACGACCAAAATCGGCTTTCGATTATACCGATTTGGACGACCCTGTGAGAAGGACGCCCATCTTCCGATTTGTGTCGAAAGATGGGCGTCCTTTTCTTTAGAAAATGAGCCTGAACGTCAACCAGCTCACCTTTATCCACATGTTCGTTCACCCCTTCAAAGAAATGTAATAGATTGGTGAAGCAAGATTTCCCTTCACTAATCCCATGTTGGCATTATCTCATTAATCCATGCTTTTGAATATGCACCGTAATTTTGTTCTTTATAATAATCTCTATCATTTTGTCTGGCACCGACGTGAGGCTCACCTGTCTATAATTTCCCAGATCTCCTCCAATCTTCCAGTACCACGCTCGACTTTAAGGATAAATTACATATTACTAACAATAGTTTTGCAAGTTCATTTTTCAGTTCTATCAGTACTCTGGGATGAATAGCATCTGGTCCAGGAGATTTGCTACTCTTCAATTTGTAGAACTGCCCCATTACATCCTTCAGGTTTATAGAGATTTTATTCGGTTTCTCCGACTTGTCAGCTTCGAATACAATTTCTGGCACCGGTATCTCTCCCAAATCTTCCTCAGTAAAGACGGAAGCAGATAATTAATTTAATCTCTCCACTATGGCTTTGTCTTCCCTGATCGCCCCTTTTACCCTTCGGTCATCTAGCGGTCCAACCGATTCTTTTGCCGGCTTTCTGCGTTTAATATGTGTTTTTGCCTCCAATGCAATCTTTTTTTCAAAGTCTCTCTTTGCCTTCTTTATCAGCGCTTTGCATTTGACATGACATTCCTTATGCTGTTTCTTATTATTTTCAGTCGGTTCCTTCTTCCGTTTTCTGAAGGATTTTCTTTTAGCTCTAATAGCTTCCTTCACCTCACTTTTTAACCATGCCGGCTGTCGTTTGGTCTTACGTCCTCCTTTTTTAATATGCAGAATATGTTTGGCATGGGCTTCCAGGATGGTGTTTTTGAATAGCATCCACGCCTGCTGTAAATATTTGACCCTCGCAGTGGCTCCTGTAAGTATTTTTTTCACCGTTCTTGTCATTTTACCATATTCTCCTTTTTTAAAGTTAAATGCTAATGTATTGGATTTCCTGTGTATACTTACTTCAAAGCTAATATCAAATCTGATCATATTATGATCACTGTCTGTTCATCCTGGCCAGGCTGAATGTAGTACACTCCTATCACTATCCTTTTCCCCTTTACACATGAAATTTCAATCCATAGGGATTCCAAGATGTGTTTTGATTCCTGCAGAATTTTCAATCTATTTGATTCAAGGCTCTGCTTAACATACAATGCTACCCCTCCACCAATTCGATCCACCCTATCACTAAGATATAATTTGTATCCCAGTATGACAGTGTCCCACTGGTTATCCTCCTTCCACCAGGTCTCAGAGATGCCTATTATATCTCATTTTTCATTCAATGCAATGCATTCTAACTCTCCCATCTTATTTCTTAGGCTTCTGGCATTCGCATATAGACATTTCAAACTATGTTTGTTGTTCCTATTTACATCATGCTCAGTACTTGACAGTATTAATTTGCAATCTTGTGTCTGATTTTTATTTTTATTTAAGGACACCTGATCTTCCCTGTTTTGGTGGTATCTTTGAAAGATACCTTATTCCGAGCCATGCGCTTTTGAGCGACTGTCGTTATTCCCCCAGTTTCTAATTTAAAAGCTGCTCTATCTTCTATTTAAATGACAATGTCAGCAGCCTGGTCCCACCCTGGTTAAGGTGGAGCCCATCCTTTCGGAATAGACTCCCCCTTTCCCAGAATGCTGCCCAGTTTCTAACAAATCTAAAACGTTCCGATGCAAAGAGCTCCTAGCTCTCACAGAACGGACATGTTATGTGAGAGCTAGGAGCTCTTTGCATTGGGCACACACATATAACTACTCACCAACTGGGAGATAATCATACATGTGACACCCGAGGCAAAAGACTGGATAGCACCCCTGTCGCTGCTGGACTACTGACTCCATCTTAGTATTTTTGAGTTTTTTAATAATTTAAAACTTGCTAAAAATGTCTTTTAGATTACATGATATATGATGTAATTTATGTAGTGTGTTTTCTTATTAGATGGTAATGAAATTTATTTAAAACTCTGTAAGAGCACTCCTTGCTTGTTATCCTAATTACAAAAACTGACTATAAATGAAGAGTTGTCCTAGGGGTGGGCTGGTGTTGGGGAGGGTGGGTGGGAAGACTAAACTAGATCCTGCAGTGCCTGCTAGAGGCTATCTATTAATGCTGTGGTACAAAGTTCAAGTTTTAAAAGTAAGGGGAAAAGACTATGGAGAATAGTTGATAACATTTGCTTTTTTATATTTTTATTCTTCCTGTCACTATCCTACAATTCCTCCTTTAAACCCGAATCTTTAAGTTCCCAAAACACAAAGCAAAATAGTGTTCACTTACCAGAGAAATGTCCTCTTCTCTCAGAACTTCACAGAAAGAATGTTCAGTGGGACCTTTCCTCTTTATATAGTTTTGAATCTAAGGGGACAGAGAAATGTCCTCTTCTCTCAGAACTTCTCAGAAAGAAGGTTCAGTGGATGCATCTGGTTAGTGTGGCTGTTCTTATACAGATGATACATTTATATTGATCTCAGTAATGGCAGATTTTTCAATGCTACAAAATTCTGTTTCTGAATGTATTACTTTGATTCATTCTTGGGCTAATTCTCATCTTTTGAAACTTAATGCAAATAAGGTTAAGCTGTTAAATCTCTGTAATGATGTTTCTTTACTCCCTAGTAGTGTAACTATAGCTTCTGGAAAGTCTTCCAAGGTTTTGGGTATTATTCTGGACACTCAGGGGTCCTTTTACGAAGGTGTGCTAGTATTTGTAGTGCGCGCTAATGATTAGCATGCACTAAATGCTAGAGACGCCCATAAAAATATATGGACATCTCTAACACTTACACATGCTTATTTTTAGTGCACACTAAAAATACTAGTATGTCTTTGTAAAAGGACCCCTCAGTTATTAATGGATTTACAAGTAAATTATCCAAGCAAAAATTTATTTCTTAAACTACGTTAAGAGTAATACGATCTGCTTTCTTTACAGAACATTTTCATGTACTGGTTCAGGCTATAATATTGCCACAATTAGATTATTGCAGTGCTCTATATAGTGGAATAAATTCATGACTAATTAATAAGTTGCAATTAGTGCAAAAAAGCACAGCCAAACTGATATATGGTTATTCACAATATGATCATGTGGCACTGCTGCTTAGACAATTGCATTGGTTACCAGTTTCTGCTTGGATAGTTTTTAAGATGCTTGTATTGTGTTTAACATACTGCAGGGGAACTGTTCCTTTCTCCTTCCACAGTTGATAGCTTATCCAGCATTGCAAAGGAGCTCTCGTTTCTATGCTACTTTGTTGTTGGGGTTTCCATCTGTTAGGAAAATTTGTTATAAAGGAATCCATGATGATTCTTTTTCTTTTCAGGCTAGTAAGTTGTGGAATTCCATACCTGAACAAATTTGTTTGATTTCTAGTTATTTACAATTCCGCAAGGAACTGAAAAGTTATCTTTTTAATAAATACATGAATGACTAATTTTTGTGAGCTATCCTAACTCTCCAATTTATGATTTATATTTATGTAACCTCCTTAGAGTCTTTTTTGATTTTAGCAGGATATAAATACCCTGAATAGGATAGAATAGAATAGTTTCCATATCAGGTACAGTTGGAGCATTCAGCATTGCATCAGTGAGTATCTCTTCTGATAACAGACCAACAACAAAGGACAGTTACCAGTCCTTATTAGTGATTTTACTAATTCAAAGAAGCCTACCACATGTTGGGCCAGATTCAGTAAATGGTGCTGTAAATTCAGCACTGAAAGGTATTGTATAATGGATGTTCCGGGATCAGTGCCCTTTATAGAATAACGAGTAGCACCAGGATCCTCACCCAACTTCGGACGCGAAGGGTTACACCAACTGAAACCAGGTGTGAAACCCGGTGTGCAACTTGCACGGAGATCCACAGTATTTTATAACACTGTGCACTTTTTTAAGGGAAGGTTCCTGACTCTCCCATGCCCCTTTCCCTTTACAGATCCATGCAGAAACATGTGCTTTTCTATAAATTGGCTCATACTTGTGTTTTCGAACAGACCTGCCCTTTCTGCCCTGTTTCAGCACCTTCCCTCCATTAGAATAATTTTCTACACTGAAAATGTAATGCAGAAGTAGCACCTAGTCGTCTGTGTCAAAATCCATGCATATTCTATAACAACATGCATAACTTAATAGGCTTAACAAGCTAATTAGCATTGATAGACATACTTAAACAATAATGAGCAATAATTAGAATGTATGTGCACATCAGTGTTTTCTATAATTCTTAGTGCCTAAATTTTAATGCACTCAGCCAAAAAGGGGCATGGTTATGGGAGTTTCATGGGAGCTCCAAACTTTATGTGCACTGTTATAGAATATGGCCCTCTGCGCCTAAATCTATGCACATCTCTCTCTCTCTATATATATATATATATATATATATACAGTGGTGGAAATAAGTATTTGATCCCTTGCTGATTTTGTAAGTTTGCCCACTGACAAAGGCATGAGCAGCCCATAATTGAAGGGTAAGTTATTGGTAACAGTGAGAGATAGCACATCACAAATTAAATCCGGAAAATCACATTGTGGAAAGTATATGAATTTATTTGCATTCTGCAGAGGGAAATAAGTATTTGATCCCCCACCAACCAGTAAGAGATCTGGCCCCTACAGACCAGGTAGATGCTCCAAATCAACTCGTTACCTGCATGACAGACAGCTGTCGGCAATGGTCACCTGTATGAAAGACACCTGTCTACAGACTCAGTGAATCAGTCAGACTCTAACCTCTACAAAATGGCCAAGAGCAAGGAGCTGTCTAAGGATGTCAGGGACAAGATCATACACCTGCACAAGGCTGGAATGGGCTACAAAACCATCAGTAAGACGCTGGGCGAGGAGGAGACAACTGTTGGTGCCATAGTAAGAAAATGGAAGAAGTACAAAATGACTGTCAATCGACAAAGATCTGGGGCTCCACGCAAAATCTCACCTCGTGGGGTATCCTTGATCATGAGGAAGGTTAGAAATCAGCCTACAACTACAAGGGGGGAACTTGTCAATGATCTCAAGGCAGCTGGGACCACTGTCACCATGAAAACCATTGGTAACACATTACGATATAACGGATTGCAATCCTGCAGTGCCCGCAAGGTCCCCCTGCTCCGGAAGGCACATGTGACGGCCCGTCTGAAGTTTGCCAGTGAACACCTGGATGATGCCGAGAGTGATTGGGAGAAGGTGCTGTGGTCAGATGAGACAAAAATTGAGCTCTTTGGCATGAACTCAACTCGCCGTGTTTGGAGGAAGAGAAATGCTGCCTATGACCCAAAGAACACCGTCCCCACTGTCAAGCATGGAGGTGGAAATGTTATGTTTTGGGGGTGTTTCTCTGCTAAGGGCACAGGACTACTTCACCGCATCAATGGGAGAATGGATGGGGCCATGTACCGTAGAATTCTGAGTGACAACCTCCTTCCCTCCGCCAGGGCCTTAAAAATGGGTCGTGGCTGGGTCTTCCAGCACGACAATGACCCAAAACATACAGCCAAGGCAACAAAGGAGTGGCTCAGGAAGAAGCACATTAGGGTCATGGAGTGGCCTAGCCAGTCACCAGACCTTAATCCCATTGAAAACTTATGGAGGGAGCTGAAGCTGCGAGTTGCCAAGCGACAGCCCAGAACTCTTAATGATTTAGAGATGATCTGCAAAGAGGAGTGGACCAAAATTCCTCCTGACATGTGTGCAAACCTCATCATCAACTACAGAAGACGTCTGACCGCTGTGCTTGCCAACAAGGGTTTTGCCACCAAGTATTAGGTCTTGTTTGCCAGAGGGATTAAATACTTATTTCCCTCTGCAGAATGCAAATAAATTCATATACTTTCCACAATGTGATTTTCCGGATTTAATTTGTGATGTGCTATCTCTCACTGTTACCAATAACCTACCCTTCAATTATGGGCTGCTCATGTCTTTGTCAGTGGGCAAACTTACAAAATCAGCAAGGGATCAAATACTTATTTCCACCACTGTATATATATTTAGTGCTCGTGTGTTGCGCTATAACAACTGATATGGTTAGATCCTTCTTTTCCGATTCGGGCAAACACCCTAGTGTTTTTCCTGTATTTATTTATTTAGTTATTAGGATTTATTTACCACCTTTTTGAAGGAATTCACTCAAGGCGGAGTACAGTAAGAATAGATCAAATATGAGCAATAGACACAGCAGTAAAAATATTCAACTAACAATACAAAGTATGGCATGGTATACTATTTGCAATGTCAACACAATATGTAATAGAACATTATAATTGATAGTGAAGGGTAAGGCAAAGTTGTAACATATAGATGGGTAAGAACGTAGGAAGAGTTTGAAAGTAAGGTGACTGATTTGAAGAAAGTTGCACATGAGGTCAGAGAGATGGTTAAATATTATCTCATCTAGGGTAGGAGTGGATAAACATGTCCTGCTGCAGTATGTGCACCCCGAGTCACTCCTTGTGTGTGTGAGTGAGACTAACAAGTTAGTTACTTCTTTCATTAAAGGCCTGGTTGAAGAGCCAAGCTTTCACCTGCTTCCTGAAGTAAAGGTAGTCTTGTGTTAAGCGGAGCCTTTCAGGCAGTGGATTCCAGAGTGTGGGGGCTACTCATATAAACAGTATGGCTTTTGCACCGACGCTTAATGGTGGGTTAATTATACATATTCAAGTACCATGGGCCAGTGGCATACCAAGGGGGGGCGGTGGGAGCGGTCCGCCCCTGGTGCACGCTGCTGGGAGGGGTGCCGCGCGCCTGTTGGCCGAGTCCGCTCGTTCCCTCCCTGCTGCTCCCTCTGCGCAGAACAGGTTACTTCCTGTTCCGGGGCAGAGGGAGCAGCAGGGAACGAGCGGACTCGGAGCCGACAGGCGCACGGCATCCCCCCCAGCAGGTAAAAATGCACCGGGGGGGAGGGTCACGCTGCACCCAGGAGGGGGGCGTGCTGCACCCGGGGGGGGGGTGCATCAGCGATCCGCCCCAGGTTTCAGCCAGCCTAGGAACGCCACTGCCATGGGCTTATAATTAAATATGCTTAGTTTTATGGGGGGGGGGTTTCTTATCAAATACCACTTAGTATAAAGAGTAGCACACACTTGATCTAAGAGGCAGCATGTAAATACGTGTTTTTTCTGTTTATTACAATCTGTCTTAATAGGGAGTGCAGTGAGTTCTGGCGGGTGTTCTGTTTTTCATTTTGTTTAGACGCTCTCACAAGCAGGGCCGGCCCTAGGGTTTCTAGTGCCCTCCTGCAGTCTATTAGTCCCCTACCCATCCAGAGGCGTGATCACTATTGCTCCGCCCCCACAGTAGACACACCACTTTTACCAGCCATGGCATCATTGAAAATATTACACCAGTATACAGACCAGGAATTAGGAGAACAGATGGTCTTGCCAACTCTGAAAAACAATGTGTTATCAAAATTTCAGAATCTAACAAACAGATCCCTATTCAGACACTTGGCTTTGCAGTCACACATGTAGAACAGAGATAGCCCCTCTTCAAATTCTTCAAAAATTAACCTGAAATCCTAAGAAGTTAGACTCTGCATGCAGCACAATAGCCTTCCCATCAAGCACAGCTTAGGATCTAGCTAGGACAGACTTAATCAGCATAAACTAACATATTCTACAATCTGAGTTGGACAGACCAACAGGAGTTACTGAAGTGGGAATGAGAGATAGGTGATGGTTAGGAATTGAAAGCAGGCATCTAGCCCTCCTGTCCTGTGAGTTGCTGTGTTGGGGGTGGGGGGAGGTGGAAAAGGGTGGGTCAGGTGCAGCACTAAACAGCAGTCTCTGACAAAACAAGGGTCCAGGCTCTGCTGTGCTGTCTCTGTCTGAGCCCTCTCTGGGCAGAGGACAGAGGTTAGCTGAGCTCCCACAAGTTATTTCGGAGCCAGATTCAGTTGGAGTAGTGACATCCTCTGACAAACACAAGGAGGATATTTCTCTGCTTGGAAGGGGGGAGGGGACAGACAGAGAGCTGACAGCTTTGGAGCTAGACTGAGATGAACAGCAGAGATTAGATTGAAAAACAAAAGCCTCAGCAGAGCTTGATTGCTTGCAAAGTAAGTGACGCCCCTGAAAGGCAAGCGCCCTCCTGCACTGCATAGCCTGCTTACTGCGTTTGACCGGCCCTGCTCACAAGGTTTTTTAAGGAAGTGCTTTAGCATGATAGTAGTATAGTTAATAATTCTTTTGTACCACAGTAAGTTGCTCTTTATAAACTCTCATTTTGAGGTCCCAGTTTCAGGCCTCAGGGGCCCTTTTACTAAGCCACGTAAGCATCTACACGCACCCAACGCACGCCAAAATAGAGATACCGCATGACTACCATGTGGCCCTTGTGGTAATTTCATTTTTGGCCCACGTCTGCTACGTGCGCCTGAAAAATATTTTTTATTTTCTAGCACGCGTGGCATTTGGCACGCGTAGGTCATTATTGCCCAGTTACTGCGGGAGACTTTACCGCTAGGTCAATGGCTGACGGTAAGGTCTCAGACCCAAAATGAATGCGTGGCAATTTTGACTTTGCCGTACGTTCATTTTCGTCAAAAATTTTTAAAAAGGGCTTTTTTAAAGGCACGCTGAAAAGTGGATTGTTGCACACCCAAAACCTGCGCCTACACTACTGCAAGCCATTTTTCAGCGCACCTTAGTAAAAGGATCCCTCAATTTTTTAGATTCAAACATAACAGTGTCTCCACTCACAGATATGCATTTTTTTTGCTTTTATTTTAAGATATCTTGTATGGCTCTTACTAGCATGTAGAGGCAACATATATATTTTTTTAATAATGGTATACATGATGTTGGACATATTATTTTATGTGGATTTGTAGATTTTACAGTGTTATATTATTAATTTCATAGAACATTCTTATTGCAGAAGTTATTAGTATCAGTTCCTTTATTGTAAAGAGTTTACACTTTTGAGAAGACTTAGCAGGCATTTTTAATGTATTTTGTAATATATAGTCAAAGGTGTTCATTACTATGTATATGGTGTAAAGTTATGTTTTTTCTCCATTCATGATGCCTTATCCTTCACCTTTCATTTTATTTATTTTTTTGTCATACTTATCAGTTCTAATCATCTTCACATACATGTTTTATGATATTTACAATTTGTTATCATATACTGTACTGTATTCATGGATTGTTTTTTATGGGTTTTGTTTTATTTAAGTGTTCTCCTATTGAAAGCTTTTAAGCCGAAACATGGCCTCTTTTGAGAACACTTAGCTGGGACTTGTATAATATGGAAGAAGAATAAATTACCTTTCTTTTATCCATCCTGGTACTTAGTGTTCTTCCCCTCCTGTGTTTTCCCTATCTGTAAATGTTCTTCATGTGTAAAACATCATTTTAGAAACCTGATATTTAATGCGGTTTTATCTGCTGCATGCAGTTTTGAAAAAAGGTGTGGGCATAATGTGAACAAGCCTGAGAGGTATGTTTATATTTCCGGTTTTGCAAAAGCAATACACACATGCTTTAGCACATCAAGAGGTCGGCATTTATTCCTGCTCTAAAGAATTTGTGTAGGCTAACAACTGATTTGGACCTGGAGTGATTACAGCAATTATGCTTCACTCTCTGGTGTTCAAAATCACCTCTAAAATCCAAAATGTAAAACTGTTAGCTTGGCTTCTTAATTGGCTCCCCTTCAATGTCCAGTTTTGTACAATTTGGCATTTCTATGAAAGTTCCAGCACTTATATTTATTTGTTGCTAATTGCCACTTAACACACATAAGCACTAGTAGTTTCTCATTCAAGCCCATGCTCTTTTCAGAACATGTCCCTGGTAAAATGGCTGTTCCAGCTCTACATTCTGTAAATTACATTTGTATTTCCCACACCCCTCAATGTAGTTAACAAAACAGTCCTGTAAAATGTGCATTTCCATACATCCCTGTTCCTGTTTAGATGGTCTATGTAAAACCGGGCTTCATGCTATTTTGGGGATGGCAAATTTGATAACTGCTATCAAAAACTTAACTTTTGGAGGTTTTTCTTCTATATGAAATTTTAATTTTGATAAGGTTCTATCCCACCCATGAAGGATAACAACTGTTTTTGAACATTGGCATTGACTGAACTTTGTTCTACTTCTGTTATAAAATGAACCACAAGAGTAATTAAAAAAAAACCTCCACAGCACCAGAAATTCTGAGTTTTTAGAAGAAAAGTGATTAATGATTGAACAAAGTCAAAAGCCTGACTGTGCACAAAAGATGTGGGATGAGGTGCTACTGAGGTACATTTCCAATGGATGAACATTTTTCTTTAAAGCTCCATGGTCATTCACACATGCACAGGCACTCTGTTTGCTAAATCTTGTGAAAGAAAAGCTTTCAAGTCTAAGGAATACCTAGAGATTGGATATAACAGTTCTTTTATCTTGCTATTTTTGGTAAGGACAAACAATGCTGTGAAAGAAATAACATGCTGCAATGAAAAGGTAGTGGTAGAAATCACTCTGGCTCAATAGTTGAATTTTCTGAAAAAAGTAGAGAAGGACCAAGGTACATTTTTGATTTTGAATATTAAACCTAGTGCAATTGATTATAAGGTTTTTACTGTCTTTGCTTTAGGGGAGTGTTATTTTACCACGAACTTGTGCTATTTTGGCACAAGTTCTATTTTATGCAATGAGATGTGGAGAGGCATAATCGAAAGGGGCGCCCAAGTTTTCCTGAGGACGTCCAAGCAGGACATCCCGGCGAAGGGGCGGGGAAAACTGTATTATTGAAACAAGATGGGCATCCATCTTTTGTTTCGATAATACGGTCGGGAACGCCCAAATCGCGAAATTTAGGGCGACCTTAGGGTTGGTCATCCCTGATTTTTGGCAATAATGGAAACTGAGGACGCCCATCTCAGAAACAACCAAATTCAAGCCATTTGGTCGTGGGAGGAGCCAGCATTCGTAGTGCACTGGTCCCCCTGACATGCCAGGACACTAACCAGACACCCTAGGGGGCACTTGTATCAATTAAAAAAATAATAAAATACCTCCCAAGTCCATAGCTCCCTTACCGTGGGTGCTGAGCCCCCAAATCCCCCCAAAAACCCACTGCCCACAACTCTACACCATTACCATAGCACTTTTGGCTGAAGGGGGGCACCTAGATGTGGGTACAGTGGGTTTTGGGGGCGGTTTGGAGTGCTCCCATTTAGCAGCACAAGTGTAACAGGTAGGGGGGTGGGCCTGGGTCCACCTGCCTAAAGTCCACTGCACCCACTAACAACTGCTCCAGGGACCTGCATACTGCTGTGATGGAGCTGGGTATGACATTTGAGGCTGGCATACAGGCTGTAAAAAAAGTTCTTTTTTTTGTGGGAGGGGGTTAGTGACCACTGGGGGAGTCAGGGGAGGTCATCCCCGATTCCCTCCGGTGGTCATCTGGGCAGTTGGGGCACTTTTTGGGGACTTGTTCGTGAAAAAAAAGGGTCCAAAAAAAGTGACCCAAATTCTCGCTTCTGGTGCCCTTCTTTTTTCCATTATCGGCTGAGTGCGCCCATCTCTCCTCGGCTGATAAACACGCCCCAGTCCCGCCTTTACCACGCCTCCGAACGCCCCCGTCAACTTTGTCCGTTCCCGCAACAGACTGCAGTTGGAGGCGCCCAAAATCGGCTTTCAATTATACCGATTTGGGCGCCCATGAGAGAAAGGCGCCCATCTCCCGATTTGGATTGAAATATGGGCGTCTTTCTCTTTCGAAAATGAGCTGGATAGCCATCTAATGTACCACCAGTGACACAAGCATCTCCTTAATATTTTTCACCAACTGAGATTCTGCTAATGTTTGTAAAGAAAACTGTGCAAACAGTATACAGAGCTTGTGCATAGAGTCTACAGCTGCCCAGACATCTTCCAATGTTATTACAGATTGTCTTACCAGGGGAGGCACCATTAATTGAACTAGACTCACCAGAGTTCCTTTCACTGCTTCCAGCAGACATGGCAGATCTTCCTCCATGTCCAAATTAGTGGATGTCAAATTTTCCCCCTGCGCAGCTCTCTACACATCCACAACCCTCCTTTAGGAAGGGCTGACATATCTGTTGTTTCTGGGTATTGAAACTCCATCATTTGTCAAACAGCTGGGGGAAGAGATGGAGAAATGGAGCTCTAGCCACACTGGCCAACAAAATAACATTGTCTGCCATGCCCTCTGCAGTGTGAGTGCCCCGATGGGAGTGAGAAACAGCAGCATACTGCAAAGTGGATTGCTGCCCCAATGTCACCAAGCCAGGGATAGAGGTAAGTGGAGGCACTTTAACTCTGCCCTGATTTTTAGGCATTCCAGAACTAGATAAGATACCAAAAGAAAATGTCCAAGCACACAATACACTGAAGCACCACTACCATGTAGCAGCAAGAGCAGCCATCTTGGACCCCATGAGCCTTCAATCATATTGACAGTATGACACTTATGGCTTTTAATTTTAATTTTCTACCTATTGTAATTCTGTAGCCTCTGACAGAGGTCATCACAGGCCTTTCCCTTACAAAGGGTGTTCTTCTTTAGCTTCTCAGGTTTTGATTCCAATAATTATGATAGGCATAAATATGGAAGCTCTCTATAACGTTAATATGAAATCCCAAAGTAAGTTACTGATTTGTATGATTAATGCTAGATCTGTGAGAAATAAGAACGCTTTTGTTTAGAATTGGTAGTGGAAAATACCTTTTACTTTAAATTACAGAGACATGGCTTTAAGCACCTAAACCTGTTTTGGTTAATCAGCGGTGCTCTTCTACTTATTTAATGTTTTTAAGCCACATGGCTTTAATTTTGTGTGTATGTGTGTGTGGGGGGGGGGGGGGGGGGGGGATTTTAGTGATATAGAAGAATGAAATTGATTTTTTATTCTGTGTAATGTTGATTTTTCTGTTTCTCTCTGTGAGCTTTATTTTCTTAAGTCCTCGCTGTTTTTTTAGTTACATATTTTTTATTCGTTTTCAATACAGTGCTAATTTCAAACAATTAGCAACAACTGTGCAACATGAATCATGAACTGATGGACCAAGCCAATAATTAAGAGAGGAGAAGAGAGAGGGAGAAGAAAAAAAAACCTTACATGCAAATGCCATACACAGTCAAAGAGAAATAACAGCTACTGATATTAAGCAGAACAAGTTGCCTGAGTTTTAAAATAAGATACAAGTGAATACCATTTCTCCTCATGCATGGTAAACTTAATTTTTTTGCTAGGTATGTTTCATATTTATAAATTTGGTACAACAGATTCCACCATTCTTGATACGTGAACTGACCCAAGGACTTCCAGTGCAGAAGAATTACCTTTAAGGCCAATGAAAGCATAGTATTAAGGAGCACACATTCATTAAGTGGCAAGTGGTTCTGAAAACAGTGGCCTTTAAGAATCACTTATTTATAACATATTGAACCCATAAGATGGAAAACATCTACTAGCAACGGCCAAATATCTTTAAGGGCCCATATCCCTATGCGCTGCCACTGAGCCCAAGAGACTTGCTTAACATCAATTTTAAACCTGGGATTATTCCAAATGGTCATAGATAAAGTTGCGGACCATGGGGTTACTAAGGACTTGTCAAAGGAGGATAACAACCTATGAATTGTGCTAACAATTGAGTTGGAGGCAACATAGCTAGGAAGGCGCATATCAAGTAGATATAAATGCAATAAAGGATCCAGGGCAGTACACTCGAATACGAGCCATCTGGGCAAAGAAAGCATGGTAGGGGGAGCAATCCATTCCAGCCCCTGACGTAGAATGAAAGCTTTGTGGTAGAGAAGGAGATCAGGAAATTTAACGCCGCCCTGCAATTTAGACATTTTCAATTTACGCAAGGCAATTCTGGGTACCTTAGAGTTCTACAAAAAATTGGACAGCAACTGTTCAAGCTGCCTATAAAAGGAGGAGGGAAAGAGAAGAGGTATCATGCTCAGAACATAAGTGATTTTAGGCACTAACATCATCTTTATGGTGTCCAGCTTTCCCCACCAGCTAAGGCTTAAGGGAGACCACTTTGACACTGTAGAGCCAATTTTCGCAACTGTGTTGTCAGAGTTAAGCTTAATAGTAGTTGGTAGATCCCTGTCAAAATAGACACCAAGGTATTTAAGAGAGGTAGTTAACCACTTAAAAGGAAGATCTTGAATGGAAAAGGGGATGCAGAGATCATTCAAAGGCATTAGCTCTGTTTTATCCCAATTTATCTTGTAGCCAGAAATACTTGAGAAGCAGGAGATTAAGCTAAGGAGGGCCTCCATTGATGAGTGTGGGTTAGTGATATATAACAAGACATCATCTGCGTATGCTGAAAGCTTGAACTCTTCCTTGTCCAAAGAGATATCAGTAATATCCTCGCTTTTTAGCATATGTGCAAAGGGATTTTAGCTGTTGATTTTTCTTTGTTAATTGAAATAGTTTTCTCTCTCCAAATTGATATGTTGCCATCTACTATTTTAGGTAATGTTCTTTGTTGCAAAGACTTTCTTCAAACTATGGCAACCTTGGCTTTTTACCCAAATTATATCTGAGCCCATAGATATTGATGGACATATTTTAGATTATTTATTTACTTTATCTGATGATTTGTTGAAGGAAAGAATGTATCATTTGTCTGCTTTCCTTTCCCATACAGTCACCATTATTTGATTAGTATGTTTTTATGCTTACCTTCTCTTCAGGAGTGTTTTTAAATTAGAGCAGTTTAAGAGCATATGTCTGCCTTATCTTTGACTTGTCAGCTTTGAGTGTCACTGAGCAGTTGATTTATAGTCTAATCCTTTGGGAAAATCTTTGGATGTAATTGTTCTTTTCAAAACTGTAATGGTTTTGGAGATCACATTATGTTCCTTGGTACTCTTCTCTGATGATATTAGGAAAATGGTGATTGCATCAAAGGGAGAGGAAATGATGAGGTTCACTAGAAATTGTGAGATTCACATTCTTTTACTCTAGCAATAAGCTAGTCACTTGTAGATTTATCAGGATCTTACATTATCAGCTAAGAATTCCTATTTAAATAATAAAAAAATAATCTACTTTATTGTCTGAGAAACCTATTTTTCAGTAGTGAAGAGACTTACTACTAACTGCTGTTCTACTTTTAAGTCATATTCTTTAAACTGTCAAGATTTTAATGATGCATTAAAGAATACAATTTTGCATAATAATTAAGGTTTTCATCAATAAAAATAGTTTTATCTCAAACTTTGATGGATCCATTATGGGAAAATTTTATAGATTTGCTATTTACCCTGCTCATTTAAAAATATCTTCTTTAAATGACTGAGTCAATATTCAGCCACATGGGTCAGAATTTTGTATTTTTTAACAATGGCTGTGATGTTCAAAAAATATTAGGAGGTGTCACCATGATGGTGCTTTGAGTAGGATGCTGTTCAGCTGAGTTCTAGATTGGTTCCTCATATTTCTTTAAATTGTTTGCTGTGGTTTCCAAATCATAAACAGAAAGGCAAGATTCAGGGAATTCCTCCCCCTGTTTCTACCACTTCTACTTTGCATCAGACTGCTATATCTATTTTTGCATTCCCCTTACTTCTGGGTGATTCTGCTATCAGGGCAAGGAAGAACCCTTACTTGGAGGGTGATAAGTCACTTAGGGGCCCTTTTACTAAGCCGCATAGTTGCCTACGCATGCCCAACACATGCGAAATTGGAGTTACTGTCTGGTTACAGCATGGTCCTTGCAGTATTTTTAATTTTGGCGAGCATCCGCTATGCGTATCTGAAAAATATTTTTTTTCTGGCGCGTGGCAGCTACACGCGTCAAGTGGCATTTGATGCACGTAGACCATTACCGCCCGGTTACTGCATGAGTCCTTACCGGTAAGTCAATGGCTTGCGGTAAGGTCTCAGACCCAAAATGGACGCATGGCAATTTTCATTTTGCCACACGTCCGTTTTCCGCAAAAAAAAAAAATGCATTTTTTGTAGGTGCGCTAAAAAATAATTCTGCACATGCCCAAAACACATGTCTGCACTACCGCAGGCCATTTTCAGCGCACCTTAGTAAAAGGACCCCTTAGCCTGGCTGGGCCAGAGACACCTCCAAAACCTGAGTGTTCAGGGGCAGACCTCCCACGGCAGAGTGAGAAACCCAGAAGTATTTCCGAGGCCAACAGATTGCCTCCTTCATCTGACCCAGCATGAATGGAGCTAGAGGTGGAGGTGATTGTGGTAAGCTCATTGTAACTCAAAGTTACACCATTCAGGAGTTTGCCTGCAATAGCCTCAGCTTCTGCTGAGGCATTTGTTGGAGTTGAAAGGATTACTGGTTTGGAAACCATTGTCATCTACATTGTCTGTTCTACAGCCTCTTCAGAGACCAGAGGGGATCACCTTGGAGTCCCTTGGGACAGCATTTGTGTCACTACATAAGGTTTGCTTCAACTGTGTACATATTTCACTCTCTTCTACATCTATGCTGCAGGATATTGAAACAAAATTATCAGCTCAAAGCTCTAAATTTGAAGTGTTAGATACTGCAGTTCAAGAGATAAAGGACTCTCAAGTAACTATCTTGCGATAAATTACTGCTTTATAGGAAACTAAAAATATCTGGAGAACTTTAGAAGAAGTTTCAGTTTGAAATTGCTTAAGTTTCCTTATATCAAGATAGAGTTTCTTAAAGATTTTTTTTTACAAGTTTCTTAAGGAAGTACTTAAATAGCCTGACTGTTTCTTCAAGATAAAGAGGCAATCTTAAGATTGTGCTTTAGACTAATCTTATGGGTTCTTAGGTTCAAAATGTTACTGTTGTTTCAAAATGGACACAACTTAGAAGAAATGTTTGGCTGTAGGACAGGAGACTATTTCCTTGGGAGCAACCTTTGTGCAATTATGTTCCCCCTGTAAATGTAATGTCAGATATCAGAATGTGCATTATATATTCTATGAACCTGAACAATTGAGATCTCATTTGGATTTGAAGAGGGCCTAAGTCATATTGGACTTTTTTCTGGACTATTTAGTTTTGAGTAAGGGTTTGTACTCTATTTTTCATCTTTTTTTTTGTATTTTTCTCTTTTTAATCCAGCTTCCTATGGAATATATACTCTTGGTTCTCTCTGATTTGTGGACTGTTGGAATAGTTTAATTGCCTTTGTTATATTTTCTTTTTAGTATCAATACATTTTTATTAAATAATTAAATAACGTAATAATAATGGAACCATAAGCAAATAACATAGTCAAGTTTCTGGAGCCATCAAAAAGGACCCCCCTTCCTGGCATTCTTG
This sequence comes from Microcaecilia unicolor, assembly GCF_901765095.1. NCBI lineage: Eukaryota > Metazoa > Chordata > Amphibia > Gymnophiona > Siphonopidae > Microcaecilia > Microcaecilia unicolor. The sequence goes on along the minus strand of NC_044031.1, from coordinate 337,228,564 downwards.
CCTTTGTTACATTTTTGCTTTATCATTATTTTCACTTACATTGTTGTACAAATTTATTCTTTGATTAACTCTTTTTGAGAATTCATAAAAATAAAAACAACCTCTCTCCCCCTCCCCCAAAAATATCAGGATATGCCTTTTGAGCTAGGTGATCTGGTCATGCTGTAATTCAGACTTTAGCTAGTATTGTATGTGGCATGCGTAATGGAGAAGATTCTATATATGGCGCCTAAAAACAGCTCTGAAATCAGTGCCGACTAAGCATATTCTATAATCGTGCCGATTATAGATTTAATTATAGATTATAGATTTAATTGCCAATTATAGAATATGTTTAGTTGATACTTCAACGCCGATATCTGCATGCATCCATTTATGCTAACAAAAACCTGGTATAAATCTCAGCGCGTAGATTTAGGCACACTGGGCCATATTCTATAACTAGGCGCCTAAATTTTGGAACACCCATGAAATGCCCATTTCCCCACCCATAACCACACCTATTTTTGCCTCCACATGTTAGATGTTTGGCGCATGTCATTACAGAATACGCTTAGCGAGTTGTGCACCTAAATTCTAATCAGTGTCAATTAGTGCTCATTATTTCTTGTTAAGTGCTGTTATCAGTGCTCATTCACTTGTTAAGCCAATTAACTTACATGTGGTGTTATAGAATCCACGCCGATTTCAGCATCTAAATCTAAGCACACTGTATAGAATCCTTAAATGACCCGACAGCTGAATTTGCTGTGCGTAAACTAGTAAAAAGTTACTTGAAATTGGTAGCTGGCGAGCATAAAGCATGCTTGCGGCTTCCAATTTTTAGAATGGTTAATACAGCTCATTGAGGTTATTAATGTTGTTTGTAATTCTGATTATAAAGCTTGTTTACTTTGAGCTGCTTTTTCTTTTGCATTTTATGGAGCTCTAAGGGTGAGTGAATTAGTGGCAGCTCATAAAGGAGATGTTGGGGAGAGGGGTTCGATATGGGCTGTGATGTTGTGGTGGGAGACTGTACAGTTACATTATTTATTAAATGGTCCAAAACTGACCAATTGTGGAATGGGGTGACACAGGTGTTGCAGAAGGTTTCTACTTTGCTTATGTGCCCCTGGAGTTGTGCTCGGGTCTTTTTGTTACATCAACCTCAGGGAGCTTTGTTTTGATTGGTTCACTGTGATGACTCACCTTTGACAAAATGTCAGTTTTCTGCAGTATTGAAATGTTGTGTGTTGGCATGTGGTTGGGATCCAGCAGTTTATGGAATGCATTCCTTTATAATAGGTGCTGCTTCCTTGATGGCATTGTTGGGAGTGCTGATTTCTGTAATCGAGAGGTTGGGGAGATGGCATTCCAACAGATACAAGAGTTATATTCGGGTAGATGCAGAGTGTAAGTTTCACTAATTCTTGTCAGTTTTTTCTCTTCTAGGTCTGCCTAATTCAGATATTTGTGTCTGAATTACTGGGCACTCATTTACATGTTTGGCAAAGAAGAGAGCTCATTTATCCTGTTGGGTTCCTGACTTGTGTATGAATTATCACATTTGTTGGATGAGAATCAGAGGCATGCTTATGGCTCATTGTTTCTTTCCAGCAGCACAGTTAATCTGTTGTCAGATTGTTCTGCGCTTGGTCTGGAAGGACGCAAGGTTAAGACCATTGAAAAACTTCAGAAAAGAGTGAATTATGAAGTTGCCCACTTTGTTAGTATGTTGGGGGGGGGGGGGGGGGTTACTATTAATCTATGATTTACTTACTGGGGTTTGTCCTGGTTTGTTTTGGGGTAATGGGATTCATTTAGGGCTACCGCAGCAGCCCGGTGGTACTTCCTACCCGTAGTGCACTGTCATTTCCAGTGCTACAAAACTGTATTTATTTTTGTAGTGCCAAAGTGTACCCGGCAGTAATCGGGCAGTGCCACATGCTGCCCGGTTACTGCTGGGTTAACACGGAAGCCCTTACTGCCAAATCAATGGGTGGCGGTAAGGGCTCTCCCCAAAATGGCTGCACAGCAAGTGCTTTACTAGCCGCCTGGCCATATCCTGTAGGAAAGCAAGACTTACTTTTTACCAGCTGTGGTTAAAGGGGGCCTCGGTGCACGTGTAAAACATGCACCAATGCCAGTACCAGCTTCCTTTTGCCACAGCTTGGAAAACAGACCAGGTGATATTCAATCAGTGGCGGACAGTGTTGTGTTTTTTGTCTGGTGCTGGCGCTAATACCAGAAATTCAATGTTAGGCCGGGCTTCAGCATCAAATTTCCATTTTTTTTTAAAGCCATCTAGTGTATAACCTGGCTAAGTCAATATTCACTACAAAACACCATAGGTGGATGTGGAGAATAAAAGCACTAAATGTGTGATAAATATTTGAAGTTTGATGTGGATATGCTGATGCTTCCTTCTTTTTGCAGCCCCAAACATTTGGACCCCGAAGCAGCATTGTTCAGTTGAGCTGGAGCGAAACGCTGGCCAATGTCAGTCTGGGAGTTTGTGCAGAGTTGAAGATATGACTTCAGGATAGATGACTTTACTCAAGCTAAGTACTTAATCCTGATGAGTTTGTTTCTGAAACATTTGAGCATCCGATACTCTAAGTTAGTGGGCTTTTGGGTTGTGCACGTTTTGACTTATACATTTTTTTTCAAGTTGAATCGTTAAGGAGGGAAGGGTTTTTTCAGCCAATGATGAGGAACAGATCAGATTGATCACTTTCAGCTCTATAGACCGTCTGGTCTGAATCTCTTTGAGGCTTTTTTCTTCCCTTCAAAATAACATGCGTTCTCTTCATATATTTTTTGCCAATACAGTGGTCAAGTTTGGTTGTAAGCAAATATTCAACCATGGGTTAGCACATAAAGATAGGACAGCTATTTATGCAGGCCCATTTATGTGCTAAACCTGGATGGTTAGGTCTGAATATCAGGGTCTAAATGAACTCTGCTTCTGGAACACCCCCAGAGTACCCCCGACATAGCCAGCTTTAATTTCGGCACTAACTGGTCATGTTCAGCAAGGATGACCAGTTCAATGCCGCTGAAATGATCAGATAGCCACAACTAAGCAAGTTAACCGGTTGGCGGCCATTTCCAGCTAGTTAACTTGTTTTGAATATCGGCCGGAGTGTTTTTATGTTTGAATAGATCAACTTCTGAGAACCTGTCCACTCATCATTATGTTTATGTTTATAAGAACTTGATATACTGCACAATCCAAAATAGGTCTCACCAGTGTTTTGAAAAACAAGAAAGAAAGAAAGAAAGAAAGAAAGAAAGAAAGAAAGAAAGAAAGAAAGAAAGAAAGAAAGAAAGAAACTTCTTCATCTGACAGAAAAGTGTAACACCACACAACAGAACACAAGTAACCATGACAAATACATTCTCATCCCAGATATTCTTAGCTGTCCTCAAAACAGTCTCCAGCCCAATTACCAAACACCAACCTTAAAATATGGATAATCCAATATCGGTATGTTTAAAAAAATTAGACGACTTTTATCTGAGCATGTGGCCTCAGATTCAAGCAGTGATGAAGAGTGCCTTTCATAAATCATATCTGGTTCATTGACTGAAACCATTTTTAACTCAGCACAAATTATTTTCACTAAAATTCAGTCTTTAGTGATTTCTCACCTTGATAACTGTAAAGGGTTGTACAATGGCCTTCTTGCCAAATTTTTGCATGCTCTTCAACTTGTTCAGAATGCTGCAGCCTGTATTGTGATGGGTATACTACTACTACTACTACTACTTGGCATTTCTAAAGTGCTACTAGGGTTACGCAGCGCTGTACAATTTAACATAGAAGGACAGTCCCTGCTCAAGGAGCTTACAATCTAAAGGACAAATGTACAGTCAGTCAAATAGGGGCAGTCTAGATTTCCTGAAAGGTATAAAGGTTAGGTGCCGAAAACAACATTGAAGAGGGGGGCTTTGAGCAAAGATTTGAAGATGGGTAGGGAGAGGGTATCAGTTGATTTGCACACCTCAATTGTATTAAGAATTTGATTTAAGATAGTGGTAACTCTTTTTAAAGCCTTAAGTATTAAGACACCTTTTAGCATTTGTTCTGTACTCAAAATTACTTATTTCTTAGCCTCCCTGAGCTTTCCATTCAGCTGGCTCTGGCTTGCTTGATGTTTCTACTGTTAAAACGTTTTGTTTATCAGAAACTCATCCTATATAATAAAAAGCACCTCCAACATTCTGAAGCTGACTCTGTGGCACTGTGGCAGTGTAGGGTTCGTAAGTCTGTAGTTCAGCGTTTCATTGGCTCTCACTGTCCCCGCCCTCACCAATCAGACAGAACGGAACTTGGAGGAGGGAAGTGGAGTGGATTGAATCTCTAACAAACAATCATATACAGAGAGGTATGAACATCAGTGGAGGCAAGTGCAAAGAACGGAAGGGAAGACAAACATTTAATCACGTGGAGGGGAATAATCGAACGGCGCCGGCGAAATACATGACCAGCGATGTATTTTGGCGGCGCAGCAAACAGCTGGCCAGACCCGTATTTTCGAAAAAGATGGCCGGCCATCTTTTGTTTTGATAATACGGTTCCGGCCAGCCAAATGCATTGGATTTGGCCGGGGTTTGAGATGCCGGTTTCGTTTTTTAGCGATAATGGAAAGTTATGTCGGCCATCTCAAACCCCGGACAAATTCAAGGCATTTTGCCATGGGAGGAGCCAGCATTTTTAGTGCACTGGCCCCCCTGACATGCCAGGACACCAACCGGGCTCCCTAGGGGTCACTGCGGTGGACTTCAGAAAAGCTCCCACGTGCACAGCTCCCTTACTTTGGGAGCTGAGCCCCCCCCCCCCCCCCCCCCCCCAAACCTACTAACCACAAATGTTCTGCACCCACTAAAACTGCTCCAGGGACCTGCATACAGCCTCTAGGACTTATTGCTGCTGTATATCTTTGGCACACCAGTTCACACCTGAAGACTAATCTCTCTGAAAAAGTCCTTTCTTGAAATAACCACATTTAATCACAGTTAACTGCAGATCAGAGGTTGTGCCCCACTGGCAAAGAGTCCCCTGGTACTAAGATGAGCAGTAGGTCAGAGCTGGCACAATGGTGTACAATGCCCTCTTTCAGCACCATTCAGGGTAAGAACTACGTTCTCTAACGTGGGTAACACAGGAAAGGGATCTAAAACTGTCTTACAAAAATGGCCACTACCGCATGGACTACAAGAGGAAACAAAACAGGGCACACTTTGACCCACTAAGTAGGGGGAAAGCACCAGGGGAGTAGAGCCTACCAACTACCAATACCTACACCCACCACAATGCATTGCTGATGTGACTCTGCGGTGCAAATAACAGAAAAGGTGTCACACTCACCCTAAAGCCACATCACAAGCAGGAAAAGGCTGTCGGAGGACAGAACACATTCTGCTGTCATGGAGGTGGGTATGGCATTTGAGGCTGGCATACAGGCTGGAAATAAAAGTGTTTAAAGTGGGGTGTTTTTGGTGGGAGGGGGTTAGTGACCACTGGGGGAGTACGGGGAGGTCATCTCCGCTTCCTTCCGGTGGTCATGTGGTCAGTTCGGGCACCTTTTTGAAGCTTGGACCTGAAAAAAAAGGGACCAAGTAAAAGCGGCCAAATGCTCTTCATCACCGCCTTTTTTTTCCATTATGGGCTAAAGCCGGCCATTTTGTAACCCTGCCCATGCCCGCCCATGTCCCGTCTTCGCGTCGCTGCCGACACACCCCCTTGAACTTTTGCCGGCTCTGCAATGGGAAAGCGGCGATGGTGTCAAAATAGCGGCTTTCAATTATACCGATTTGGCCGCCGTTGCGAGATCGCCGGCCATCTCCCGATTTGTGTCGGAAGATGGCCGGCGATCACTTTCGAAAATGAGCTGGTTTGTCACTCAAACACACACACACACACACACACACACACACACACACAGACATCACACACACACACACACACACACACAATCAATCAATCAATCACTCTGTGTATCTCTCTCTTACACTGTCTGCAAAACACACTCACTGTCACTCTCTGTCTCTTCAACTTTATGTTGCAATCTCAGGAGTAAGGAGCTCTTCTCATGTGATTGTTAAACTGATTGAAGGGCCTGAACAAGGAAAACTTTTACCACATTGTAACACAGTTTACACAAAAAATATTGTATATAAAGAAATCTTACACATGTAAACAACAATTATATTCAGAATACAACTGTGGAAACATTGATGGCAGGAACTCATTACATTGCTAGCGCCCGTTTCATTGCGTTAAGAAACAGGCCTTTTTTACTAGTAAGGATAATAATTAGTGGCTGGACCAACATTCTGGAAGTCTTTTCCTCCTTAACAATGCCACAGCAATTATTTGGAAGCAGTTAAAAGCATTCCTATCTCAGAAGGCATTCCATGATTTTAATTAAATACAATTTAGTGATTTAGCTTTGAGTGATAGTTACAATGATATATGGATGATTGGATTTGTAAGCTAAACTTGGTATATTTATTGGACAGCAGTTTTAGGGGTAGTGAAGATTTTTTATTATATTTTTAGTTTTGTTTTAGTTGAATGGTTTATGTAATGCAGTGACATTGATTTATGCTCTGTTTATTGGAATCAATTAAATATGTGTGTGTGCTTTTTTTTTTTTTTTTAGCCCACCTATGTTTGGAGGACCAGCACAAATACAGAAGCTTCCACATAGAGGTGAAAAAAACTGGTGCAACAGATATTTTAAGCACATTATAGTCACTTAAAAGTACCAGCAGAAAAAAATTTATTTGAAGGCTTTTTGGACTGATGCATGAAAAGTAAAACCTGAAATAAGCAGACAAAAAATAAGTCTATCTTTATGGTTGCTTTAGTCATTTCCTCGAATTTAAAAATAGGTTTGAATTCTTATTATTCAGTTCAAGATCAGACTTTCCTTATAGTAAAATTTTTTACTCTTTTAAAATTAGGTCACACCTGTATGTGCAGTAGAAGCCAGCACATAATTGCCCAGAATGCATGCTCATGGTAGCATTTCAGCAGAACATGGGAAGAGTTGTGATTTACTCACCTATTTATAAAATACGCCCAATTATATATGATATCATATGTCCATTTATACCTACTAATTATAAACAATACAAAAGGAAAACTCCTTATTTTTAGCTCAATCGCAAATACAAAAATGGAGGAGATAAATATGAAATATCAGCAGCTCAGTTTGCTGACCAAAAAGTACATTCATTTGGTTAATTGAGAGACGTTGCCTCAAGAGGCCCCCGGCTCTAATTTGTATGGAGCTCCTAAGAACATTGTGAGACAAGCATATCGAAGAGCTAAATATAATCATCGTGATATATTATTGTGCTCAAATGATAATAAAGAAACATCTAGTGAGGAAGCAGACTTTATCACATGTATTCTACGTTTCGATAAAGATGTATATAGGGTTAGGAAGATCCTCAACAGCCATTGGGGAATACTACAGACCCTCCCAGCATTTACAAATAAGAGGATCCGTTTTGCTTATAGCAGATCAAGAAATTTGAAAGAAATACTATGTCCATCAGTATTACCGTTGAACGAAGACCTGCCCCCTATTTATGAGGGACACAAGAAATGTAATTCATGCTGTATGTGCGAGATAATGTGGGAAATAGAGACTTTTATCCATCCAAAATCTCTTCGAAAATTTAATCTGAAAGTGAACACTAATTGTAGATCAGACTTTGTAGTTTACTGCATGGTCTGTCCATGTGGTTTATTATATGTGGGACAGACTTCGAGGGCTCTATATGTTAGATTAATAGAGCACCGGAGTGTGTTAAACACACGAAGAATGCAGACCCCTCTGGTGCTCCATTGTAACACAGCACGACACTCCTTTGCCGAACTGAGATGCTTTGTTTTACAAAAAATAGAGGCATCCCGTGTCCGCATTGGAGTAGATAGAAAAAGGATTCTTTTCCGATGTGAACAAAAGTGGATACACCGTTTAAACTCATTAATTCCGATGGGTTTAAACGCAAAAATAGAGTGGGGATACTTTTTCTGACATGGAGTTTTCCCTTTCTTTTTAACTTAAAGATTTTTCTTCCGTCTCCGGGTTGTACAAGTAAATTTTGTATAGCTGGTGACATTACTTGCCCACATTAACTATAAACATTTAACACTAATATAAACCTCTGTAACAGCGTTAGACGTTATCTAGCACAATTTTTCAGGGAGAATACTCAGAATATAGATTAACATTTGTTAATAAATTGTGTTCCGTACCAATAGTAGACCGAGGAGTAGACACAAGCTGATTGGCCCGTTTGATCATCAGCGTCTGACGTAACAAAATCTTTAAATAAGTGAAGCCATCTTTATTATGTGCTGGTCCGTTATAGATGAGAAGTCATTCGACGGAGGTGGTTAAATAAATTGAGAGACACCAATAATGCAGTGCTAGGTGTTGGTTTTGATATATTTTAACAATCTTTCTTTTCTTCTTCAGTTGTACGCAGACCCTTTGACCCTGACGCAGGCAACGAAACGCTGGCCATTGTCGGTCTGGGTCGTGCTATGGATATAACTGGACCATGTGAAAGCTAAGTAGCCGCTATTTATTAAATTGCCCATTACAATATATATATACAAAAATAGAATAAAAGAAAAAAAGAAGAATATTATTCAACTCATATATGTTGGGCAGTGGCTGCTTTCTATAGAGTGCTGTTGCCGATGATGAAGCAACCCAGCCCCCTTGAGCTCCATACAAATTAGAGCCGGGGGCCTCTTGAGGCAACGTCTCTCAATTAACCAAATGAATGTACTTTTTGGTCAGCAAACTGAGCTGCTGATATTTTGTATTTGCATTTATACCTACTCTCAAGCAAACATAACTCCATCTCTTCTTTCTATGCTCCATTTTTTGCAGGACATATACTAGTATTTTGTAAAGCCACAAAAGAGCCTATACTCCTTATTTTAGAAGTTCTATTTATGTTCTGAAATTCTGAAAACCTGCATTTAGACATCAATATTGCAGGGACATCCAAAAACTGATTTTATAAAGCTGGGATATGGACATCTAAAACTGCAGTATGTCCTTATGGAAAAGGGACTTGAGCTTGAGGTATTTTGAGTGGGACTATGGAGGGGCCAAAATATGGACATCCAACTCTGATTTCAGAAGAGGAAAGGACGTCTGTATCCGGGAACTGGTATCTGGCAATGTTTAGGTTACAGAAATGTGCATGGAGCAGCTGTCCACTGGCGGGATTAAGGCAAATCACCTTTTTAATTTTCCAGTAGTTGCTGTCCCCCTCCCTCCCCTAAATGCATGGGCATGGGTATAATTTGACAGTTTCATAGAGGGAGAAAAAGGGTGGGGCTTGGCACATTAGCATATTCATTTGCATATATACATCTCATACATATTTATTATAGTTATTTAAAAAACCACATACACACAAACACATACTAGACTAAAGGACTGAATATAAAGCCAGGACATATATTTTTTAACTGAAATGAGCCAGCACCATATGAAATTTCTCTCATTACGCCCCCTCTCACATTCTAATTTACAAGGGGAGAGTGCACTTTCCTTAATCCCCTTCTCTAGGCCTGACACTTGCACCCTCCCTTTTTCTTCTTCTCCAAATCACAGCTTTTTCTCCCTCCCTCTCTCCCTTCTTATCAGCAATTTCCCATACCATGCCACATGGATAGAAAAAAATACCCACCACTGCCATGTCAATCAGGCAGCACTTTTTTCCCTGGGGCCATCTACAGGCCACATTTGTTTTCCTAGCCCTTCTCCCACAGAGGCCCATTTACCACCCCACCCCCACCCCCACCCCAGCATAATATTTTCCTCTTGGCCCCCCTCTACTGACAGCACTTATCCCCAAAGATGACTCATGGAAGTCTGATGCCTAAAGCAAAGGATGAAATGGGCACTCCAAGGTACCCAAAAGAGATGGTTCCTCTGAAAACTCTGATCAAGAAGGAGGGTGAGGAGCCGTCCCCTCAGTCTAAACACTAGTCAGGCAGATGCCTCAAGAAAAAAAGAATGGAATTTATATTCCCAAATTTATAAAACAAAACAAAAAAATAATCTGCCAACATTGGTTCTACTAAACAAAACCAGTGTGCATCCATTTTCGGCCTGAAACATTAACGCCACCCATTGACTTAGTGGTAAGGTCTCACACACTAACTGGGCGGTAAGCATGCAGCTTTCGCCAACTGCCGGATAAGGGCCCCGCGGTAGAAAATAGAAAATATTTTCTTCTGCATGTTTTGGCTGTGAGTCAAAAATGGAATTACCACCTGGGGCATGTGGTAGTTGGGTGGTTTTGCCAATTTGATGCATGTTGGATGCACGTAGGTGCCTACGCGCCTTTGTAAAAGGGCCCCATAATCTCTCTCCAGTACCAAACATATTGAGCCCAATATTCATCCGGCAGCAGTCAGTGTTTTGCTAACCACGGCCAACTTTATTCCCATGTATTTAATGCCAGGTCATGTGCAGGCACCAGCATTGAATATCCAGGCATATACAGCCAGATAAAACATAGCTGGTTAAGTGTGATATTCAGCACTTAACTGGCTAGGATGAACCACATAAGTACATAAGTAATGCCACACTGGGAAAAGACCAAAGGTCCATCGAGCCCAGCATCCTATCCACGACAGCGGCCAATCCAGGTCAAGGGCACCTGACAAGCTTCCCAAACGTACAAACATTCTATATATGTTATTCCTGGAATTGTGGATTTTTCCCAAGCCCATTTAGTAGTGGTTTATGGACTTGTCCTTTAGGAAACCGTCTAACCCCTTTTTAAACTCTGCTAAGATAGTAATATGTTTTATGCAGTTCTATTTATGCGGTTATCTTAACCAATTGGGGGGTCTTTTATGAAGTGTTGGTAAGCTCAATGCAAGCTTATCGCTCGCTAATCCAGAACTACTGCCAGGTTACCACAGCAGCCCGATGGAAGTTTCTACCCCCAGCGCGTGCCAACAAACATATTTTTATTTTTGTAGTGCCAGTTTTTACCCAGCGGTAATCAGGCAGTGCTGCATTCTGGTTACCTTCGGGTTAGCACAGGAACCTTTACCGCCATCTCAATGGGTGATGGTAAGTGCTTTCCTCCAAAATGGTCATGCGGCAAGTGGTTCACTTGCCACATGGCCATTTCGGAAAAAAAAAAAAAAGACAGCCTTTTACCCGCTGTGGATGTCAAAAACACATGCTGATGCCCACAGCTTTATCCCCCTTACAACACACCACACAAAAGTATTCAGATTATGATCATCACATCAGGACTGGGTTGAAAATTTCTGCTTTAGACCCTTCAAATAGGTTTGTTCCTATAAATGCTATAGTAATCTTGGAAGCTGCCACACCCTTGTATGGCCCATAGAATAGCACAAACAAATGGTCTGAAAGACAAAATTCATTATTCTCTTGCAAGAAGAGGAGCAATAACTGAGGTGTAGGAGTAGAAGCAGGAGTGACCCCCCCCCCCCCCAATTGTTTCTACTCCTGTTGGTACAGAAGGCTACCGCAGGATACACTTTTATTTTTTTAGCTCAAATATTTCACAAGTACATAAGTATTGCCACTCTGGGACAGACCAAAAGTCCATTAAGCACAGCATCCTGTTTCCAACAGTGGCCAATCCAGGTCACAAATACTTGGCAAGATCCAGTAAAAGCTCAATACATTTTATGCTGCTTATCCCAGAAATAACAGTGGATTTTCCCCAAGTCAATTTAATAATGGTCTATGGACGTTTCCTTTAGGAAGGCGTCCAACCCGTTTTTAAACCCTGCAAAACTAACTACCTTTACTACATTCTCTGGCAACAAATTCCAGAGTTGAGTGAAGAAACATTTTCTCCATTTTGTATTAAATTTACCACTTTGTAGCTTCATCGCATGCCCCCTAGTCCTAGTATTTTTGGAAAGAGTAAACAAACGATTCAGATCTACCCGTTCTACTCCACCCATTAATTTATAGACCTCTATCATATCTCCCCTCAACCGTCTTTTCTTCAAGCTGAAGAGCCCTAGATGCTTTAGCCTTTCCTGAAGGAAGTTGTCCCATCCCCTTTATCATTTTCATCACCCTTCTCTGTACCTTTTCTAATTCCAGTATATCTTTTTTGAGATGCAGCGACCAGAATTGAACACAATATTTGAGGTGCGGTCACACCATGGACCGATATGAAGGCATTATAACGTCCTCACTTTTGTTTTCCATTCCTTTTCTAATAATACCTAACATTCTATTTGCTTTCTTAGCCGCTGCCGCACACTGATCAAAAGGTTTCAACGTATCATCAACGACGCCAACAGGCTCATTTTCAAAGCACTTAGCCTCCCAAAGTTCCATAGAAACTTATGGAACTTAGCCTCCCAAAGTGCTTTGAAAATATGCCTCAACCTATGGTTCCTTTCCTGGTTGGTGACTTCTAACATGGAACCTTGCATTACATAGCTATAATTCGGGTTCCTTTTTCCCACATGCATCACTTTTGCACTTGCTCACATTAAACATCATCTGCCATTTAGATGCCCAGTCTTCTAGTCTTGTAAGGTTCTTGCAATTTTTCACAATCTTCTTGCGATTTAACAACTTTGAATAACTTTGTGTCATCAGCAAATTTAATTACACTAGTTACTCCCGTCTCTAGATCATTTATAAATAGGTTAACAAGCAGCAGCACCCCCTGGGGAACCCCACTATCTACCCTTTTCCATTGAGAATACTGACCATTTAACCCTACTCTCTGTTTTCTATCCTTTAACCAGTTTTTAATCCACAATAGGACACTACCTCCTATCCCATGACTCTCCAATTTCTTCTGGAGTCTTTCATGAGTTACTTTGTCAAATGCCTTTTGAAAATCCAGATAGTGACAGCAGCTGGCCTTACAGAATTTAAAGGGGGTTTGGACAGATCCTTGAGGGAAAAGTCCATTGAACATTATTAAGAATTAAGTTTTTTTTTTTTGGGGGGGGGGGGGGTGCTGGGTTCTTGAAGCCTAGATTGGCCACTGTCGGAGACAGGATGCTGGGCTTGATGGACCCTTGGTCTTTTCCTGGTATGGTGGTGCTTATGTACTTATAAAAATGGTGATAGGAGTGTACTACCGTCCGCCTGGCCAGGACGAACAGACGAACAAACCGGCTCTCCTTATCCACATTTTTGTTCACCCCTTCAAAGAAATGTAATAGATTGGTGAGGCAAGATTTCCCTTCACTAACTCCATGTTGGCTTTGTCTCATTAATACATGCTTTTGAATATGCTCTGTAACTGAAACTTTTTCACAGTTGTACAACACTTCAAACACTGCAATGTACAACGGGATACACAGTAATGAGGTGCAAAGCGTCCAAATGCATGCAAGGTACCTTATTACTATGTAAACTGAATTACTCAAAGCTGTGTTTATCTTGGAAAAATCATGCAAACAAAACACTAGTGTTATATGTCCTGACCAGCATCATTGAGACCAGTGCTCCCAGCTACTTCAAGGGACTGGTCAAACTCAGAAGCTCCCCATTCCTTCTGATGCCATCCCTAATCACATACCCTCTCCTAATCTACTTTTCTCAAAAACCCTCCCAATCAATCCCCCCCTCCCCAAAAACTACCTCCTTTCCCCCAAAGTCTCCCATTCTTCTGTACACTTCCTCAGACCTACATTGTAAAATGCTTGGGTTCTAGTTGGGTGAGGCCAGAAGCAATTCCCAGCCCTTTCTGCCCTTGCTGGTACTGGGGAGAAATGGTGCTGGTTACCCTATTGATAATCTTGTGGTGCTAGGGTCAAGCTGCATTACAATTGCAGAAGACCCTTATATGGCAACTTGGCCCTTAACAGTAGTATATTGAAGCTACTGCTAGGGGTTGCCAGTACCATTTTAAACTCAGTGCCAACAGGAGCAGGAAATTACTCCTACCTCTACAGGACTAGATCCCAGGCATTATTGCACATTCTGGTTAGATTTAAGACTGTTAGCACAGTCTACCCTAATGCAACTTAAAACATGCAACTTAAGTAAACAGACTCTTAATGAAAAATAAGAGAAAAGACCAGCCATTATTTATCTACAGGGCTTTCATTTTTGCTATTCTTAATTCTCTTGTAGGTTTTATGTTGCCTCTAGTCACTACAGTCTGGCTGCCACTATAATGTATCCCTCCCATCACAGCAGTTTGCTTGATTAAGGCCAGTTCTTTGTCCATTTCATTAAGATGGAACACTAAATTTCAGCATTTTGTATACTAGTTTTAGGTGAAATCAGTCATTTACTGTAGTTAACAAAAAAAAACCCAAAAACCTAAAACAAACAGTGACAGTACTATACTCATTTTCAATTCCAGCTCAGTTCTTCTAGATAAAAAAATAATCCCTTTGTTCCTACTAGCTTTGAAATTGCAGAAACCCATCCAGGGACCATTTTAAAGCCTTTGAATTAAAATAAGCTTTGTTAATTGCATGTGATTTGGATTTAAAACTACCTCAGTATCATATCAGCTTACATTTCAAACAATTAGAAGTTTTATTTATTTATTTTTTTTAGAGAATCCTCTTTTGAAGTTTGAATTAAGGAGTTTACTTAAGACTGTAATTTAAAATTACACTGGAGCAAATAAAACACCATTATGCAATTCTATTTTTCCTTCTTTTTTTTAATTCAAAGCATTCAGCAAGACAAGAATTAGAGTGAAAGTAAAATCTCAATTGTACTGTGTACTCAACAAGCAGGCAAACACAGCCAAAGTCACAATAAAGATGATGCAAAAAACATCCACAGAAGAACAAAAGGACCCTCACTGAGTCAGTTGGATGTTTTTATACATCATCTTTGTTGTCATCTTCACTGTGTTTGCCTGCTTGTTTTGACCTGTGTGAGTGTCCTTTTGTTCTTCTGTGCTTGTTGCTTCCTTATGAAGAAGGACATGTCTTTTGACCCTTGGGGACATGTTTTGAATTTCTCAGAGGACAGACTTCAGAAACTTCTACAAGAACTTATGCCAGATGGAGAGGATGCTATCTCTGACCAAGAGAATCTGGAGGATATCTGGATAGAGATGATAAATCTTAATAAGAACTTTATCAAAAAATGAACTCCTCTATCCTACTATTGTCCAATACTTGCGGAACCAACATATCCCCAGGGTAGTTCGAAATATGAAAGAGCTTCGTCTCTTTCTAGATGATGCTAGCCTTCTCCACCAATTGTGCGCTATTCTTAATAAGTGCGCATTAGACCTCATGATTCTTATAGTGGAAACTTCCAAAAAGAGGAATGAGATTCTTAAACCATTGGTTGAAAAAAAAACCTAGAATTACTTAGGAAAGTCCGCTGCATTTTGTGACTAAAACTTCTGATGTGAATTCACCGAGTCCGTTGGACATTTTTTTGCATCACCTTTGTTGTCACCTTCGCTGTGTTTGCTTCTTGTTGTGACCTGTGTGAGGGTCCTTTTGTTCTAATGTGTAGTCAATTTCATGATAGAGTCTGACTGAAACTGCTTTTTTCATTTTCTGCAAAAACCAAAACTGCACTGAAATTGTCTGAAAGCTTTCAGCTGAAACCACAGCTGCAGCCAAAACTCATCACCTGGTTTTAACCAATGCCAAAATCAAAACCGAAAATTCAAGTTTGAGTTTGTGAATGTGAACCGGTGAGGGCTGTGGGGGATCGTCAGAACTTGCCGACAAGAGAAGGAAAAATACTAGACTTAGTCCTTAGTGGTGCTCATGATCTAGTGCAGGGGGTAACGATACGAGGGCCGCTTGATAACAGTGATCATAATATGATCGGTTTTGATATTGGCATTGAAGGAAGTGAAACTAGGAAATCAAGTACGCTAGCGTTTAACTATAGAAAAGGTGATTACGACAAAATGAGAAAAATGGTGAAAAAAAGACTGAAAGGACCAGCTCGCAGAGTAAAAAACTTGCATCAGGCGTGGATGCTGTTTAAAAACACCATCCTGGAGGTTCAGGACAAATATATTCCACGTATTAGAAAAAAGGGAAAAAAGACTAAACGTCAGCCGGCGTGGCTAAACAGTAAGATAAAGGAAATCATTAGAGCCAAAAAACAATCCTTCAGAAAGTGGAGAAGAGAACCAACTGAAAGTAACAGGATAGATCATAAGGAATGCCAAGCCAAATGCAAAGCGGAGATAAGGAGGGCAAAAAAGGACTTTGAGAAGAAATTAGCGTTGGAAGCAAAAATACATAGTAAAAATTTTTTTAGATACATTAAAAGCAGGAAACCGGCCAAAGAGTCGGTTGGGCCGCTGGACGAAAATGGTGTTAAAGGGGCGATCAAGGAGGACAAAGCCGTAGCGGAGAAATTAAATGAATTCTTTGCTTCGGTCTTCACCGAGGAGGATTTGGGGGGGACACCGGTGCCGGAAAGAATATTTGAAGCAGGGGAGTCGGAGAAACTAAACAAATTCTCTGTAACCTTGGAGGATGTAATGGGTCAGTTCAGCAAGCTGAAGAGTAGTAAATCACCGGGACCTGATGGTATTCATCCCAGAGTATTAATAGAACTAAAAAATGAACTTGCGGAGCTACTGTTAGAAATATGCAATCTGTCCCTAAAATCGAGTGTAGTACCGGAAGACTGGAGGGTAGCCAATGTTACTCCGATTTTTAAGAAGGGTTCCAGAGGAGATCCGGGAAATTATAGACCGGTGAGTCTGACGTCGGTGCCGGGCAAGATGGTGGAGGCTATTATTAAGAATAAAATTGCAGAGCATATACAAAAACATGGACTGATGAGACAAAGTCAGCACGGATTTAGTGAAGGGAAGTCTTGCCTCACCAATCTAATGCATTTTTTTGAGGGGGTAAGCAAACATGTGGACAATGGGGAGCCGGTTGATATTGTATATCTGGATTTTCAGAAGGCGTTTGACAAAGTGCCGCACGAAAGACTCCTGAAGAAATTGCAGAGTCATGGAATCGGAGGTAGGGTATTATTATGGATTAAGAACTGGTTGAAAGATAGGAAGCAGAGAGTAGGACCTGGATTGGCCACTGTCGGTGACAGGATGCTGGGCTAGATGGACCTTTGGTCTTTCCCAGTATGGCACTACTTATGTACTTATGTACTTATGTACTTATGCAGTCTGCTAAACCCACAATATACATAAGTACATAAGTAGTGCCATACTGGGAAAGACCAAAGGTCCATCTAGCCCAGCATCCTGTCACCGACAGTGGCCAATCCAGGTCAAGGGCACCTGGCACGCTCCCCAAACGTAAAAACATTCCAGACAAGTTATACCTAAAAATGCGGAATTTTTCCAAGTCCATTTAATAGCGGTCTATGGACTTGTCCTTTAGGAATCTATCTAACCCCTTTTTAAACTCCGTCAAGCTAACCGCCCGTACCACGTTCTCCGGCAACGAATTCCAGAGTCTAATTACACGTTGGGTGAAGAAAAATTTTCTCCGATTCGTTTTAAATTTACCACACTGTAGCTTCAACTCATGCCCTCTAGTCCTAGTATTTTTGGATAGCGTGAACAGTCGCTTCACATCCACCCGATCCATTCCACTCATTATTTTATACACTTCTATCATATCTCCCCTCAGCCGTCTCTTCTCCAAGCTGAAAAGCCCTAGCCTTCTCAGCCTCTCTTCATAGGAAAGTCGTCCCATCCCCACTATCATTTTCGTCGCCCTTCGCTGTACCTTTTCCAATTCTACTATATCTTTTTTGAGATACGGAGACCAGTACTGAACACAATACTCCAGGTGCGGTCGCACCATGGAGCGATACAACGGCATTATAACATCCGCACACCTGGACTCCATACCCTTCCTAATAACACCCAACATTCTATTCGCTTTCCTAGCCGCAGCAGCACACTGAGCAGAAGGTTTCAGCGTATCATCGACGACGACACCCAGATCCCTTTCTTGATCCGTAACTCCTAACGCGGAACCTTGCAAGACGTAGCTATAATTCGGGTTCCTCTTACCCACATGCATCACTTTGCACTTGTCAACATTGAACTTCATCTGCCACTTGCACGCCCATTCTCCCAGTCTCGCAAGGTCCTCCTGTAATCGTTCACATTCCTCCTGCGACTTGACGACCCTGAATAATTTTGTGTCATCGGCGAATTTAATTACCTCACTAGTTATTCCCATCTCTAGGTCATTTATAAATACATTAAAAAGCAACGGACCCAGCACAGACCCCTGCGGGACCCCACTAACTACCCTCCTCCACTGAGAATACTGGCCACGCAATCCTACTCTCTGCTTCCTATCTTTCAACCAGTTCTTAATCCATAATAATACCCTACCTCCAAGCCAGAATATAATTTAAATAGTGAAAGACCATATTTTACATCCAAGTAAAATAGCCTCTACACACATGTACCATAGCTATTGAAAACTGAAATTAAAAACCACGGTTTTGTTACAGTTGCTGACTTAGAGCTATATTCAGAGTGACAGTTAACAGCATTATTCCACAGAGAGGCTAATTCCTAAGAGCATATAATTCCAAATTTACAGATTTAAATTCTTATAAAATTTTGTATCAAAAGCATTCATTTATAGCACTCTATCCACCATATAAACCATTGTGGCAAGATCATAGCAAAAAAAACCACAAAACAAAAAAAACAGTAGCCCCTCTCCCCCACGGACCACCTTACAATCCCTGGTGGCAATGGCGTACCAAGGGAGGGGGCGGTCCGCCCCGGGTGCACGCCGCTGGGGGGGTGCCGCAGCGCGCACCTGTCTGCTCCCAGTTCGCTACGTTCTCTAAATTCTCTCGTTCGCTGCAGCTCCCTCCTTCTGCCCCGGAACAGGTTACTTCCTGTTCCGGGGCAGAGGAAGGGAGCTGCAGCGAACGAGATAATTTAGCGAGCGTAGCGAACTGGGAGCAGACAGGCGTGCGCTGCGGCACCCCCCCAGCGGCGTGCACCCGGGGGGGTGTCATTTCACGGGGGGGGGGGCCGCTGCACCCGGGGGTGGTCTAATAGTGTAGTCAGGACAGGAACAATGCCCTAGTTATGGTAGCCATATTTAGAGCAAAATTGGAATGGGCAGGAGTAATGGGGGATCACTCCTACTCCTACTCCAGGAACTATAAAATAGGCCCAGGCAGACCTACAAGTGGGGTAGAGGTACTCAAGGGGGTCCAATAGAGAAGCAACTTTCGTTTGGGGGGAGGGGGTGGGAGGGAGGAAGACAAATGGGACAATGTGCAAATTTCCAGCTGCCACCAGAAACACGTGGTCATTTTGTCCTAAACTGAAAACAAGGCTGAAAATTAAAACAAACTAAAGAGTCCTTTTACAAAGGTGCACTGAAAAATGGCTTGCGGTAGTGTAAGCGCAGGTTTTGTGTGCGCGCCGATCCATTTTTTAGAGCACCTGTGAAAAAAAAGCCTCTTTTTTTTTTTTTTGCTGAAAATGGACATGTTGCAAAATCAAAATTGCCGCAAGTCCATTTTTGGTCTGAGACCTTACCGCCAGACATAGATGTAGCGGCAAAGAATCTGGGCAGTAATGACTTATGCGCGTCAGAAAATAAAAAAAATTTGCGGACACGCGCCAAAATTGAAATTACTGCAAGGGCCACACGGTAACTGGGCGGTAACTCCAATTTGGTGCACATTTGGCATGCATAGGCGCCTACGTGGCTTAGTAAAAGGGCCCTAAAAAAGCAGCAAACCAAAGATGTGAATGGAAGATGCACAGTTAATAAGGTAAAAGAAGGACAAAACATTTTTTAAAATGTTAATGACTAGCCGTTAAGCCCGTTAAAACAGGCGAGAATTGGTATGTTTTATTTTGATGTGTAACTCCCTCCCTCCCTCCCAGCTCCAAGGCCCCATTCCCTCCCCCTCCCCTCCCAGCTGCAAGGCCCCCCGCCCTCCCTCCTTCCCTGCCAGTTCCAAGGCCCTCTGTCCCTCCCTCCCAGCTCCAAGGCCCCCCTCCTCCCCACTCCAAGGCCCCCCTCTGTCCCTCCCTCCCAGCTCCAGGTAGGGTGCTCAGCTGGTTGGAGGGAGCTGAGGAGGGTAGGCACTGGGTCAGGGGGGGTGTCATCGTGCTGTACCCGGGGGGGGAGCTGGCAGGGAGCACCCCCCCCCCCCGAGCTGACACCCGGGGCGGACTGCCCCTCCTGCCCCCTTGCTACGCCACTGGACTAAAATTCCTAAGTGGTATAGAACTAGTAGAAGTGAATCGATTTTTTACTCATTCCAACAGTACAAAGACTAGGGGACACTCAAAGAAGCTATATAGAAATACTTTAAAAATAAACAGGAGGAACATTTTTTTCACTCAACAAATAGTTAAGCTCTGGAATTCTTTGCCAGAAGATGTAGTAACAGTGATTAGCATATCTGGGTTTAAAAAAGGTTTGAACAAGTTCCTGGAGGAAAAGTCCATAGTTTGATATTGAGACAGACATAGGGAGGGCACTGCCTGTCCTGGGATTGGTGGCATGGAATGTTACCGCTATTTGGGTTTCTGCCAGTTACTTGTTACCTGGATTGGCCTCTGTTGGAAACGGAATACTGGGCTAGGTGGACCATTGGTCTGACCCAGTATGGCTATTCTTATTTTCTTATGTTCTTAAGTGCAAGGCATGCCCCTGACCCATCCATGCCCCTATCAGGTCCACAGTCTCCTTGCAATTGCACATGATAGATTTTGCACGTGCAATTTATTGAATACTGACTAATGGCAGTTATGCGCTTAAATTCTAATTTTTGCCAATTAGTGCCAATTAACACCAATTATAGTCAATAATTGATAGTTAAAGCTAATTTGTAGTTAATTATTACATCATTACATGCACAACTGACACTATTGTATAACTTGCACATGCAACTTTGCATGCTAAGTGGGAGATTCTATATATGGTGCCTAAAAAATCCACAAGGAAAACATTTCCACCTAAGCCTATTCTATAAGTGGCGCTTAGATTTAGGCACAGTATGTAGAATATGCTTGGTTGATATCCCAGTGCCTCAAACTATGTGCGTCCATTTACACCAATGAAAACATGGCGTAAATCCCACCACATAGATTTAGGGGCACTGAGCCATATTCTATAACTACACGTGTAAATTTTGGAATGCCCACGAGAAGCCCATTTCCCCATGCACAACCACACCCCTTTTTGCCTGTATGAATTACAGGATACGCTTAGCGATTTGTGCATGTAAATTCTAATTATTGTAAATTAGTGCTTATTACTGCTTGTTAAGTGCTGTTAACAATGCTGATTGGCTTGTTAAACCAATTAAGTTACATGTGTAGTTGTAGAATCCACTTGGATTTTGGCGCGGAATGCTAGGAGTGCTATATAGAATCTGGGGGTAAGTGTAAAATTGGGTGTACAAGTTTATAAAATTAGTGATTAAATGTCAACTGCAATTCCTTTCCATCCTCATCCATTACAATGACTGATTAATTTTTTTGACCTCCACAAATTTCATCACTTTATTCATCACTACTATCTATAGCTCATTTATGAATATGTTAAACAACACATGTCCTTATACAGGTGATCCTTTTCTATGTGGATAATTAAACATTGAGTCCTTTTCTCTTTTCTGTCTTTTAGCCAGTTTGCAATCCACCAAAGAGCATGGCCTCCTAGCCCATGACACTTTAATTTCCTGCAGAATATCTCATGAATTACTGTATCTAACTAATGTCCAATTGCACTGTATCAACCAGCTTGCTGTTATCCTTTTGCCTTTGCTGAACCTATGATGACTCATTCCAATTTAACTGTGTCAGTATTTTATTTTTTAATATTGTTGTTCATAAGTTTTTGAAACCTCATAGTCCTCTGACATTTGAAGAGCATCTGCTGGCATCTGAAGAAACCTATGAGGTTTTGAAACTGTATGTGAAACATCTCATTTGTTGGTCTTTAAGGTATCATAATCTACAATGTCCCACTTTTTCTTATAGGCACATTTTTACAATTCTTTTCTGATTTAAATCCATCATGAGGACATGTGGTTCCTGAGGGAATAATAGGAAAGGGAAAGGAGCTTATTATCCCTCTAATATTCATGTGCCACATTATACAATCAAAATGAACCCACAACTTTCCAAATTAACAATACTATGAGAAACTGAAGGTGCTAATCCAAACATATCCTTACACATTTTACTACAGGCATTTTGCTATTTATCTCAGTCCTGGTTTGACTAGTAACTAATGCATTAATCTTATGGATCTTTTTGTTCTGCTGCTGTTTGATATACAATTATTTTGTAGCAGAAGGTCAAAATTGAAAAACATCAATCCCCCTAGTATCTACATTTAATTGTATAAATGTTGCTTTTGAAAGTAACGGCCTCTTGGTGGATGTGATGAAGTTGAAAGCAGTATCTGAATTCACGAAAGCTTGGGAGAAGTACATAAGATCTCTAAGGAAATGATAGAGAGAGTAGGTGGCATGAATGGGA
The DNA here is from genome assembly GCF_901765095.1 of Microcaecilia unicolor. Lineage (NCBI taxonomy): Eukaryota > Metazoa > Chordata > Amphibia > Gymnophiona > Siphonopidae > Microcaecilia > Microcaecilia unicolor. The sequence continues at coordinate 337,206,088 of NC_044031.1, read as the reverse complement.
AGACTAGATAACCCACATGATCTTTATAAGTACATAAGTATTGCAATACTGGGACAGACCAAAGGTCCATCAAGCCCAGCATCCTGTTTCCAACAGTGGCCAATCAAGGTCACAAGTACCTGGCAAGATTCCAAAAAAGTAAATTTTATGCTACTTATCCTAGAAATAAGCAGTGGATTCTCCCCAAGTCATCTTAATAAAGGTCTATGGACTTTTCCTTTAGGAATCCATCCAAACCTTTTTTAAACTCTGTTAAACTAACTGCTTTTACCACATTCTCTGGCAATGAAATCCAGAGTTAAATTACATGTTGAGTGAAGAAATCTTTTCTCTGATTAGTTTTAATTTTACTACTTTGTAGCATCATTGCATGCCCCCTTGTCCTAGTACTTTTGGAAACAATAAACAAGTGATTCACGTCTACCCGTTCCACTCCATTCATTATTTTATAAACCTTTATCATATCTCCCCTCAGCTCTCTTATCTCTAAGCTGAAGAGCCCTAGCCAGTATAGGTGCCGACTCTGTGGGTGCTGTGGGTGCTTAAGCACCCCCAATATTGAGAAAATTCCTTGCATGTGTCCAGGGAGGGGTTATTTCCATTAGGCTTAGTACCCCCAATAATTTTGAAAAGTTGGCTCCTTTGCTAGCCACTTTAGCCTTTCCTCATAGGGAAGTCATTCTATCCCCTTTATCATTTTTGTTGCCCTTCTCTGTACCTTTTCTAATTCCACTATATCTTTTTTGAGATGCGGTGACCAGAATTGAACACAATATTTGAGGTGCGTTTGTTCCATGGAGCGATACAAAGGCATTATAACATCCTCATTTTTGTTTTGTCTTCCTTTCCTAATAATACATAACATTCTATTTGCTTTCTTAGCTGCCGCCGCACACTGAGCACAGGTTTTCAACGTATCATCAACGATGACGCCTAGATCCCTTTCCTGGTCAGTGACTCCTAATATGGAACTTTACATTACATGGCTATAATTCAAGTTCCTCTTTCACACATGCATCACTTTCCACTTGCTCACATTAAACATCATCTGCCATTTAGATGCCCTCATTTTTTTCTGTTTTTATGTTTAACCCCCTATTTGCATGCAATCAGAGGCATTTTCGAAAGAGAAGGGCACCCATCTTCCAACACAAATCATGAGATGGGCGTCCTTCTTTCAGGGTCGCCCAAATCAGCATAATCGAAAGCTGATTTTGGGTGTCCTCAACTGCTTTCCGTTGCGGGGATGACCAAAGTTCACAGGGGCGTGTCGGCAGTGCACCCCATGCCTGGAATAGACTTCCCAAGTCTGTGCATCTAGCCCCGTCTTTGGCTGTTTTCAAGTCCAAACTTAAAGCCCACCTCTTTACCACTGTTTTTGACTCCTAACCACTACTCACGTGCCCTGTCCTTTAACCTCAACTATTTATTCCCTTCTCCTTAATTGTTCTGTCTGTTTACCTGTCTTATCTAGATTGTAAGCTCTTTGAGCAGGGACTGTCTTTTTTGTGTATGGTGTGCAGCGCTGTGTATGCCTTGTAGCACTATAGAAATGATAAACAGTAGTAGTAGTAGTAATGGACGTTCTCGGCCGATAATGGAAAAAAAAAGGGTGTCCCTGACGAGCATTTGGCCGCCTTTACTTGGTCTTTCTTTTTTCAGAACCAAGTCTCGAAAAGGTGCCAGAACTGACCAGATGACCATCCAAAAAATTTTTTTAAACATTTTTTGCCAGCCTCTATGCCAGCCTCAAATGTCATACCCAGCTCCATCACAGCAGTTTTTAGTAGGTACTGCAGTACACTTCAGGCAGGCGGACCCAGGCCCATCCTCCCCACCTGTTACACTTGTGGTGGTAAATGTGAGCCCTCCAAAACCCACCCGAAACCCACTGTACCACATGTAGGTGCCCCCCTTCATCCCTAAGGGCTATGGGTGTACAGTTGTGGGGAGTGGGTTTTGGGGGGCTCAGCACCCAAGGTAAGGGACCTATGCACCTGGTAGCAATTTGTGAAGTCCACTGCAGTGCCCCCTAGGGTGCCCGGTTGGTGTACTGGCCTGTGAGGGTGACCAGTGCACTACGAATGCTGATTCCGCCCATGACGAAATGCCTTGGATTTGGTCGTTTTTGAGATGGGCATCCTTGGTTTCTATTATCGGTGAAAACTGAGGTCGCCCATCTCTAAGGTCGACCATCTCAACATTTAGGTCGACCATCTCTTAGGTCGACCTAAATGTTGAGATTTGGGCATCCCCGACTGTATTGTCAAAACAAAAGATGGACGCCCATCTTGTTTCGATAATACGGGATGCCCTGCCCCTTCGCGGGGACGTCCTCAGAGATGGCCCCCCTTAAATATGGTCGTCCCCATTCGATTATGCCCCTCCACGTGTCTCGTTATTTAGCTCACATGTTGCTACAGAAAGATATGCTAATTTTATTTGGCAAATATTGTGTGTTTTTCTCGTAATACACACTACAACCACCTCTCTGTATTGAATACTCAATTGTATGCAAACTTACCTCAGTACATAGCGCCCAAATTTGAGCCCAAATGTGAGTGTTATTTATAGAGTAGCACTAAGCGCCAGGATCTGTGCTAATTTTGAGTGCAAGCATTTACACCAACTAAATCCTCATGCCTAAATTAGGTGCAGATTAGCCATATGCTATACCACTGCATGCAATTTCTAGGAATGCCCCTGAACTGCTCATGCCCCCATGGTCACGCCTCCTTTTCAGATCCACGTGAAGATTTTACGCATGCATCTAGGTTAATATGGAGGGACATTTGGAAAGTGCGCTCTATCATTGGGGTCATTGGGTGATATGGTGCTCATTCACAAATTATTAACAACTGATTGCCTAGAGCTCTACAGCCCTGACAGTATTCATTTGTCATACATAGGGTTAGATATTTTTCTCAGTACAATTCAATATCTGTTGGAGGGAATTTTTTGACCTAAGTTGGCTGCAGCTTAGGAGTCTTGGGGGGAGCGATCACTTTGGTGGAAAAACAATGAATAGTTAGCAAGCAGCCTGCAGTTATGATTGAATTATTATTTTCTTTGGCTATGAGATGATGGTTCATGAGACTGCCACAAGTTGAGATGAGACCTTGTCAACACTGAAGGTCGAACTGGAAAAACATATGAGATGAATATTTAAATATATTTTAGTGAAATTGTGACAGCTAGTTCAGCACCAACTAACAACATAGTTGGGTAATATAAATTGAAGGTCATTTGATATTTAGTTGTATGCAATTATTTCTTAGTGGTTGTTAATGAAATACTACTACTACTACTTATCATTTCTAAAGCGCTACTAGACGTACGCAGCGCTGTACACTTGAACATGAAGAGACAGTTCCTTCTCGACAGAGCTTACAATCTAATTAGGACAGACAAACAGGACAAACAAGAGATAAGGGAATATTAAAGTGAGGATGAAAAAATAAGGGTTCTGAACAAGTGAATAAGGGTTAGGAGTTAAAAGCTGCATCAAAAAGGTGGGCTTTTAAATTAGATTTGAAGACGGCCAGAGATGGAGCTTGACGTACCGGCTCAGGAAGTCTATTCCAGGCATATGGTGCAGCAAGATAAAAGGAACGGAGTCTGGAGTTAGCAGTGGAGGAGAAGGGTGCAGATAAGAGAGATTTACCCAGTGAACGGAGTTCCCGGGGAGGAATGTAGGGAGAGATGAGAGTGGAGAGGTACTGAGGAGCTGCAGAGTGAATGCACTTATAGGTCAATAACAGGAGTTTGAACTGTATGCGGAAACGGATAGGAAGCCAGTGAAGTGACTTGAGGAGAGGGCTAATATGAGCATAACGACACTGGCGGAATATTAGTCGTGCAGCAGAATTTTGAACAGATTGAAGAGGAGAGAGATGGCTAAGCAGGAGACCTGTGAGAAGCAAGTTGCAATAGTCTAAGCGAGAGGTGATAAGAGTGTAGATGAGGGTTCTGGTAGTGTGCTCAGAAAGGAAAGGGCAAATTTTGGTGATATTATAGAGAAAGAAGCAACAGGTTTTAGCAGTCTGCTGAATATGTGCAGAGAAGGAGATGGAGGCGTCGAAAATGACCCCAAGGTTACGAGCTGATGAGACAGGAAGGATGAGAGTGTTATCCACAGAAATAGAGAATGGGGGGGGGGGGGGAGGAGAGGTTGGTTTAGGGGGAAAGATGAGAAGCTCAGTCTTCATCATGTTTAGTTTCAGATGGCGCTGAGACATCCAGGCAGCAATGTCAGACAGGCAGGCTGATACTTTGGCCTGGATTTCGGCTAAGATTTCTGGAGTGGAGAGGTAGATCTGAGAGTCATCAGCATAAAGATTTATTTTTTTTTATTTTTGTTACATTTGTACCCTGTGCTTTCCCACTCATGGCAGGTTCAATGCGGCTTACATATTATATACAGGTACTTATTTGTACCTGGGGCAATGGGGGGTTAAGTGACTTGCCTAGAGTCAAAAGGAGCTGCCTGTGCCTGAAGTGGGAATTGAACTCAGTTCCTCAGTCCCCCAGGACCAGAGTCCACCACCCTAACCACTAGGCCACTCCTCCACTGAGTAATACTGGAAACCATGGGATGAGATCAGAGTACCAAGGGAAGAAGTATAGATGGAGAAAAGAACAGGTCCCAGGACGGATCTCTGAGGTACACCAACTGACAGTGGGATAGAAGTAGAGGAGGATCCACTAGAGTACACACTAAAGGTACGCTGGGAGAGATAAGAAGAAAACCAGGAAAGAACAGAGCCCTAAAATCCAAGTGAGGACAGCATATCAAGGAGTAGGCTGTGATCAACAGCGTCAAAAGCAGCAGATAGATCGAGAAGGATGAGGATAGAATAGAGACCTTTGGCCATGTTTTCTTCCATTTTAAAAATTGTTGTTGTTTGATTTAATTTATGAGTGGGTATGAAAGTGGATATGAGTGCCAATGTTAAGGAAGCCTGAGGAATTATCCAGGGGCAATATAACATTGGCATCGCTCCAACTGAAGTGTATGCCTTCTTATTTGGGGTCCTGTTTACTAAGCCACGCTGTAGGCGTGCAAATGTTTTAGTGCACACTAAAACTTAGCACACACTAACACTAGAGACACCCATAGGAATATAATGGGTATCTCTATTGTTAGCACACTCTAAAAAGTTACTGCACCTATAATGTGGCTTAGTAAACTGGGCCCTTATTATATTCTTGAAGTGGGTGGGGTAGTATGGAATGTGAAAAAAATTAAGAGTGGTTAACAGCATGGGAATTTTATTTAAAATCATTTGTTTGTGAAAGAGGAGGAATTTAATAGAGAGGTGGGAGGGCTAGAGTATTCTGGTTAAATTAATAATCTTGTTGAGAGCTGCTGGGAATGAAATTAAAACTAAAAGTTTTTTAAAAATTACATCTAAAATGAGTGAAGGGAACTTTTGCTGTGGTATTCAGATTATAGTAACATAGTAACATAGTAGATGACGGCAGAAAAAGACCTGAACGGTCCATCCAGTCTGCCCAACAAGACAACTCATGAGTGCTACTTTTGTGTATATAAGTCTGCCCAGCACTAGCCCCGCCTCCCAACCACCGGCTCTGGCATAGACCGTATAAGTCTGCCCAGCACTATCCCCGCCTCCCACCACCAGCTCTGGCACAGACCGTATAAGTCTGCCCAGCGCTATCCCTGCCTCCCAACCTCCAGTCCCGCCTCCCACCACTGGCTCTGGCACAGACCGTATAAGTCTGCCCCGCACTATCCCCGCCTCCCAACCTCCAGCCCCGCCTCCCACTACCGGCTCTGCTATCCAATCTCGGTTAAGCTCCTGATGATCCTTTCCTTCTGAACAGGATTCCTTTATGTTTATCCCACGCATGTTTGAATTCCGTTACCGTTTTCCTCTCCACCACCTCCCGCGGGAGGGCATTCCAAGCATCCACCACTCTCTCCGTGAAGAAATACTTCCTGACATTTTTCTTGAGTCTGCCCCCCTTCAATCTCATTTCATGTCCTCTCGTTCTACTGCCTTCGTATCTCCAGAAAAGGTTCGTTTGCGAATTAATACCTTTCAAATATTTGAACGTCTGTATCATATCACCCCTGTTTCTCCTTTCCTCCAGGGTATACATGTTCAGGTCCGCAAGTCTCTCCTCATACGTCTTGTTACGCAAATCCCATACCATTCTCGTAGCTTTTCTTTGCACCGCTTCGATTCTTTTTACATCCTTAGCAAGATACGGCCTCCAAAACTGAACACAATACTCTAGATGGGGCCTCACCAACGACTTATACAGAGGCATCAACACCCCCTTTCTTCTGCTGGTCACACCTCTCTCTATACAGCCCAACAACCTTCTAGATACAGCCACCGCCTTGTCACACTGTTTCGTCACCTTCAAATCCTCAGATACTATCACCCCAAGGTCCCTCTCCCCGTCTGAACCTATCAGACTCTCGCCACCTAACACATACGTCTCCCGTGGATTTCTATTTCCTAAGTGCATCACTTTCCATTTCTTTGCATTGAATTTTAATTGCCAGACCTTAGACCATTGTTCTAGCTTCTTCAAATCCTTTTTCATGTTTTCCACTCCCTCCCGGGGTGTCCACTCTGTTACAGATCTTAGTATCATCCGCAAATAGGCAAACTTTACCTTCTAACCCTTTGGCAAGGTCACTCACAAATATATTGAACAGAATCGGCCCCAGCACTAGGTTTACCATATGGCTCCAGAAAAAGGAGGACGGATTGAGCCAGCCGGGTTTTACTTCCATTGCTTTCAATGGAAGTAATTGAGCCAGCCGGGTTTTTACTTCCATTGCTTTCAATGGAAAGCAATGGAAGTAAAACCCGGCTGGCTCAATCCGTCCTCCTTTTTCTGGAGCCATATGGTAACCCTACCCAGCACCGATCCTTGAGGCACTCCACTACTCACCTTTCCCTCCTCCGAGCTAACTCCATTCACCACCACCCTCTGGCGTCTGTCCGTCAACCAGTTCCTAATCCAGTTCACCACTTGAGGTCCTATCTTCAGCCCATCCAGTTTATTTAAAAGTCTCCTGTGGGGAACCGTGTCAAAAGCTTTGCTGAAATCTAAGTAGATTACGTCCATAGCTCGTCCCTGATTCAATTCTCCTGTCACCCAATCAAAAAACTCAATGAGATTCGTTTGGCACAATTTCCCTTTGGTAAAACCATGTTGTCTCGGATCTTGCAACTTATTGGATTCCAGGAAATTCACTATCCTTTCCTTCAGCATCGCTTCCATTACTTTTCCAATAACCGAAGTGAGGCTTACCGGCCTGTAGTTTCCAGCTACTTCCCTATCACCACTTTTGTGAAGAGGGACCACCTCCGCCGTTCTCCAATCCCTCGGAACATCTCCCGTCTCCAAGGATTTATTAAACAAATCTTTAAGAGGACCCGCCAGGACCTCTCTGAGCTCCCTTAATATCCTGGGGTGGATCCCGTCCGGTCCCATGGCTTTGTCCACCTTTAGCTTTACAAGTTGTTCATACACACTCTCTTCTGTAAATGATGCTGTATCCACTCCACTATCATTTGTACTTTTTCCAGTCCATCGCAGTCCTGCTCCAGGATTTTCTTCTGTGAAAACAGAACAAAAGTATCTATTTAGCAAATTTGCTTTTCCTTCATCACTATCTACATAGCGGTTCGCAGTATCTTTTAGTCTCACAATTCCCTTTTTAGTCATTCTCCTTTCACTAATATACCTGAAGAAACTTTTGTCACCCCTCCTTACATTTCTAGCCATTTGTTCTTCCGCTTGCGCTTTTGCCAGACGTATCTCTCTCTTGGCTTCTTTCAGTTTCCTCCGGTATTCCTTCCCGTGTTCCTGTTCTTGAGTTTTTGTGTATTTCTGGAACGCCAACTCTTTAGCCTTTATTTTCTCAGCCACTTGCTTGGAGAACCATATCGGTTTCCTTTTTCTCTTGCTTTTATTTACTTTCCTTACATAAAGGTTTGTAGCCCTATTTATAGCTTCTTTCAGCCTGGACCACTGTCCTTCCACTTCTTGTACTTCCTCCCAGCCCATCAGCTCCTTCCTCAGGTATTCCCCCATTTTAGTAAAGTATAGAAGCAGCGGTGACAGGAAGAGTTAACAGGTGGATTGTTTGGAATTCTGAGAAGGCCGGAAGGGAAGGAAATGGAGCGTACAGTCTGCGGAGTTGTTTTGTGAGGAGGGCCAGGACAGTGGGTGGTGAGAGCCTTTGGATGAGGGTGGTAATTTTAAAAAGTTTTGCTCCTTCCCAGCCTGCCCCCTTTTTATGGGTTATTCTAATTTTGCCTTTTGAAATGTTTAAAGAGGATAATATTTTACTTTTCTTTTTTGGTGCACAGCTGCGGAAAAACAATGAGTAATTGGCAAGCGGCCTGCAGTTATGATTGAATTATTATTTTCTTTGGCTATGAGATGCTGGTGTGCGAGACTGCCGCAAGCCGAGGTGAGGCCTTGTCGACACCACAGGTTTCACTGGAATACATATGAGATTGATATTTAAATATATTGAAGTGAAATTGTGACAGCTAGTTCAGCACCAGATAGCAACATAGATGGTTAATGTAAATTGAAGGTCTCTTGATATTTAGTTGTATGTAATTATTTCTTAGTGGTTGTTAATGAACTAAAGTTGCAGCCACGTTTTCTTCCATTTAAAAAGTTGATTATGTTTGATTTAATTTGTGAGTGAGTACAAAAGTGGATGCAAGTGCCAATGTTAATAGGTCCGTGTAAATAGAAGTCCTATCTTTAACCGCTAGAAACTTACTGGTTAGGCACTGAATATTGGCTAAAACGGTTAAGTTCCGACAGCCAAAAATGAAAACAGATATTAATGTTGGTCATCTGAAACAACCCAACATTGAATATCCGGAGTCAGTGCCAATCGCGGGACTTATGCGGGCTGCTTCCCGCCAGCTGAATAATGAGCACAAAGAGTTAAATTCTTGTTGCAAAATGTTTGTAAATGCTGTAATGCTCTTCTTAGAAAATGATAATTCTTTTTTTTTGGGGGGGGGAGGGTTGTTTGTTTTTTGTAAAATTGGGACTCAACACTGAACTCAAGCAAATGGCTATTCATCTTGAGTTTGAAAATCCAATATCTGAATTAGTATGTGCTATCTACTGTACAGAGGCTCATTAGTAGGATAAAATGGGGTAAGCATGTTTAAGTAATGGAATATTTTATCCACCCAGACATGCCAAGTCATTTCAGTGAAAATCTCTAAAGGTTGAAGACATTTTTTAGAAGTTGGTGCTTATACTAGCTAATCAGATTTGGTGATAGTCTCAGGGGCTAATTTAAAGATCAGACACAAGTTTCACTGAAAAGCATGACAAGTCTGTAGGTCAGTTTTTTGGGGGGCTCTTTTACTAAGCTGTGCTGAGTTGCTTATCTGGAGTTTTTTTTTGTGGTGGTAGACAGCACAGAGCTATGCTTTTTTCTGCTGCATTGTGGTAAAAGTCATACAAGAGGAGATAAGTGTAGCTGTGCCACTGACAGTTTGATCATGCGACTTTCAAACATCAAACACACACTCCCAGGCCTCCCGTTCCCCCCTCCTTTAATGTCTGTTCCACTCCAATATCAAACCGTAATATCTCGACACAGATCTAACCCAGTGATTAGCGAGTCAAACCCCTGACACAAATCCCACCTCTAATCAACAATTCAACCCTTCTTGGCTTAGACTCAACTCCCTGATCAGCAAGTTGACCCCCTCTGACATCCAACATAAACCCTAACCCCCCAATCAACACCCTAACAATCCCTGAACCCTTACCTCATTATGAACCTAACTTCTCCATTTAGAAACCAGGCCTCAGCACAACCAGCCAACCCCTTCTCTAAACCTCGACCCTACAAGCTAAACTCCTCCACAATCCAACTCTTCCACACCCTTGATTCCCTCCCAGGACTTACTTAGAGAGCGGGACATAGGTGACCCAGTGGACCCAGTGATCCTCCTCCACTGCTGACCTGATCAGTGCCTAAATCCAAAATGGTGCCAGTGACCCCTCACAGTATTCTCATGTTATTTTCACAAGTGGTCATTACTCCTTATATGGTAGGATGACCCCTAGCAGTGGTGCCACACAGCTACTGCTAGGGGTCATCAGTGCAATTTTGGAGGAACATCTTGTTGAATAGGAGCTTCTTGTGGAATATTTTGTTCTTTTTATCTCCGAGATAATATATTTTTTGTAATGGAGGAAGAGATTGTTCTGGGTATTTAAATATCTCTTTAAGAAATTTATTGAACATTTCTCTAGAGGAAATATAATTCGTTTGAGGAAAATTTAGTATACGAAGATTTAAATTTCTAATTGAATTCTCCAGATTTTCAATTTTCCTGTGAAATATCAAACGGTCTCCTGCCATTTGTGATTGTTGCTCCTGCACTTTAACCAAATCTCCTTCTAAAGTTTTTTGTTTAGAAGAAATAGTCTCAAGATTTTCTTTTATCTCTCTTATTTGTTTTACATTGTTCAATGAGGCAGAAATAAACGAGGTACACACCTTATGCAATGCCTCAAGAGCTGACCATATAGACTCCAACGATATTTCTTGGGGTTTCACTAAAGGCTGTATCACCATGGTGTGCAGTGAAGTTTCCTCTCCGAAGTCAGCTATCTGGCTCCCCTCCGCTGCCGCTTCTCCTCCCGCCATGGCTAGTGAATGATTCCCCTCCACCGAGATAGAAGCTGACGCCACTTCCTCCGACGGGGTCTGCCGCCCCTTCGAGTCGTTCACTCTCACACTCGGAACTCCGGCTCTGTCTGGTTGTGGCGGTGGGGGGGGGGGGGGGGTTGCTGTACCTAATGGGCTGAGCGAAAATTCACTCTCCAGACCGGGACTCTTCCCCGTCTCAGTCTCGGAAGCGCCCGTCAGTGTGGACAGCATAAAGGAGGAGATAGAAGGCTGTCTCGAAGAGAGGGACTCTGTTCTCGGGAGGGGAGGTCCCTTTGGCTTGCCTTTTCTCTTCGGCATGCTCTATCACAAGAAAAAGGTAACCTGTAAGTTTAAGGAAGAGCGTTCCTCTCCTGTGTCCTACTCGGTCGCCATCTTGGATCTCGCTTCCTGCTTTTAATATACCTAAAAAAAAAATGTGCTATATGTTTTTGCTTCTAATGCTAAGTCCTTCTTAGCCCTCCTTATCTCCTTTTTTGCATTTGGTTTGATATTCCTTATGTTTTATCTTATTGTCTTCAGTCGGTTCCCTTCTCCATTTTCTGAAGGATTGTTTTTTGACTCTAATAGCTTCCTTTACCTTACCTTTTAGCCACGCCGGCTGACTCCTCTTTTTCTAATACGCGGAATATATTTGTCCTGTACTTCTAGGATGGTGTTTTTAAACAGCATCCACGCCTGATTCGTTTTTTTACCCTTTCAGCTGCTCCCTTCAGTCTTTTTTTCACCGTTCTTCTCATTTTATTGTAATCTCCTTTTCTAAAGTTAAACGCTAACGTATTTGATTTCCTGAGTTCACTTACTTCGTAGTCAATATCAAAACTGATCATATTATGATCACTGTTATCATGCGGCTCTCGCACCATTACCCTGTGCACCAGATCATGAGCTCCACTAATGATTAAGTCTAGTATTTTTCCTTCTCTTGTCGACTCCTCAACCAGCTGTTCCATGAAGCTGTCCTTGATTTCATCAAGAAATTTCACCTCCCTTGCATGTACCGATGTTTCATTAACCCAGTCTATATCCGGATAATTGATGTCACCCATTAATATTACATTGCCCTTTTTATTTGCTTCCCTAATTTTCCTTGTCATTGCTGCGTTCGTCTGCTCGTCTTGACCAGGCGGATGGTAGTACACTCCTATCACTGTCCTTTTCCCCTTTTCACGTGGAATTTCAATCCACAGGGATTCCAATAGGGGTTTTGTCTCCTGCAATATTTGCAGTCTATCCAAGTCTAGGTTCTCATTTACATACAGTGCTACCCCTCCTCCAATCCTATCCACCCTATCGCTACGATATAATTTGTAGCCCTGTATGACTGTGTCCCATTGGTTATCTTCCTTCCACCAGGTCTCAGAGATGCCTATAATATCCAGTTTTTCATTGTGTGCAATGTTCTCCAGCTTTCCCATCTTATGCCTCAGGCTCCTGGCATTTGCGTATAGACATTTCAATGTATGCTTGTTGTTCCATTTTTTATTACGTTTAATACATAGCATTATTAATATGTTGTCTTCTGTCTGGTCATTATTAATTTTATTTAAGGCTATCTGATCCTCTATGATTTCTTTGTCATCCTTACTCACAAGTAACCCTTTTTTCCCCCTATCTGGGTGATATCCTCAGAAAACACCTTCTCCTGAACCATGCGCTTTTGAGCGACTGTCGGCCTTCCCCCCATTTCTAGTTTAAAAGGTGCTCTATTTCCTTTTTAAAAGTTGACGCCAGCAGCCTGGACCCACCCTGGTTAAGGTGAAGCCCATTAGATCGGAATAGGCTCTCCCTTCCCCAGAATGCTGACCAGTTCCTGACAAATCCAAAACCCTCCTCCCCACACCATTGTCTCAACCATGCATTGAGACTCCGGATCTCTTCCTGTCGATTGGGCCCTGCGCGTGGAACAGGTAGCATTTCAGAAAATGCTACCCTAGAGGATCTGGATTTGAGCTTCCTTCCTAAAAGCCTAAATTTAGCTTCCAGAACCTCTCTCCCACATTTTCCTACGCTGTTGGTACCCACGTGTACCAAGACGGCCGGCTCCTCCCCAGCACTATCTAAAATCTTGTCTAGGTGCCGTGTAAGGTCCGCCACCTTTGCACCAGGCAGGCAAGTCACCAGGCGATCCTCACGTCCACCAGCCACCCAGCTATCTACATGCCTAATGATTGAGTCGCCAACTACAACAGCGGTCCTATCTTTTCCCCTGTGGGCTGTAATCGGAGACATATCCTCGGAGCGAGAGGATAATACATCCTCTGGTGGGCAGGTCCCAGGTACAGGAGTGCCCGGCTGGTGGTGGGACCTCTCTACCACATCCCTGTAGGTCTCATCTATGTACTGTTCTATCTCCCTCATCTCTACCAAGTCTTGAACTCTAGCCTAGCGAGAACCAGTGGCGTAGCTATGTGGGGCCTGAGGGGGCCGGGGCCCCCGCAGATTCACCCCAGGACCCCCCTCCCGGCGAACCCGCCCCCGCCGCCACCTACCTTTACTTTTGCTGGCGGGGGATCCCATTCCCCGCCAGCCGACGTCTTCTCAGTCCTTCCTGCTCTTCAATTTGTTTGCTGATGTCCTGCACGTAATTGTACGTGCAGGACGTCAGACTCAGAGAACAGTTCTGTTCTCTGAGTCTGACGTCCTGCACGTACAACGTGCAGGACGTCAGCAAACAAATTGAAGAGCAGGAAGCAACTGAGAAGAAGACGGCTGGCGGGGAGTGGGATCCCCCGCCAGCAAAAGTAAAGGTAGGCTGCAGCGGCGGCGGGTTCGCGGCGGGAGGGGGGGGCGGCAATGTCGGCGGTGGGGGGGGCGGCGCCGGGGGGAGGGCTAAAGTGTGCCCCCTCCCCCACGGAAGGCTGGCTACGCCCCTGGCGAGAACGGACCTTCTCTCTGAGAGCTTGGAGTTCTTTGCACCAGGCACACACATATGACTTCACACCAACTGGGAGATAATCATACATGTGACACTCAGTGCAAAAGACTGGGTAGCACCCGTCTTGCTGCTGGACTACTGACTCTATCTCATTAATATATGAATATCTAAATATATTAAAACAAGCTACAAAATTTAGGATATTGAATAGACAAGTGCTTATAGGATCTAAATATGATGTATTTTGTTTTGTGATTACTGTTTGGATATACTGAATGTATTGAGATTAAGACTAAGTGGTAACAGTACTTGCGTATTACCCTAAGTAGAACCCTGACTATAAATGAAGAGCTTCCCCAGGGGGATTTAATTATCCTGCATATTCCAGAAGATAAATTGACTGAAACGATTGCTCATGCAAATATTTCTAAAATTGTTTTATGAATATGCTAACCTTAACACAAGGGCAAACATCTTATAGGGGAAGTTTTTGTACTGCATAAATTGCAGGAAGATCTCATGAGCAAAATTTCTAATATTCCAACAACAACACCAACAAGAATGACAGCAAAGCAACATACAAGCTTCATATATCTTTGCCACTTTTTTGTCTGAAACTTCAATCTGGTCCTCAATAAAGATCAAACATTTCAATAGCATATTTCTTTTGAATTGTTAATATGAGATTCAGATGTTTAGTGGTAAGAAAGCAACAAAATATTTATCTTCAAACTTGCATAATGTTTCAGGTAATGCAGCAAATGTCACTTCCTCAGGGGAATGCAGGATCAGCATATCCAGCTTTATAATGAAGAGCTCTACATGCAAGCATATGCTCTTTAAAAATCAATTCATCATCAACACCCACTCAAGTGTATATTAATGGTTTTTGTAGCTGAAAGAAAACAAGATAATCACAAAGTTATTCATTCCCCAGAACCTTCCTGAATGGATTTATTGCAAACATAAACACATCAAATATTTCATAGCACATCATAGTAATCTAGGGATTTCAGTTGGAAAGGGCATTTCAAAAATTAAATCATACATAAGGTATTAATTTAAATGTAACTTGAGGGCATTTTTTCCTTGAAATTATGTCTATGGTAATTGGTTTGTCTAGTTTGAAGGATTTTACATTATACCATTAAAAAACTCAGGTTGTTAAATTTCCAGTATTGTGTAGCATCCCTTCCTGGACTATAGAATTTCCAGAGAAGGACTGGGAACTTGATAACATGTTGAGCTAGAAGAGGTAGCTTACTGGCTTCTCTTGCTAATTAAAGGGCTCATGGACTTGATATACTGTCTTTCTGCCATATAAACCAAGTGGTTTACATGTTATATACAGGTACTTTTCTTTGTCCCTACTGGACTTGTGGTCTATTTTTGCATCTGGGGCACTGATGGGTTAAGTGATTTGCCCTGAATCACAAGGAGCTGCAGTGAGGATCAAACCCAGTCCCCCAGGTTCTTAATCCACTGCACTAACCATTAGGCTACAACTCCATTCCTCCTTTTGCTAATTCTTACACTGATATAAGAAAGCTAACAAGGCCTGTTGATATCACTCTTTGAATCTGACTTTGATACAAGCCAAGGGTTCCCATAATCTCCCATTCTGACAGTTGTTTCTAAAATTTTTGTACTGAACAGTGATGACTAGAGCTGATGAAGATTATCCTATAGATCAAGGTTGAGCAACCCCCCCCCCCCCCCCCCCCCCCATTTCTTGGTGCAAACTGAATATTGGCATAGATACTGCCTCAATTTTGCATGCATCAGTTTCAATCATTTTCGGTAGCAACATACTGAAAACCTGACTACTTTTCAGTCCTTGAAGACAGAATTCTCTCTGTCCCTATAGTAGGGCATCCCCTATAGTATCATAGCAATTCTGAGGTTGTGTTGAGCAAATAACCTTTACATCTAAAAATTGTACGTTTTAAGCAGCTTCAAAAGATAAATAGATTAAGAAGTAAATCAAAGAAGGCTGGTTAATTGGAAAAACACCAGAAACCTATCTGCTAATTGTGGTGATGAACAAAAAAATTATGTAAAGGAATATTCTGGGTGACAGGGTTAAAAGGGGGAAATGGAATGGGACTTATATACCTCTTTTCTGTGGTTTTTCCAACTACATTCAAAGCAGTTTACATATTATATACAGGTACTTATTTGTACCTGGGACAATGGAGGGTTAAGTGACTTGCCCAGAGTCACAAGGAGCTGCAGTGGGAATCGAACCCAAATTGCATGTCCAGATGAATTAAAAGGACAGAAGGGCACTGTATGTTTTCACAGAAAATGTAGCTGACATTTACTGTTTTGCAAGCACTGGCATACTTTTTTCTTCTTCTTCATTTTATAAGATATGCAAAGCTGTAGATAAAATAGACATATTTAGAATATAAGCATAGTGTTCTTTGCCTTATGACTAGATGATTTGTGGACTCCACACCAGTATTAATGCTATTTTCTCCTTCACACACTGCTTTGCTGTCTTCTTGCCATTGTTCGTGCTGTTTTGCCTTTTTCCTTGTGCCATGCGGTCTGCATTCCAATATTTTTGCTGCCTTGCTTGGAGTTTTCATGCCAGTGTTAATGCCCTTTGCCCCTCTTTCGGTGACATGGAATCTTCATGCTACTCCTTCTGTCTTGGAATGCTGTGGCCTCTGTGGCAAATGCCTGCTAAAATAGCGTTAAAAAAGAAGAAAAGAGCCCTGCCATTAGAGTGCAGGGAGGCTTGCCCATTGACTTTAATGGATCAAAGTGATCTGAATAATTTAGAATCTGAAAGAAACTGAAAGGGTGATTGGATCAAGCACAAACTGATCCAAAATGTGTTGCATGACACCTCTACTATGTACTTGTCTCACTGCTTTCAGTACATATTTTTACTACTGTAGTTCACACTACCATTCTGTTGACAACTTAAACATATACATCCAACAAACCTTCTAGATACAAGTGGGGACATGTAGTAACATAGTAAATGACGGCAGATAAAGACCTATATGGTCCATCCAGTCTGCCCAACAAGATAAACTCATTTTACATGGTATGTGATACTTTATATGTATACCCGAGTTTGATTTGTCCTTGCCTTTCTCAGGGCACAGACCATAGAAGTCTACCCAGTACTGTTCTTGTACTAAGTTCTGAAGCTAACATCGAAGCCCCTTAAAATTTACAGTCCAGCCCATCCCTATCTATTCAGTTACGATCAGGGCTTAGACCTTAGAAGTCTGCCCAGGGAACATTTTGAATTGTCGATCATTATTTACAACTACTAAATTACAAAAAAAAGTATCTTACATTATAAGGATGTGCTCAAGGAGATACTTTAGTTCAATTTTGGACTATTGAGCAGTTTTCCATATTTTTGGATTTTGTTTTTAAATATTTATTTCACACATTCCTGTTAATTAGATTTTAACACAAGCGGATCAACTTTATGAATGATAATTTGGAGGTTAACTTGTGTATATCAATTTTTCAAGCACTAATGTTTTTAAAGACATGTTAATGAATTATATACGTACTAATAAATGCAATGCCTTGTACACAATGGGGTAAATTCTATATAGGTCGCTAAAAGTTAGGAACAAAAAAAAACGTGGGCACTAAGCTATCATTGTAAATGGTGGCTCCTAAATACAGCAGTTGAGCATATACATGCAACTATTATATAAAGTATGCATAAGAATACGAATATCCCTGACACATCCAAGCCCCTCCCACATTAACGTCCCCTTTGCATTAGCATATGAAAAAAGTTAGGTACACTGGGCCAGATTCTATATATGGAGCCTAAAAACTCTGTGCAGTAAATAATTCTGCCTAAGTGTATTCTATGAGGCGCCTAGATTTAGGCGTGGTATATAGAATATGCTTAGGCAAAAATCCTAAGACCTAAAAATATGTGCATCCATTTAGGCCAATGAAAATGTGTCCTAAATCCATGCACATAGACTTAGGCGCACTGGGCTATATTCTATAACTATGCACATAAATTTTGGAATGCCCATGAAACGCCCATTTCCCTACCTATAGCCATACCACTTTTGAACTGCGCACATTAGAATTTAGGCACAGTTCATTACAGAATACACTTAGCGAGTTGTGTATGTAATTCTAATTATTGCTAATTAGAATAGGGGCATACGTCTACTATGTGTGCAATGGCAGATTATTGTCAATTAGTGCTTGTTAATGCCAATTATTGGTATTTATTACTAAGTTAGTACCAATTAGTTAATTATGTTATACACACAATTGGTCCTATTCTATATCTGCATGCCCATTTGCATACCTAACTTTGGGCATCGTTTATAGAATTTTGGGGAGTATGAATACACACTAGGAGGGAGCTACATTCTGCACAGAAGCCAACTTTTTGGATAAGGAATAACAGACAAATACAGTTTTCTGGAGGGGTGTCAAATGCAAGACAAGATGCCATACTGATTTCAAAATGATTGGAAAAAAGTGTAGGAAGTGTCAAGTCCATTAGAAGGACTGGAAGGGACAATAAAAATCATTTTTCCTGGACCGTCTGTTAAAATACTGTTTTATTAATTTCATAGACAGCAGCATTGCACAGTTCCTACCTGCTCAGTCTGCTCCACAGACCAGTCTCAACTTATTGTGGCAGCTGAGGATTAAGCAATAGAGGAAATAAGGGATGTGCTTGAGAATATCAAATAGGATGAAGAAGAATTTGAGATTGTCAGTCATCTGTACAATGAACTCACACAGGTGGAGAAGCAGATGAAAACTATATTGCAACTTTATTACCTGGTATCAAGTTCTACAGCACAAACAGACAGCATCTACTGGTAGATTTCCACCCTCCCCCCCCCCCCAAAGAAAAGTGCATAATCTCCTCCCAAAGCCACGTGGAGGGGCATAATCAAAAGGGGTGCCCTAGTTTTCCTGAGCACGACTTCGCAGGATGTCCGGAAAAAGGGGCGGGGAAACCCGTATTATCGAAACAAGATGGGCGTCCATCTTTCGTTTCGATAATACGGGCAGGGACGCCCAAATCTTGACATTTAGGTCGTCCTTAGAGATGGTCGTCCTTAGACTTGGTCGTTTCTGATTTTCAGCGATAATGGAAACTAAGGACACCCATCTCAGAAATTACCAAATGCAAGCCTTTGGTTGTGGTAGGAGCCAGCATTCGTAGTGCACTGGTCCCCCTCACATGCCAGGACACCAAACTGGCACCCTAGGGAGCACTGCAGTGGACTTCACAAAAAGCTTCCCGGTACATAGCTCCCTTACCTTGTGTGCTGAGCCCCCCAACCCCCCCCAAAAAAACTCACTACCCACAACTGTACACCACTACCATAGTCCTAAGGGGTGAAGGGGGACACCTAGATGTGGGTACAGTGGATTTCTGGTGGGTTTTGAAGGGCTCACATTTACCACCACAAGTGTAACAGGTAGGGGGGATGGGCCTGGGTCCGCCTGCATGAAGTGCACTGCACCCACTAAAACTGCTCCAGGGACCTGCATACTGCTGCAATGGACCTGAGTATGACATTTGAGGCTGGCATAGAGGCAAGCACAAAATATTTTTAAAGTTCTTTTTTGAGGGTGGGAGGGGTTATTGACCACTGGGGGAGTAAGGGGAGGTCATCCCCAGTTCCCTCCGGTGGTCATCTGGTCAGTTCGGGCAATTTTTTGTGCCTTGGTTGTAAGAAAAACTGGGCCAGGTAAAGTCATCCAAATGCTCGTCAAGGGCGCCCTTTTTTTCCATTATGGGTCGAGGACGCCCATGTGTTAAGCATGCCCAAGTCCCGCCTTCGCTAAGCCTCCAACAAGCCCCCTTGAACTTTGGTCATCCCCATGAAGGAAAGCAGTTGGGGACACCCAAAATCGGCTTTTGATTATGCCGATTTGGGCGACCCTGTGAGAAGGACGCCCATCTTCCGATTTGTGTCGTAAGATGGGCGTCCTTCTCTTTCGAAAATAAGCCTGAAAATCTCCTGAGACCAATATCCCATCTTGTAGCAGAAATATATGAACAAATTGGGCTGACCAGAGAAAGTACCAGTACAGTGTGTCTAGGACTTTGCTCTGTGTCTAGATAAATTGGAAAGCTAAAGGGTCATGTATGCATACACACAACCAACCAAACAATTGTGCTAGGTTTCTCTGAAATCATTCAAGGATTAGCAGATATCAAGCAAGGTATTTCATAACTCATCCAAGGGGCTACCAATATGTCTTCAGTTATGCATCAAATTTGGGATGTTCTTTGCCAAGTATTCAGGACCTCTTAACATCATCTCCCACCTCTCCCATTCCCACTGACACATCCTGAAGCAGTCCCCACTTTGGGGCAAGCCTTGAGGTAGAAGAAGTGGGAAAAAGGAAAATATTATTTGGAAGCCTGCTAAGCACTAGCATAAAACATAGACTTTTAAGCATTAGTCAAAATACAACCAGAATAGGCAGTTAAAAGTTCCAGGAATATAATACCAAGGGACACCTGTATTGTGGAAAGACCAGACTTCCAGCACAACTGAGGTGGTCTGAAGTATCAGTAGTTTTAAACAAACTAAACTCTTGCATATGTCTGTTAGGTGTGTTGAATCATATGCAGAATCCTATGTTATCTTAGATTTCATTGCTTGGTAAGTTCTTTTCCATAGGTGAACTGTTCTTTCTTTGCCTCTTAATCACGTTGGCACTGTTCCTTAATGGGGTTATGTCAGACAGAGGTTTGCTGATACTACTTTTTCCCTATAGATGTGTAAAGGTCAAAATGATTTGGGGAGCCAACCAATGTAAATTACTTCTCCCTGGATATAATGAAGGAGCTTTCACAATATTGGAGGTGTTCATCAGAATCCACACATTTCACTCCTATGCTGGAAGATCAGACCAGATCCTTCTGTGCTAATTGATATCAGGATTTTCCCACCCCATCTGCAGGATTGCATCTCCCACCTTTCTGCTGGACTACTTGTATACTGATTGCCTTTCAATTTTGGACTACCAATTTGCTGCCTAGTGTATAATTATAAAAGATTAGGAATTAACACCTGTTTGCAGCTGGATTATTATATTCCTATAATTAATTGATTGTACGTGCCTGTTGTCAATCACTGATTTGACTTGTATCTTGGTAAATAAACTCCTTATCCCAAATGATGATTTGTGGGCTTCACTTAACGATGAAAGGCTGTAAGTATAAATGCTTTTGCTGTATCAGGCTATCTTTCACTGCATTGTATAACCTGTGACATAAATCCAGTTTGTCATAAGGCTGGTATCTTTTCCTTAGACCTAACTTCACAACTCCTTGATTACCCCAGTACTAGTGCTATTTAGAGATGGAGTCAGATTTAAGGTCACTTCAGCCTTCTTGGGGGGGGGGGGGGGGCTCGGGACCCCTCAATTCACAACACTAGTTGCCTTGACTTAAATATGTCATGGACTGTTTGTCTCTCATAGCACTAATGCTTCCATTTATCACTTTCATTGGCTCAAGCATTGCATGAATGTGTAGTCCTTGCTTGCCATGTCCTGGAAAGGGAACATATATTTTTTTTCTGTTCAGCTGTTAATATGGGAAATGTTTCTATTTAGCCCTTAGAGACATAACTATATACTTTAAAGTATCCTTATACAGTGTTTGATACATTGGTTAAGTTTGGGTGTCACATGTTTGATTTTTGGTCAGAGGCCTTAAGTCCCTTTCTGCTATTCATTCATTCTCCTTGCTGTGCCTTCCTGTTAGAGCTACAGGTAGCATGTGACCTGTGATTATACAATTTTCAAGTTTATTTTAAATTTGCTATACCACCCAATAAGCAAACTTTCTGAGTGGTTTACAATATGCACTAAAATAACATAGAAAATAAATTATAATATCAATTGAATAGTAATAAATAAACAAGAGTCATGTTGCAGAAATTCAGCAACCCTTCCCTAATTACCTAGAAGACAGAGAAACAAAGAATTGAGGAGCAAATATAAATATTACAAATGCATCCCACAATCTAAGGTCAGTCTTGAATTTCATCAAAGTGCTTTCTAGTCTTAGACTAGAGGGAAGTGTGTGCCATAGTGTAGGTCCAGTAACATTAGATCTGTATTGTATCTAAACAGATGTGCCCAAAAGAGAGGACTGACAAATGATTCTGGTGAGCAGAATAGAACATTATAGAAAGTGAATATGGGATAAATAGATGAGATAGGTATAGTGGTTTGCCTGAGTGATATACCATATGTATAAGGCTGCCAACTGGATCCAGATTTGATTGATCCAGTCCTGAGTTTACCACAGTATATGCTGGGAGTTACTTTTCATAGGGAATGCAGTGGGAAAATCAGAACTACAAGTCCCTGTATGAAACAGGATAAACCCAGGACTGGATCAACCCTGTCCTGCAAATCTGGGTCCAATTGGCAGCCCTACTTATATAGCAACTAATGAGTTTTAAATATTATGCTATGTCGCATGGTAACCAGTGTCTTCTCCCAACAAGAGGTGATATGACCAAATTTCCTCAACTCTGTAAGATATGTAATGGCTATGTTTTGGACAATCTGTAGCCTGTGGATATCAGAACCTCTGAGGGCATTCAGAAGGGAATTACAGTAATCCAACTAATTTCTTACAAGAGAAAAGATGTTAATTCTAAGGGCATTCTTGTTAAACCAGTTTCTCACTGAAAACTTGAAAAAGCTATTTTGAATGATTTGTGTAAAATCTAATCAAAAGTTCAATGATGGATCCAATATAACTCCTAAAATTCTGACTGAAGAGGCAAGGGGTATGGCACAGCCTGCCAACTGAAGAGGAATAATAGGTGTTGGTGGATCTTTCTGTGGGTGAATCATCACTCCTGATTTCTCTGGGTTTAATTGCAATTTATGACATCTTAGCCAACATGCAATTTTATCAAATTTGCTGTTCAGAATGGATACAGCATTTGGGCATTCACAGTTAAGGGTGCCGAGTACCTGGATATCATCTGCATAAACAAAAGGAACCAGGTCTAGGGTTGAATGAGTCCTAAAAGTTGTGTCATGAATATATTGAAAAGAATTAGGGCCAAAATGGACCCCTGAGGCATACCCCAATGAGAAGAGTATGTGCCTGAATGATTGTCTTGCCAGAGAGCAATGTTGTTACAATTTGTCAAATAAGATCTAAAGCAGTCTAGTACTGTATCTTGAATGCCTATTGCATGAAGTCTGTTGAGAAGTAGTGTGTGATCAACCAAGTCGAAGGCTGCTTAAAGGTGCAATGAAATTAGGACAACAGTGTTGTCCTGGTCAAAACTGCAGTAAATGTAGTGCTAGTAGTTCAGTCTGTGCTATGATGTTTCCTAACACCGGTATGATTTGGGTGCAAAGTACTGATCTTAGTCATGAAAGTTGATCTAGCACAAAGTGCTCTGTAACTCTTGAAACAAAAGGAAGATTAGATGCAGGATGTAAACTTGCAACCAGTCTCATATTTGATGGTTCTTTAGGCTAGCTTCCATATTGGCTACCTTAAGATCACCACATACAACCACATCACGCTCCTCTTATGTGCACCACATGTGCACAAAAGTGCTTCACCCCTAAACTGTATCATTCCCTCAGGTTTTTGCAGCCCAAATGCATGACCCTGAATTTGTTTAGCATTAAATCTTAGCCGCCAAATTCCAGACCATTCATCTAACTTCACTAAGTCATGCCTTGTGTTACCTAAACTACCAGGGGTGTCTATCCTATTGCAGATTTTGGTATCATCTGCAAAGAGGCAAACCTTACCAGATAACCCTTCAGCAATATTCAGTCTACACATGCAGATTCTAATATGACTTCCATAATAGGTACAATGTTGAAGTTTGAAGAATCTAAAAAAAAAATATCTGATTGGAAACAACTGACAATCAGCAATAAAAAAAAACAATTTCAATTAGTAAGACATTTGACTGAGCACAGAAGATACAATTCAGGAAAGAGGGACTCATCAATTTGTAAAGATTTTGGGGAGCTTTAGAGAAGAAGATTAATTGCTTTAGTGAAAATATTGTCAGTGCAAGGTTTAGCTGGAGTTCTACCACAGGAAAGAGATTTGGGGTAAAATTAGAAAAGTAGTAATTTAATTTATTAAGGACTAACTAGGCTGGAGAACTGAGTGCATTCCCACCAACAACCAGATGGGATCAGGAAACATTTGGAAGATATTAGTGTTCAACCAAAAGATGTGACACCCTCCAAGTTAATAGAATATCTATTACTTGCAGCGCCACCTCCAGACTGCCCCAGTACTACCCGGACATTACCAAGGAAGTCTGACTATATAGTCAGAAGCATTATGCAGATAATGCCTCAGAAAATTTGGGTGCGTACCCGGTCAAGGGGACATATCCAGGTGGAAGCCATTTCCACCCAGTTAGGTCTTGCTCAGTATTATAGTGACATAGTAAATGATGGCAGATAAAGACTGAACGGTCCATCAAGTCTGCCCAATAAGATAAACTCATTTTACATAGTATGTGATACTTTATATGTGTACCTGAGTTTGATTTGTCCTTGTCATTCTCAGGGCACAGACTGTAGAAGTCTGCCCAGCACTGTTACATAGTAACATAGTAGATGACGGCAGAGAACGACCTGTACGGTCCATCTAGTCTGCCCATCAAGATAAACTCATATGTGCTACTTTATGTGTATACCTCACCTTGAATTGTATCTTGCCATTTTTAGGGCACAGACCATAGAAGTCTGCCTAGCACTAGCCCCGCCTCCCAACCAATGGCCCCACCTCCCACCACCGGTGCTGCCATCCAATCTCCGCTAAGCTTCTGAGGATCCATTCCTTCTGAACAGGATTCCTTTATGTTTATCCCAAGCATTTTTGAATTCCGTTACCGTTTTCATCTCCACCACCTCCCACAGGAGGGCATTCCTAAAATCCACCACCCTCTCCATGAAAAAATACTTCCTGACATTTTTCTTGAGTCTGCCCCCCTTCAATCTCATTTCATGTCCTCTAGTTCTACCGCCTTCCCACCTCCAGAAAAGGTTCATTTGCGGATTAATACCTTTCAAATATTTGAACATCTGTATCATATCACCCCTGTTTCTCCTTTCCTACAGGGTATACATGTTCAAGTTATCAAGTCTCTCCTCATACGTCTTGTAACACAAATCCCATACAATTTTTGTAGCTTTTCTTTGCACCGCTTCAATTCTTTTTACATCCTTAGCAAGATACGACCTCCAAAACTGAACACAATACTCCAGGTGGGTCCTCACCAATGACTTGTACAGGGGCATCCACACCTCCTTTCTTCTGCTGGTCACACCTCTCTCTATACAGCCTAGCAGTCTTCTGGCTACAGCCATCGCCTTGTCACACTGTTTTGTCACCTTCAGATACTCAGATACTATCACCCCAAGATCCCTCTCCCCATCTGTATATATCAGACTCTCACCGCCTAACACATATGTCTCCTGTGGATTTCTACTCCCTAAGTGCATCACTTTGCATTTCTTCACATTGAATTTTAATTGCCAAACCTTAGACCATTCTTCTAGCTTCTGTAGGTCCTTTTTCATGCTTTCCACTCCCTCTGGAGTGTCCACTCTGTTACAAATCTTGGTATCATCCGCAAAACGTCAAACTTTACCTTCTATCCCTTCGGCAATGTCACTCACAAATATATTGAGCAGAATCATCCCCAGCACTGATCCCTGAGGCACTCCACTACTCACCATTCCCTCATCCAAATAAATGTCATTAACCACCACCCTCTGGCATCTGTCCATCAACCAGTTCCTAATCCAGTTCACCACGTCGGGTCCTATCTTCAGCCTGTCAAGTTTATTCAAGAGCCTCCTGTGGGGAACTGTGTCAAAAGCTTTGCTGAAATCTAAGTAGATTACGTCTATAGCACGTCCATGATTCAATTCTCCGGTCACCCAGTCAAAGAATTCAATGAGATTCATTTAGCACGATTTCCCTTTGGAAAAACCATGTTGTCTCGGATCTTGCAACTTATTGGCTTCCAGGAAATTCACTATCCTTTCCTTCAGCATCGCTTCCATTACTTTTCCAATAATCGAAGTGAGGCTTACCGGCCTGTAGTTTCCAGCTTCTTCCCTATCACCACTTTTGTGAAGAGGGACCACATCTGCTCTTGTCCAATCCCACAGAACCTCTCCCATCTCCAAGGATTTATTAAACAAATCTTTAAGAGAACCCGCCAGAACTTCTCTGAGCTCCCTCAATGTCCTGGGGTGGATTCTGTCCGGTCCCATAGCTTTATTCACCTTTAGATTTTCAAGCTGTTCATACACACTCTCTTCTGTGAACGGTGCTATATCCACTCCATACTTATATGTACTTTTGTCAGTCAATCATGGACCTTCTCCAGGATTTTCTTCTGTGAAAACAGAGCAAAAGTATCTGTTTAGCAAATTTGCTTTTTTTATCATTATCTACATAGTGGTTCACAGCATCTTTCAGTCTCACAATTCCCTTTCCGCCTTTCACTAATATACCTGAAGAAATTTTTGTCGCCTCTCCTTTCATTTCTAGCCATTTGTTCTTCTGCTTGTGCTTTCGCCAGATGTATCTCTCTCTTGGCTTCTTTCAGTTTCATCCAGTATTCCTCTCCATGTTCTCTCTTCTTGAGTTTTTCTGTATTTCATAAACGCCAACTCTTTAGCCTTTATTTTCTCAGCCACTTGCTTGGAGAACCATATTGGTTTCCTTATTCTCTTGCTTTTATTTACTCTCCTTACATAAAGGTTTGTGGCCATATTTTTTAGCTTCTTTCAGCCTGGATCACTGCCATTCTACTTCTCATATGTCCTCCCAGCCCATCAGCTCCTTCCTCAGGTATTCCCCCATTTTACTAAAGTCAGCATGCTTGAAATCCAGGACTTTTAATTTGGAGTGGCCACCCTCCACTTCAGCTGTTATATCAAACCAAACTGTTTGATGGTCACTGCTGCCCAGCTGGGCACACACTTGGACATTTGACACACTATCCCCATTTGTTAGCACCAGATCCAGTGTCACTCCCACCCTCGTGGGTTTCGTCACCATTTGTCTGAGCATAGCACTTTGAAAAGCATCCACGATCTCTCTACTTTTTTCCAATTTCGCAGATGGAACCTTCCAATCTACATTCGGCAGATTGAAATCTCCCAGCAACAGTACCTCTCTCTTCTTTCCCAACTTTTGAATATCTGTGATCAGATCTTTATCTAGTTCTTCCGATTGTCTTGGAGGTTTGTAGACAACACCCATGTGGACAGAGGTTCTATCATCTCTTTTTAAGGTGATCCATATCACTTCTTCCTTTCTCCAGGCCCCCTTAAAATTTACACTGCAGCCCATCCATATCTATTCAGTTATGATCAGGGCGTAGACTGTAGACGTCTGCCCAGCACTGGTTAATTACCAGCATTGCCACCCATTCTCTGCTAAGATTCCATAGATCCATTCCTTCTAAACAGGATTCCTTTGTGTTTATCCCACATATGTTTGAATTCCATTACCGTTTTCATCTCCACCACCTCCGTGGGAGAGCATTCCACATATCTACCACCCTCTCCGTGAAAAACTACTTCCTGACATTACTACTGTCTACTCCCCTTCAACCTCAATTTATGTCCTCTAGTTCTACCACCTTCCTGTCTCCAGAAAAGATTTGTTTGTGGATTACTACCTTTCAAATATTTAAACTTCTGTATCATGTCACCCCTGTTTTTCTTTTCCTCCAACGTATACATGTTCAGGTCGGGAAGTCTCTCCATGTATGGTTTGCAGTGCAAATCCCATACCATTTTTGTAGCTTTTCTTTGCACTGTTTCCAGTCTTTTTACATCTTTAGCAAGATTCAGCCTCTAAAACTGAACACAATACTCCAAGTGGGGCCTCACCAATGACTTGAAGAGGGGCATCAACACCTCCTTTCTTCTGCTGGTTTTACCCCTCTCTATGCAGCCTAGAACCTTTCTGGCCAAAGCCATCACCTTGTCACATTTTTTCTTCACCTTCATATCCTCTAACACCAACACCCCAAGGTGTCTATCCTGAGTCGAGCTTACTAATCTCTCCCCTCCTATTCGGTATCTCTCTTTTGGGTTTCTGCACTCCAAGTGCATCACTCTGTACTTCTTGGCATTAAATTTTAACTGTTTAAATAAATCTAACTCAGTATTCTTTTATTAAATCTAATCTATTCAAATTAATTTAATTTAAGTGATATGTGCTTAGTTCTTAACTAATTCACACCACTACATCCCCAGGAGTCTATTTAGTGGAATCATAGGAGCCATCATTGCACACGGAAGTGTTCCATTTTCTAATAAAGTATGTATATACTCTCAATGTTTTTTTTTACCACTCAGTTGAGAACAAAGAGATTATATCCTACTTTCAACATTGCTAATTAAATCAAAATGAATAACTCATTATCTTATCCCTGTTTGTATTTCATATACAACCTCTATTGTTTTAACACATGAGCTAATACCTTTCCCACCTATACACACAATTATATCATATATAATATTAAATAGTCACTACCCATACATTCAGTATGCTTATGGGTAACATCTTCATGCACTTAGATATATGTTTATATGTGTATATAAAAAAGGAAGGAAAACATCAAAGTTGCTACTAGAAATAAATGTAACAGTAGACTAATAACATTGCTAAACACTCCATGATATGCTCCGTTTCCTATTACTTATATCTAATTCTATTTAGATCTCAAATCCTCTACCCCCCTTTTTTTAGAATCATTGAATTTCACTGTTCCCTGTGATGTAACCTGATGTTGCATACCCTATAACACCATGATAATTCCCACCACTCGTGTTCTACTGTTGTTCCCTTGACTCTGACTGAGTTTCGCAATGCTTTGTCAAAAGGAGACCTATATATAAACATGAAATTAAATCAATCCTCTAATACAATGTCAAATAACGCACATACTTGATAAAATCAATACTTTTCTCTTTACTTACAAACTTTACATGAACAACGCCTTTTGCCAAACACTCCAAAGGGAACTCAAAGCCCCGCCCTCTAGAGACGTTCTATGTGATAGTGTCATTCATTTTTCTGCCTTTTAAATTCAGGTCTGATCAATCACATGACCTAACATCTCATGAACTGATCACATCCATTCCACTTCTGGCTTCAACCCATAAAGTTGAACCATACCCCAAGAGAAGATCAGCCTTTGTTCTTTGTGACACAAAACATCACTGATGGAGCCTCCCCTTTCTATGTGTACCTGCAATAACACTGTGTATTTCAAATCTGATATCATATGATTACTGTCCCTCCAATGAGCCACCAGTGGCGCTTCCAGTTTTGCTGTTTTTATATTACTGATATGTTCTCCAATGCGGACCTTGATCTTTCGCACCATCTGGCCTATATATACCAAACCACATGGACACCATATGCAGTATACCACCACTGTGGAACTACAGTCTGTCCTAGATTTTAAATGGAAATTGCGGGAACTGTGGGGTACTGATATTTTATTGCCTTCCTTTGCATACCCACAGTACATGCATTTCCCACATTTATAATGTCATCGGCGTGTTGCAAATCCACCCAACAATGCCACCGCAGGCCCCCTTTTACAGCAGCTTGGTAAAAGGGGCCCTAAATTTGCAGCTTCCATATGGTAAAGTCCTGTATTAAGCAGCGATAACTGCAATTTTTGTAAATGGCTTAGTAAAAGAACCCCAAAGTGTGTATAAATAATACACATTTTAAGAGCTAGTGATCCATCCAGGGAAACATTTTTTCAGTTTATTTTCAATTCATTTGGGCTTTTTCCCCCTCCTACTTTTGAATGATCTTTTGGTTCACTTCACACAGGCATTTTAAAATAAAATATGTTTTAATGTGCAACTTGACTTAACATGCTAATTCATAAGTTAATATACATTGACCCCCTAATTCTATAAAAAATCTCCAAAAATGTGTATGTGCCCAATTTAATTGAATAACAAGCTAATTAGCACCAATAATTGGCTTTTTAACAGGCAGTTATTGGCACTAACTAAAGGCAGGGTTGCATTATAAGTTAAAGAGGGGGTTGCACTATATATTAAAGAAGAAATTGAGTCAAATAAAATAAACATTCCACATGAAATAGATAGCAGTGTGGAATCATTAGGGAAAGAAATTCCATGTGTGAAGGGAAGGTGTATTCTTGTAGGTCTGTACTACCATCCACCAGGACAGAATGGACAGATGAAGAAATGTTTACAAAAATTAGTAAATCTGGCAAACTGGCAACATTATAATAATGGGTGATTTCAATTAGCACAATGTTGACTGGATAAGTGTTAAATCAAGGAGTGCCAGGGAGATAATATTTCTAGATGTAATAAATGACTTCTTCTTGGAGCAACTGGTCCAGGAACCGACAAGAGAGGGAGCCATTGTAGATCTGGTCCTTGGTGGTATGCAGGGCATAGTGCGAGAGATGGTGTTGTTGGGTCCCCTGGTAAAAAGTGATCATAACATGATCAAGTATGAGCTACTATATGGGATGAATCCGCAAAAGGAAATCTAGCTGCATTAAATTTTCGAAAGGGCGACTATAATAAAATGAGGAAAATGGTTAAAAAGAAACTAAAAGGATCAGCTGCAAAGGTTAGGACACTAAATCAGGCATGGATGTTATTAGGACAATAAATCAGGTATGGACATGGAAGCTCAGTCCAGATGCATTCCATGTATTTGCAAAGGTGGAAAGAAGAGAAAACGTCAGCCAGCGTGGTTAAAAGATGAAGTAAAACAGACCATTACAGCTAAAATATTGTCCTTCAAAGAATGGAAAAAGGACCCAAATGAAGAAAATAAGAAGCAACATAAGCACTGGCAAGTCAGATGCAAAGCATTAGGAAAGAAGGATAAAAGAGAATAAGAAGATAAACTTGCCACATAGGCTAAAAGTCACAGTAACAACTTTTTCAGGTACATCAGAAGCGGAAAGCCTGCGAAGGAATCTGTGGGACAGTTAGACCATGAAGTAGCAAAAGAGGCACTCAGGGACGACAAGGCCATAGTGGAGAAACTGAATGAATTCTTTGCTTCAGTCTTTACAGAAGAAGATGTAACAGATCTACCTGTACTGAAATGGTTTCCAAGATTGATGATGCGGAGGAACTGAAAGAAATCTTGGTGAACGTGGAAGACGTACTGAGCCAAATCAACAAATTAAAGAGTAGTAAATCACCTGGGCTGGATGGCATACATCCAAGGGTATTCAAGGAACTCAATCGTGAAATTGCTGATCTGCTATTAGTAATATGTAACATGTCTTTAAAATCATCTCTAGTACCTGATGATTGGAGGGTGGCCAATGTAAGGCTGATTTTCAAAAAGAGTAGCGGGGTAATCGGAGAATTACAGATTGACAAGCCTGATGTCAGTGATGGGTAAAATAGTGGAAACTATTATAAGGAATAAAATTATGGAACACATAAATAAACATAGTTTAATGGGACAGAGTCAGCATGGGTTCAGCCAAGGGAAGAGTTACCTCACCAATTTGCTTCATTTCTTTGAAGGTGTGAATAAACATGTGGATAAAGGTGAGCCAGTTGATGCAGTATATCTGGATTTTCAGAAAGTTTTTGACATTATTGGTCAGAAAGCAGACGGTAAGTTTCAATGGTCATGTCTCTCAATAGAGGAGGGTGGAGTGCAGCAGGGATCTGTACTGGGATCGGTGCTATTTAACATATTTATAAATGATATGGAAATTGGAACAATGAGTGAGGTGATTAAATTTGAATATTGCACAAAACTATTCAAGGTTGTTAAACCATATGAGGACTGTGAAAAATTGTAGGAAGACCTTCGAAAATTGGAAAACTGGGCATCCAAATGGCAGATGAAATTTAACGTGGGCAAAAGTAAAGTGATGCACATTGGAAAGACTAATCTGAAATCTTCTGCTCATTGTGGGGCAGCGGCCAAAAAAGTAAACAAGATGCTAGGAATTATTAGGAAAGGATGGTGAATGACCGAAATTACTATAATGCCTCTGTATCGCTCCATCATATGACCTAACCTTGAGTATTGCATTCAGTTCTGGTCATTATATCTCAAAAAAAGATATAACAGAATTAGAAAAGGTTCAAAGAAGAACCAAAATGATAAAGGGGATGGAACTTCTCTCATGTGAGGAAAGGCTCGTCAACTTGGAAAAGAGATGGATGAGGGGAGATATGATTGAGGTCTAGAAAATCCTGAGTGGTGTGGAAAGAGTAGAAGTGAATCAATATTTTACCTGTTCCAAAAGTATAAAGACTAGAGAAGTCACATGGAAATACTTTTAAAACAAATAGGAGGAAATATTTTTTCACTCAACAAATAGTGAAGCTCTAACTCTTTGCTGGAGGATGTAGTAACAGTGGTTAGCATATCTGGGTTTAAAAAAGTTTTGGACAAGTTCCTGGATGAAAAATCCATAGCTATTGAAAGACATGGAAAAGGTACTGCTTGCCCCAGGATTGGTAGCATGGAATGTTACTGCTATTTGGGTTTCTGCCAGGTACTTGTGACCTGGATTGGCCACTGTTGGAAACAGGATACTGGGTTAGATGGACCATTGTTCTGACCCAGAATGGCTATTCTTATGTTTTTATGTTTACACGTGAGTAAAACAAAAAAACAGTGGTGTCGAAATGGGAGGGTCATGGGTGGAGCGGGGGCATTCCTAGCATTTACTTGGATTGTTAGATAATAATGGGGATACGTGCCTAATTTAGGTGTGAAGATTTGCACCACATTTCTGTTGGTGCAAATGGCCATGCCTAAAGTTAGGCACACTCCCAGGCATAAGTGCTATTCTAAAACTTTAAGCGTGGCTTAGAGAATAGCAATTTTTTCGGCACCGATTTCAGCAACATATATAGAATTCACCCCTAAGTGATTTTGTATGCACAAAATTGTTAAAGGCATGCTAAGAAATATATGAAACACCCCATTTGGAATGTTCCCTGGATTCTGGGGGGAGTGAGGTCTTGCCTGACAGATGCTTCCTAGGCCAGTTCTGTATCTCCTCCCCCCTTTATATATATGTATATTTAGATATATCTGATGCCTTGGTGCCTCCACCCAAGAATAAAGGGTTTTAAAGGGTCAATTCCCTTCTCTTTCCCTCACGGACTTCTACAAAATTCTCAGTGAATTCAACTCTCTCACAGCTCTTCCTCATCAGTAAGCTCTGTCCACTCTGACAGCTTCCCATAACCAACTCAAAACCTCACAAATCTCTGTCATCTTTGATCCATTCACACTGACAGAGATCACAGAACTAGCTCTCAAAATCCTTCACCCTTCTGTCATCTGTGATCTGCTCATTCTGACAGATGTCACACAACTCCCCACTATGCCAAGAAACAGTGTTGCCAGGTTGTCATGGAAAAACAAACACATTTTGTTTAAAAAAAAAAGCATCCAAAAACAAGCAATATAAGTTCAAAAAACAAGACCAAAAATCAGCCCAATTTTATCACATGATGTGAAGTTTAATCATATGCTAAAACACTTTTTTAAACGTTAAACATGTCGATATATATGAACACTAGTAAAAAAGGCCCGTTTCTGACACAAATGAAACGGGCGCTAGCAAGGTTTTCCTCGGAGTGTGTATGTTTGGGAGAGTGTATGTGAGAGTGACTGTGTGTGAGAGAGAGAGAGTGAAAGTGTGAGTGTGTGTGTGTGTGTGTGTGTGAGAGAGAGTGAGTCTGGGTGTGTCTGTGAGAGTGTGTGTGTGAGAATGAGAGTGTGTGCAAGTGCGTATGTGAGACACAGTGTGAGAGAGAGTGTGTGTGTGTGCAAGAGAGAGAAAGAGTGTGTGTGAGACACAGATTCTCTGTGAGAGTGAGTGTATGAGACCAAGTGAGTGTGTGAGTGACTGTGTGACACATAGAGAGTGAATGTGATACAGTGTGAGACAGAGTGTATGAAAGTGTGAGTCAGAAAGACATTGTATGTGACAGAGAGAGTGTGTGTGTGACAGAGATACCTCCCTTCCTCTCTCTCTCTTTCTGGTGTCAGCACCCCCCCCCCCTCTCTCTCTGTTGTCTGAGATTCCCGCCACTGCACCCAAGCAATTGGTGTGCTGGAGGAGGGGAAGAGAGAGAGTGTGTGTGTGGGGGGGGGGTGGGGGATGTGTTGGGGGGTTCAGCTTGGAAGAAGAGGGGTGCGGGGGATTCAGGAAGCGCTACCAGATGCGAGTGAGAGAGTGAGCGTGTGTGTGTGTGTGTGTGGGGGGGGGGGGGTTCAGGAAGCGATGCCAGATAACAGAGTGAGTGAGAGTGTGTGTGGGGGGGGTAGGGCAGGGGGTTCAGGAAGCGCTGTCAGATGAGAGAGAGAGTGAGTGTGTGTGTGTGTGTGTGTGTATGGGGTTTCAGGAAGCGCTGCCAGATGAGAGAGAGTGAGTGTGTGTGTGTGTGTTTGGGGGGGGGGGGGGAGGTTCAGGAAGTGCTGCCAGATGAGAGAGTGAGTGAGTGAGTGTGTGTGTGTGTGTATGGGGTTTCAGGAAGCGCTGCCAGATGAGAGAGAGTGTGTGTGTGTTGTGTGGGTATGATGGGGGGGGGGCTTCAGCTTGGAAGAAGAGGGGTGTGGGGGTTCAGGAAGTGCTGCCAGATGAGTGAGTGTGTGTGTGTGGGGGGGCGGTTTATTAAGCATTGCCAGATGAGAGTGAGTGTGTGTGTTTGGGGCGTGGGTTCAGGAAGCACTGGCAGAAGAGTGAGAGTGTGTGTGTGTGTGTGTGGGAGGGGAGGGGAGGGTTCAGGAAGCGGGGCCAAATGAGAGTAAGTGTGTGTGTTGGGGGGGGGGGGTTTCAGGAATGGCTGCCAGATTAGTGAGTGAGTGTGTGTGTGGGGGGGGGGGGGCAGGGGTTTCAGGAAGCGCTGCCAGATAAGAGAGAGTGAGTGTGTGTGTGTATGTGTGTACGGGGTTTCAGGAAGCGCTGGCAGATGAGAGAGAGAGAGAGTGTGTGAAAGGGGGAGGGGGGTTCAGGAAGCGCTGCCAGATGAGAGTGAGAGTGTGTGTGTGTGTTGGAGGGATGTGTGGGGGGTGTGTGTGTTGGGGGTTTCAGCTTGGAATAAGAGGGGTGTGTGGTGCTGCCAGATGAGTGAGTGAGTGTGTTTGTGTGTGTGTGGGGGGGCGTTTTATCAAGCGTTTCCACATGAGAGTGTGTGTGTGTGTGGGGGGGGGGGGGTCAGGAAGCGCTGCCAGATGAGAGAGAGAGAGTGTGTGTGTGTGTGTGTGTGGGGGGGGGGGGGTTGGTTCAGGAAGCGCTGCCATATGAGAGACTGAGTGTGTGTGTGTGTGGTGGTGGGGGGTTGCCAGATGAGTGAGTGAGTGTGTGTTGGGGGGGGGGGGGGTGTTGAGAAAGTGTGGCCAAATGAGAGTGAGTGTGTATGTGTGTGTGTGGGGGGGGGGGGGTTTCAGGAACCACTGCCAGATGAGTGAGTGTGGGGGGGGGCAGGGGTTTCAGGAAGTGCTGGCAGATGAGAGAGAGAGAGTGTGTGTGTGTGTGTGTGTGTGTTGGGGAGGGCGTTGGGGAAGTGTGGCCAAATGAGAGTGAGTGGGTGAGTGAGTGAGTGTGTGTATGTATGGGGTTTCAGGAAGCGCTGCCAGATGAGAGAGAGTGTGTGTGTGTTGTGTGGGTATGTTGGGGGGGTTCAGCTTGGAAGAAGAGGGGTGTGGGGGTTCAGGAAGTGCTGCCAGATGAGTGAGTGTGTGTGTGGGGGGGGGGGCGGTTTATTAAGCAATGCCAGATGAGAGTGTGTATTTGGGGCATGGGTTCAGGAAGCACTGGCAGAAGAGTGAGAGAGTGTGTGTGTGTGTGGGAGGGGAGGGTTCAGGAAGTGGGGCCAAATGAGAGTAAGTGTGTGTGTGTGTGTGTGGGGGGGGGGGGGGTTCAGGAACGGCTGCCAGATGAGTGAGTGAGTGTGTGTTGGGGGGGGTGTTGAGAAAGTGTGGCCAAATGAGAGTGAGTGTGTATGTGTGTGTGTGGGGGGGGGGGGGGGGGTCAGGAACCACTGCCAGATGAGTGAGTGTGGGGGTGGGGCAGGGGTTTCAGGAAGTGCTGGCAGATGAGAGAGAGAGAGAGAGAGAGAGAGAGAGAGAGTGTGTGTGTGTGTGTGGGTATGTTGGGGGGGGTTCAGCTTGGAAGAAGAGGGGTGTGGGGGTTCAGGAAGTGCTGCCAGATGAGTGAGTGTGTGTGTGTGGGGGGGGGGGCGGTTTATTAAGCAATGCCAGATGAGAGTGTGTATTTGGGGCATGGGTTCAGGAAGCACTGGCAGAAGAGTGAGAGTGTGTGTGTGTGTGTGTGTGTGGGAGGGGAGGGTTCAGGAAGTGGGGCCAAATGAGAGTAAGTGTGTGTGTGTGGGGGGGGGGGGGGGTTCAGGAACGGCTGCCAGATTAGTGAGTGAGTGTGTGTGTGTGGGGGGGGGGGGGCAGGGGTTTCAGGAAGCGCTGCCAGATAAGAGAGAGTGAGTATCTGTGTGTGTGTACGGGGTTTCAGGAAGCGCTGGCAGATGAGAGAGAGAGAGAGTGTGTGTTAGGGAGAGGGGGGTTCAGGAAGCGCTGCCAGATGAGAGTGAGAGAGAGAGTGTGTGTGTGTGTGTTGGAGGGATGTGTGGGGGGTGTGTGTGTTGGGGGTTTCAGCTTGGAATAAGAGGGGTGTGTGGTGCTGCCAGATGAGTGAGTGAGTGTGTGTGTGGGGGGGGGGGGGGCGTTTTATCAAGCGTTTCCACATGAGAGTGTGTGTGTGTGTGTGTGGGGGGGGGGGGTCAGGAAGCGCTGCCATATGAGAGACTGAGTGTGTATGTGTGGTGGGGGGGGGGGGTTGCCAGATGAGTGAGTGAGTGTGTGTGTGTGGGGGGCAGGGATTTCAGGAAGCACTGCCAGATGAGAGAGTGTGTGTGTGTTGGGGGGGGGGTGTTGAGAAAGTGTGGCCAAATGAGAGTGAGTGTGTGTGTGGGGGGGTTCAGGAACCACTGCCAGATGAGTGAGTGTGGGGGGGCAGGGGTTTCTGGAAGCGCTGGCAGATGAGAGAGAGAGAGTGTGTGTGTATGTGTGTGTGTTGGGGAGGGCGTTGGGGAAGTGTGGCCAAATGAGAGTGAGTGAGTAAGTGTGTGTGTGTGTGTGTGGGGGGGGGGGGGGTTCAGGAAACGCTGCCAGATGAGAGAGAGAGAGAGAGAGAGTGAGTGAGTGAGTGAGTGTGTGTGTGTGTGTGTGTGTGTTGTATAGTTCAGTTTTGTGGGGGGGATCCTGCTTTGAAGAAGGAAGCGCCTCCTCTGCGCGATGCACCCCCCAGTGGGTTTCTGGTGAATTTTGAAGGACTCACATTTACCACCACAAGTGTAACAGGTAGGGGGGATGGGCCTGGGTCCACCTGCCTGAAGTCCACTGCACCCCCTAATAATTGCTCCAGTGACCTGCATACTGCTGCCAGGGAGGTGGGTATGACATTTGAGGGTGCAAATAAAAAGTTGTGAAACGGCATATTTTGTGGTGGAAGGGGGTTTGTGACCACTGGGGGAGTCAGGGGAGGTCATCCCCGATTCCCTCCAGTGGTCATCTGGTCATTTAGGGCACTTTTTGGGGCCTTATTCGTGGAAAAACAGGGTCCAGGAAAAGTGCCCTAAATTCTCGCTAAAAACGCATATTTTTCTTCCATTATCGGCGAAAGGTGCCCATCTCTGATCGGCCGATAACCACGCCCCAGTTCCGCCTTCACCACGCCTTCGACACGCCCCATCAACTTTGTCCGCATCCGCGACAGAGTGCAGTTGAAAATGTCCAAATTTGGCTTTTGATTATACCGCTTTATTCGTTTTTGTGAGATAAACGTCTATCTCCCGATTTGGGTCGCAATATATATATATATATATATATATATATATATATATATATATATATATATATATATATATAATGCACATCTTGGAACTCTTCCTATCCTGAGAGTGCCAACAAATATCTCCTCAAAATATATATACCTTTTAAAATCCTTAATCATACAGGTAAAAACACTATTTTACCTTTGTGGGTGAGGATGCATCAGGATAAAGTTATAAATATCTGTCTTCCATGTAGAAGATCCTTTGGATGTTTTGCCAATATGATTGAGGCTTTTCTTGAGCTCCCAAATGACAAGCTGCTGAACACTTTGTGACCTCATATCTCAGAAGGAGATGATGGTAGCAAAGCTGGTGATACTGAAGAGTGAGCTAAGAACATTGATATCAACATCTATTGAATATGATAGTGGACAAATATATTGAATCAATCCCCTCTCCATCTACCCTGAGTCTCACTGCCTTTCTGTGAGAGTTCTAGCATTTTCTTATCACTTTCTCCTACCAGCTATAAGCTCTGCCTATAAAGTACCAGGCATGTTATTGCTCCCTTCAAATTCTAGAGCTGTCTCGCTCAAAATCCCTCTATGGTACCTGTTTGATATTATGGTCAGTCACTCAAAACTTGCTTTATGACAACATGTACATTGTAAATAAATTCATGTGCATAAAATTATCTTTGAATCAAACTGTTTCTTGTTTTTGCTAGTGCAGAACTTACATCTAATCAGCAGTTTCCTTCTCACTCTCTGGAGGTTATGGTTGACCCCCTTCCAAAAGATGATACTTGCTTATCGGGAACATATTCTAGTGCATGCAGCATGTTAAAAGATTTCACACACCATTTATGGAGTGGTAAAGTGTCCCCAGACCTATATAGATAACTTAAGCATGTTTTTAATTTTTTTTATTTATTTACTTTAACTAGAAGTCCTTTCTGAGAAGTTCTGATTGAAGAGGACATTTCTCTCGTAAGTGAACATTATTTTGCTTTGGGAACTTAAAGATTAGGATTTAAAGGAGGAATTGTAGGTTAGTGATAAAAATATAAAAAAGCAAACTTTATTAACTAATCTCCATACTCTTTTCCACATAGTTTTAAAACTTGAACTTTGTACGAAAGCATTAACAGATGGCCTCTAGCAAACACAGCATGACCTAATTTAGTCTTCATTTATAGTCAGTTAATTAGGATAACAAGTAAGGAGTGTTTTTACAGAGTTTTAATTACATTTCATTTATTTCAAAGAAGAAAATACCAAATAAATCACACAATATACTATATAAGCTAAAGACATGTTATGTTAGGCTAGTTGGTGAGCAGTTATATGTGTGTGCCCGATGCAAAGAGCTCATAGTTGTCAGAGAATGGATCCGTTCTCTTGAGGCTTGAGTAGCAGACTTGGTGCAGCTGAGGGAGACAGAGGAGACCTACAGGGATGTTGTAGAGAAGTCCCACCTGTATTCTGGCAGCCCCTGTGCTACCTTGGAGGTCTCCTAGAAGGAGAGCATCACCCTGGTGAAGTAGAAAGTACTCCTATAGCACAGGACCTCCCCACCAGGGGATGTACTATCCTTCCACAGGATATGTCTCTAAGAACTTCTGCCCAGGTGGGAAGGGTTAGGACAAGTGTTGTAGTTGGTGATTTGATCATTAGGCACATATATAGCTGGGTAGATGGAGGACATGAGGATCGCCTAGTGACTTGCCTGCCTGGTGCGAAGGTGGCAAACCTCACACGTCACCTAGACAGTATCTTAGATAGTGCTGGGAGGAGCTGGCTGTCTTGGTACATGTGGGTACCAATGACATTAAAAAATGGGGGCGAGAGTCTCTGGAAGTAAAATTTAGGCTCTTAGGTAGAAAGCTGAAGTTCAGATCCTCCAGGGTAGCATTTTCAGAGATGCTCCCCATTCCATGTGCAGAACCCAAAAAGCAGACAGACCTCCAAAGTCTCAATGCCTGGTTGAGACAATGGTGCAGGGATGAAGGATTTAGATTTGTTAAGAACTGGGCAACATTCTGGGAAAGGGAAGAACTGGGCAACATTCTGGGAAAGGGGGAGAATGTTCTGAAAAAGTGGGCTCCACCTTAACCGGGATGGAACCAGGCTGCTGGCGCTAACTTTCAAAAAGGAAATACAGCAGCTTTTAAACTAGAATGGGGGATGGAAGCCAAGATGGCGCAGGTGAACAGACGTGCGTCGTGAGAGCTCCCGTACCTCCGCTCTATGTTTGGCAGTGCGGCGCGTCCCCAGTGAAATGGGCAAAAGAAAGGGTAAAACCGGTACCCCTGCCTCCTCGGGACCGGTTGGGCACCCCACCTCGCGCCAATCTACTTTGGAGGCATATGGGATCCGGGCGCCGGAGACTCCAATGCCTACTTCAACTGCGCAAACATCCGCATACAGCAGTAGCGAGGGAGTGACGCTCAGTCCTCCTTCGCAAGGCCTAACCCCGCCGCAACCCGGAAGCAGTGTTGTTTTAAGCAGCGACCGCTTGAGGACGTCCGAAGTGGGCTTGTTCCCTACAGCGCTCGGAGGAGGCTTACTCACTGAATCTTTCTCTGGAGAAACATCAACCGAGGGTTTGAGATCTACCTCGACGCCGTTGCAGCCCAGAGAAGGTATTTCCGGGGGAATTTGTGGTTTGGAAAAACCGGCCTCAGTCACAATTGACATGCTCTGGAATGTCATACAGAGGCTTGACTCATCCTTAATAAAAATCTCTGAATCTCTTCAAGGAGAGACTCAGGAATTAAGAAATAATTTTCAACAATTATCCAGTAAAGTAGAGGGAAATACAGATGGTTTAAAAAAACTGGAAATTGAAATGGTATCTTCAAAAGAAACTACAACAGCACTAATTAAGGAAAGAAATGTAGTTGCTAGAAAATATGAGTTCCTTGAGAACCAACTCAGGAAGAACAATTTACGATTATTGAATTTTCCTGTTACAACATTTATTTCCCCAATGGAGCTGCTAAAGAAATATTTCTTACAAATTCTGAGTTTTACAAATGACAATTTCCCACCAGTGACAAAAGCTTACTATGTTAAAGGAAAAAGTGTGATTGAACAATTACCAAATGCAGGTGAAGAACCTTTAAACGTAACAGAACTCTTAGAATCCTCTGTGATAACAGAGAGAGCTACTTTATTGGTATCCTTCGCTTTTGAACTGGATAAAATTAATGTTCAACGTATATATTTTCAACATATGAAAGAAGATTTCATGGGGGGACAGATAAAAATTTTTCCTGATTTATCATGGGAAACCCAGTCAAGGAGGAAAAAGCTTTTGGCCTTTAGGGCAAGAGTTTTAGCCCTAGGGGGATCTTTCTTTATTAAGTTCCCATGTAAATGCTTAATTTCTTATGAGTCTAATAATTTTCTTTTTACCGACCCCATGAAACTTCAAGAATTTGTAATTGCTAAAGAAAGTTTGAGAAATCCCTCTGGGGCAATTAACCAGAATAATGCTGCTGTTTGATTGTATAGTTGGTTTAACCTCTGTTCAATAATTTAAGATGATATTGTGTTTAAGTACAATTTCTGATTCTTGGATCCTACCGGTTGTGGTTTTTGAAAATAAGAATACTTTCCTGTATGCCATTTTCAGTAATAATCTAATTTCTAATAATTTCTGTTATTACGTTCTTTTGTGAATGTTATATGTAAAACTAATAAAGAAATCAAACGTAAACTAGAATGGGGGGGGGGGGAGGGGGGAAGCCAACAGTTGCCCAAGAGCACATGGCTCAGTGTGGAGTATTCTTGAAGAATACTATTGAAACAGGACATTTAAGGAATTCCAGTAGAGAGGTTTCAACAATGCTGAAAGCAAGCCAGGTGTGCT
The DNA here is from genome assembly GCF_901765095.1 of Microcaecilia unicolor. Classification (NCBI taxonomy): domain Eukaryota; kingdom Metazoa; phylum Chordata; class Amphibia; order Gymnophiona; family Siphonopidae; genus Microcaecilia; species Microcaecilia unicolor. The sequence continues at coordinate 337,164,737 of NC_044031.1, read as the reverse complement.
TAATGAGAGAGCAAGATAAAGGATGCATATTATCCCCTTCAACTTCTAAATAGCTTGTAGATCAAAAGAAAAAAAACATAATTTGAAATGCCTGTATACAAATGCTAGAAGCCTAAAAAAAAGATGGTACAGTTAGAATATACGGTACTAAATGATGAGGTAAATATAATAGGCATCTAACAGACTTGGTGGAAAGAGGACAATCAATGGGACACTGTGTTAACAGGGTACAAATTGTATCACAATGATAGAGAGGATTAAATTGGAGGGGGGATTGCATTAAATGTCAAATAGGGAATTGAGTCAAATAAAATAAACATTCCACATGAAGCAGATTGCAGCGTGGAATAATTATGGATAGAAATTCCTAGTGTGAAGGGAAGGAGTATTCTTGTAGGACTGTATTACAGTCCAATGGGACAGAACGAACAGACAGGTTTAGAAATGTTTACAGAGATTAGGAAAGCTGGCAAATTGGGCAACACCATAATAATGGGTGATTTCAATTACCCCGATATTGACTGGATAAATGTTACATCAGGGAGTGCCAGGGGGATAAAATTTCTAGCTGTAATAAATGACTGGATCTTCGAGCAACTGGTCCAGGAACCGACAAGAGGGGGAACCATTTGGATTTGGTCCTTGGTGGCATGCAGGGCATAGTGTGAGAGGTGGCAGTGTTGGGTCCCCTGGTAAATGCTGATCATAACATGATCAAGTTTGCACTACTATATGGGATGAATCCACAAAGGAAATCTACTGTAGCTGCATTTAATTTTCGAAAGGGCGACTATAAAAAAATGAGGAAAATGGTTAAAAAGAAACTAAAAGGATCAGCTGCAAAGGTTAAGACACTAGTGGGCTCATTTTCGAAAGAGGACGACGTCCATCTTTCGACATAAATCAGAAGGACGTCCAAAGTTCAAGGGGCGTGTCATAGGCATAGCGAAGGCGGGACTTGGGTGTGCCTAACACTTGGGCGACTTTGACCCATAATTGAAAAAAACAAGGACATCCCTGACGAACACTTGGATGTTTTCACCCGGACGTGTTTTTATTACAAATAAGGCACAAAGAGTTGCCTGAAATGACCAGATGACCACTGGAGAGAATCGGGGATGACCTTGCATTACTCCCCCAGTGGTCACTAACCCCCTCCCACCCTCAAAAAACAACGTAAAAAATATGTTGTGTCAGCCTCTATGCTAGCCTCAGATGTCATACTCAGGTCCATGACAGCGCATGCAGGTCCCAGGAGCAGTTTTAGTGGGTACTGCAGTGCATTTCAGACTGGCGGACGCAGGCCCATACCCCCCCTACCTGTTACATTTGTGGAGGAAATAGCGAGCTCTCCAAAACCCACCACAAACCTACTGTACCCATATATAGGTGTCCCCCTTTACCCGTAAGGGCTATGGTAGTGGTGTACAGTTGTGGGTAGTGGGATTTGGGGGGGAGGGCTCAACACACAAGGTAATGTTTCTGGGACCATTTTATGAAGTCCACTGCTGTGCCCTCTAGAGTTGGTGTCCTGGCATGTCAGGGGGACCAGTGCACTACAAATGCTGGCTCCTCCCATGCCCAAATGGCTTACATTTGGACGTTTTTGTCATGGACGTCTTTGGTTTCGAAAATTGCTGAAAGTCAGAAACGTCCATGTCTAGGGATGCCCAAATCTAGGGATGTCCAAATTTAAGAATTTGGACATCTCTGACGGTATTTTCAAAACGAAAGATGGACGTCCACCTTGTTTCAAAAATACGGGTTTCCCTGCCCCTGGATTTCGCTGTTTTGCAAGGACGTCCAAATCGCAACATGGACGTTTCTTTCGAAAATGCCCCTCTAAATCTGACATTGATGTTACTAGGACACTAAATCAGGTGTGGGCGTGGAAGCTCAGTCCAGATGCATGCCATGTATTTGCAAAGGTGGAAAGAAGAGAAAACGTCAGCCAGCGTGACTAAAAGATAAAGTAAAAGAGACCATTATATCCAAAAGATTGTCCTTCAAAGAATGGAAAAAGTACCCAAATGAAGAAAATAAAAAGCAACATAAGCACTGGCAAGTCAGATGCAAAGCATTAATAAAGAAAGCTAAAAGAGAATATGAAGAGAAACTTGCTGCAGAGTCTAAAACTCACAGTAACAACTTTTTCAGGTACATCAGAAGCAGAAGGCCTGCGAGGGAATCCATGGGAACATTAGACCATGAAGGAGCAAAAGGGGTGCTCAGGGAGGACAAGGCCATAGCGGAAAAACTGAATGAATTCTTTGCTTCTGTCTTTATGGAAGAAGGGAAAAGGGAAAGGGAAATGGGACTTGATATACTGCCTTTCTGAGGTTTTTGCAACTACATTCAAAGTGGTTTTCATATATTCAGGTACTTATTTTGTACCAGGGGCAATGGAGGGTTAAGTGACTTGCCCAGAGTCACAAGGAGCTGTAGTGGGAATTGAACTCAGCTTCCCAGGATCAAAGTCCACTGCACTAACTACTAGGCTACTCCTCCACTTACAGAAGATGTAAGAGATCTGCCTGTACCGTAAATAGTTTTCAAGGGTGATGATGTGGAGGAACTGAAAGAAATCTTGGTGAACCTGGAAGATGTGCTACTCCAAATCAACAAATTATAAAGAGTAGTAAATCATATGGACCGGATGGCATACATCCAAGGGTATTCAAAGAACTCAATCATGAAATTGCTGATCTGTTGTTAGTAATATGAAACCTGTTGTTAAAATCGTCCATAGTACCTGAAGATTGGAGGGTGGCCATGTGACACCGATTTTTTAAAACAATTCTAGGGGTGATCTGGGAAATTATAGACCGGTAAGACTGACTTTGGTGCCAGGCAAAATATTGGAAACTATTATAAATAATAAAATTACAGAACAAGTAGACAAACATAGTTTAACTGGATAGAGTCAGCATGGGTTCAACCGAAGGAAGTCTTGCCTCACTAATTTGTTTCATTTCTTTGAAGGCATGAATAAACATATACATAAAGGTGAGCTGGTTGATGTAGTGTAGCTAGATTTTCAGAAAGCTTTTGATAAAGTTCCTTATGAGAGACTCCTGAGAAAATTAAAGAGTCATTGGATAGGAGGCAAGGTTCTGGTGTGGATTAAGAATTGGTTATTGTACTGAAAACAGAGGGTACAGTTAAATGGACATTTCTCTCAATGGAGGAGGGTGAACAGTGGAGTGCCAGAGTGATCTGTACTTGGACTGGTGCTATTTAACGTATTTATAAATGATATGAAAATCAGAATGATGAGGGAGGTGATCAGATTTGCAGATGATGCAAAACTATTCATGGTTTTTAAAACACGTGCGGTCTGTGAAATATTGAAGGAAGACCTTAGGAAATTGGAAGACTGGGCATCCAAATAGTAAATGAAATTTAATGTGGACAAATACAAGGTGATGCACTTTGGAAAAATATAATCTGAAACCTAGTTATCTGATGCTAGGGTCTACCTTGGGAGTCAACATTCAAGAAAAAGATCTGGGTGTTGTTGTAAAGGATACGTTGAAATCTTCTGCTTAGTGTGTTATGTTCTTATGTTCTTATGTAGTACGGCCCTGGCATGCCTACGAGACAAACTGTCATACTCCCCACTATATTCTGCGAGACATGTGGGGAACGAAGCAAGTTTCCTGTCACCTGCAAGACAAAATGCATAGAAAAGGACAGTAAATAGACCAGTGGTGCTAAGCACACTGCGGCTCCTCTTGTGCTTGCTTAGCTGAGCTGCAAAAGGAATGAGGGGCTTATATAGAGAGAAAAAGAACAATGAAAAGAGGCAGGGATTGTTCCTCACCTATTTTCTATCTCCTGGTGATTTGGTCTTCAGAAACTGTGCAATGCAGAATGAGATGGTGAAGTGGCATTTTCACGCTGTCCCTGCCATGATGTTGAAGTTTCCAGTGGCCAAGGTACAAGGGCTGTAATGACCTTCAAGTGAAAAGGCATGGCTGTCCTTTCCTAGTATAAAGCTGCAGTTCACCCTGTATCTCCTGATATAGGCAGAGAATGGCTTTCCTTTGAAACCTAAACCCACTTAGGTATTATTCCACTGAGAAGTTCAAGAACTGGGTCACCCACAATGACAGATACAACTAGGGGCGTAGCCAGACAGCAGAATTTGGGTGGGCCTAGGCAAGAAGTGGGTGGGCACCAAGTGTTCTCCCCCCACATACCAAAATAATATCTCAGCTGGTGGAAAAAATGCTTCTTTCTACCTTGGCAGTCTGCAGCAGGCAAGCACTGAAAACTGAGCATGCGCAGGTGCCAGTATTGTGGAGAGCAGCGTTTTCGTTACCATCAGAGGGAAGTTTTCAGCTGGCGGAGCTTGGTATCCCCACCAGCTACTGCCAAATGTGTGCTACTGTTGGGTGGGCCTGAGCCCTAAGTGGGTGGGCCCCAGCCCACCCAGGCCCACCTTTGGCTACTCTACTGGATACAACAAAAGCAGGCAGATGAATACTAACAGATGGACACTGAAACAGAGGAAGCAGGCATAGAGAGGAAGAGGGGGGGGGGGGGGGGGGGGGGGGAGAGTGACCAGAAGGAAAAAGTGTTGGTTAGGAAAGAACAGAGTAAAATTACTCACAGAACAGAGAAGTACCAAGACTGGCAACCACTTACCAAGAATTCACAAGCAACTTGGCAGCACCAACTACTAATCCATGCACCAAGACCCAGTAGACAATTTTGTGCTATATTAGGCAACTTATATATGCATGCAAATAGATTTGATACCATATCTGAATTATGGCACTATCAAGTACATAGTATGTGCATACTTCAGACACAAGCCATCATGCCTTTAACACAGTCCTTTTTTATAGACACACAGTTACTTGCAAATTCTTGTATGCAAACATTCTCTTTCCTTTAGATTTGGTTTGTGCTCCTAACTTCAACTTTTATGCGCCTATACATAGTATGGAGACAAAAATATCAACAAAATTCAAGAAGGCATGAGAATAGATGTTCCTTAGCCACAAAGGACTAGTAGATTATATAGATATCACACCTAAAAAATCAGTGCCAAAATGAAATACACCTAGGCATCTAATATAATAAAACGCACCGTGAACATTCTAATGAGGACAACGTTCTGAAGCCATCTGACGTCACTCCCTGGCTGTAGGGTTCGTGGCGTTCGTGGTGTGAAGCCACCCAGCCGTCTCTGCCCCGCCCTCGCGTCAAACGTCATGACGTCGAGGGCGGAAACAAAAACAAACAAATCCGGCAGCGCAGCGTCAGGGAAGGAGGCGGCGCTCCCGACGTCTCCAGCCTTCCCTTCGCTGTGTTCCGCCTTCTTCTGACATCATCCTTGATGTCAGAAGAAGGCGGAACACAGCGAAGGAAAGGCTGGAGACGTTTGGAGCGCCGCCTCCTTCCCTGACGCTGCGCTGCCGGAACCGCCACGGAGGTAAATTTAAAAAGAAGAAGAAAAAAAAAATAGAAATAGGGGAGAGAGAAGAGAATGGGCAGTAAAGTTGAACAATGGGAGCGGGAGGGCAGGGGAGAAACGACAGCATGGATGCGAAGGGGGGGAGCATGGATGCGAAGGGGGGGGGAGAAGAGGGCGGGCCAGGCTGGGATATGGGAGAGAGAGAAGCATGGATGCGAGGGGGGGTCATGGAAGGGAGAGAGGGGACTTGCTGGAAAAGGATGAATGGAGGCGGCAGGGGACAGAGGAGAATGGATGGGCATGGATTGGGAGGGCAGGGCTCAGGGAGAGAGGGGAATTGCTGGAAAGGGATGAATGGAGGGGGCAGGGGACAGAGGAGCATGGATGGGCATGGATTGGGAGGGCAGGGCTCAGGGAGAGAGGGGAATTGCTGGATAGGGATGAATGGAGGGGACAGATGGGCATGGATGGATATGGATTGCAGGGCAGGGCTCAGGGAGAGAGGGGAATTGCTGGATAGGGATGAATGGAGGGGACAGATGGGCATGGATGGATATGGATTGCAGGGCAGGGCTCAGGGAGAGAGGGGAATTGCTGGATAGGGATGAATGGAGGGGACAGGTGACAGATGGGCATGGATTGGGAGGGCAGGGCTCACACTCTCTCATATACAATGTCTTTCTGACTCTCACTCTCACACACTCTGTCTCACACTGTGTCTAACATACACACTTGCACACACTCACATTCTCACACACACACTCTCTCACAAACACACTCACACCCAGACTCACTCTCTCTCTCACACACACACACTCACACTTTCACTCTGACTCTCAAACAGTCACTCTCACATACACTCTCCCAAACATACACACTCCGAGGAAAACCTTGCTAGCGCCCGTTTCATTTGTGTCAGAAACAGGCCTTTTTTACTAGTATTCTATAAAGTACGCTTAAATTTAGGCATACTTTATAGATTAAGCCAAAATTTTATTGCAGTTTATAGAATACGCTGAGCGCCCGTCTACGCAACTAAATTTAATCATAGGCAGTTACACCAAGTAAAACTAAATGAGTGGACCGGGTGTATTGTATAACCACATACATAGATTTTAGAAATGCCCATGACCCACCTATTCCATGCCCATGGCCATGCTCCCTTTCAAACAATACGACTTTGAATTTATACACATAACATTATAGAATACACTTAGATAGTTCTGTATGTAAATTCTAATTAATGCCAATTAGTGTCAATAATTGATAAGTGGCAATTATCAGCACTGATTAGCTTGTTAACTAATTAAGTGGCATGCAGAAATCCAGAATGTAACTGGATTTGTACACGCACTGAAGACGCACTATATAGAATCTGGGGAACGGGTGAAAGGGCAATGTGGGAGCAACAAGGGACCTAAGACATGGAGTAAGAATAACATTGAGCAGACTGGATTGGCCTTACAGTCCTTATTAGCTTTAATCAACAACTTTATAGGATGACTCCACTCTGGCAAGATAGCCTATATTGTGGCCAACGTATTTTGATTGATCTATAGTGCTATTTTTCTAACACTTAAAACTTGCATAACAGAAGATCTGACACTGCAAGGGAAGATGTGATTGGTGTCATTTGTTTACCTGTCTGTGGGAGCTGACACTTGCTTTCTTTTTCCAACATTCCATTTCAAGCAATTGTTTAACAAGAGATGCACATTCACTTATACATCAGTGTCACCAGCCATGTGTCTGTTCTATAGAGTATTACAAACCATGCAGAACAGGCAGCTGATCAGCAGTGACTGCTTTAGAAACCTGACACTGGGAATAGAAATGTGTGAGCAACAGAAGCCACCAGAAATTGTTTCCCAGTCAATGTGCTTTGATGTGTGACAAGGAATGAACTGTTATGAAAGGTGGTGTTCATGGCATCAAACAGTGTAATGGTATTCAGAAACAGATTAGGCAGTTGCTAACATTAAGAAGTTTGAAATCCAACTGAAGCAGATTGATTTTGTTCTTTTTTAATAAACACAAAAGCAGGAATTACATAAATGTCCTTTAAAAATCAATGAGAAAAACTTGGACACTAGACAAAATAGGAAGAAAATGAAAATTGAACAGAAATGCTGTCTCAACATATCTGTATTCAAAAGAAGAAGATCTGCATTATCTTTAGGAGCAATTAAATATCATTGATTAATGAAGATGCATTCTTAATATATTCACATCCAAAATAAATATTCAGTTAGGCATAGCATATATATTATATAGATCAAATGAATATAAGAACAAAGGAATGCAATATTAAGTCAGACCATAGGTTTACCAAGCCTCAAATCTTGTTTCCAACAGCTACTCTAACCCCAAATCACCCTAAAGAAAAAAAATTGGAAATCTTTCACCTAGATGTCTCAAATGTCACACAGTTGCTGTGCCAGGGCTTCCCCTCCCATGCTTGATTGGATTTTTTTTTGCTGTGGTCTGGAGTTCATCCTGCTGTTGGCATGATCTCTCAGGCTCCTTCTTCTACTTGCTGGATCTCTTCTGGTGAAGTTCTTCAGGCTTCTCCAAATTCCTGTTGCAGTCTTCTTTATTGGTATTCTACTTCCTGTTGTAATCTTTGATCCTCTGGCTTGTGCACCAGTTTTATAGAAAGAGCTTCTTGTGGGCTGATCTTGTCTTAGTCTTGCCTAGGAAATGAGGCTCATCAGTGATAGAAAGCCACTCCTCTTGACAAGCTTCCTATAAGTGTTGCAGTTTACTCTTTCATCTACAGGGCTTACTGGGCCCCCGATATATACAAGTAAACTTGTTCTTGTTCCAGAAGGTTACCTGCTCCTTTAACCCCCTCCCTTCTCTAGATTAGTGGGTCTTATCAATGCACATCACCTGATGATAAGTCCAGTGCAAAGTCTTTCTCAGACTGCAAGCTTCTATTCTTCTTAGGAGAGGAAGCTCATAACTATGTTCTCTTAAGTGTATTCTCTATGAGCCAACACATCTGATGGCCTTTCTGGATTCCAAAGAGAGGGAACATGTTTCCATAGCTCTTGGATTAGTGAGTATGTCCACTTGATAGATGTTATAACACTGCCTAGTTACCTTTTGTTTTTGATGTTTGCAATTTCCTGATATATGTCCTTGTTCTTCTAGTTTATAGATTAGAATATGGGGAATGGGGAGGGTGGTGGTAAATGGAATCCACTCAGAGGAAAGGAAGGTGAGCAGTGGCGTTCCTCAGGAGTCGATGCTGGAGCCTATTCTGTTTAATATATTTGCGAGAGGTATTGCTGAAGGGTTGGAAGGAAAGGTTTGCCTTTTTGCAGATGACACAAAAATAGCTAATAGAGTAGATATCCTGTAGGGAGTAGAAACAATGAGAAGTGATCTCCAAAAGTCTGGCAGTTGATATTTAATATTACATACTTTGTTTAAGAAACCGTTGTACTATATGTATGTTTTCTATTTTTATTAGTTTTTTTATGCTGTGACTCTTATGTGTTCTATTGATTAATCTAGCTAATTATTTGTGAGTGCTCAGTAAAACCTGTTGCTGAGGCTGGACTCTTAGAACACAGCATATCCTGCAAGCATCATTGCACTCTCAGTCCTCCCTTCCTCCTTCAAAGCTGTTAGAACTATTGTGTTGTGGTTTATATTGAGTTCTTGAAAACTACTGTGCACTGTCCGTGCTACTACACAAAACCTCCCAACACTTAGCTTTGGGCTTGATCTTTTCCTCTTTGTTGTTCCGTTCAGCCTTAGTCAGCAGTCTGTGCTCTTGTGACCAGAGTGGTTTAAAACAGTGCTGGATCTGCAGCTCAGTGTGTATAGCGATTCTCTCTTTCTTAAATTTGTTCTCGTTCTCAACACATTATGTGTTTTGCGCTATGGGCGTCATCAGGAGAACTTAGTTCTATCGCAACTGAGTGCCGCTTGTATAAAATGATCCTCTCTGTAAAACATAAGCAATACATGATCCAGGTATTACTTGCTGTCATGTTGAGTTCTCACTGAAAAATCTATCCATCCACTGTAAAAATACCTCAAATCTTTGTAACTCCACCTTAACCTCCTAACTTCTTTATTATATGTGATATTTAATGCCAAGAAGTGCAGAGTGATGCACTTGGGGTGCAGAAACCCAAAAGAGAGATACTGGATAGGAGGGGAGAGATTAGTAAGCTCGACTCAGGAGAAAGACCTTGGGGTGTTGGTGTCTGAGGATCTGAAGGTGAAGAAACAATGCGACAAAACGACGGCCGTGGCCAGAAGGATGCTAGGCTGCATAGAAAGGGGCATAACCAGCAGGAGAAAGGAGGTGTTGATGCCCCTCTACAAGTCATTGGTGAGGCCCCACTTGGAGTATTGTGTTCAGTTTTAGAAGCTGTATCTTGCTAAAGATGTAAAAAGACTGGAAGCGGTGCAAAGAAAAGCTACAAAAATGGTATGGGATTTGCATTGCAAACCATACGAGGAGAGACTTGCTGACCTGAACATGTATACCTTGGAGGAAAGGAGAAACAGGGTGACATGATACAGATGTTCAAATATTTGAATGGTATTAATCCACAAACAAACCTTTTCCAGAGACAGGAAGGTGGTAGAACTAGAGGACATGAATTGAGGTTGAAGGGGGCAGACTCAGGAGTAATGTCAGGAAGTATTTTTTCATGGAAAGGGTGGTAGATACGTGAAATGCCCTCCTGCGGGAGGTAGTGCAGATGAAAACGGTAATGGAATTCAAACATGTGTGGGATAAACAGAAAGGAATCCTGTTTAGAAGGAATGGATCTACGGAATCTTAGTGGAGATTGGGTGGAAACGCCGGTAATTGGGAAGCAAAACCAGTACTGGGTAGACTAATACAGTCCACGCCCTGATCGTAGCTGAATAGATATGGATGGGCTGGAGTGTAAATTTCAAGGGGCATTGATGTTAGCTTCAGAACTTTTAGTACAAGAACACTGCTGGGCAGACTTTTATGGTCTGTGCCCTTAGAATGGCAAGGAAAAGTCAAACTCGGGTATATATGTAAAGTATCACATACCATGTAAAATGAGTTTATCTTGTTGGGCAGACTTGATGGACCATTCAGGTCTTTATCTGCCATCACTTACTATGTTACTATGATTATATATTCTTCTGGTTTGTACACACACTCTATTTTTACTCTCTAATATTTTTGTCTCCCTATTTATGTAAAAAAATGTGAAATTTTAGAAAATCATTGTATGTAATTCAGATAAAAATATCATAATAATCATAAGAAGAAGAAATGTGTGGCGAATGCTGGTGACTATGTACAAAAGTAAATAAATGTAATAAAGGAGCAAGTGTCAGGCATTATTTTTGTTTTTTTATTCATTACAGTATATTCCTTTAAACAAAAAGTTATGAAAGTGGAAGCATTACTTTTCATTTAACCCTTGAAGATACCAGATCAGGTAATCGCCTAAGAAAATGTTGGGGTTGCTAGGGATCATAGAAAATATATAATTTTATCCTTCAACTTCATAAGAACAGAAATAATTATTGAAAATGCCTCCAAAAAACTAGCATCTTTCAATTGAAAATAAAGCTTCAATGTTCAAATTTTGTCATGCTTTAAATTGAAAATAAAGTTTCAATGTCCAAATTTTGTCATGCTGTACAAGTCACAAGTAAAGTTCCTCTCTGCTGAACTTTTGTAGAGAATCTTCTGACAACCAAGTTACTTCCAAACTATCATTAGAAACACTAGACAGTTATCCACCATGATGTCTATCAGAAACTCAGGTGGCACAGGAAGAATGAAAAAACTTTCATAAGGGGGGGGGGGGGGGGGATGGATTCATTTGAGGCTTTCACTATTTCTCAGGAGCAGGGGTTCTCAACCTAGTCCTCAAGAAACACCTAGAGTGGAATTTTCGAAAGAAACGTCCACATTATGACTTGGACGTCTTTGAAAAATGTCCAAATCCAGGGGCAGGGAAAACAGTATTTTCAAAAAAAGATGGACGTCCATCTTTCATTTCTAAAATACCGTCAGAGACGTCCAAATCCTTAAATTTGGGCATCCCTAGATTTGGACATCCCTAACCATCGACGTTTCTGACTTGCGGCGATTTTCGAAACCAAAGACATCCATGTCAAAAATGTTGAAATGCAAGCCATTTGGAGGTGGGAGGAGCCAGCATTTGTAGTTCATTGGTCCCCCTGACATGCCAGGACACCAACCGGGCACCCTAGGGAGCACTGCAGTGGACTTCATAAAATGCTCCCACGAACATAGCTCCCTTACCTTGTGTGCTGAGCCTACCCAAAACCCACTACCCACAACTGTACACCACTACCATAGCCCTTATGGGTGAAGGGGGCACCTATATATGGGTACAGTGGGTTTGTGGTGGGTTTTGGAGAGCTCGCTGTTTTCTCCTCAAATGTAACAGGTAGGGGGGTATGGGCCTGGGTCCGCCTGTCTGAAGTGCACTGCAGTATCCACTAAAACTGCTCCTTGGACCTTCATGCATTATCATGGACCTGAGTATGACATCTGAGGCTGGCATAGAGGCTGGCACAACATATTTTTAAAGATGTTTCTTGAGGGTGGGAGGGGGTTAGTGAACACTGAGGGAGTAACGGGAGGTCATCCCCAATTCCATCCGGTGGTCATCTGGTCATTTCGGGCACCTTTTTGTGCCTTATTCGTAAAAAAAACACGCCTGGTTGAAAACATCCAAGTGTTTGTCAGGGACATCCTTGCTTTTTTCGATTATGGGTCAAAGACATCCAAGTGTTAGGCACACCCAAGTTCCGGCTTTGCTAAGTCTCCGACAGGCCCCCTTGAAATTTGGACGTCCTTGCGAAGGACCGCAGTTGGATATGTCCAAAATCGGGTTTCGATTATACCGATTTGGACGTCTCTGTGAGAAGGACGTCTATCTTCCGTTTTATGTTGAACGATGGACGTCCTTCTCTTTCAAAAATGAGCCTGCTGTTTAGCCAGATTTTCAGGATGTCCACAATGAATATGCATGAGTTAGATTTGCAAAGAATGGAGGTAGTGCATGCAAATTTATGTTATGCATATTAATTGTGGACATCCTGAAAACCTGACTGGCTAGGTGTGTACCAAGGTTGAGAACCCCTGGTCTAGGGTAACAGTGAAGCATTGTTTTAGGCGTTGCTAAAACCACTTTAGAGAAAATAAGAAACCTCAAATTAAGCCCGTTGGTATAATCACTGCATTTATGTGCCCCTTGAGCATGTTAATGTACGGAATACTAGTACTAACAAATAAGTATACACTTATCTATGAAAATACCAGAAGGACACCTAAACACTGTTCTGTAATGTGTAAGTGGCATTGCGTAGAAATGCAAGAGGGCGGATGCATAGATGGACCATGGGCAAGGCACAGATGGGACTCCCAGTTACAAAATACTGCAAGTTATGTTGTTTCTACCAAATTTACATTCTCACAGTTACACCAGGTCTATGGCTGGTGTAACCGCAGGCACAGAAATGTAAAGCATGCCAATTCCAGTTTATGCTATTATATTTTTGTCAGTTTCTCAGCACTGAGTGCAATTTGCACAGCTGAAAGCTAAGTAGTTGCTCTCTTTGTTCAGAAATATTTTTCTGCTCAAATATTGTCATTCAGCCTCGTAGCTATTGGAAGCCATGCTTGTGATTTAAGAAAGATTTATGAAAGTTCTTTTTTTTAACGTATACAATTAAATTAGGGGCATTGATGAATTCTGTAGAACTTGGACCTGGAATAGCTTTGCACTATAAGAGATCCTATAGCTCTTGCTACCAATGTCTGATGCCTCTTTGTCCCACATAAATAAAAGTACATTGTTTAATATGATTTAGGGTATTCTCACGTTGTTATTACTCCTACATTCTTCTGTCATTATTCTATAATGGAATCTGGGTGCCCAGATGCTTTTATAGAATAGGCTTTTGCCATATGGCATTGGGGCACCTAAATGGTGGCACCCACTTATATAATTGTTCCCATTCCCTCACATTCTATAGAGATCCGCACCAAAATCCAGGTGTATTCTATAAAAATGCAGGTAACTTAATTGGCTCAACAATCTAATCAGCATTGATAAAATCACTTAATAAGCAATAACGAGCACTAATTGGCAATAATTAGAATATACATGCACAACTCGCAAAGCATATTCTGTAATGAACTGCACCTAAATTCTAATGTGCACAGTATAGGGGCATGGCTATGGAGGGGAAAATAGGTGTTTTATCGGCATTCCCAAATTTATGCATGTGGTTATAGAATATGGCACGGTGCGCGCAAATCTACAGATGGGGGATTTACACCACACTTTCATTGGTGTAAATGGAGGCATGTAGTTTTAGGTGCTGGGATATCAACTAAGCATATTCTATATACCGCACCTAAATCTAGGTGCTGTTTATATAATATGCTTAGCCTTATATAGAATCTGGCCCATAATGTGTAAATCTTCATTCAAAGACAAAAGACTGGTGACAACACAGAGATGGACACCAGAACTACAAAAGTTCCATAAAAGTACTTTATTTGAATCTAGATGTATGTACCTGTAGAGTGGAAGCTTAAGAGGGACAGAAATCAGTGGCGTTCCTAGAGGGGCTGACACCCGGGGCGGATCACGGATGCGCCCCGCCCCCCCGGGTGCAGCGCCCCCCCCCCCCCCCGGTGCAGCATGACCCCCCCCCCTAGCGAAAGGACACCCCTCTACCCCAGCGAAAGAACCCCCCGGGTGCACGCCGCTGGGGGGGTGCTGTGCGCCGGTCAGTGTCGTTCATTTCCATGCTCCCTCTGCCCCGGAACAGGTTACTTCCTGTTCTGGGGCAGAGGGAGCATGGAAACAAACGACGCTGATTGGCGTGCGGCACCCCCCCCAGCGGTGTGCACCCAGCGCGGACCGCCCCCACCGCCCCCCCTTGGTACGCCACTGACATAAATTAATCAAAACCTCTCCCCCTTTCTAAATGCAAATGCCCCCTTTTTAATATATAACTTTCCCATTTTACAAATAATTCTTCTTTTTTAACATAAACAAACATTCCAGTATGTCTCTCAGCAGTATATGGTTGTCTAATTGTTGTGCTTATCTTTGAAAACATAAATGTACATTTAAGCATATATTTTAGCATCATTCTAATAAGTAAATAATAATAGGTCTAATTTTATTGGAATCCAGTCTTTTATTTGGCACAATTTGCAATTCACCAAGGATGGCAGTTTTAGGATTCAGAGTGTTAGTTAAGCAATGTGGTCCATAGTGAGAACATTATGGCTTTCGAATTGCTTTCCTTGGCATATGAAAATATGTATCTTCTCCTTTTTATAGTTTCAGATGTGATTTCCAGTTGATTTTTTTCTCTCCAGTGTATGTAATCATGTTGTATCTTTCAATCCTATTTATGCACCTCTCTGAATTGGATTTGCATTTAGTATTTATGTTTATTATTTTGCAATTGTATATATATATATATATATATATGTCACCTGTTCTTATTTACTATCCCTCATATCTGCTAATATTATATATTTCATTTACATCTATGTCTATTCTTAGAATTATTTTTATACTTGTTTGATTTTTATGATTTTGTTTTTTACTCCTACCCGTCACCTGATTGTCCTCCTAATCTCTGTTTGGTTTCTTAGATCCCATGTATGTTCCCAACTAATCTCTATTTTCCAACTCTACCAATATCCGAGTTCTCACTTGTACTCCTATACATGCCCTCGGTCATCATATATACATCCAATACCTAGCCAATATTAGAGTAATGGTAATTAATTTGATATACTGTATTACAATGGTACAACCAAAGCAGTTTACATATATAGTATATACAGGTAAAGTCTATCTTCTGGTCTTCCACCCAGTCCTAGTGTGTCCACATAACCTGATTCCCTGATTCCTCACATTAACCATGTTCCCAATATCTGTCCTTCTGTCTCCTTCTCTCCTTTCTTGGCACCTACCCATCTTTTTATAATTCTAATTTATCCTGTCTTTCACCCTCCATAACTCAGCATACAACCCTTTGCTCTTTTCTCTCACACTTCCCCTTCATATGGCTTGCATCTTCTTCCTTCTCACTCCCCTAACATCTGCCCCTTTCTTTCCAGTTTCTGCCAGCCTCAGATCCAAAAATTTGTCTCCTCCAGTCCTACCAGTCTCCACTCCCCCCCCCCCACCACCAGCATCAGTCTGCTGATATCAGACCCCTTCCAGTCCCAGTCCTTCCCTCCCAGATTAATCTTTCACGCAATGGTGGGAGGTTGTTCCTTTGTTCCTATCATTGTGCTGTGCTGCTCCTGCCAGCACAATGATAAGAACATATACTCTTTGTTTACATTTATCACTGATCTGCTTTGTTGTTTTCTACCTATTTGTTTTTTAAATCCATGCTATCCCTGAAGATGCATGTGTATTTGCTGGCCTTCATAAACACAATTACAAAATGCTACCCATTTGACAGAGGCTTTTGTAAAATACCAAGAAAATGTACATGCCCTTACCTGGATGCCCATATGCAATAAGGCTTTATACCTGATAAACTCATAGCTGTGGCATAATTATAAGAACAGCACAGAAATATCTCCCAGTTATTCATATAAAGAGTAGAATTGCTTTTGTGCAATAGATAGACCAAATTAAAATTTAAAATCAATACTAATGCTCTAAATATAATTTAATGTCATGTTCTGGACTGAATAAATATCAGCATAATATTCCAGCAGAAGACAGAGAGATTGCTTTTACATTTTCATAGCTCACAGACAAACCTTTTCCTAAAGAACAAAAGATCTACATTTGATAAGCAACATATGATGGGGTCTTTTTACTAAGTTGCGTTAAACAGTAACACACGGATATCACAGCAAGAATAGCCTAATGTGGGATATGCTAAAGCTTTCAGCTTTAGTTTTGCACCTGCGTGTTCTAAGGGCCAGATTCAGTAAATGGTGCTCAAATTTAGGTGCCGGGCAAAATGCTCTGGTCCAACCACCATTTATTCCTGCACCCAACTTTTGGGCGCAAGGACTTACACCAGCTGAAACCTGATGTAAGTCCTACACATAACCCCAATATTTTATAACACTGTGCCTAAATATTAGGAATGCTCCTGACCTGCCCATGCCCTTCCTATGGCCCTGCCCCCTTTTGAGTTATGCAAGACACTTTGGGCACACAGCATTATAGAATAGCGTGCATGCAGATAGACATGTAAATCTTAATTAGTGCCTATTGACATGGTAACATGGTAAGTGAGGCAAATAAAGACCAGAACGGTCCATCCAGTCTGCCCAATAGTCACACCCATTATCAATTCATGATTAAATCAACAATGAATGTGATATTATATACTTTATCACGAGTCTTTCTTTGGCGTTTCTGGGCATAGGCCGTAGAAGTTTGCCTGGTTCTATCCTTATGTTCCACCTACTGGAGTTGCCGTCAAAGCCCACTCCAGCCTATTCAAATCCATCTTGTCATTTGCGGTACCCAGATCATAAAAATCTGTCCAGCACTGTCCTCGGTTCTAGCCACTGAAGTTGCCTTTCCAGCTTATCCTAAACTGGATTGCCATGTACAGACACAGACATACAAAGTCTGCCTGCCACTGGCCTTAGTTCTTTACAGCTGGAATAGCTGTCCAAGCGTCACTCACACATTCACCCCCTGCAGCCATTTAAGGTTTTATTTATTGATTGATTTTTGTTTTCTATCATCTATTTTCTAAATAGAGTTCCTCTGTGTCCATCCCATACCTTTTTGAATTCTTTCACTATTTTTTTCTCTACGACAGCCCTTGAGAGGGCATTCCAGGCATCAACCACCCTCTCTGTGAAAAAGAATATCCTGGCATTACTCCTAAGCATTGCTTTTTTTGTAGGAAAAAAGGTGCTGGTACTCATACAGTGCCAACCTTAAGGGCGGGTCACTACCCATGACTCCCTCCCTACAGTATCTACACCCCTATAGCAGCCACACTCATTTTACCAGCAATGGAGCATATAAAAAGGCATCATTGAAAATAGTACACAAGTCCCTAGGCCCCTAAGACTGACCATAAACTAATAAAATATGTAGACAAAAAATCAACTGAAACCCCCTAAAACCACACTCTGGCATGCAGGATAACACTAGAAAAACAAAAATATTTTCCCCTTGCTATAAAAATAGCAGACATAAATGTCAAACATTCCATTCACTACATTACAAATAAAATAAATAAATAAATAGCACAGCTAACTTTACCTTAAAATAAAAATAAAAATCTTTTTTCTACCTTTGTAGTCTGGCCATGTACTTCATTCTGTTTGTGTTGGTCCCAGTCTCTGGTTTCTACTTTCCTTGTCTTCTCTTAACTCTATTGCCAGGATTTCCTGTTTGTCATTTTCTCTCCTCCTTTTCCTTTTAGCTTTCTTCGATTTTATTTTCTGCCGTTATCCACATTTAGTTCTTTCCTACTATTCAACCTTTCAGCATATCTCCTCTTGCCCTCTCTCTCCATCCAGCATCTCTCTCCTTGCCCCTTTTCTCCCCATCGGCATTTCTCCCTTGCCTCCTCTCTCCTCATCCAGTATTTCTTCCCATCCAGCTTTTTCTTCATCTTTCAGTCTCACAATTCCATTTCTAGCCTTCCTTCTTTCACTAATATACCTGAAAAAACTTTTGTCTCCTTTCCATGCATTTCTTGCCATTTGCTCTTCCGCCTCTCCTTTTGTTAGATGTATCTCTCTCTTGGCTTCTTTCAGTTTCTCTCAGTATATTTTTCTGTGTTCCTCTTCTTGAGATTTCCTGTATTTCTTGAATGCCACCTCTTTTGCATTTATTTTCTCAGCCACTTGTTTGGAGAACCATATCAGTTTTCTTTTCTTCTTGCTTTTATTTACTGTCCTTACGTAAATGTCATTAACCATTTTAATAGCTTCTTTCAGCCTGGACCACTGTCTTTCCACTTCTGTGTCTTCCCATCCCATCAGCTCTTTCTTCAGGTGTGCCCCCATTATGTTAAAGACAGTATGTTTGAAAATGTGTAGAGAGATATAGAAAATGTTCTTCGAAGCATGAAATGTATAGACACACTATAGTGGGGACATCATTGCCCCCATAGCCATCCCTTTCATCTGCACAAAGAATCACTTATCAAATTAAAAATAATTTTTACTCAGGGCTGGAAACCAAAAAATCCACCCTTGCATCAAGCAGCGATAGTTGTAATATATGTTCCCTAATAGTTTATACTGTCCCTTCTTGAGGGATGTTAGAGTAAAGAGCTGCAACGTCTAAAGTGAGAAGTAACGCCCATTCCGACAAAGAACCACATCTTCAAAAACTGAATCATCTGTGCTGTATCTTTAACATAAGATTTACACATTGGGACTTCAACTTTCAATGTAAAATCAATGAAGTCTGATAATGGCTCCAACACAGAACCAATCCCTGATACAATTGTACGCCCTTGGGGAGATTGAAGTGTTTTATATATTTTTGGGACAAAGTAAATGACAGGTATGAATAGATGTGGTTGAAACAAAAACTTAAATTCATTTTCTATGATAACATGTGCATCCAGTGCCTCCAGCAGTATATGTTGTATATAATCCTGTAAATCTGGCATGGGATCGACAATTCTTTATAGAAAGTAATAGCAGAAAGCTGAAGGTTTGCCTCCTGCATACAAGCCACTGTATCTTGCACCACAATGGATCTGCCCTTATCTGCACTATAGAGTGGTCATATCGCATAGATGAAATTGCTTTTGCTTCTGATGGAATAAGATTTTTTCTTACCTCTCTTGACAGTTGCTTCCACATTGTTGATAGCGATAAGACTAAATCTTCAAAAACCTGAATGTGGGTATCCAAAGGTCTAGGAGGCATCCAAGATGACTTCTTCTGAATTGAAACCCTACCTGGCTCTTCTACGACCTAATATTGCTGTTGATTTCTGAAAGAATAGAGTTATTTTACATTTTCTAATACATTTGAAAAAGTTTATTTGTACATCAAAGTGATTGTGTTCATAAAAAGGAACAAATGACATGCCCAACTGCAAGATTTTTAATTCATCCATGGTTAGCTGTCGCGATGACAAATTGAACACATTAAAATTCAGCATTATAGCATACTGATGGGGGGCGGAGTCAAGATGGCGGCCCATGTTTGAGGTGTCGTGGGTCGAGTCTGCTGTATTTCTCTGATTCCCACGGAGATTTTACTTAGAATGCCGCACACTAAGAGAAATGGGGTGGTAAAGGGTTTACTGCAGCCAGCCCTTGTTCCTTCCCCCACTCAGCAAACCCTCCTGCGATTTCTCTCGAGTACCCCAGTTGAAACCGGTGAGAAGGATCCCATGATTGGAGCGACCGGAGGAGCGGTATCTCCATTAAGGATTGAAACATTACTGTCCCCACCGGAACTTAATCAACTGCTTTGTCCTGCAATTCTTCGGGCTGGTGGCAAGGACTCAACGGAATCAGAAGGCGGTGACCGGAGGGCCTCAGACCGCGGCGCTAAGCCCCAAGAACCAGATGAGACGAACATGGAGCTCGCTACTCCCCAAGCGGTAACTTTGCAATCTATCTGGGCAGCTATTCAAAATTTAACTAAAGCAGTTACCAAAACTTCTCAAGTTACAGCTTTGATGGTGAATAAAATAGATTCTTTAACTCAAGCTCTTGAGAATGTTAAACGAGAATCGTCGGCCCAGAATTCACAGATGCAAACAGAAATTATATCTCTTAAAAAGGTTACAGAAACGTTGATTATTGATAAAATGAAAGTGGCCTCAAAATTAGAACAGATAGAGAACTACAACAGACGATTAAATTTGAGGATCCTAAATTTTCCTGTAACTATGGGAATTTCACCGTTGGATTTTCTAAAAAAAAATACTTGATTGAAGTTTTGGCATATCCTCAGTCAGCTATACCACCGATTTATAAAATCTATTATCTTCTGGAAACAAAACAATCCAAGGTGAATCCAAAAGTAAATAACCAAATTCCAGAACTGAATCTTCAAGATATTTCGGCATTGTTGGAGGAGTCTATATCGGAGGTTCCTATTCGAAGGACACATTTGATATCTTTTGTTTTTGAGCAAGATTTAAATGTGTTACTGAAACTTTATTTTAAAAACTCTCAAAAAACATTTTGTGGACAAAAGATATGGATTTTTCCTGATGTGACAAGATCCACACAGGACCATACAAAAACTTTTCTTGCTTATAGAGAAGAGGTTAAATCTATGGGAGCTACTTTTCTGCTAGCATACCCCTGCAAATGTTGTATAAAATATCTGGGGAATAAATATATTTTCTTTGAGCCAGAGCAGCTTAAAATGTTTATAGAAAATAAAAAACTGTCTAGATAGTTTGTGCAAAGAGATTAAGGAAATTGGAAGAGTAATTCAGGGTTTTTTTGGACCAGGCCATATACCTTTGTACGAAAATATTAATTTGATCTTCTCATTTACTTTTCTCCACCCCTCAAATAGCTGTTGGTGGTCTAAGGAAGCATTATTCCATTTATTTTTCTTTATATATTTTTCAAATTGAATATAGAGATTATATACTTGATGATTTTGAAATGTTACCTTTCATTTTAATGCAATCTCTGTAATTCATGCTGTGTTGCAAATTTATAAGTATGTCTTATAAATGTGAAGAAACTAATAAAGTATAATTAAATAGCATGTTAAACCCAAAACTTAAGGCATTTTTATAAAAGATCCTGATTTTTTAAAGCTTTGATCACACAAAATCTTGCTTTAAATTAATTCATGCATTCAAGCAAAATTTGGTGTCTACAAATTTATATATTGCAAATGTGAGGGAGTGGTTATACTTTCAAAATAGTGATCTGAAGTAAATGATGGATTTTAAAGTGTTTTTAATCCTAGATATGGGAAATGGGTGTTAGTAATCAAACTGATATAAGGAGCAAAAATGGTTAGTTGGAAATCTGAGTTCAAACAGGCAACCGTGAGGTAAGGAGAACATCGACCATAGACTTTGAGAAGAAGGATACTAGAGAACACAAATACTGGAGACTGGAAATTATATTCTGGATTGGTTGTGCGTAGACAAATATTGAAATGCACACCACAGAAAAAATTGGAAACCAAACCCAAAGTGGCTATTAGATAGAGTCTAATTGTGCTACACAATCTTTTGGCATATAAAGAAAAGAACATTCCTTTCCAAATAAAATAAAAGATAAAGCAGACAATATAAACAGCAGGAGAAGGTAGATATCCTAGGGTGATTATGCTGTCTTACTATGATTGTTGCTCTTTAAAACATTATACTGGGAGATGCAAGCACATTGAAAGTCTTTCTATCACTTTAGCTTGTTGCTGGCACACTATAAACATTTTATTGGGGTAGCAGCAGGCATGAGTATGATTGCCAGAACAAAAATGAAAATCTGATAATTTGGCCAGAATTATTTATGTTATATTCCCAGGTGCATCTCCATATAAGATACAATTCAATTTTGACCTTTTTTTATTTGATATACTTACATTTTATATGCAACAGTTTTGACACCTATTTTCCATAAAAATATTTTACACCATAGTAAAGCCAATGAAAATTAATAGGCAGATGTAAGATAGATACTAGCAAGCTTATTGAGCTCTTGAGATAATGCCACCTGTTGCTAAATCTCAGAGCCTGTGGGAGTGAATATCATATTTATTTGCAATGTTAATTATAGAAGTGGTGCAAAGCTGAAGACCCCACTAGAGTCTGGTGGGCATGTATCATTAAACACAGATTTTTTTTCTTCGTGTAAGGGTTTAGTGCTTTAACTAATGTAAAGTTCTTGCTGATTTCTATAATTAATAAACCTCTCAGACTGGGGCTCAATAGTACCAGCCAAATTAATCACAGTTGAGGCGATGAACAGGATAATTGCTGTGTACCCTGTAGCCTTTTTTTTTAATCTGTAAACTGCAAGAGCTAAATGAGTTGATGTTAACTATTTGCTGAATATCATAACGGCAAAAATGTGAGTGAAGGTACCATCGAAATTTAGAGGAAAGCTGACTTTAAATCATCTCCTTCTGTTCCCCATTTAAAAAAAAATTATCTTTATTCAGTTTAAACATGTATCAAGGCAGTTATGTTCTTGAACAACATTTTCCAAATTACAGGTAATATCAAAGAAAAGAAACAATAATAACATTCATTCTAAAGATCACAATTGGAAATCTTAGACCACAAATAAAAGGAACCAAGAATAGATGTCTCAGAAAGCAGACTCTGAAAAGGAAAATTATCTTGTAAAAATACAATAAAGAAAAAGAACAGCTGCGGCCGGGTATCTTATTTACATCTTAATTTAGCCAGAAAAACAATGCATAATTTGTAGCAAAAGCCCCTGAGATCTGGTCTGCAAAAAAGTACACAACTGAGAAGGTTCATAAAAAATAAACCCGTGTTTTTTAAATACTCTTTAAAACTCTTCCTACTTTACAATAAAGGACACTGGGTAGTGTTTCATTATCTTTGAACAGACTTGGCTTAAAGACTTAATACTTTAGCTCTCAATTTTATTGTTTGAGTATGTGGCTCAAGAGCTCTACTAGTCTTTGTTTCATTACTGTCTTCATACACTTCAGTGCATAGCAGTGACTAAACTAGAGCTATAAAATGCATTTACTTCATTAAGTACATTTCAACATGAAATTCTTTATGTTACCTATATTCTATCCCCTTGATATTCAGCCGGTGGTGGTCAGCATTTTTTAAAATGCTAATCGTGGTGAGCTAAATTGTCCCCCAATATTCAGTTCTGGCTATGTCTGGGCACTGGCACTGAATATTGGGGGATAGTTTTGGGCAGGTTGGGCGCCAGAACTTATGCAGGCCTGGCTAGTTTTCAGCTAGGACCCGCAGAAGAGTTATGTGGCCTTGATATCAGGCCGGGTCAGCATAACGTTGTTTTTGCCTTTAAAAGAAAAAGCCCCCGAGCTCCTCCTCCCCAACAGTGTCCCCTGACAATGTCCTCTCCCTGCCCCCTCCCCATCCTTCTTCAAGACCCCCCTGGAAGACCCCACCCCCAAGCCAGGCAAGTAGGCCCTCCCACCAGGCCTACTTGTATCCTTAGTGGTTCAGCGGGGTCGTTGGTGGCAGGAACACAGCTCCCTTGCTCTTGCTTCTTGCAACACCTCTCTAAAATAGCTGCAATGACATCTTACAGCAGCTCATGGTACTTTATGTAGCTTTTGAGCTGTTCTAAATTAAGCTGCTTAGCTATGCGGGTGTTGACACTGAATAATGCCAGCTCTTGCATAACCTGGGGCTTCTTCCCTGTAACACCCCCAGCGCTTCCCCTGACCTGCCAATCTTTTGTTTGAGCGGTCTGTGGGGATATTCAGTAGCACTCTCTGGTTAAGTGCTTATGCTTATTATGTTTATTAAAACAATTTGGTATATCACCTAGCCAATAAAGAGCCACTGAATATCTCCACTTAGGCAGCAGGAAGTGATTTATGCAAGCAAGAGAGGCTCCTGCCTGCTTAAATCGCTATGAATATATGCCCTACACACACACACACACACACACACACACACATATATATATATATATATATATATTATATTTTTTTTGGGGGGGGGGGAGGAGACAGAGGAAACAGGTCATTTAAGATATGGAAGGCAGATAGGTATAGCTCAGAAAAGAACATAAGTACAATAGAAATGCCATAGGCTCTTATATCACAAATCACTGAAAGAGGAAGGAAGTAAATAACTAGCTAATCCACAAATACTTCACTTAATCTGTGTTCAATATCATCTTTTAGGCAAAAAATGGAAGGAAAAGCTTCAGGCAATGCAAGTTTTAGACTGTTGATAATCTTCCAGCATCAATCATAGGCAAAAACCTTCTTTTCTTTTATTCTTTTCAATTATTCTTCTATTATTTAGTTTTTAATTTAAATTTTTTATAAAAATGTAGCTTCTTATAAAAACACTTAGCTATGTGATCAATACCGAAGTCAGTGCACCCTGATGTCGGCCTCATCAATACTGAAGTCACTGCACATGTCACCCAGGGGTGACATGTGCACTGACTTCAGTATTGATCACATAGCTAAGTGTTTTGTTTTTTTTATAAGAAGATACATTTTTATAAAAAAAATATAAAAACTAAATAATAGAAGTATAATTGAAAAGAATAAAAGAAAAGGTTTTAGCCTGATGCTGGCAGGTTATCAAAAGTCTAAAACCTGCATTGTCTGAAGCTTTTCCTTCCATTTTTTGCCTAACAGATGATATTGAACACAGATTAAGTGAAGAATTTGTGGATTAGCTTGTTGTTTACTTCCTTCCTCTTTGAGTGATTTGTGATATAAGAGCCTATGGCATTTCTTTTGTGCTTATGCTCTTTTCTCAGCTATAACTAACTGCCTTCCATATCTTAAATGATCCACTCACTACTGTTTCCTCTGCCTCCTTCCTCAAAGACATAATCTCCAGAACACAAGTCTTCTGACCCATCACCAACTCCCAAATTGAAGTGCCGAAGTGCTACAACATAGTCCACAGTCCAACAAGAGCAGTCATTAAGAGGGCATTCAGCATCTTAAACATAAACTTCTGGTATTTGGACAGATTGAGGAGAATGCTAGTACTACTCTTCCATGGCTTTTGACATATTTATAACCTGCTACATGCTCTATAACCTTGACTTGACCTATAGACTCTCTTTTCCTGAGGGGTTTTGGCTTGAATTTACAGCGATAAAGAGAAAAATAGTGTGAAGGGGGGGGGGGGGGGAGCAGTGGCGTAGCCAGACAGCCAGTTTTGGGTGGGCCTGAGCCTAAAGTGGGTGGGCACAAAATTTCCTGTGCTCCGCCCTACCTCCACCTCAAAATATAAATACTTTAGCTAATGAGGATCCTCAAGCTCAGTCAGCTGAAGACTTTCTCTGAAGGTGGCCAGAACTCTCTTTTACCAAGCTTGGCAAGCAGCAGCAATGACCCTAAGCCACTGATGCCAGCACCCCACACATGCTTAGCTGTCGATGGCTCAAGGATGCTGTAGCCAGAGCTTGGTAGAAGGGAGTTCTGGCTGCCTTTGGAGGAGGTCCTTATCTGGGGATGTCTGGGAATCTTCACCAGCTATATAGCAAGGGTTAGGACTGGTGTTAGACCTGCTTGGGCCCATGTCAGAAAATAAAGGAGGGCTCCCCTCCCCGATTCCCTCTCCTCTTTGCCTCCCTTCCAATTTCCCACCTGCCATTACTATCACACCAACAGACCCTCACCAAATACAGAACAAGGGATCACAAATTAGAAATAAAAATATTTAGACAAAAATTGAAAAGGAACCCCAAGAAGTTAAACATAGCATTACTGCAACACTAGAGACATAAAACAGAGATGCATTTCCTTTTCTACAGAACACAATACAAAGACATTTGCTATGCACATTCCCAAAAGCTAACATATTCAATTTAAAACATTTGAAATAAAATGCTTTGTTTCTACCTTTGTTGTCTGGACATTTTATTTTTCCATCTTGCTGGTTCCAATTTCTCTTTTCTGCTTTCCTCTCTGTCGTCTGCTAATTCTTCTTTAAGCGGCTGCCGTCCATTTGTCTTTTCGCCTCTCTCCTGTCTGTTCCATCACTATTCCTGCCTCTGACATATTGATCATTCCTTTGTAGCTCTTTTCTGCCTCTCTCTCACCGTTCTTCGTCTCCTTTTTAGTTTTCAACTACCTATCAAATTTCCATCTTCTTCTTTCACCCACTAGCTCTCCCATTCCCCATCTTACTCCTCCCCATCTCTACTTTCTCTTTTCTCTTTAATCTACTTCCCATTACCATATTTCTACCCTCTGTAATTACTATCTCTCATTCATTTCCTTGCCACCCCCTCATCCCTCTCTTGGCCTCTCCCACAGGGTTCCACCATTCCCATCGTCTTCCTCCCTCCACCCTTCTAACCAGCATCTGATCCCCTCCCCAACCCACCCAACCCTGGTAGCCTTATATTTTCCTGCCCCTTCTCTCTTCATTCCTGTCCTCTCCCCCATGGTCCAGCATTTCCCCCCTCACCACATACTGTGTACCTCTCCCTCCCTCTCATCCACCCCCATGTCTATCTCCCCCTCTCATTCCCACTGTCCACCATCTCTCTCCCCCTCTCCTTTATGTTCTGGGTCCAACATCTCTCTCCCTTTCCCATACAGCATCTCTACCTTCCTCCCCTCTACCATCATGTCCAACATTTCTCTCTCCCTCTCTCTTGTGTTCTGGTCCAACATCTCTCTCTCCCCTTCTCATGCAGCATCTCTCCCTTCCTCTCCTCTACCATCATGTCTAACATTTCTCCCTTCCCTCCACCCCTATGCCCACCATTTTGCCCTCCTCTCCACCCCTATGTTTAACATTTCTCCCCCTCTCACCACCTATCCCTTCTCTATGCAGCATGTCTCCCTTCCCTCCACCTCATATGCAGCCAAGACTTCTCCCTTCCTGACCCCTCCACCCCTTTGCTGCAATTCCTCCTTCCTCCCCTCTACCATCATTTCTAACATTTCTCCCCTCCTCTCCACTCCTATGTTCAAAATGTCTCCCCCTCTCACCACCTATCCCTTCTCTATGCAGCATGTCTCCCTCCCCTCCACCTCATATGCAGCCAAGACTTCTCCCTTCCTCACCCCTCCACCCCTTTGCTGCATCTCTCCCTTCTTCCCCGTGCAGCTTCTCCCCCACCCACAATGCCTCATTTTTCCATCTTCCCTCCTCCCTGTGCAGCATATTTCCTTCCATCTTCCCTCCCCCCATGTGCAGCTGCTGTCCCGGTCTTCCCTCCCCCGTGCAACATCTTTTCCCCATCATCCCTTCCCTCGTGGCGTGCAGCAACTTTCACCCCATCTCCCCTCACCCTCCTTGCAGGCCCGCCCAGCAGCGATTCCGGTCACAGGCTTAGCTTCGGCTCGCAGCGATTCCCACACCCTGCCTGCCGCCGCTCAACAATCTCCTTGCAGCTACTAAGCGGCAGCGCTAACCCGGAAGCCTCTCCTCTGCAGAGGAGAGGCTTCCGGGTTAGCGCTGCTTCTTAGTAGCTGCAAGGAGATTGTTGAGTGGCAGCCGGCAGGCAGCATGTGCGAGCCGAAGCTGAGCCTGTGACCGGAATCGCTGCTGGGTGGACCTGCAAGGAGGGTGAGGGAAGATGGGGTGAAAGTTGCGGCACGCCACGGGGGAAGGGACGATGATGGGGACCGGAGACTGCGACCGGAATCGCTGTGCTGCTGCTGGGTGGGCCTGACCCCAAATTGGGTGGACCCAGGCCCACCCGGGCCCGCCCGTGGCTACGCCCCTAGGGGAGAGGCATGATTAGTAGTGGAAGCAAGGAATAACCTCATTCACAGACATTTCTAACTGGTAAGACAACATGTATTTACAATGATTTTATACATATGTAGAGTATCAGTATTTTCAGGGGTGGTCACAGGCTAGCATCAGTGGTCAAGGGGGCTTTAGCCTTTGTATGCACGTGCTGAGCCCAGGTAGAGTGAGATTGGAGGCCATGTTGGTGTCGGAGAAGACCCTTCCTTCTGTCAGCTCTGAAGCATATCTGACGGATCTAACAGTCAAGAAAGTCAAGCAACTAATGACTTACTCTGTGCTGGGACACCTCAGGAGTGGCAGAAAGGGTAGAGAAAAGAAGATGAAAGTGAGGTTTGTGGTGGGAAGAGGAATAGAAGAAGGAGAAAGGCAAGGGCTGAAGTGGAGCTGCATGATGCAAGATCCTCCCTAATGTAATCCTTTGGGTTAAAAAAATATATATTAAAAAAAAACTTTTAAATTTACTAAACTTCGGAAAAGTTTTGATTGTGCAGTAGAGCTGAACTGGGACAAGCATGCATGTACCTGCTGGTTGCCCTGGTAACCAGGGTAAACTTTCTAAAAGCTGCATTTGCTGATCACTGTCAGTTGGGAGGGTGAATTGATATAGAATGGATATGTGCAGCGCAAGGTAGCTTTACCCTCGAGGATATCGGAACAAGTGGTGAGTGAAGAAAACAAAATGGCCGGCCTCTCCAAAAGACGGCCAAAACTTGGCTACTGTGTAGCATGAGGCAGCGTGACCCGCAAGGCTGATCTGATAGCCGGCTAGCCGCACGTGGTAAAAGAAGAGAGCAAAATTGGCTGCCTTCCCCGGAAGACGGCCAACACGTAGCTGCCGTGCAGCGCAAAGTAGCCGGCTACGAGGGAAAAACCGAGGTGAGCGGCAAAAGAAGGAAATGTTAAATGGAGAAGGGCATACAGGAGCATGCAAGAAAACGTTAGTACATAACTGCTCACCGTGGTATTGGGCATCCCGGTAGTGCCGCGCCGGTCATTAATTCCAAGGGCGCGGCACTGCGGCACAGGAAAGGGAAATGGGAGAAGCGGCAAAATAAAAGGCGGCCGAGAAATCAGCTGATTAGATAGCCGGCTAGTAACGCGATAGGGAAAACAAAGAAAAGCAGGTTTTACTGTGTGGGGAACCACGTTGGAAACTCCCGTGCCGCTCTCTGCCCGTGATGATTGCGAGATGGCCGGCTCTGTGGAAAAAACAAAATTTAAAAAAAGCGTGACACCGCTACACCGCGATCGCGAACAAGGAAAGGGAAATGGCCGGCTTTTGTGAGAAACGGAGAAAATAAAAAAGGGAGGGAAATCAGCTGATCTGATAGCCGGCTAATACCGCGATTGAAACTCCCGCACCGCTCGCTGCCAACAAGAGGCTCCCTAGCCCTCGTTGGCAGCTTTTATGCTTTCCCCTGTAGCCCTGCCCCTTCTGGCTTCCCAACCAACAGCAAGGGGGTCTCCTGCCGCATCATCTCAATCGCCGATGGGGAAGCTGGAAAGGAAGGGTCGCTCTGATGCAGGAACTGCCAGGCAGCAGCCGCCATGTTATGTGCGGCTGCTCGGCATGCTCCTCGCCGGCCTACCTGAATGGATATGAGCTGAAATGTTCAGCTCATATCCATTCTATATCAATTCACAGTTTAAAATTTAAGTTGAAAAAATATATAAAAAATATACAGACTGTAAGAGAGAGTGTGTGTTGAAGTGAATGAGCTAGCTTAAGTTCTGAATTCCGCAAAGGTTTTGAGCTCATGGTGAAATGTGTTTGAGAGAAGGAAAATTTAGACATCTATTTTTGAAGTGTAAACTTTGTAGTGTTGAATGTAGAGGTGGGAATAAAAAAAATCTTGTGTCTGGGTGGCAGCAGAATTCTTCTGACCACATCTAATGTGAATTCAGTTGAATGCTGTCTGAGGCACAGTCATTCTCTATTTTCTGCGAATGTTAAAGTAGTTCTTTGGCACTGGGAACCTGTGGTTGATTTTGCAGTACTCTGTTTTTAGAATTTAAATAAAAGTCACGGATGCACAGCACTTGATCTGAGGATTAATTAGTTATTGTTGTTTATATAAAATATTTGTACCAGTCTTATATTGTTACATAAATAGTTACAAAGAAACCATATAGTCTGCAAGTGTGAGTGAATGTTGAATCCTGTGTATTACAGTGGGAAAGCTAACTTAAAGATAATCAAACAACTATTTCATTTGGGGTAGTTAGAACTAAATAAATAAATAAGTGTGGCATTTTACATTAAATTGGAAGCCCAATTGTGTAGGGATATTAGTTTTTATTTTTTAGTTTGTTTAGTCAGAATAGTAGGTACTCCTGGACCTGCCTGACATCTGTAGACTTCAGAAAGGTACCCATCGAAAGAAATATAAAGAAAGAAGAAATATCCAATTGAGCAGGAAGTTCAGCCAAGTTCCTGAATTGAGAGTTTACAGAATAAAGAGAAAAAGAACTGAAAATTAAGAGAAGAGGGGAAAGTTTAAGAGAGAAAAATATACATGTGGTAATATCTGTTTTCAAATAGTGTAGAGATCAGACCTGTAAAACAAAAGTTTAAACAAAGTATCAAATGGTTGGGTTAATTGGTGTATTCAGTTAACAGTATAATTTAACTTTATACTGTTACTAAAGCGAGTATTTATCTGATGCTGTTTGAAAATGTTGGATATGTTCTTGAGATATTCCTGAACATTGTGCTGAGAATCTTGAAAAAGAAAAAAATAGTTAAAACCAACTGTTAATTTGTTTATTGTTAAATGTCCTTGTTGGTGTAGAGTTCATATTGGGGAAACACTGCAACAAATATTTACACCATTCTATTTTTAGTGTAATACTTTGCTCTGCCACCAGGGGGCTTACACTAATAAAATTCCATTGTGATGGTAAAAATGTGTATGTCACCCAAAATACCTGTCACAGAATATTTTTCTTGAGCAGTTCTTCGATGCAAATGACTATGCAGTCTTCTTCTTCTATCTCATGCATGGTTTCTATACCATTCTACCTGTTGAGCAGCTCATACAGTCTCCTCCTGTACTGATAGCGATTATGCTGGTATGGAGCATCACCATGGGGCCTTCTTCTCAGGATGACCTTTCCTCTGGCAGATACTCCTCATCTCAGATCCTGTAGTACATCCTCTGCCTCCTGTCATACAAACAGTTTTTTCCTGTGTTCCCTTCAGCTCTGGAGTACACTTTCTACAATGTCCTTGGGTCCTCATCTCTATGCCACTCTGACCATCCCCTGTATCCTCTGGCCTAAACCTTTCTTCACCTGTAAGATGAATACAGAAAGGACTACATCGTAATACAATACTCTACAAATAGGACCACTCCTATTGCATAAAATACACATGGGACTCCACAGCAGAAGATAAGGGTTTCAGTATAGAAGCACCGTATAATAAGTGTACTAAGCAGCTTTGTGGACACTGTGTGATATGGCATCTCTCTGGGGGGGGGGGGGGGGGGGTTCCACAATTCTTAAGGCCTTGGATTCCATCTGTCACACCCTTCCATCAAGTATGGGATAGCTTCTCTAACCTCTCCCAGAACTTTTCCTGTCAGGAGTCATAGAGATCTTAAGACACCAGCCTTATTCTACTTGAAGGTTGGCCTCCTTGAGACATGGACCACACTCTGAGAGAGAGACAGAGGCCATCAAAGAGCCAAAGTGAAAGAAGACCTGTAAGACTATAGCAAGACATAGCAGGAGACCCCAACTAGCTGAGTGAGACATTGACAAGTACTTATATTCTCTAACAGCCATAAGGGATATATCCATTTAGTTGACCTCAGCAATGGTGGTGTTATTCACATAGGCAAGATCTAACAGTCTATGAAAGATCCATCTGTATCAAGGACCCTTTTCTCAATCTTGCTTCTTCTCCTCGGTCTTCTTCTTTATTTCTTCACAGTTCTAGTTATTATCTTAGGTGGCATATAGTTTTTGACAAATGCCTACTCAGATTTTGTTTGGGATGTGAACAATGCTGGGCAGTAGTTAACTACTCAAAAACAATTGATAGTTGCCCAATAGATAAACTACATTTTAAATAGTTAATTGCTAAGTTAATTACAAAAATTTTTTTCTGTACTGCTTACTTACTGAGGGCCTCTTTTATCAAGCCACGCTAGCGGCTCCTAGTGTGGTAATGCCGACAAAGCTCATTCTCTTTGAATGGGCTCCATCAGCATTGCCGTGTGGGAACTGCTAGCATGGCTTGATAAAAGAGGCCATGACTTACTAACACCCCAGCTAGTGAAGCTCTCTTGTGATATAATATCTTTGACTCTGGAGCAAGTGACTGGATAAAATGTGAAAGTGATTGGATAATATGAGAAACTGTAATGTGATTGGATAAGAACATAAGAATAGCCATACTGGGCCAGACCAATGGTCCATGTAGCCCAGTGTCCTATTTATAACAGTGGTCAATCCAGGTCATAAGTAATTGGAAGAAACCCAAATAGTGGCAACATTCCATACCACCAATCCCAGGACAAGCAGACTATGGACTTTTCCTCCAGAAACGTGTCCAAAGCTTTTTTAAACCAAGATACACTAACCATTAATACCACATCCTTTGGCAATGAGTTCCAGAGCTTAATTATTTGATGAGTAAAAAATATATATTTCCATGTAACTTCATTGACTGATCCCCTAGTCATTCTACTTTTTGAAAGAGTAAAATATTAGTTCACTTTTATCCATTCTGTACCACTCATTATTTTGTAGACCTCAATCACATCTCCCTTCAGCCCTAACCTCTTTAGCCTTTCCTCATATGAGAGAAGTTCCATCCCATTTATCATTTTGGTTGCTCTTCTTTGAACATTTTCTAATTGTGCCATATCATTTTTGAGATACAGCAACCAAAATTAAATTCAATAATCAAAGTGAGGTTGCACCATGGATCGATACATAGACATTATATAAGCACATAAGCACTGCCAAGCTGGGAAAAGACCAAAGGTCCATCAAGCCCAGCGGCCAATCCAGGCCCCAAGAACCTGGCAAAACCCCAAAATGTAATAACGATCAATGGACTTTTCCTTCAGGAATCTGTCCAGACCCCCTTTAAACTCAGTAAGGCCAGCTGCCGTCACTACCTTCTCTGGCAATGAGTTCCAGAGTCTAACCATGCACTGAGTAAAGAAAAACTTTCTCCAATTTGTTTTAAACCTACCACATTCTAATTTCATCTTGTGTCCCCTGGTTCTATTATTGTTAGAAAGCGTAAACAAACGCTTCACATCTGTCCGCTCTACCCCACTCATTATTTTGTTCACCTCTATCATATCACCCCTCAGCCGCCTTTTCTCCAGGCTAAAGAGTCCTAGGCTTCTTAACCTCTCCTCATAAGGTAGTCGTCCCATCCCTTTTATCATTTTTGTCGCCATTCTCTGTATTCTTGGTCTTATTTACCATACGATTCCTAATAATTCCTAGCATGTTGTTTATTTTTTTGGCCTCCACTGCACACTTGGCAGAAGATTTCAATGTATTGTTTTCTTGGGTGTTGACTCCCAAAGTGGACTCTAGTATCAGGTAACTGATTTGGATTATTTGGATAGGAAGGAAGTACTGTGATTGAATAAAATGAGAAACAATACTGGGATTGGATGGATAGGAAGCAAGCAAGCAAGCAAGCATTGTGATTGGATAAAATAAGAAACTCTATTGTGATTAGATAAAATAAAAAACTGTCCTGTGATTGGATGGATGGGAAGGAAGTACTAGTCTATGGTTGGATAAAATGAAAAACGGCATTGGAGACATTTCTTTTCTTTTGTATTATGGTATAGCTAGTATTTGTTGTTGATTTAGGAATCAGTTACTGTTTAAGTAAACCAGAATGAATAGTTTAGTAGTGAGGAAATTTTATGGGAAAATGAGATTGAAAAGTGATAAACTGGTAGAAACATTTTGTAGCAAACTGTAAATTCTATGTATGATGTGAGATCAATGGCAATATTAATTCAAGCACCAATTTATCTGCTGTACACCACCTTGGGTGAATCTCTTCAAATCCCAATAAATAAATAAACTTAATCAAGCATCTCAAGATGAGTATTGTAGGCTACTGATATACTGATTGTCTGCTTGTTAGTATCTCATTTTCATATAATTTCCCTTCATATGGCACTGTTTTGACAGGTTAAAATGTGGCAGCAGCACATATTTCACCAACTGCTGCAATTTGTTAAAATGCTGTTGTGATTTCTGACTATCGGACACTATGTGGTGTGTGGAATTGCAATGCGCCATGCCACTTTTTACCACAGCAGGAAAAAGGCTATTTTTAACATGGAGGTCATTGATGGCCATGTGCTAATATAAAAATTGGCATGGTTACTGCCTAAGCTCTTACTGCCTCCTATTTAGAAGGCAGTAAGAGCTCACATGCTAACCCAGAAGTAACCAGGTCGATACTGAGGCCGATTCTATTTAATATATTTGTGAGAGACATTTCTGGTGGGTTAGAAGTGAAAGTTTTTTCTTTTTGCAGATGACATGAAGATAGCCAATAGTGTGGATACCCTGGAGGGTGTAGAAATCATGAGAAGGAATTTCCAAACATTGGAAGAATGGTCAAGGGTCTGGCTGTTAAAATTTAATGCTAAGAAATGCAGAGTGATGCACTTGGTGTGTAAAAATTCAAAAGTGAAGTACCAGATAGGAGGGGAGAGATTGGTAAGCTCGGCTCAAGAGAGGGACTTCAGGGTGATGGTGTCTGAGGATCTCAAGGTGGCAAAACAATGCAACAAGGTGGTTGCCACGGCCAGAAGGATCCTAGGCTGCATATAGAGGGGTATAACCAGCAGAAGAAAGGAGGTGTTGATGCCCCTGTTGATGCCCCTGTAGAAGTCATTGGTGAGGCCTCACTTGGAGTACTGTGGTCAGTTTTGGAGGCCATATCTTGCTAAACATGTAAAAAGACTGGAAGTGGTTCAAAGAAAAGCAACAAAAATGGTATACAGTTTGCGTAGCAAGACATATGAGGAGAGACTTGATGGCCTGAACATGCATATCCTGGGGGAAAGGAGAACCAGGGGTGATATGATACAGATGTTAAAATATTTGAAAGGTATTAATCCACAAACAAACCTCTTCCAGAAATGGGAAGGTGGTAGAACTAGAAGACATGAATTGAGATTGAAGGGGGGCCAACTCAGGAATATGTCAGGAAGTATTTTTTCACCAAGAGGGTGGTGGATACTTGGAATGCTCTCCCGTGGCAAGTGGTGGAGATGAAAACCATAGCGGAATTCAAAAATGCATAGGATAAACACACAGGAATCCTGTTTAGAAGGAATCGCACCAAAGAAGCTTAGCGGAAACTAGGTGGCAACACTGGTAATTGGGAAGCAAAGCCAGAGCTAGGCAGACTTCTACAGTCTGTGCCCTGATCGTGGCCTAGATAGATATGGATGGGCTGGATTGGAGCTTTTCAAGGGCTTCAATGAAATCTTCAGAAGTTTTAGATCAAGGACAGTGCTGAGCAGACCTCTATGGTCTATGCCCTGAAAATAACATGAACAAATCAAGATCAGGTATCTCATACCTTTATGTAATGAGTTTATCTACTTGGGAGACCAGATGTACCGTACAGGTTTTTATCTGCTGTCATCTACTATGTTACTAGGGGCTCAACACACAAGGGAAGGGTGCTATGCACCTGGGAGCTCTTTTACCTTTTTTTTTGTTTTTGTAAAATTGCCCCCTAGGGTGCCCAGTTGGTGTCCTGGCATGTGAGGGGGACCAGTGCACTACGAATCCTGGCCCCTCCCACGAACAAATGCCTTGGATTTATTTGTTTTTGAGCTGGGTGCTTTCATTTTCCATTATCGCTGAAAAACAAAAACGCCCAGCTCACAAATTGTCGAATAAAACATGGATGTCTATTTTTTGTGAAAATACGGTTCGGTCCGCCCCTTCACGGACCCGTTCTCGGAGATAAACGCCCATGGAGATAGACGTTTTCGTTCAATTATGCCCCTCCACGTTTGTTATCATGCAAGGTTTAATGCCATGTTGTCAACAACAGCAACAAAGGACTCTGTTTATTAAGCAGCGCTAAGGGCATGTTAGCGTTTTTAGTGCACCCTAATGATTAGCACATGCTAAACACTAAGTTGTCCATTGGTACATATGGGTGATTCTAGCATTTAACATGCACTATTTTAGTATTTGTTAAAAATGCTAGTGTGGCTTAGTAAACAGGGCCCAAAGAATTGCAAGGAGAAGAATCTTGAAAGAGGTGATCAATGCAAGCAACCAGAGCCATCAGAAAATAAAATACAAGTTCCACTCAACAGCTCTCTGTACAGACAAGGAACTATTTGATCATGAAGTCTTGTCGATGACTGCAGCAGATATGAAGCCACTTGTAACAGTTGAACAAAGTGGCTTCAGTAAGTTGTGCCAGCCATGTATGCTTCAATACAATTTAGCATGAAGCTTAAACAAAATTAATGACATTCACAAGAACTTGCTTATTACAGAATTACCTTATGCAATCAAATAGGGTGTGGAGATTTGAGATCGTGGGATAATAGCTAAAAAACTAACATATATCTCCACTGATTGAAAATAAAACACGTATCCAGTAGTGTTACAGCTGTGAGTGTAATAATAATTTTTTCATAGGAAAAAAGGCCTCACAGAGCTCCTAGATGATACACATCTAACAGAGCTAAAACGGGTCTTGAAAAAGATCCTCTGTTCATCATTGGCCAAAAACCTAAAGTGTATTGCGATAACTATAACGTTCTTCACACAATGGTCAAGTCTGCTGAGTAATCTTGGGATATTGCTTCAGAATTAAGAAGCACTTATGTAAGAAGCAGTTCCGCCACCAAGACCCTGACACAGCTAAATGAAACGCTGGCCATCGTTGGCTTGGGGCGAGTGAGTGAGGCTTGGGACAAGAGCATGAAAGAATGATAGCGCACCGTGGAGCACCTGAGTGCTGTTTGTTTGAAAGCTAAGTATCTCTTTCAAACCTTATACACATATTCATAGTGTTTTTGCTGTGATATGTTTTCATAAGTTTTTGATCAGTCTTGACCATTGTGTGAAGAACATTATAGTTATCGCAATACACTTTAGGTTTTTGGCCAATAATGAACAGAGGATCTTTTTCAATCAGTGGAGATATCTCTTAGTTTATTACAGAATTACAACAGGTGGAATATGTTTCTGTAACAGCAGGTCTTTGAAGCAGCCACAACTGCAGTTTTCTTGGAATGACCATTCATTACATAACCAAGGAGATAGTGTTGCACCATTCATATGCTTTAGCTGTTCAAAGGTTTAAACACACCAACACTGGGTAGAAGATTGCTGAAATGATGGCTGAACTGTTCACAGAGTTCCACATAACAACTAAGAACATCTGCTGCATTACTGACAACACAACAAATATTACAAAAGCATGCATCTTCTGAACAACATTTGCACTGGTGGTAATAAAGAGAATGGCAGATCGTGCTCAACAGAATCCAACAGTCAGTGAGTTCCAAGTCAGAGACAGTTAAAGCTGTCAATGTTGGATCTCTGTTTGATGCAGTTGAAGATGGATTATGGGCTGATGACTTTGACTCCAACTGGTTTCACAAGCACAAGAGATGTGCCATCACACATTCAATCTTGTAGCAGCTGTTGACAGCTGTGAAGCATGAAAAGATTTGCACTACAAGTGAATATTTGACAGGGCCATGGGGAAAGCACAGGTGCTTATCAATGCAGTCATTCAGAGTACAAAACATGCAGATGTTGTTGAAGAGGTTGCTGGTCTTGGTTTCCTCAATCCAACTTACACAAGGTGGGTTTCAGATTACTTAGCCATTAGTCGACTGGTTTCAATTGAAGTGGAGAAGACATGAGAATGTCAAAAAAAAAAAGGACTGTGAAGAATCTTCGATAAAGGCAAGACCACAAAATGTTTGATCACCTCTCATCAGAAAGCCAACATCCCTGAATCAGAGTTGATCTTCTTGGAAAGTGCTCCTCTCTTGGCAGCAATTAACTACAAATTTGTATATGCCTATATAATAAATATGTGCTTGAGAAATAGTGCTAATTTCTCAGAAACATACCTATAATTATCTTTTGATATTATTTTAACTAGTTATTTTTTCCTTTTTTTATCCCTAGCTTCCGCTTATAAACATTGTCTCATACTATATATGCACACAGTTCTATGTCTATATATAATAATATGTTGTAATGGCAATACATGGCCATATCACATTGGATTATTATAGGTGAGTCTTTAGCAGCTGCCATCAGTGTTTTTATTTTTTAATGTCGACTGCATTGGTCAAAAAATATCAGGATAAAGTGTGTTCTCGCTATCCGCACATTCCGTATTCACCAATTTGCTTATTCATCGAAAAAAAAGTGTAACCCATTTTCACTATTCACAGGCATTTTCACTTATTTGTGGCCATGCACAGTCCCATAAGGAAGAAGATATTCATAGACTTGTGCGTGAGTATTGTTACATCAAAAAAAGTATATAAAATATATTTATAAAATGCACAATATAATAAGTAAGCTGTTCTTTACAAGAAGAATACATTAAATGATGAGTCTATGGTGTTTACTGTACACTTTTGCTATCCAACAGGGTCACACAGGAACCTAACCCCCTTTTTCCCATAGGATCAATGGTTCCATCTTCGCATTTTTGGTAGTCACGGGTTTTTTTTAGAATCTTAATCCCAGCAAATAGTGAGATAATGGCCAGCACTTAATATCTAGAAAAGGCAGTCAGCTCCAGAACTTATCTGGTTAGTGGCAATATTTAGTCTGCTATACAGTTAACATTTGGATAGCTTATACTGCCTTTTAGCTATCTTATGTTATCTGGATGGCAGACTGAATATTGCTATTATCAGGATAAGTTCTGGATCAACCTAGCTCTGCCCTGGCACTATCAATATGAAGGGCAATTTCTACAATCTAGGTGCCCAGGTTTATGTACCCCTTGAACACATAAATGCATAGCATGCTAGCACTTAAGTACTTAAGTGTGCTAACAGGGTACATAAGCATTATTCTGTAATGGTGCATGTACTGTAACTTATGTAGTGTGTAAATGCAAGGGGGTGTACACATGGGCATTGAATACACATTGATAGAGCACAGGTAGGGCTCCCAGGCACTCATGAAAGATACAGAATTCTGTTAGTTGCACACACAGATTGGTGTCCACAGTTATGCTATGTCTATTGTATAAATGTTAAGCACTCTGAAATATGTTCACCATAGTATTCTCTATCAGAACCTGCCATTGTAGAACTGGCTCCTACAGCACAGTCTCAAAGCACCGAAATGGAGGCACCCAATTATAAAACTGTCTCCATCTTTTCTAGAGTGGAGTAGTAGCCTAATGATAAGTTCAGCAGCCACAGAACCAGCAGGAACTGGATTCAATAACCCCTGGAGCTCTTTGGGACTTTAGGCAAGTCATTTTACCCTCCAATGCCCTAGGTATAAAATAAGTACCTGTATAAAATATGTAAACCACTTTGATTGCAACCACAAAAAGGTGGTATATGAAATGCCATCCCTTTTCCCTTCGGTAAGGTAAGGATATTCAGAAGCACTATTTGGATAGTGTTCCTTAGTATCCTGGTCAGCAGTAGTTAACCGGATAAGTGTTTTTGAGATATAAAATTATTTTTATATTCTAATAAATGTGTTTTATTTAATATGTTTATCCTGTATTTATTTGGTTTTATTTTCCACTGTTATCTAATATTTATTGGTTGGCGTTAACTTCTGTTGTACATGCACAATATAGAGTTACATTCCTGTGGTTGCATTTAGTTATCTATTACAGAAGCTTGACTTCTGTTTTTTTGTGTGTAATTTTCTCCATTTGATTGAAAGCTCTCATAGGCATTCCCATGTGATCCTCTTGAATAAAACATCATTTCTAGTATTTTTCCTAAGAAAATAAGAGATGTTACTTTTGGGACTTGTTCAGTGAAAGGATGAACTGAGTGTTGAAATCAGAATCATCTGTATGATTTATTAGCCTCTGAAAAGGTTAGAGTGGCTGGGCAGTTTAGATCTTCATAGAGCAACTCTGATTTGTGAAAACTGAAATGTAAAATTTTCACAGTGAAAGAATATGCTTCTAGCCAAAAGAAAAGTGAATATAAGAAACTGCAGGACAACAATATGTAGCTCTAAAGTTCCTTTAAATACCACAAGTCTGTGAAATCATATTTCATTATAATGTAAGAATTTATGGATAGAAAATCTGAAAACCATCCTGAGGTATTTAGGGAGGAAGTGATCAAGGTGTAGTAAAAGGTAAGCTTTTACCGCGCCTTGATTTACCATGGGAGGCACCAACCTCTGGTATCTCTGTGCTGCAAGTTACTGACTCCTGTGATAATGAACTTAAAAGCAGCCCTTATATGAACTCACAACGAAGCACTTATAATGAAAGATGATCCCTAGCAGTAGTACTGCCAGACTAACACCAGGGATTGCCAGCACTATTTTGGATCCCAGAATCAAAATATAGCAAACATATAATAATGTGCTCAGAAAAAGAAATGTGTCAATCCACTGTTGAGTGGAATTTTAGGAAGGACATCCAATTCAGAATATGGATAGCCAAGTCTGTACATCACGTATGGATGTCCACGTCTCATGTATTTTGAATCATTCATACCAGTGGCGTTCCTGGGGGGGGGGGGGGGGGGGGGGGGGGGGGCAGTCCGCCCCGGGTGCACTTCACTGGGGGGGGTGCCGCGTACGCCTGTCCGTCGTTCATTCCATGCTCCCTCTGCCCCGGAACAGGTTACTTCCTGTTCCGGGCAGAGGGAGCATGGAACGAACGACGGACAGGCGCACGCAGCACCCCCCCAGAGGCGTGCACCCGGGCGGGGGGTTCTTTCACAGGGGGGGTGTCCTTTTGTCGGGGGGTCGTGCTGCATCCGGGGGGCGCTGCACCCGGGGGCGGGGCACATCGGCGATCCGCCCCGGGTGTCAGCCCCCCTAGGAACGCCACTGACTCATACTGTGGAATTAAAGTAATTTAATGTTAGTATGGTATGAATGTGTGTGAATAAACATGTGAGGGTGAGGGACTTTTAATGTTTTATAAATTTGTAAAGGAATAAGGAATAAATAAAGAATAACAAAATATTACAAATAGCCATAGTTACTAGGGTAATTAATATATTATTGTAACATTTTGAGGTAATTTCTCACAGAGGTAGGAGGATGTATTTTAGAACAAGATCTGCCAACATACAGTCTATCCTGAAATGCATGAGAAATGGAGGTCCTTGTGCTGGAGATGTCCAACATGAGCATCCATTTTACAAACTGAAATGTCCAAATTATGAATGGGATAAACATGGGATATGGATATCTCTGTGGCAACCTAAGAACATCCATGTTATAAAGTGGACATATAAACATCCATGCAGAGTAGCTTAATGGTTAGGGCAATAGGCTGAGAACCAAGGAGCCCAGGGTCAAATCCTTCTTCA
Source organism: Microcaecilia unicolor (assembly GCF_901765095.1). Taxonomy (NCBI): domain Eukaryota; kingdom Metazoa; phylum Chordata; class Amphibia; order Gymnophiona; family Siphonopidae; genus Microcaecilia; species Microcaecilia unicolor. The sequence continues at coordinate 337,123,365 of NC_044031.1, read as the reverse complement.
GCTATTTATATTTTTTAATTATTATTTTTTTTAATTATGATCCTGTACCTGAATGTACACCACTTCAATAGCCTTCAGGCTTTCATGTTTCTTACACAGTCAGGTATAGTTGGTATTTTTCTATTCCTGAAATGCTCACAAAATAACAATACAAATAAAACAAAAAGAGAGGAAATGAGATTTGAACCTGGGTCCCTTAGCTATCAGTCTACTTCATTAACCATTAGGTTATTCCTCAGATCTTTGTTGCTACTTATTAGGAATGTCTATAGTTGCTGAAACAGGCATAGATCCTGGTATCCCTTGCCAGTTTCACATTCAGAGGACAGAGGGGGACAGCAATCACTCAGAGATTAAGGAAGTTTCTTGCTTTAATCTCTCCAGTGGACATTTGCTCATTAAGAGCACCTTTCTTTAACATGGATGTGCCAAGTAACAGGGCTAAATAACAATATCCATCTTTTTTGGCATAGACATCCCTTCCTCTTCTCAGACTGAAGTCGGTGGTCCATATTTTGGCTCCTCCCTAGCCCCACCCAAAACATCCCCAGGTCACTACCACTACCAACTCTGACCTTTCCCCTCTTCAATCATACTTAGATAATATTGAACACTGGTTAAAAAAAAACATCTAATGATTTTAAACTCACAAAAGACCACAGTTTGCTGGATTTCCAGTCATTCTACTCCCCCATCGGTCATTCCCACACTGTTTAGTCACTTGGTTCACCGATGGATCAATTTAAATACCTTGGAGTCATTCTTGATTCTAGACTCACTTTCTACCCTCAGATCTCAGCGGTTTTGAGATCTGGATTTTGTGCCCTTCGTAGGATTAGAGCTATTCTCTTCTTTGCAGGCTGCCAAAGAAAAGCACAAAAGGGCCTCCAAGGTGGGAACAATGCTACAATCTTTAGTGAAAGAGACCTGACATGGGCCGTGTTTTGGCGCCTCGTGCACCTGCCTCAGGGGTCATAGTCAATTTTTTGATAACTGACAAACGTCCAAAATCGTCCTTCTTGGCAGCTGTTTGGAATCAGCTGTTCTCGTTAAGAGTCTCTCGGAATGACTTGCTGTGAGAAGTTTCCCAAAGGACGATTTGGGGCATTTGTCAGTTATCAAAAATATTGACTTTGACCCCTGAGTCAGGCGCACGAGGCGCCGAAACACGGCCTGTGTCAGGTCTCTTCCATTAAAGATTGTACCATTGTTCCCACCTTGGAGGCCCTTTTGTGCTTTCTTTGGCTATCTTTGTTGGTGTACTTTTGAACCCTCTCTTTCGCTGCTTTTCTCTTCTTTCCATACATTATTCCATGCATTTATCAGTTCCTGTCTCGACTACTGTAATGTGGTCTACATGGGAATTTCTAAATATGAGCTTAAAAGACTCCAGACACTCCAGAACACCACAGCACGTGTTCTTTGCAATGCCAAGCAAAGAGACCATTTCACTCCCCTTTTTAAGAAACTTCATTGGCTACCATTAGAATAAATGATTCACTTCAAAATTTTGACCTTGATTTTCAAAGCACTCCATACTGGTGTTCCAAAAGACTTAGCAAAACTGACAATTTCCTATTCCCCTGTTGGCTCCTACGTTCTATAAATGACCTTAGACTTGTTCTTCCCAGCCCACTCCAAGCTCACTGGGAATCCACTAGGGAGAATGCCTTCTTGTTTTTTGGTGCCTTCCCTGTGGAACAGCTTGCTTCTCACAATAAGGGCAGAACTAGTGTTTACCAACTTTCAAACTACTTAAAAAACTTCTTCATAACTTTTTTCTAAATTCAATCCCCCTGCTGGAGAGTTTTGTGGTATTGCAGCTTAGGAGCCCTTTAACTGAGCTGCATAGGCGCCTGCATGCGCCCAATGCACGTCAACTCGCAGTTAACACTCAGCTACCGCGTAGCGCTTGGAGTAATATCATTTTTGACATGCGTCCGCTATGCATGCCGTAAAATAATTTTTATTTTATGGCGCGCAGCAGAAACTGGGCGGTAATCGTCATGTTACACACATAGATGTGTTAACGTGTGATAACATGTGAGACCTTACCGCTAAGTCAATGGGTGGTGGTGGTAAGGTCTCAGACCCAAAATGGATGTGTTTCCAATTTTTATTTTGCCACATGTCCATTTTCGGCAAAAAATTTAAACAATGCCTTTTTTACAGGTGCGCTGAAAAATGGATCTGTGCATGCCCAAAGCATGTGCCTACACTAGTGCAGCCTATTTTTAGTAAAAGGGCCCCTTAGTTAGAAATATCAGAAGTAGGCTTTTATTCTTTGCTATACTATTTTCTCTTTTAGGTACGAGTTGTTTGCTCTGTGTGAATGATATCTTCATATTTTTAATGGAGTTCCATTTCTATTTTTATTATTTTATGTCATTTGCACTTTGCTCTGATTTGCCATGTAAAAAGAGTGATTTTATCAAGCCTGAATAAACACAAAGATATACAATAATACATTAATCAACACCTAGAACTTAAAAACATATACCAGCTGATATTTAAAACTATTTAACCAGCCAGGAATGGCTTTTGGCCATTTAAAAAATGTTAAGCTGGCTAAGCGCTAGTATTCAGCATGAGATAGCTGGCTATCTCACCTGATTATTACTGCTTAGCGGCTAGCCAGGTCACTGGCAATGTCGCAAGACATAGCTGGTTAGAATCAATATTCATTGGCTTACCAGCTAAGTTTAGCAGCCGGAAAGACCCAAGTAAAAAGCAGGTCTAACTTTGGCCTCTGTAAGTTAGCTGGTTTTTAAGTTTTTAGTTAAAAAAAAAAAAAGAAAATTCAAGTGGATACAGCCCAGGCATTGAATTTCCAGTTTTGCCACTGACCACGGGAGTTAGCCAAGCTCCCTCACATGGTCTTAATATCGGCCCCATAAAAATTCAATCTATCTACTACTACTACTATTACTACTATTTAGCATTTCTATAGCGCTACAAGGCATACGCAGCGCTGTACAAACATAGAAGAAAGACAGTCCCTGCTCAAAGAGCTTACAATCTAATAGACAAAAAATAAATAAAGTAAGCAAATCAAATCAATTAATGTGAACGGGAAGGAAGAGAGGAGGGTAGGTGGAGGCGAGTGGTTACAAGTGGTTACGAGTCAAAAGCAATGTTAAAGAGGTGGGTTTTCAGTCTAGATTTAAAGGTGGCCAAGGATGGGGCAAGACGTAGGGGCTCAGGAAGTTTATTCCAGGCGTAGGGTGCAGCGAGACAGAAGGCGCGAAGTCTGGAGTTGGCAGTAGTGGAGAAGGGAACAGATAAGAAGGATTTATCCATGGAGCGGAGTGCACGGGAAGGGGTGTAGGGAAGGACGAGTGTGGAGAGATACTGGGGAGCAGCAGAGTGAGTACATTTATAGGTTAGTAGAAGAAGTTTGAACAGGATGCGAAAACGGATAGGGAGCCAGTGAAGGGTCTTGAGGAGAGGGGTAGTATGAGTAAAGCGACCCTGGCGGAAGATGAGACGGGCAGCAGAGTTTTGAACTGACTGGAGAGGGGAGAGGTGACTAAGTGGGAGGCCAGCAAGAAGCAGATTGCAGTAGTCTAAACGAGAGGTGACAAGGGTGTGGATGAGGGTTTTGGTAGAGTGCTCGGAAAGAAAGGGGCGGATTTTACGGATGTTGTAAAGAAAGAAACGACAGGTCTTGGCGGTCTGCTGGATATGAGCAGAGAAGGAGAGAGAAGAGTCAAAGATGACCCCAAGGTTTCGAGCTGAGGAGACAGGGAGAATGAGAGAGCCATCAACAGAAATAGAAAACGGGGGGAGCGGGGAGGTGGGTTTGGGGGGGAAAATGAGAAGCTCGGTTTTGGTCATATTTAATTTCAGGTGGCGTTGAGACATCCAGGCAGCAATGTCAGACAAGCACGCTGAAACTTTGGTTTGGATGCAAGGTGAGATATCAGGGGTAGAAAGGTAGATTTGGGAGTCATCAGCATAGAGGTGGTAGGAAAAGCCATGGGATGAGATTAATGAACCAAGGGAAGAAGTGTAGATAGAAAAGAGGAGGGGACCAAGAACAGAACCCTGGGGTACGCCGACAGGCAGAGGGATAGAAGTAGAAGAGGATCCACCAGAGTGAACACTAAAGGTGCGGAGGGAGAGGTAGGAAGAGAACCAGGAAAGGACAGAGCCCTGGAATCCAAGTGAGGACAGGGTATCGAGAAGTATGCTGTGATCGACAGTGTCAAAAGCAGCGGAAAGATCAAGAAGAATGAGGATGGAATATTGACCTCTGGATTTAGCCAGTAATAGGTCATTGGAGACTTTAGTAAGCGCAGTTTCGGTTGAGTGGAGAGGGCGAAAACCAGATTGTAATGGGTCAAGAATAGCATGTGAGGAGAGAAAATCAAGGCAGCGGCGGTGAACAGCACGCTCAAGTAATTTGGAGAGAAAAGGAAGGAGGGAGATGGGTCGGTAATTAGAGTGACAAGTAGGGTCAAGTGAAGGCTTCTTAAGGAGAGGTGTGACCACAGCATGTTTAAAGGCAGCAGGGACAATCGCAGTGGAAAGTGAGAGGTTGAGAATGTGACAGATAAAAGGAATAAGAGTAGGAGAGATGGCATTAAGAAGGTGGGTGGGAATGGGATCAGAGGAACAGGTGGTACATTTTGAGGAAGAAAGGAGAAGTGTAGTTTCCTCAATAGTAACTTCAGGAAAGGAGGAAAGGGAATGCACAGTTAATTATAATCATGTGAGGCATGTTAAAAATGTTTCAGTTTTTATCACTCATATTAACCTATTAAGGGATCCTTTTACAAAGGTGTGCTGAAAAATAGATTGAGGTAGTGTAGGCGTGGGTTTTGGGTGCGGGCAGAATCTTTTTTTTTTTTTTGCCGAAAATGGATGTGCGGCAAAATCAAAATTAACGCACGTCCATTTTGGGTCTGAGACATTACCATCAGCTATAGACCTAGCAGTAAAGAATTTGGGTGGTAATGACCTACGCGCAACAGATGCGACTTGGCATGCATCAGTTACAAGCGCCAGAAAATAAAAAATATTTTCCAGACACGCGTAGTGGATACGCCAAAATTGAAATTACAAGGCGACGCGGTAACCAGGCGGTAACTCCAATTTGGCGTGCATTGGGCACGTGTAGGCACCTTTCCTGCTTATTTTCAAAGGCCATCTTCCAACACAAATCGGGAGATGGCCGGCCATCTCCCGAACCCGGCCAAATCGGTATAATGGAAAGCCGATTTTGGCCGGCTCCAACTGCTTTGCATCGCAGAGTCGGCCAAAGTTAAAGGGGGCGTTTCGGAAGGGTATGGAAGGCAGGACGGAGGCAAGGTTATGAGATGGCCAGCTTCGGCCGATAATGGAAAAAAGATGGCCAGCTCTGACGAGCATTTGGTCGGCTTCACTTGGTCCATTTATTTTTAGGACCAAGCCTCAAAAAAGTGCCCCAATTGACCAGATGACCACCAGAGGGAATCAGAGATCACCTCCCCTTACTCCCCCAGTGGTCACCAACCCCCTCCCACCCCAAAAAAAAATTAAAAAATATATTTTTGACAGCCTCTATGCTAGCCTCAAATGTCATACCCAGCTCCATGACAGCAGTATGCCGGTCCCTGGAGCAGTTTTTAGTGGGTGCAGTGCACTTTAGGCAGGTGGACCCAGGCCCATCCCCCCCTACCTGTTACACTTGTGGTGGTAATTGTTGAGCCCTCCAAACCCCCCAAAACTCACTGTACCCACATGTAGGTGCCCTTCTTCATCCCTAAGGGCTATTGTAGTGGTGTAGAGTTGTTGGGAGTGGGTTTGGGGGGGGAATTGGGGGGCTCAGCACACAAAGTAAGGGAGCTATGCACCTGGGAGCAATTTGTGAATACTGCAGTGCCCCCTAGGTGCCCGGTTCGTGTCCTGGCATGTGAGGGGGACCAGTGCACTACAAATACTGGCTCCTCCCATGACCAAATACCTTGGATTTGGCCGGGTTTGAGATGGCCGCCATTAGTTTCCATTATCGCTGGAAACCAATGCCGGCCATCTCTAAAGCTAGCCCAACTGCTGAGATTTGGCCGGCTCCAACCGTATTATTGAAACAAAAGATAGCTGGCTATCTTTTTTCGATAATACGGTCGGGGCGCCGCTTTACAGCGCCGGCCAAATAGATGGCTGGCCATCTATTTACCGGCACCGTTCAATTATGCCCCTCCATGCGGCTTAAATGATTTTATGGAAACAATGTACAAATCAATCAATGTTGCAGACTTAGAACATAAATAACTTGCAAAAAACACTAATGTGTGATTTTACCAAATATAAGGATAATTTATTAATTAATTTATTTATTAAATTAATAAAAGATCCTTATATTTGGTAAAATCACACATAAAATCATTAAAGCGTGGCAAGCCCACTGTGGGCTTGCCAAACGGTGATCTGACATGCCTGCCCCCACCATGTGTCATTTACAGCATATTGGAATTTTGGGGAGTTAACGCCAGGGATTTAACAGAAAGTAATTGGGCATCACTGCATGCTGCCTATTTAGTGCCAGTATAGCACGGGAACCCTAAGTAGGTGGCAGTAAGGGCAGTGGCGTAGCTAGGGGGGCGCCAGGGGAGCGGCCGCTCCCCCAAATGGAGTTCTGCCGGCACCGGCGCCTATTTTTTTCTCAATGCGTTGCATTGAAAATGTACGCTGGAGTCGGTGGAAGTCCGCTCTCACTCCCCCTGCGCCGTCAACCTGGCTCCGCTTCTGAGTAAGGGATTCCCCGGGAGATGGCCACATGGCAAGTGGTTAACTTACTGTGTGGCCATTTCCTTGTGCCGACATCACCGCAGTGATCTTTTTACTGCAGCTTAGAAAAAAAAGACCCCCCCCCTAGTATAGTTGTGAAACATATTTGATTAAAAAAATGTTTATAAGATATAAATTTACCAACCCAAGGGATTATTTTACTAAGGCTAACAGATTTAGCATGTGCTAAATGGTAAGATTCCCATTATATTCCTATGGACATCTCATCATTTAGCATGCGCTAATTATTAGCACACGCTAAATCAGTTAGCAAGACTTAGTAAAAGGACCCCTTGGTTTGGTAAGTTTATATCTTATAAACAGTTATTTAATTATTTAATTACATATGTTTCACAACTATACTAGGGGGTCTTTTTTACCCAGTTGTGGTAAAAAGACTCCTTTTGTGGTGCTGGCTCAAGGAAATAGCTGTGCGGTAAGTTACTTGTGTCAACAATGCCCAAAGCTGAAAGATTAACTAAATTGACTTAAAGGTCTTCATTCTCACTGTGTCATAAATACTTAAATAATTAATGGAGGAAAAAGACCTCAAAAGTCGTGGCTCGGCAGCAAGTATGATTTCTTAGTGCAGGCACATTGTAGACTCCAATATTATCATTGATCAAAAGACCTCCAAATTATTCAATTAAGTCAATTTTATATAACCTGTTATTAGGTTCTTCAACTTTTTTATTTTGTTATATTTTCAAAAACCTGCACTGTGACTTACTGCTTGTAATTCAACACTTTCAACAGCACGTCTTAACTACATATCGCACAGGAGCAAACAAAAAGATATGAAAGGGAAAATCATATACTGCCTTTTTGAGGTTTTTGCACTTACGTTCAAAGTGGTTTATATATATTCAGGTACTTATTTTGTACTAGGGGCAATGGAGGGTTAAGTGACTTGCCCAGAGTCACAAGGAGCTGCAGTGAGATTTGAACTTAGTTCCCCAGGATCAACGTCCACTGTGCTAACCACTAGGCCACTCCTCCACTCTACATACAGCTAACTGAAGTCACTTACCTGTACTTTTCCCAACAAGGCTCTCCATTTCATGTTTTATAAAGCTTCAGCAGGGGACTAAGTGCTTCTAAAACTAATCATCTTCTCTATGCTGAACTTGAAAATAGCCAGTAGAATGGTAGTTCAGTTTTAGCATGAGGTAAGTTAACCACTTGCCATGTGGCCATTTCCTGAGGAAACCCTTACTGCCTCCTATTTAGGGAGTGGTAAGGGCTCCCAGCCTAACCAGGCATTCCCCCCAAACTTGGTTAATAATATGGAATATCCAACTGCCAGGTGACACTGCTCATCTGTATTTTGAAGTGCCATTAGTAGTGATGTGACAACCTTCATCATTGTGGTGCCATGAATACCATGTATGTGATGCCCATTGTGAATGGTAAAAGATTTATGTAAATGGAAACTTCATCAAAAATAATTAAATATGAAACATCCATGGAGGTGAACTTAGGAAAGTGTGTACTGTACAAAGGTATAGAGATGAAGTACATAAGTAATGCCATACTGGGAAAAGATCAAAGGTCCATCGAGTCCAGCATTCTGTCCCCAACAGCAGCCAATCCAGGTCAAGGGCACCTGGCAAGCTACCCAAATGTACAAACATTCTATACATGTTATTCCTGGAATTGTGGATTTTTCCCAAGTCCATTTAGTAGCAGTCTATGGACGTGTCCTTTAGGAAACCGTTCAACCCCGTTTAAAATTCTGCCAAGCTAACCGCCTTCACCACGTTCTCCGGAAATGAATTCCAGAGTTGGGTGAAGAAAAATGTTCTCCTATTTGTTTTAAATTTACTACACTGTAGTTTCATCGCATGTCCCCTAGTCCTAGTATTTTTAGAAAGCGTGAACAGATGCTTCACATCCACCTGTTCCACTCCATTCATTATTTTATATACCTCTATCATGTCTCCCCTCAGCCGTCTCTTCTCCAAGCTGAAAAGCCCTAGCCTCCTTTGTCTTTCTTCATAGGGAAGTCGTCCCATCCCCGCTATCATTTTTGCCGCCCTTCGATGCACCTTTTCCAGTTCTACTATATCTTTCTTGAGTTGCGGCGACCAGAATTGAACACAATACTCAAGCTGCGGCCGCACCATGGAGCGATACAACAGCATTATAACATCCTCACATCTGTTCTCTATACCTTTCCTAATAATACCCAACATTTTATTCGCTTTCCTAGCCGGAGCAGCACACTGAGCAGAAGGTTTCAGTGTATTATCAACAACGACACCCAGATCCCTTTCTTGGTCCGTAACTCCTAGCGAGGAACCTTGCATGACGTAGCTATAATTCAAGTTCTTTTTTCCCCAATTGCATCACCTTGCACTTGCTCACATTAAACGTCATCTGCCATTTAGCCGCCCAGTCTCCCAGTCTCGTAAGGTCCTTCTGTAATTTTTCACAATCCTGTAGCGAGTTAACGACTTTGAATAACTTTGTGTCATCAGCAAATTTATTTACCTCGCTGGTTACTCCCATCTCTAAATCATTTATAAATATATTAAAAAGCAGCGGTCCTGAGGAACCCCACTAACTACTCTTCTCCATTGTGAATACTGCCCATTTAACCCCACTCTCTGTTTCCTATCCTTAACCAGTTTTTAATCCACAATAAGACATTTCCTCCTATCCCATGATCCTCCAATTTCCTCTGTAGCCTTTCATGAGGTACCTTGTCAAAGGCCTTTTGAAAATCCAGATACACAATATCAACCGACTCCCCTTTGTCTACATGTTTCTTTACTCCTTCAAAGAACTGAAGTAAATTCGTCAGGCAAGATTTCCCCACACAAAAGCCGTGCTGACTTGGTCTCAGTAATCCATGTCCTTGGATGTGCTGTGTAATTTTGTTTTTAATAATAGCCTCTACCATTTTCCCCAGCACCGACGTCAGACTCACCGGTCTATAATTTCCTGGATCTCCCCTGGAACCTTTTTTAAAAATCAGCATTATATTGGCCACCCTCCAATCTTCTGGTACCACGTCCGATTTTAAGGATAAATTGCATATCACTAACAGAAGCTCCGCAAGCTAATTTATCAGTTCTAGCAGTACTCTAGGATGTATACCATCCAGTCCATGAGATTTGCTACTCTTCAGTTTGCTGAACTGCCCCATTACGTCCTCCAGGTTTACTGTGAATTCAGTAAGTTTCTCTGATGTATCCGCTTGAAATACTATTTCTGACACCGGTATCCCACCCAAATCTTCCTCGTTGAAGACCGAAGCAAAGAATTCATTCAATCTCTCCGCTACGTCTTTGTCATTCTTGATCACCCCTTTTACCCCTCTGTCATCCAGCAGCCCAACCAATTCTTTTGCTGGCTTCCTGCTTTTAATATACCGAAAAAACTTTTGCAATGTTTTTTTGCCTCTATTGCTATCTTTTTTTCGTAATCCCTCTTAGCCTTCTTTATCTGCGCCTTGCATTTGCTTTGACACTCCTTATGTTGCTTCTTGTTATTTTCAGATGGTTCCATTTTCTGAAGGCGTTTCTTTTAGCCCTAATAGCTTCCTTCACCTTCCTCTTCAACCATGCCAGTTGTCTTTTGGACTTCTGCCTTTCTTTTGTAATTTGTGGAATTTGTTTGGCCTGGGCCTCTAGGATGGTACTTTTGAACAGCATCCACGCCTTTTGTACAGTTTTTACCCTCTCAGTTGCCCCTCTAAGTTTGTTTTTTTAACCATTCTCATTTTATCATAATCTCCTTTTTTAAAGTTAAGCGCTAACATATTTGACTTCCTATGTATAGTTACTTCAAGGCTGATATCAAAACTGATCATATTATGATCACTGTTATCAAGCGGCCCCCGTACCATAACGTCCCTCACTAGATCATGCGCTCCACTAAGGACCAAATCTAGAATTTTTCCTTCTCTCGTCGGCTCCTGCACCAGCTGCTCCTTAAAGCTGTCCTTGATTTCATCGAGGAATTCTACCTCTCTAGCGTGTGCCGATGTTACATTTACCCAGTCTATATTTGAGTAATTGAAGTCACCCATTATTATCGCATTGCCCATTTTGTTTGCGTCTCTGATTTCTTTTATCATTTCTGCATCTACCTGCTCATCCTGGTGAGGCAGACGGTAGTACACTCCTATCATCATCCTTTTCCATTTTATACATGGAATTTCAACCCACAATGATTCAAAGGTGTGATTTGTGTCCTGCTGAATTTGTAATCTATCTGAGTCAAGGCTCTTGTCAATATACAATGCTACCCCTCCACCAGTCCGGTCCAGCCTATCACTACGATATGCTTTGTACCCCGGTATGACAGTGTCCCACTGGTTATCCTCCTTCCACCAGGTCTCAGTAATGCCTATTATGTCCAATTTTCATTTAGTGCAATATATTCCAACTCTCCCATCTTAGACTCCTAGCATTTGCATATAGACATTTCAGAGTATGTTTGTTGTTCCTATTTGCATCATGCTTAGTGCTTGACACTATTGATTTGCCATCTTTTGTGTGATCTTTAGTTGTATTTAAGGGCACCTGGCCTACTAAGGTCTCTTGTGTAACCTCACTATCCAGAAACCCTATCTTCCCTGTTTGTGAGGTATCCTTGCAAGATACCTTATCCCGAACCATGCACTGTTGTGCGACTGTCGGCCTTTCCCCCATATCTAGTTTAAAAGCTGCTCTATCTCTTTTTTGAATGCCAATGCTAGCAGCCTGGTCCCACCCTGGTTAAGATGGAGCCCATCATTTCAGAATAGGCTCCCTCTTCCCCAGAATGTTGCCCAATTCCTAACAAATCTAATAACCTCCTCCCTGCACCATCGTGATCCGTCGGCGGACTGAACGGAATAACAAGTGACCAGTGGTTCTGATGTAGCAGTGGCGTAAACGGAGGCCACCGTTAACCATGGTCTGATTTATATGGAGGAACACTGATGGAAGACCCGCTCCTCAAGCTAAATACTTCTTCTGAAAGTTAACTAAGAGGAATGGTATTGTGTCTGTGGTTGAAGTTCCCTGTTCTGATTTCTATATCTACAAGACAAGCGATTGACATTAGGAGGTTTTTTTTGCCAATGATGAAGCAGCCCTAGCCCTTCTTCTGCCTAGATAGTGGAAAAGGTGCTTCTTGAGGCTTTTTCCTCCTAGAATTACTTTTCCCTTAGCATTGGGCTTACGTAAATAACCAGCCTTTTATGATCTATACTTAGAGTTACTGTACAAATGTAAACATTTTCTCATAATTCCATTTAAAAATGTTTCCTCATAATTCCATATAAAAATGAATGAGTAACCCAATATATTATGGACTAGAGTCTATAAATAGCCACAGAAAAAAAAATGCTGAGCACTATTCTATTAGCTGGGCCTAAAATTATGCTCAGTTTATAGAATAGTGCCTAAGTCCTGGGGGTCATTCTTAAATTTAGGCACATCCATTTGTACAAACAAAAGCGTGATACAAATGCCCACACCTAATTTAGGAGAACTGATATGTTAGGTGTCTATTAATCTAATGTCTGAAAGGTTAATTATTGGGATACTGAAGGACATAGTTGGGGTAGTTGAGAGTAAAATGTCTTTCTGCCCATCCCTATTCCTCTCCCTCCCCCCCTGTGATTTGTATTGTGATATGAATATTTGTTCTGATAAGGGTTGTATCTGTTCTGATTGAGATTGTGTCTGGTGTCCTTCATTTCCCAAATTAATTTAAAAGAATCCACCTCTTGTGTGTGTGTCTAGATGTTGATCGGGATGCATTTTTGGGTGTTGAAGATGGTGAAATGAATAGCTCATCAGAATCATTTCTAATCCATTTTCAACTCCTTTCAGTGGTGTTTAGCAGCACTGTGCTATTATCTGAATTCTTTACGGTTACTAGGTAAAAATTCCTTATTACATTGGTTCTGAAGTTCTGCAGGATCACTTATCATAATATATCTTAGGTTCTATACATGGGTACATACCTCCTTAATCTAACTCATCACATTTGAATTTATCATACTTGGTTTTTGTTTTGTTTTTTAATATCCTTAGGGCAATTTTCAATGGAGAAGGGTAGTTAGTGGGGTTCCCCAGGGCTCTGGGCTGGGACCGCTGCTTTTTAACATATTTATAAATGACCTAGAGATGGGAGTAATGAGTGAGGTAATTAAATTTGCTGATGACACAAAGTTATTCAAAGTCGTTAAATCACGGGAGGATTGTGAAAAATTACAAGAGGACCTTACGAGACTGGGAGACTGGGCATCTAAATGGCAGATGACGTTTAATGTGAGCAAGTGCAAAGTGATGCATATGGGAAAGAGGAGCCCAAATTATAGCTACATCATGCAAGGTTCCACGTTAGGAGTCATGGACCAAGAAAGGGATCTAGGTGTCGTCATTGATGATACGTTGAAACCTTCTGCTCAGTGTGCTGCTCCGGATAAGAAAGCAAATAGAATGTTAGGTATTATTAGGAAAGGAATGGAAAACAAAAATGAGGATGTTATAATGCCTTTGTATCACTCCATGGTGTGACCGCACCTCGAATATTGTGTTCAATTCTGGTCGCCGCATCTCAAAAAAGATATAGTGGAATTAGAAAAGGTGCAGAGAAGGGCAACGAAAATGATAAAGGGGATGGGACAACTTCCCTATGAGGAAAGGCTAAAGCAGCTAGGGCTCTTCAGCTTGGAGAAAAGGTGGCTGAGAGGAGATATGATAGAGGTCCATAAAATAATGAGTTGAGTTGAATGGGTAGATGTGAAGCGTCTGTTCACGCTTTCCAAAAATACTAGGACAAAGTAGCATGCGATGAAGCTACAATGTAGTAAATTTAAAATGAATCAGATAATTTTTCTTCACTCAACTTGTAATTAAACTCTGGAATTCGTTGCCAGAGAATGTGGTAAATAAAGGCAGTTAGCTTAGCGGAGTTTTAAAAAGGTTTGGATGGCTTCCTAAAGGAAAAGTCCATAGACCGTTATTAAATGGACTTGGGGAAAATCCACTATTTCTGGGATAAACAGTATAAACTGTTTTGTACTTTTTTTTGGATCTTGCCAGGTATTTGTGACGTGGATTGGCTACTGTTAGAAACAGGATGCTGGGCTTGATGGACCTTTGGTCTTTCCCACTATGGCAATACTTATGTACTTATGTAAATTTTAAAAAGAAGAAGAGTGGTGCTTTAGCAAATGATTACTTTTGATACCTACATAAGTGGTTGTAGTAATAGCACATGGTGAGAATCTTGAAATGAAACAATCAATGATTCTTAGGTGCAGATACAGTACTGATTCATAATTCCTGTCCCTCTTGATGATTAAGTGCCTTAAAGAAGCAATCACTAGTCTTTTCTCTTATAATTAAAAAAAAATCAGCCAGCAAGCAAACATTTTATCACATTCTTTTTCAAATTCTGCTCTTTGCAGCTCCCTGCCACTTATTTTCTGTTAACCTATTTCACTAAATTTCATTTGACACATTTTCTAGATAATTAATTTGCTTGTGAACAGCTTGTAATTTAAACATTACAGAAATCACCTATCTTAACATCTGGTTAAAAAGACTGTCCTGTAGTAGTAGTAGTACCTATTATTTATTACAGTAATGCTGCACTGTTTGAAAAACAAAACAAAATCTGCATTTGTCCATTTCCGGCAACCAAAATATAATGAAATAGGCACACCCGTTAAGGGGGGCCGCACACAACCAGGCTGAAGGCCAGCGGACACTGAGAACAAAGGGAGGGTACAGGGGGGATGGGCCAGCTAGTGAGTAGAGGTAGGAGCAGAGGGGGCAACAAAGGGTTAACAAGTTAAGGGAGAGATAAGAAGGGGAGGAGGAAGAGAGGATAGGAAGGGCACAGGGAAATCATTTTCAAATTAGGAGGCGGGAGAAGAGCAGCGCTGGGCAGCAGCTCCTGAATTTTTACAGGTGCACGTGTTTTGTATCCGCCCCGGGTAGCCTTTGTCGACCTCGGCAGAGCTTGTGCAGGGTACAGGCAAGAAAGCTCCTTCCTAGCAAAGCAAGATATTCAAGCGAATTTGAAAACATCTTACGGTACGTAGGCTGTTATTTTTGCTGCTGCTATGCGTGGGAGCTCTTGGCCCCCATTTAGCTTTTTTCCTGCCGTATACACGCGATAAAGGGCAGTGGAGGGCGTCCAACTCCAGGTCCGCCAGTTCACAATTTTGGCGTCCTTGAACGGGGACACCTATCTCTATTTCCTAGGTACTTGGGCATCCCTGCGGTTTTAAGCGGCGAAGTATGTGGGTACTTGTGGGGGGGCGCCCATCTCCCAAAGCACTTAGTCATTCTCACGTTACAAGGCGGTGGGGTATGGCGGCATCCTTGTGGGACACAATAGCACTCAACAGCACTCATTTCAGTCGGTTACAGCGTGCTTCGAGGCAGTTGCCCATCATGAAGGTGGTTTGGCACTTGGGCGCCCTCGCGGTACAGGGCAATTAAGAGCGCTCAACAGCTTTTGCTTCAGCTGATTAGGGTGCTTTTCCATCACATGAGGAATTTTGGGCTCCCGTACAGTACAGCACGAGCAGGGATGCACACATGCGGTGTGCGGTCTCCTGATAGGATTGATCTGAAGGATGGATGGCCATCCCGTGCAGGGAGTTTAAGGACGTCTAACATCGGCGTACATTTTAGCAGATTGGTAGAGATGATCTGAAGGATGAACGGCCATCTTGTGCAGGGAGTTTAACGATGTCTAAAATCGGCGTACATTTTAGTGGATTGGTAGGAATAATCTGAAGGGTGGACGGCCATCCTGAGTGGGGAGGTTAAGGACGTCTAACATCGGTGGGCATTTCAGCAGATTTGGTCGGCTAAAAATAAAATAAAAACAATATGGCAGCGGCCATTTTAAACTGCACACCACTGTGGTCAGCCATTTTGGGAAAACGCCACACCCATGATGCATGGCTCGCCCTATTTTAAACAACCTCTTGTGGAAAATAGAAGGGTAGCCCTGTGGTTACAGCAGCAGACCACAGATTCATTTCCCACTGCAGCTAAACAAAAAAAAAGTTTAGCTTTTAATGTCTAAGTTTTAAGGGGACTGTGCATTAGAAGGGTTCTGCATTATGCTGTATTCAGGATATGTGTGCCTTAATTGCCAATTATTTTAGTCTCTCCATTGCAGCAATGCCGTCACAGCGTACCAAGAAGACTACAGTCTCGGCCACAGCCGAGTACATACCACCAGTACCTGCATGTGGTAAGTCCACAGACGACGCCTCACTCACACCAGCACAAGGTCGCAAAACTTCATTAGTAGAGGTCATTAGAACTGCAGTGCAGGAGTATGAGGCCAGACAACTAGACCCCATTGCTCTAGGACAGTCTACGGTGGAGGCAGCAGTTAGTCCCCCTGACTCCACCTTGAGGGTGCCCGGCCCGGGGACCATTCAGATTGAATGGGAGGGGGTATTTCACCCCAGGAGCGATGCACTGTGCGGCATCTTCACCCTGTCCACTTGAAAGAAAAAATTTGGAAGAAGGAGTTCATTGACATATTTTTCCTCCTTATACGGGAGCTGGATGAGAAAGGTACCACTGTCACTGACAGATTAAATTCTCCGTTACTGCATGATAGGAAACCGAAGATATTAAGGTCCCTCACGAGCTGGATATCAGCGTTTCACATATTTATGATGGTGGTAATGGAGAAAGAGCAAGAAATGGGCCCTTACATGGTACGGTATATGGACTCTATTATTAGAGCACATAAGAGATACGGGGGATGGGCATGGCTTAACTATGACATTAAATTCCAGAGAAGCATGGCAGATAACCCCTCAATCTCATGGAAGCATAGAGTCATAGACTTATGGTTAGACGAGATGTCGGTACATACACGTTTTCTATAGGACAAGGGCTTTAATCAGCCAGTGGCATGGTACAGCGGCACTGGCAGCCCTTTCAGGCAACAAAGTCAGGGCAGAAGCAGTACGTATCACAGGCAGGAAAGAGGCTCTATAGGCAATATAACAATGGACATTGCACTTGGCACCCGTGTAAGTTCCGACACACATGCTCAGCGTGTGGGGGCGGGCATACTGCCGTACAGTGCCGGCTTCCCAAAGACAGGAGGCAGCAAACAAATCAAGCAGGGCACGGTCCTGAGGGGAATAGCTCCCACTCCCATCATGCTTCAGGCCATGCGACTATGGTTAGCCCGGTACCCGGACAGAAAGGCTGCTGAGGCCATAGCTGCAGGTTTTCAATCAGGTTATGCGATTCCATACACAGGTCCGCTGCCCCTGTCACTTCACTGCCCCAAGAATGCAACCTCCATTCACACACATCACCAAGTAGCTAAGGACAAGATAACCAAGGAACTGCAGCTGGGCAGAATAGCGGGGCCATTCTCGAACCCGCCATTCTCAGCAATGATAGTGTCCCCAATAGGCGTCATACTGAAGAAGGAGCAGGGGAAGTTTAGGCTCATTCATAACTTGTCATACCCTATAGGAAAGTCAGTAAATGACTACATCGACCCTAGTAGCTGTTCAGTGCAATATGCTTCTGTTGGCCATGCCATTCAAGTAATTAAACGTCATGGCAGCTGGGCGCATTTGGCTGAGGCAGATGTTGAGTCAGCGTTCCGCCTGCTGCCAGTGCACCCAGAGTCATTCCCCCTGCTGGGTTGTAGGTTTGAGGATCAGTTCTATTTTGACAAATGCGTACCCATGGGCTGCGCTATCTCGTGCGCATATTTTGAGCAGTTTAGCTCCTTTGTGCATTGGGTGGTCAAGCAAATAGCCCCTTCGGGAGCCATAGTGCATTATTTGGATGATTTCCTGTTCATAGGACGGGACTTACAGTGTCCATGCTACAGGTCTTATCCAAGTCGCAGAAACTTTGGGCATACCATTAGCGACTGATAAAGCGGTGGGAACAGATCAGATCATTACATTTTTGGGTATTGAACTTGATGTGGCAAACCAATATTCTAGATTGCCAAGGGACAAAATTGAGAAGCTTACCATAGCGGTCAACGCGATGATGCAGGCTAAAAAAAGCTACACTAAAACAAGTTCAGGAATTGTTAGGGTTGTTATGCTTTGCTACTAGGGTGATTCCCATGGGGCGCATATTTGCCAGGAAACTAGCGTTAACAACTAGAGTTAGCTGGGGTGACGAAAGCGCGTTATCATATCAGGATTAGAAAAGCCATAAAGCTAGATTTAGGGGTATGGCGCACTTTTTTGACACAATTCGACGGGATATCATTCTGGCATGGTTCACCCACTCCTTCAGATGCCCTTCAGCTATTTACAGATGCGGCAGGGGGGTGAGGGTTTTCGTATTTATTTTCAAGGGGCCTGGTGTGCGGCTCGATGGCCGTAAGCATGGTTCATAGCGGGGGTCACGCGGGATATTACATTCTTAGAGCTGTTCCCTATAATGACAGCTTTACAGATCTGGGGGCCCAGCTTAGCAAACGAAGCAATTGTATTCCACTCCGACAACACGGCAGTAGTAGAATCCCTTAACCGGTTATTTATTTAATACATTTGTATCCCACACTTTCCCATTAAAAGCAGGTTCAATGCGGCTTACATAGTAATAGGTTATACAGAATTTTGTTAGATAAGGTAAGAAATTAAATATAACATAGGAATATCATGGATGGGTCGGTAGAGATAGGCGATAGGGGGGTAGTGATACAATGGATATAAAGGATGGGTTGGTAGGGATAGGTGATGTGGGGGGTGATGTGGGAGATATGGTCTGGGTCAATGTCGTTCTCGTTGTTTCTTCGGTGTTCGTTAGGTAGATGGGTTCATAAGTTTAATCTGGGTCTTTAGGGTAGGCTTGCTTGAATAAATGGGTTTTTAATGCTTTCCTGAAAGGTAAATGGTCATGGATTGATCAGATATGTCTAGGGAGGGTGTTCCAGAGTTGGCTGCCCAGGAAGGAGAAATTAGATCCATGATAAGTTTTGTACTTGAGACCTTTACAGTTGGGGTAGTGCAGGTTGAGGTAATTTCGCGAGGATATAGACATGTTTCTTGCTGGGAGGTCAACTAGATTTGTCATATAGGCTGGAGAATCGCCGTGTATTATCTTGTGGATTAATGGGTGAAGGACGCTATTAGAGCTAAAAGAAAATCCTTCAGAAAATGGAAGAAGGAACCGACTGAAAATAATAAGAAACAGTATAAGGAATGTCAAGTCAAATGCAAAGCGCTGATAAGGAAGGCTAAGAGGGACTTTGAAAAAAAAGATTACGTTGGAGGCCAAAACACATAGTAAAATATATTTTTTAGGTATATTAAAAGCAGGTAGCCATCAAAAGAATTGGTTGGACCACTAGATGACCGAGGGGTAAAAGGGGCAATCAGGGAAGACAAAGGCATAGCGGAGAGATTAAATGAATTCTTTACTTCGGTCTTCATAGAGGAAGATTTGGGAGAGATACCGGTGACAGAAATGGTATTCAAAGCTAATGAGTTGGAGAAACTGAATGAAATCTCTATAAACCTGGAGGATGTAATGGGACAATTCTACAAATTGAAGAGTAGTAAATTTCCTGGACCGGATGGTATTCATCCCAGAGTACTGATAGAATTGAAAAATGAACTTGTGGAACTATTGTTAGTAATATTTATTTATTTATTGCATTTGTATCCCACATTTTCTCACCTATTTGCAGGCTCAATGTGGCTTACAAAGACCTGTTATGGCATCACCATACCAGAAGGCAGATACAGTTGGTGTTAAAACAACTTCATAAAGAAGAGAAAAAAACAGTGAGCTGAGCGAAGTGATAGAAAGGTGACTATCAGGATAGGGTGAGGTGATAAAGAAGTATCATAATGAGTTATGGATTCTCATTGTAGGCCTTGTTGAAGAGATAGGTTTTCAATGATTTACGAAAGCTAGTTATTTCGTTCATCGCTTTCAAGTCCTTTGGAAGTGCATTCCATAGCTGCTTACTCATGTAGGAGAAGCTGGTCGCATGTGTTAGTTTGTATTTTAATCCTTTGCAGTTGGGGAAGTGTAGATTAAGGAATTTTAGGGCTGATCTTTTTGCATTTCTGGGAGGCAGGTCCACGAGATCAAACATGTAGCTCGTGGCATCTCCATGGATAATTTTGTGAACAATTGTGCACATCTTGAATGCGGTACGTTCTTTAAGTAGGGAGCCAGTGAAGACTTTTTCTTAGGGGTTTCGTGCTTTCATATTTTGTTTTGCCAAATATGAGTCTGGCCACGTTGTTCTGGGCTGTTTGAAGTTTTTTGATAATCTGTTCTTTGCATCCCACGAAAAGTGCCTTGCAGTAGTCCAAGTGACTTAGCACCATTGACTATACCAAGTCACAGAAAATTGATCTTGGGAAGAAAGGTTTTACTCGTTTGAGCTTCCACATGGAATGGAACGTTTTTTTCATTGTGTTCTTCACGTGGGTTTCGAGTGTGAGAGTTTGGTCAATGGTAACTCCCAATATTTTCAGGCTATTTGAGACTGGAAGAGAAAAGTTTGGTGTGGTTATGGTGGTGAATTTATTTGTGTTATGTTGTGAGGTGAGTATGAGGCACTGTGTTTTTTCTGCATTGAGTTTTAGCCGGAATGCATCCGCCCAGGAGTGCATGATTTGGAGGCTTTGATTGATTTCATTGGTGATTTCTTTTACATCGTGTTTGAACGGGATATATATCGTGACATCATCTGCATATATGTAGGGGTTGAGATTATGGTACTGGAAGATTGGAGGGTGGCCAATGTTAAGCCAATTTTTAAAAAAAGGTTCTAGGTGGGATCAGGGAAATTATAGACCGGTGAACCTGACATCAGTGCCAGGCAAAATGGCAGAGACTATTATAAAGAGCAAAATTATAGAACATATTCAAAAGCATAGATTAATGAGACAAAGCCAACAAGGATTTAGTGAAGGGAAATCTTGCCTCTCCAATCTATTACATTTCTTTGAAGGGGTGAATAAACATGTGGATAAAGGTGAGCTGGTTGATATTGTGTATCTGGATTTTCAGAAGGCGTTTGACAAAGTACTTGTATAAGTCTCTGGTGAGGCCTACTACTACTACTATTTAGCATTTCTACAGCGCTACAAGGCATACGCAGCGCTGCACAAACATAGAAGAAAGACAGTCCCTGCTCAAAGAGCTTACAATCTAATAGACAAGAAATAAAGTAAGCAAATCAAATCAATTAATGTGTACAGGAAGGAGGAGAGGAGGGTAGGTGGCGGCGAGTGGTTACAAGTGGTTACGAGTCAAAAGCAATGTTAAAGAGGTGGGCTTTCAGTCTAGATTTAAAGGTGGCCAAGGATGGGGCAAGACGTAGGGGCTCAGGAGTACTGCGTGCAGTTCTGGAGACCACACCTATGGAAAGATATAAACAGGATGGAGTCAATCCAGACGGCGGCTACGAAATTAGTAAACAGTCTTGAATGCAAAAATTATAGGGACAGGCTTATGAACTTCAACATGTATACGCTGGAAGAGAGGAGGGAGAGAGGAGACATGATAGAAATGTTTAAATATCTCAAGGGCATTTATGTACAGGAAGAGAGTTTTTTCCAAATGAAGGAGAGCTCTGGAATGAGGGGGCATATGACAAAGTTAAGAGGGAATAGGCTTAGGAGTAACCTAAGGAAGTATTATTTCACAGAAAGGGTGGTGGAGGCGTGGAATGGCCTTTCGTTGGAGGTGGTGGAGTCGAGGACTGTTCCAGAATTTAAAAAGGGGATAAGCATGCAGGATCACTTAGAAACAGGAAGAATTAGGGGTTACAGAGGATGGGTAGACTGGATGGGTAATATGGAGGTGCATAGTCGAACGGGGCCAGCCATCTATATGGCCGGCCCCATAAAGCGGCGTCCCGACCGTATTATCGAAACAAGATGGCCAGCCATCTTTCATTTCGATAATACGGTCGGAGCCGGCCAAATCTGAACATTTGGGCTGGCTTTAGAGATGGCCAGCATTGGTTTTCAGTGATAATGGAAACTAATGGCAGCCATCTCAAACCTGGCCAAATCCAAGGCATTTGGTTGTGGGAGGAGCCAGCATTTGTGGTGCACTGGCCCCATCACATGCCAGGACACCAACCGGGCACCCTAGGGGGCACTGCAGTGGACTTCAAAAATTGCTCCCAGGTGCATAGCTCCCTTACCTTGGGTGCTAAGCCCCCCAAATCCCCCCCCCCAAACCCACTACCCACAACTGTACACCACTACCATAGCCCTTATGGATGAAGGGGGCACCTAGATGTGGGTACAGTGGTTTCTAGTGGGTTTTGAAGGGCTCACATTTACCACCACAAGTGTAACAGTTAGGGTGGTATGGGCCTGGGTCCGCCTGTCTGAAGTGCAGTGTACCCACTAAAACTGCTCCAGGGACCTGCATACTGCTGCAATGGACCTGAGTATGACATTTGAGGCTGGCATAGAGGCTGACAAAAATATTTTTTAAGTTGTTTTTTGAGGGTGGGAGGGACTTGGTGACCACTGGGGGAGTAAGGGGAGGTCATGAGGTCATCCCCGATTCCCTCTGGTGGTCATCTGGTCAATTTGGGCACTTTTTTGTGGCTTGGTCATAAGAAAAACTGGACCAATAAAGTCGTCCAAATGCTCGTCAGGGATGCCCCTTTTTTCCCATTATGGGTCTGACAAAAGACTGGAGGTACTCAGATCTATTCTTCCTGGAGATCCAAGATTAAGAATTATAAACTGGGGAGGTGATAAAGAAGTCTGATAATCCTATGATTGAAGCTTTTAAGATCTTTTCATCATGGACAAAGATTGATGATATTCTTTCTCCCTCTGTCTCCAACCTGATGCGGATGCTTTAGCTGCATTTTTTCAGTCAGAGGTCAATAAAATTGGAGAGTCCTTTCAACACACTTCACATGGTCAATCTTCTAATTCTCATTATTTGCTAGAGGATGTCTCCTCAGCAGCCCTTGATGACAACCCTTGTTTAGAGATTATTCCTGGTGACAGACATGTTTCTTCTGATTCAGTTTCTAAGTTATGTTCAAGATCTTTAGTAAATCCTACCCTTTGGATATATGTCATTCGTTTTTGCTGAAAGTCATTCCTGTTGATGTACTGTCTTAGGTAACCGATTTTATAAATTTGTTGCTTGATGCCAATGTTTACCCAGATGAGTTGGCTGAAATTGTATTGACACTGATTCTTAACAGTCTTAGTTTAGATGTTACCATAGTGGACAACTTTATGTCAATTGTAGGTATTCCACAGACAGCCAGACTCCAAGGGTTTGCTGTTAATGAACAACTAACAAATTTTCTTTTGTCTTCAGGCAGTTTCAACATAGCTTCAGAACACAACATAGCACTGAGACATTACTGGTAACATATATTCAGGGGTTAAGCCATATAGAGTTTTGAAAACAAATGTACATAATTTGAATGTTATTATGGCTTTGAATGGGAGCTAGTGTAACTTCATAAGCAAAGGGGCTGCACTTTTGAATTTCATAGACTTGTAGACTAATCTGACTGCTGTATTTTGAGATAGCAGCAGTTTTTCAAGGAAGATTCCTTACAGTCAGCATAAATAACACTGCAATAATCAAAGTGTGATAATACTGTTTGTACTAAGATTCTAAACATATTAGGGAAGAGATGCCTGATTCTTTTTAGTTTCCACATTGCTTTAAATGTTTTTGTGATGGCTTCTTGGACTTGGATGTTGAATAACATGTAGGAATCAATTATTATACCACATATCTTTAGTTGGGACTCCAGTGTTGATGATATCTTTCCTGAATAGGGCTCACTTGAAGAGACTTTGAATAACCTGAATCACGCTGTTTCCTTGGTTGACAAGTGTACTTTCTTAATTTTTTTTTTAAATAAAGTAAAAACTAAGATTTTATGGTTTGGTGATTTTGAGTCCCTGTCAACTAGAGAATTGAGATTAGAGTCTGGGAAAAATTGAAAATGAGTCAAAGTTGTTGGGGACTCCAGGTTGACAAAAATTGTTTTTCCAAATTGCGCCAATTAAGGGCAATAAGGTCATCACTGAATAACGAGAGTTTTAGGGTTACAGCTCAAGCTATATTTCTTCTACAGTTAGATTACTGTAATTCCTTATATTGTTCATTGTATTCAAAATTGCAGCAAAAGCTTCAATTTTTGCAGAACATTGTAGCTAGACTCATTTTCGGTAAAGGCAGGTTTGAAAGAGCCACTCCACTTTCACATTCTTTGCATTGGTTATCAGTTGACTTGCATATTGTCTTTAAAATTGTATGTTTGATTTACAAGTCATGACATGGCTTGAATTCTGAAGGTGTTATTAGAACTTTAATTAATCTTCTAACCCTCATACTGCATGCAAGATTCACAAATTGAAGCTTGGTTTTTCATCTTTATAAAAGGAATTTTAAAAAAGAAGCAGATAAAATTGTCTTTTCTTTTTCAAGGAGCAAGAATATGGAACTGGCTCCTTAGTCAAAGTAAGGAACTGACATCCTAATTACTTTTTGGAGTGTTTTGAAAGCGTATTTGTTTTCAAATTCAGTATTCAATTGTTAATTTTATTATTTTATGACCAATTATGCTGTATTTACTTCTATTGTTGAGGTCTATTTCCTTGTGAACCACTTCGAACCCCTTTGTGGAATTTAGCAGAATATAAGGTTGAAATAGACTAGAGAAAACATTTCTTCATTCAATGTGTAATTAATCTCTGGAATTCGTTGTGAGAAAATGTGGTAAAAGCAGTTAGCTTAGTGGGGTTTATAAAAGGTTTGGATAATTTCCTAAAACAAAAGTCCATAAGTCATTATTAAGATGGACCTGGAGAAATCAACTGCTTATTTCTAGGATAAGCAACATAAAATCAGTTTTTTTTTGTTCTGGGATCTTGCCAGCTACTGGATTGGCCATTGTTGGAAACAGGATACTCGGCTTGATGGACCTTCTGTCTGTGCCAGTATGGTAACACTTACGGTATGTTCTTATTCTCTTAGGATGTATACATCATGACATTATCCTGGGACATGGGCACATATATTATAATCTTTCTTAACACAGGAATTGCACACCACTTGTATGATTAATAAATGGTATGCTTTTTGGTAATGATGTGGGCTGCCTCCCCATTTGGGGGCCTGAAAGCAACATGAGTGCAATCTATAATCTCAAGACAGATGGGAAGTGGGCAATGCTGTATAATTCTGACATTGTTTGCTGTACTTGATGCAGTGTATTAGGGAAAAAGATGTATTGTGCTTGGTGATTGAAAAGGCAATGAGAAACTGGGAGAGGCATTGTGATATTGCTGGACAGCTGAGACCTGAAGTCACAGCCAATACAAATTGGAAGCTTCTTGCGGCAATGAATGTGAGGCAGGTTATAAGTGCACTGGCACTGGCTGACCTCTGCATATATGGAATTGTAAGAGGGCTCCATTTCCTGGAACAGGTGATGTGTGACAGCCTTAACAAAGTGGAACCTGGTGAGGCACCTTTCACTGGTAAGGTGCAGATACAGGGTTCTGGGCTTGCATATGCTTTGCTAAGGATAGCTCCTGCCAACCTTTATTTCTTCCCTATCAGCCTCATCAAGTAAGTTCTGCACTGCCCACTCCATCAGTTTGTCTATTACTTCACCCTTCTGGCAGTAGCCAAGCAACTTGCCCCACCACTAACAGCAGCAAGCAACTTCTTCCACCATCAACATCAGTGTGCTTCTAGCTCCACCAAACAACTTCTCCTACCACTAACACCA
This sequence comes from Microcaecilia unicolor, assembly GCF_901765095.1. Lineage (NCBI taxonomy): Eukaryota > Metazoa > Chordata > Amphibia > Gymnophiona > Siphonopidae > Microcaecilia > Microcaecilia unicolor. Next base: position 337,097,853 of record NC_044031.1, on the reverse strand, counting down.
GTATGATCCCCGCCCCCTAGGTGTGCCCCCAATGGGACTCAGGACCACACACATATACCACCAGCATACAGGGCCACTGACACACACCATAGCATGCACACGGTGTTACAACATAGCCAGTTCAAAAGCCATTCATCAACCACAGGGACAGTGAAATACTGGGAGCAGGTAGGTTGGGGGAGGCTATGGAACAGTAGAAGATAGATGAATTAGCATAAACTGGGGAAAGCATAGCAGGCAGTGTGTGTGGGGAGGGGGAGGGGAGTATGCATTGGGAGGTTTGAAAGGGTTGGCTGATGGGGCTATTTGGGATGCAGAGGATTTTAGCACAAATGGCAGGGCACTTGAGGTATGTATCAGACCAGCTATGGCAGACAGTGATGACAATCAGGTCACACACATGTTCACTACTCTCATCTCCTCAACACCAATTCAAATAGACCCTAAAGACAGCAGCAGCAACTTTTGAATGCTTCCTGAGCAGGTTTAGATACAGGTGTCTCCATTTCCTGGGCTGGATATTCCTGGGCTATAGATAACTATACATGATAAGTCATGAACAGCCATCATTTGATACTGCACCAGCCATGCCCCAGGTTTACCCCTGACATGCTTCTTTCATGGATGTCCATTCATCAATGTTCTTCATGCATGGATGTTCAAGGTTTCTTAAATTCAAAATGGTAGTTTGGACATTTTTTAGATATGGACAACTATATGGACCCATATGGCTGTCCATATTGTGAATAGGGGCTTCCAAAATAATCACCATTATGAACTTAGTAATTAGGCTTCATTGAGATTAATGGGGCTTGCATTAAAATTTGTGTATTAGTTGGTGTTAACAGGTTAGTAAATCAGCCTATATAACTTTACTCCTGTGGCAAAAGAAGGTAAGGTAACCAACTCAATACCATAAAAAGCATCAGAAAACAATGAAGGACTTGAACCATGGTTTCTCTGATTGTCAGACCTATAAGTTTTCCCTCTGCTGGGAAGCTCTAATCTATTTTATGGTGTGCCTATAGCCCAGAACATGTTATGGGCTTGAGAAGTTTCTACATTCCCTTTGGAATAGCTTACCTGATGATTTGAGAGCTGAACTTTCCTTACCTAAAGTTAAGTCAAAAAGGCTATTTGTTTTTAACAGCTTTCAGATTAGGTCCCAGCTAGGTCTAGAGAACTGTGAGTTTGAAACATGGCCCTGCCCCTCTGTTCTCTCCTAACTCCCTTTCTTCCCCTCCCTCCATTGTTTCCTATCTTGGTTTAAATGCATTGTATGATTCATTCTTTCATATCTTAAATGGAGTTATTTTCTTAAATTTATGTTGCCTCAGTTTTAATATTATTTTAAATCGCTTTAATCTTCTTTTAGCTAAAGTGATATATCAGGCCTCTAAATAAACATAAACATATCTGAATTGCGTGTCTGAGCCTATAATCTCCCTTAATTACTTGATAGGTCTGAATTTTGTATGTCTTGTATTATGCTGTATGCATAAGAATCTTTACATGGAAACTTGAATGCAAATGTGACCTGTGTTCAGGAGTTCTCCAACCTGGCAACCCTCGGTCCATTTATTTACCATTTCTCCTTTTCATGTTCATATTGCACCCTCTGTTTTCCTTCTTAATGCTACCTCCAGCCCGTCTCCACTTTCAGGATTTCCTTATTCCTCATGTATCAGCTTTATTTTTCACCTCCTTTACTCTCATGTGTTCCCTTCCTGGGCAATGGCAGGTAGAGTAGAAGCAGGCACACTGACTAGAAAGATGGGAATAGAAAGAGAGCAAACAGTCTCAGTCCATGTTAGCTCTTATCACAAGAGAGTATACAGCCTTCTGCTCATGTGTTGTCTGACTTGCTGCAGCTCGGGAAGGTGGAATAAGGAAAAGACCTGCCTTCAGAGGTTGGTGCATGTGGAGGGGCATTTTCAAAAGGGACGTCCAAGTTGCGATTTGGACATCCTTGCAAAACATCCAAATCCGGGGGTGGAGAAAACCGTATTTTTGAAACAAGATGGACGTCCATCTTTCTTTTCGAAAATACTGTCAGGGACATCCAAATACTTAAATTTGGACATCCCTAGACAAGGACGTTTCTGACTTTCGGCGATTTTCGAAACCAAAGACGTCCATGTCAAAAACGTCCTAATGCAAGCCATTTGGGCGTGGGAGAAGCCAACATTTGTAGTGCACTGGTACCCCTGACATGCCAGGACACCAACCAGGCACCCTAGGGGGCACTGCAGTGGATGTCATAAATTGCTCCCAAGTACATAGCTCCCTTACCTTGTGTGCTGAGCCCCCCAAAACCCACAGCTGTACACCATAGCCATTATGGGTGAAGGGGGCACCTAGATGTGGGTACAGTGGGTTTCTGGTGGGTTTTGGAGGGCTCGCTGTTTCCTCCACAAATGTAACAGGTAGGGGGGGTATGGGCCTGGGTCTGCCTGTCTGAAGTTCACTCCAGTACCCACTAAAACTGCTCCCGGGACCTGCATGCACTATCATGGACCTGAGTATGACATCTGTGGGTGGAATAGAGGCTGGCACGTTATATTTTTAAAGATGTTTTTTGAGGGTGGGAGGGGGTTAGTGACCACTGGGGGAGTAACGGGAGGTCATCCCTGATTCTCTCCGGTGGTCATCTGGTCGTTTTGGGCACCTTTTCGTGCCTTAGTCGTAATAAAAACAGGTCCAGGTGAAAACGTCCAAGTGTTCGTCAGGGACGTCCTTGTTTTTTTTCGATTATGGGTCAAGAACATCCAATTGCTAGGCACGGCCAAGTCCCGCCTTCGCTACGCCTCCAACACGCCCCCTTGAAGTTTGGCCGTCCTTGCAATGGAGTGCAGTTGGAGACGTCCTAAATTGGGTTTCGATTATACCAATTTGGACGTCCCTGGGAGGACGTCCATCTTCTGATTTATGTTGAAAGATGGATGTCCTTCTCTTTCGAAAATGGGCCCGATAGTCTACTAATTACTTCCTAACCTTCTGTTCTCTCTGCATTGCCTCTTGCCCTGTCTGTACAGGTTTTGCTACATGTTACCTGATGGAATCACAGCAAAAGCCAGTACAGAAATTTAAAGCTTTGAGGTGATTCACAGTAAATATTGAGTTTGACACTGCTACACTTAAGGGCTTGTTTTACATGTCCCATTTTGTATGCAATATGATATAGTTACTAATAACTGGAGTTAACAGTAAAAAAACCCCCCACATCTTAATGGTAGCTCGTATTGTAACTTCCCCCCTCAGTCACTTATCCAATTTTTAGACATGAAACATTTTAGCATGTCTTTTAACTCCCAGTCCTTGAACTGACATGCTTAATTTTGCAAAATGGAAGAAAGGGAACTGTGGTAATTTCTTCACTCCTTGGCCATCTCCGTTCTTTTTCATTCCTAGAAAGGTAAATGTGCCATTTTGTCATGTGTGTCCTTCCCAACTTGTTTAAACTGCAAATAAACTGTAATTTAATCTATGAAGGAGTTCAATGATAGTTGCTTCAAAATGAATCTGAGACGAAGAAAACAACCAGATTGTCAGCTGGAAGCAATGCCACACTGATAAAGTGGAGCAGATGGTTTTGGGGATGCTGCAGAGACTCTCTCATGTCTTTCCTGTCTACTTTCTTCTTAGATGTCACCAAAAGGTTGAGGAACACTGATTTACTGTAAGTGATATGTGATTTCATAGAAAATGTTTCATTGGAATTCTCATGCATTTATTTACATGTGTACTGACAATAGCATTTCATTTTTTTGTACAATTTCATCTCTTTGTTTACAATTAGTATGCTAGGGGTAAACTAAAATTGGGAATATTTTAGCTTGCAATGATGATTCCGGAAGTTACAATCTGTTAAGAAAAAATATTGTGTTTTCTATCAAGCACAGTGTTAAAGTTCAACACAAAGTGCAACAGGATCAAAGGGCAATGGACTTGAATAGGGCAGTGTAAATAGCTGAGAAAAATTGCTGCATCAGTGTTCGAAGCAGAGAACAAGAGGTGAACACTTCCTATATGAGATCTCTGTTGACCCCTATTTACTTCTATGGTCATGAGGAACATAAAAATCCAATGTCATTTTGTCATAATGACACCTCATGCTGGTGTCCATTATGAAGACCAACACCTGAATAATTTTGCAATAGACACAGATTGCAAAAACTGCTATTTCTTTTTCTAAAAGAACCATTCAATGCAGAGGTCTAGTAATTGTGTTGGTCTTGAGAAAATGGAAGTCTTTGTAGGGCATAATTCAGTATATTGAGAAGCCTTGTACCTGAAATGATTGTCCAAACCTATAACCTGCCTTATTTACTTGTTATGCCTACAGTTTGTAAACCTTATACCATGTCATGTTCCTTTTATGTGTGTGTAAGAATATACCAAAGAAACGCTGAACTAGCTCACCTCTAACAGTTTCTTTTGTTGGTCCTTGAAAAAGTGCCTCTACCTCTAAATCCTTATAAAAAGAGAAGTATGTGAATTTAAAAAAAAATGGTCTTAGTAACCTGCATATAATATAGTGCACATTTGACTGCATTCAGTATATTCAATCTCCTCTGTTGTTATATCTTATTGTGCTCTGATAGAGTAACAACTGTTCAAAATTCTACTGCACAGTTCTCAGTCATAGATATGATAAACACACAGTACAAAAACTGGGTAAAACAATTCTAATATAGTTGTACTAATCATAAATTTGTTCAATTCAACAACTATCAACCTTTACAAATGCATTATAAAGTTACTTTTGTGAAAAGAACAAAGGTTAATTTTTACCTGGAACACAATTATTCCTTATGGGCTAAATAGAGAAGTGAAGTGGCTGAAGGGTTGAAGGGGAGGAGTTTGAAGTATTTGAACCACTGAGAACCCAGAAACAGCCCCATTGCTTCAAGAAAGTTAAGCAACTTCCTGTGTCATACGAGGCTAACGCAAATTCATGGATGACTGGGGAAATTTGGAAGTAGTGGCTAAAGAAGTTAGACACTAGAATGCAGGCACAAAAGCATCAGATTTTGCTGCTTTGTGATAATTGTGCTGCACACAGGGATGATGTCAGGCTGTCTAACGTCAAGGTGGTCTTCCTGCCACCAAACACTACCTCTCTGATCTAACCTATGGATCAGGGCATAATAGCCAATTTCAAACAACATTATCGGGCTCTTGTGCTACGTCGTCTAATGAGTGTTATGGAAGACCAGACTGCCAAGGATAAACGTGCTGTTGAACTGGCTCGTAACCTATCACTGTTGGATTCCCTACATATGCAGAAAGAAGCCTGGAATCATTTTACACAGGAAACCATTGTGAACTGCAACAAGCGGGCAAGCTTTGTTAAGAATGTGCAAATCGCCGAAATCAGAAATGACCAAGTTTAGGGACAACCATCTCTAAGGACAATCAAATTTCAGGATTTGGGCATCCCTGACTGTATTATCGAAACAAAATATGGACATCCATCTTGTTTCAAAAATACGGGTTTCCCCGCCCCTGGATGAGGACATTTTGTGAGGACGTCCTCATCAAAACTTGGATGTCCCTTTTGAAAATGCCCCTCTTAGTGATCATGAATTCTGATACCTCATTAACCCCCTGTTTATTAAGCCATGCTAGCAGCTGCAGCGCAGCTTAGTAAACAGGGAGGTAAGCATTAATAAAATGGTCCCTAAATTCCCAATAACATGGGTTAATCTGGCTTAGTAAGTATACTATTTTGTAAGGAATCTGGCTGTGTAGGACTTTAAGTTCCATGGGGCCAGTATTCAATGGGATTTAAGTAGGCAGGAAAGGCTTCTACACACTTAGACTCCACTCAGGATCAAGTTTAATGCTTTGTTTTTGGTTTAAAGGGATGTTCATTAGAAGACACTACAGCATCTAATGGATGTTCTTTTTCATTATGTTCCATGTAGACAATTGTAATTTTTTGAGCAACAATTGTTGAGTCTTCCAAGCAGAGAATTTTTTCTGTATTTTGATCTGTACTTGAGGAATATGTTACCTTTATTGATTAAAGAAGAGGTTGAGATTCTGTAAACTTGTTCAATGGTGTATTTTTACCATGATTGAATGAGGAGTATGGATCTGTGTAAATAGAGTGACAAAAATAAATATTTTCCTGCCTGGGGTGGGGTCTCCGATGAGTGATACTGGTTCCGAATTAGGTCAGGGAACTCCCAGTCTGATTCAGGGCCTGGGTTGGCTATGGATCATTAAGATCCATTTTGTGTCTGAAGAAGGTCTGAGAATTGCAGGGTCTTCAGGCACGGCAGGCAAAACTGACCATGATGGTGCGCTTGCCTTGCAGCAAGTGGGGTGCAGTCAAGAGAAGAGTGGCTGGATTGGGGCCTGGGTGCCAGAGCTCTGGTGCATGCAATTTTTTTGTGCATGTGCAATTGCACAATCAGAGCTGTAGTAGGCCCAAACAAAGGGGCCCTTTTACAAAGCGGCGGTAAAGCTATTGCCACTTTGTTGCACGCCAATCCGGCACTATAGTCAGCTCACTGTGGGAGCCAGCAATAGTGTTACCCCCACCACATGCCATTTCTAGATAACTGGAAATTATTTTTTATTTTTTTCTGCTGGGGGCTTACATGGCGATAATCGGGCAGCGTCATGCACTGCCCGGTTACCACTGGGTTAGTGCGGGAGCTCCTACCACATCCTAAATAGGAGGCGTTAAAGGCTCCCCTATGAAATGGCCACACAGCAAGTATATACTTACCACATAGCCATTTCCTTTTTTCACAAAATCTCCACTGCAGTAAAAGGGGCCACAGTGTGCAGCAAATCCATGAACTGAGAACACCACAGGGCCCTTTTTAGCGCAGAGTAGTAAAATGGCCCCTAAAGTCAGGGCCTCAATTTTAATCCTTGCTCAGTGAGTTCCCGCATCAAGTTGCGGGTACCTCCCAGTAGTATTGAAAGTTCATCCAGATCACATTGGAGGTCAGGGACAGCCAGTGGATTATCTGAAGAGCCAGGTAAGAGGTCCTTTGGGCCTCCTGTTTATTTATTTATTTTATTTTAAAATGTGTTTTGGGGTTTATGAGTGCTGAGGCTCCAAGGATTGTTTTACAGTTTTTATTTTTGATGGTCAGGGAGGTGAGTCATGGGGGTCTAGAATGCATATGATTTCATTCTAAAGTTAGAAGTGGGTATTTTGGTTGCAAGGGGTTGTCACTCTTTAAAACTTATGTTTTGGAATTGTATCAGTTACAGTCATAAGGAAAGAATTTATTGTAATTTCCTATGTGGCCGTTAAGAGGTTCCAATTTGATTTGAAGGAAAATGTATGATCAAGAAAAATGTAATACTGTGGAGATTTTGGTATGAGGGTGATATGAGAGGGTAGTGAATTTGGTAGTGTTTCACATTAATTTTGCAGTAAAACTATGAAAATGACATTTTAACTATTATAGTCAATGGAAATTCAGAGTTCAAAATGGAGCTGAGTAGTATAAACTGAATTCAATGATTCTTATTAAAACTGTACATTTTATAAGCTGAGTGCTGATTGGCTGATGGGCAGTTGAATGACACTGGTGAGGTCCTGTTTTCACAGCAATGGCTTAGGTACTTGGGTAGCAGTTAGGTGCTAGCTTTGGGACAGAGAGGTTGCTGCTGGGTGTGGCTGGAAGAAAGTATGAAGAGAGAAACTCGTAATTTTGTTGACTCTATGGTATTGGTCAGGAATAGTTTGACACAGGTTTAGTGGAAATTTTCTCAGGGTTTTGTGGAATTTTAGGAGGGTTTTTTTTAGTTTGTTTGTTTTTACTTTGTAGAAAAAGCCTATGAAGTATAGGTTTAAGTCCCAAACAGAAACTGGTCTTCAGTCAAGTTAAGCTTTTGCCGGTAAGAGGACAAGTTTTAGCAAATTCTGCTTGATTTCTTTTTGAGTGAGAGGTCCAGAATTTCAAAGTGCTGAGCAGTGTTTAGCAGAAACAATGTGATCAAAAGTAAATTGTGTGTGATGTGGAGGGCAAACAAAAAAGCATGGGTCACGAGGCCAATTTTCGTTGAGTGGATGAATGAAGTGTTTGGCCCAAGTGTGAAAAAATACCTCCAGGATAATCATTTGCCCCTTAAGTGCCTCCTGTTAATGGACAATGCTCTTGCATATCCTCCAGGTTTGGAAGATGCATTGTTGAAGCAGTTCAGTTTTATCACTGTGAAGTTCTTGTCCCCTAATACCACACCACTCATCCAGCTCATGGACCAGAATGTCATTTCCAATTTCAAGAAACCGTGCACAAAAGCATTGTTTCAAAGGTGCTTTGAGGTGATATCAGATACAGAATTGTCCTTAAGAGAGTTCTGGAAAAACCATTTCAACATTCTCAACTGCATTAGCCTCATAGATAAGGCTTGGCAGGGAGTGACATCCAGGACGATGAACTGTGGCTGGAAGAAATTATGCCCAGGATGTGTGCATGAGAGAGATTTAGAAGGCTTAGAGCCTTCACCTGATGACCCTACACATGTGGTGCAGTCAATTGTTTATTTGGGGAAGTCCATGGGTTTGGAGGTGAGTGGTGAGGATGTGGAAGAGTTGGTGGATGACCACAGTGAAGAACTCACCACTGAAGAGCTGCAAGACCTTCACCTAGAAGTGCAACAGACGGCATATGAAGAAGTTGCTTCGGATAAGGAGGAAGAGACAGGGGAGAATGTGCCTTCTTCAGAGATTAAGGACATCTTCTCCATGTGGAGTAAAGTACAGGTGTTTGTGGAGAAAGATCACCCAGACAAAGCTGTTGCAGGCCGTGTCTGCAACTTGTTTAATGATAATGTCTTGCCCCATTTTAGGCAAATCTTAAAGAGGCGGCAGAAACAAACCTCTTTGTACAGCTTTCTTGTGCGACATGGGTCCACTGACTCTGAAGCTGGTCCTAGTGGTGCCAAGAAGGGAAGTGACCCCAGATAGTGACTTGATACCTAGGGTCCTTATGGAGGGGGATTCCCCTTCCAAACAATAATAATCAGCACCTCTCTCTCCGTCTTCCATACGCCAAGAAGAGTCTTCAGAAAGGTAAATGCCATCTTAAATGTTCATTTATTCTTTAGTCTTTTGTATTTATTTTTTTTTTAATTTCTTGTTGCCTCGGTTTTCGTTGGTTTCGGATTTCGTCAATTATTTTTGAACGGATTATCGATGAAAACCGAGGTTTTACTGTAGTTCAGATTGCCAGAGAGTCCAGATAGAGACAAAATAAAACCTGGTCCTGATTAAAAATGTTTGCACCTAAAAGTTTAAGTTGCAGGGACAAGGGATGTGTGCAATCCTTCATTTAGTCCAGAAGGGTCACTATTTAACTGGGTGAGAAAACCTAGGGTCTCATGCTTATTCTTTTATTTCTGCTGGGTAGCCTGCTACAAATAGATTCCTGACAAGACTGCACACACAACAACATTTTTTTGTTTATTTGGTTGAGAAAGGCAGTAGGTTATCATCTAATGTTGAAGATCCTGCTGGTTTCCGGTCCTGATCCTGTCTTCTGTGGTCCTGGTTCCTGTTCCACGAGTAAGGAGGCTAGACAATGTCAAGCAAGAGCTGTGAAGAGATTTTTTTTATTATATGCACATCATTTTGTTTTGTTTTTCCACATTTTTCCCTTTGGGACATTATTTTAAAAATAGAACACATTTCAAGCTGAGTACTCAAGCTGGGAAACTGGACGATTGATTGGGTACTTACTAGAAGTTGGGTGGGGGTCCACATTGCCTCTCGCTGAGTCAAGCTGAAAAACAACAAGAAGGAAAAAATAATTGTACAGAAAAAAATATATTCTACAGGGTAAATGGGAAATACAGGAGTAGGAAAAAAAGTTAAAATGCACTTATCTGATTCCTGCTCATTGGTTCTGTACTGTTGCAATCCTTAGTTAGACTTGGGAATCCTCTAGAAAACATTAGGCATTTCAAAACATAGCTGTAAATTCAAGCAAAAGGATTTAAAGATTGTTTGTTTGTTTATTAATGTTTTAGAACTGTTGGGGCCTCGTTTATCAAATTGAGCTAATGAGTCCCGCTCAGCAATGCCGATGGAGCCCATTTAAATTGAATGGGCTTTGTCGGCATTACTGCACCAGGAGCCACTGGCATGGCTTGACAAAAGAGGCCCTTAGCATTTTGTATTAATTTGACCTGTCCCTTGCATGTATCAGTGCTTAATCCACACAGTGTAACTGAGATAGAGTGTGTGTTTAGTTGGATACTTGCACAGTGAGCTGAACTCCAGCATCAGACTGTGAAATCATTCCTAAGCTGGTCTGGCCTATCCTTGGTTTACTGAAGCTCAATTTGCTCTGTCTGGTTGTGAAGGAGAGTGGATGCTAATACTGTGAACTAAACTCCAGCCATGTGCACCGCTTTAGTTATGGAATCAGTACACGTAGGTCAGCAGTAGGGAAAATAATTGTTTAGTTTTCTCTAGCTATATAGCCCACAGTGTTTCTAAAATAAAAGCCACTATTGAAAGTTCTATTGACAGAGAGAGGGAGACAGGGTTTATTTGCCTTTAAGTTTATTTAAGCTAAGAGTTCTTGAGAAGGCTTCGCTGGATGGCATTGGGCCCCACCATCCAAGAAAGACCAAAGCCCAATTCAAGAAAGCCTTCAGTTAAGTGACTTCAGCATTGCATCACAAGACTTTATTTAGAGCTAAGAGGTGATGCACATACCTTATTCCATGTCCTAGGGTTGGATATACATTTACCTGAAAGGAAAACAAAGACATAATGAATCGATTCCCTGGAAAAAAATTTAAAGTACATTAAACCAAATGTTGAAAGCTGAGGTTAACAAAGTTAAGGTATTTATCTGATTGTTATGTACATTGAAAGTTTCAATCACACAAAGTTGTTTGATTCTGTGTCTTGAATATATGACTCCTGGTAATTTGTGGGAAGAAGAAAACATTATTGTTAGAAGTTATCCCAGTGAATTGCAATTAACTCATCTTGAGCACTTTAGTAGAAACTGATTTTAATATAGCTGTGAATTTTAACCTGGTTTTACAACTAAATTTTAAACATTCATTTGAACTTCTTTTAAAGTTTTATATGCAATAAAGTTTTTAAAACAACTGTGAATCTGGTCTCAATGTTGCACTTTAATGCTAACTTCTTAGCATCAAAGTTGTAAAAGGTGCATTTTTTCTCCATACTCTCTTTTGTAAACTCCCTAAGTGGGAAACCCAAACACTGTGACATAGCAATGGATGCAACTAGGGCTACTGCAAGGAAAATAATAAAATCACAGCCACAAGATCTGTTACCCTAAATATGGAAACACTAAAGAGAACCACTTTCTTCTCTCTTGTCAAGTCACCACAGATACACCGCCCAACTATGTAAAAGCCTAGAAAGACCAACAGTAATCATTATAGGGCCTTTTACCAAGCTGTGCTAAAAAGTGGCTGATGCTGTTGTAAGTGCGTGGGTTTTCCATATGCTATGACTACTTTTAGTGTGGCAGTAAAATGGCCATATTTCTTTAATGACCACATGTTAATTTCCCAATTAGTGCATGGCCATTACCATGAGAGCTTTTGCCAACACCTATTTTCTGGTGCTAAGGGCTTCTGTGCTAACCCCATGGTAATCAGACAGCATGTGGCAATGTACCCACACTACCTGATTAGTGCAGGGCATGCCAAATTTCCGCCCATAGCCATGCCTCCCACGCTGAAAAGTAAAATATATATTTCAGCAGGGGACCAGCGCATGCTGATGGGCACACTACCACAGGATGCCTCAGCACATCCCATGGCAATGCTTTTGGTAGGTACGCGCCAAGAAGCCTAGCACACCTTAGTAAACAGGCCCCTATGTTTGTTGAAAGTTCCCAAAGTAACATAGTAACATAGTAGATGACGGCAGAAAAAGACCTGCATGGTCCATCCAGTCTGCCCAACAAGATAAACTCATATGTGTATACCTTACCTTGATTTGTACCTGCCTTTTTCAGGGCACAGACCGTACAAGTCTGCCCAGCAGTATTTCCCGCCTCCCAACCACCAGTCCCGCCTCCCATCACCAGCTCTGGCACAGACCGTAGAAGTCTGCCCTCCAATATCCTCGCCTCCCAACCACCAACCTCTCTTGCCCCACCTACTCCGCCACCCAATTTTGGCTAAGCTTCTGAGGATCCATTCCTACTGCACAGGATTCCTTTATGCATATCCCACGCATGTTTGAATTCCATTACCGTTTTCATCTCCACCACCTCCTGTGGGAGGGCATTCCAAGCATCCACCACCCTCTCCGTGAAAAAATACTTCCTGACATCTTTTTTGAGTCTGCTCCCCTTCAATATCATTTCATGTCCTCTCGTTCTACCGCCTTCCCATCTCCGGAAAAGATTTTTTTGCGGATTAATACCTTTCAAGTATTTGAACGTCTGTATCATATTACCCCTGTTCCTCCTTTCCTCCAGGGTATAAATGTTCAGGTCAGCAAGTCTTTGCTCATACGTCTTGGAACCCAAATCCCATACCATTCTTGTAGCTTTTCTTTGCACCGCTTGCATTTTTTTAACATCCTTCGCAAGGTACGACCTCCAAAACTGAACACAATACTCCAGGTGGGGCCTCACCAACGACTTGTACAGGGCATCAACACTTCCTTTCTTCTGCTGATCACACCTCTCTCTACACAGCCTAGCAACCTTCTCGCTAAGGCCACCGCCTTGTCACACTGTTTCGTCGCCTTCAGATCCTCAGATACTATCACCCCAAGATCCCTCTCCCCCTCAGTACCTATCAGACTCTCCCCGCCTAACACATAAGTCTCTCGTGGGTTTCTACTCCCTAAATGCATCACTTTGCATTTCTTCGCATTGAATTTTAATTGCCAAACCTTAGACCATTCTTCTAGCTTCCTCAGATCCCTTTTCATGCTTTCCACTCCCTCCTGGGTGTCACCTCTGTTGCAAATCTTAGTATCATCCGCAAATAGGCAAACTTTACCTTCTAACCCTTCGGCAATGTCACTCACAAATATATTGAACAGAATCGACCCCAGCACTGATCCCTGAGGCACTCCACTACTCACCTTTCCCTCCTCCGAGCGAACTCCATTTACCACCACCCTCTGTCGTCTGTCCGTCAACCAGTTCCTAATCCAGTTCACCACTTCGGGACCTATCTTCAGCCCATCTAGTTTATTTAAGAGCCTCCTGTGGGGAACCGTGTCAAAAGCTTTGCTAAAATCTAAGTAGATTACGTCTATAGCACGTCGATGATTCAATTCTCCAGTTACCCAATCAAAGAATTCAATGAGATTCGTTTGGCACGATTTCCCTCTGGTAAAACCATGTTGTCTCGGATCTTGCAACTTATTGGCTTCTAGGAAATTCACTATCCTTTCCTTCAGCATGGCTTCCATTACTTTTCCAATAACCGAAGTGAGGCTTACCGGCCTGTAGTTTCCAGCTTCTTCCCTATCACCACTTTTGTGAAGAGGGACCACCTCCACCGTTCTCCAGTCCCTCGGAACCTCTCCTGTCTCCAAGGATTTATTAAACAAATCTTTAAGAGGACCCACCAGAACCTCTCTGAGCTCCCTCAATATTCTGGGGTGGATCCCGTCCGGTCCCATGGCTTTGTCCACCTTTAGCTTTCCAAGTTGTTGATACACACTCTCTTCCATGAACGGTGCTATATCCATTCCATTCTCAGGTGTACTTTTGCCAGTCCCTCGTGGTCCTTCTCCAGGATTTTCTTCAGTGAAAACCGAACAAAAGTATCTATTTAGCAAATTGGCTTTTCTTCATCATTATCTACATAGCGGTTCGCTGTATCTTTTAGTCTCACAATTCCCTTTTTAGTCATTCTTCTTTCACTAATATACCTGAAGAAATTTTTGTCGCCCCTCCTTACATTTCTAGCCATTTGTTCTTCCGCTTGCGCCTTCGCCAGACGTACTTCTCTCTTGGCTTTTTTCAGTTTCATCCGGTATTCCTCCCCGTGTTCCTCTTCTTGAGATTTTCTATATTTCTGGAACGCTAACTCTTTAGCCTTTATTTTCTCAGCCACTTGCTTGGAGAACCATATCGGTTTCCTTTTTCTCTTGCTTTTATTTACTCTCCTTACATAAAGGTCTGTGGCCCTATTTATTACCAATAAGACCAGTGAAACAATTTTGTCTCTGATGCATTTCACAGTCACCAATGTGCATTTAAATATTCAGCCATGAATAGTTAACATTGCATTTTTTTCCATCTGTAGCTCTTGAAGATCATCTCATAGTTTCCCAGGGTTTTCAAAATTGTAGATGCATTATGGATAGTTACCCACATCTGCAAGGGAAAACATGCCATAACAAGCTTCCAGTTTCTTTAGTGGCTCCCTTAACAACACCACAATTATCTTTCCTTCGTATAAAACTGGTACCTTGAGTTTGGCTTTTTGCAAAATTGATAGTACCTGACAATATTTCAGAATGTATATGGCCACATGCAGTGGATTTTTGCTAGTAGCCACTCTATGCAAGGGGGTAGGTTACACCCTTCTGTTTCAAAGGGCAGTTTGAGCAGTATGTCCAAAAGCTTAGGCAAGCTTAAAACAAATCGGAGAAAACTTTTCTTCACTCAACGCATAATTAAACTCTGGAATTCGTTGCTGGAGAACATGGTGAAGGCGGTTAGCTTAGCAGAGTTTGAAAGGGGGTTAGACGGTTTCCTAAAGGATAAGTGCATAAACCACTATTAAATGGACTTGGGAAACCTCCACAATTCCAGGAATAACATGTATAGAATGTTTGTACGTTTGGGAAGCTTGCCAGGTGCGCTTGGCCTGGATTGGCCACTGTCGTGGACAGGATGCTGGGCTCGATGGACCCTTGGTCTTTTCCCAGTGTGGCATTACTTATGTACTTAAGAAGGTCTGCATGAAAGAAACAAGAGTCCAGCCATTCAATACCTTCTGGCAATCTGAGGATACATACTTCATTTTTTTTTAATTTTATTTTTTAATTATTGTTTATGTCCTCAAGGCTGCATTCTAAGATAGGATGACCTGAACTTCCTTCTGCAAGGGTTTAAAAAGTACATCAACAATTGACCCTTTGCTCCCACTTGCATTTCTGATTGAGAACCATTGCAAATGTGCTCTGCAGCATACCCATTTCTCCTTTCTATCCACTCCTGTGTTGGGTTCTCCATAATATCTTTTAGTTGTAAGAGCTCAGAAAGCAAAGTCTGCAGTGTAATCTCCAACTCTTTGGGCCTGCCTGATGAATGTGGATGGCAGGTTCTATTTGGTTCACTTCATTCTTTGTGAGCTAGTACTAGAGAAATCCAGCTTACCAAAACTCATTGCAGAGAACTTTATATCAACTATAAAGCACAGTCCCAGTGGTTAATCAGAGTTTAGTAGAGAACAGTTTCTTTCAGAGTCGCATGAGGAGCCTGTGTTTTAGGTAGCCATCTTGTGCTCTGCTCTTTAGCGACCCCTTTGCTGTGACCATTCTGACTTGTAGCACTTCCCTCAGAATCATGACGCATGCATCCCTCATTCTTTTCCTGAATTGAGTGAAATACTCACATACATTTTAACAGCGCAGATGATCATTTTGCTCATCTACTCTAGCCTGTTCTTGTGTACCCTCTGGTAAGTATATTTCCCATTTCCTAAGAACAGTATTTCATGCACCAAAATTTGGTGGTGTGACCCTTAGTGGTTGAACCACAAACCTGCTACTAGGCGTAATCAGCACAGTTTTCATGCTGGCAGCCGATGAGGCAGAAGCAACTGGAAGTAGATCCTTTCTGGCTATTAGACAATGGGGAACCCTGGCACCCAGTCATAATAGCCCCGACAAAATAGCCTTGTAACAAAATAATCCTTTACATTTCACACCCTAACAAAATAGCCCTTGACAAAATGACCCCGCCCACAAAAAAACCCATGACAAAATAGCCCCTAAACAAAACAACCCCCTAAGAAAAAATAACACATCACAAAAAATATAATAAACTACAACTGAAATCTTCACTGATAAACAGGCCCACTTTTGAAAGAGATGGACATCCAAAAATTGACATAAATCGGCACTTGGATGTCCATCTCTCAGAGACATCCAAATCAGTATAATCAAAACCAGATTTTGGAAGTCTCTATCAGAAGTCTGTCGCAAGGATGTCCAAACCTGAAGGGGGCGTATCGGAGGCATGGTGGAGGCAGGACCTGGGCTTTCCTAAGACTTGGATGTCTTTGAGCCATAATGGAAAAAAGCAAAGACGTCCATGACTAAAACTTGGACGTTTTCACCTGGACCTGTTTTTATTACGAATAAGGCACAAAAAGGTGCCCGACATAACTAGATGACCACTGGAGGGAATTGGTGATTACCTACCGTTACTCCCCCAGTGGTCACTAACCCCCTCCCACCCTCAAAAAACATCTGTAAAAATATTAGTTGCCAGCCTCTATGCCAGCCTCAGATGTCATAATCAGCTCCATGTCAGCACATGCAGGTCCCTGGAGTAGTTTCATAGTAGGTGCAGTGCACTTCTGACAGGTGGACCCAAGCCCATATCCCCCCCCCACCTGTTACATTTGGGAAGGAAACAGCAACCCCTCCAAAACCCACCAGAAACCCCCTGTAGCCACATACAGAGTGGGGTATAAATGTTCATAAATAAATAAATAAATTTAGGTGCCCTCTTCACCCGTAAGGGCTATGGTAGTGGTGTACAGTTGGGTGTAACGGGGGCATAGCACACAAGGTAAGGGAGTTGTGTACCTGGGAGCATTTTATGAAGTCCACTGCGGTGCCCCCTAGGATGCCCGATTGCCATCCTGGCATGTCAGGGGGACCAGTGTACTACAAATGCTGGCTCCTCCCATGTCCAAATGGTTTACATTTGGACGTTTTAGACTTGGACGTCTTTGGTTTCAAAAATCACCGAAAATCAAAGACGTCCAAATCTAAGGACGTCCATGGTATTTTCGAAACCAAAGATGCACGTCCATCTTTTTTCGAAAATGACCTTCTCCCCGCATCCAAATTTAGACGTTTTACAAAGACGTCCAAATTCCAACTTAGCTGTTTCTTTCGAAAATGCCCCTCAAAGACTCCTACCAGCATTCAATTGCATAAAGCATATATAAATAAATAAAATTCTATAGCTACAAACTGGTTTTCATGGTCTGCTCTGCTATTTAAAGAAACTATTCTTCCATCAACGTGCTAATTAAAAAAAACCCAATATTGTCATCATTTTCATAGTCTTACCAACCTTATCTTGTTTGGCAAGGTAAGATTATTAGGAAAAAAATGCAGTCCCATATTCTGGGCAGTCTGATCGGGCCCTTTTGTCAGGGTGCTAACTTGTCAAGGGTTATATTGTGGGCTGGCCATTTTGACAGTGGCTGTTATGTCAGCGACTATTATGTCGGGAGCTTTTTTTGTCAGGGCTTTTTTGTTAGGGCCATTTTGTCGGGGCTATTTTGACTAGGTACTGGGAACCCCTTGTGTCACGAGGTTCATAGATTGGGCAAGTGGAGAGAGGGGAGGTTGGCATTTATGCTCAAGGGACAGACCGAAGGTCCATCAAGCCCAGCATCCTGTTTCCAACAGTGGCCAATCCAGGTCACAAGTACCTGGCAAGATCCCCAAACAGAAATAAACAGTGGATTTTCCTCAAGTTCATTTTAATAATGGTCTATGGAATTTTCTTTTAGGAAGCCATCCAAATCTTTTTTTAAATCCCGCTAAGCTAACTGCTTTTACTACATTCTCTGGCAATGAATTCTAAAGTTTAATTATAGGTTGTTTGTTTATTTATATATTTATTCACAATGGCCCATTAAAAAGGGTCCTTAGAAGCATAAAGTCATATAATAGTGGCCCAAAATTCCCAATGAAGAAAATACCAGCTCAGAGATGATGTAATCTTTCTGAGAATTGTGCAGCTTGTGAGGTAAAAGGCAAGTTGTGTTATTCAATTTGCACTATAATGAGATGCTTTTCATAAATTGGTTTGCTTTGAGGGGCATAATCGAAAGGGACACCCATGTTTTCCTGAGGACGTCCTCGCAGGATGTCCCAGCGAAGGGGCGGGGAAACCTGTATTATCGAAATAAGATGGGCGTCCATCTTTCGTTTCGATAATATGGTCAGGGATGTCCAAATCTTGGCATTTAGGTCATCCCTAGAGATGGTCGTCCTTAGACCTGATCGTTTCTGATTTTCGGCGCTAATGGAAACTAAGGACGCCCATCTCAGAAACGACCAAATCCAAGCACTTTGGTTGTGGGAGGAGCCAGCATTCATAGTGCACTGGTCCCCCTGACATGCCAGAACACCAACCGCGCACCCTAGGGGGCACTGCAGTGGACTTCATAAAAAGCTCCCAGGTACATAGCTCCCTTACCTTGCGTGCTGAGACCCCAACCCCCCCTCCCAAAAAACATCCACTACCACAACTGTGCACCACTACCATAGCCCTTATGGGTGAAGGAGGGCACCTAGATGTGGGTACAGTGTGTTTCTGGTGGGTTTTGGAGGGCTCACATTTACCACCACAAACGTAACAGGTGGGGTCCGCCTGCCTGAAGTGCACTGCACCCACTAAAACTGCTCCAGGGACCTGCATACTGCTGCGATGGACCTGAGTATGACATTTGAGGCTGGCATAGAGGCTGGCACAAAATATTTTTAAATTTGTTTTTTTAGGGTGGGAGGGGGTTAGTGACCACTGGGGGAGTAAGGAGAGGTCATCCCCGATTCCCTTCGGTGGTCATCTGGTCATTTCGGGCACCTTTTTGTGCCTTGGTCGTAAGAAAAACTGGACCAGGTAAAGTCGTCCAAATGCTCGTCAGGGACTCCCTTTTTTTCCCATTATGGGTTGAGGATGCCCATGTGTTAGGCACACCCAATCCCGCCTTCGCTACGCCTCCAACACGCCCCTGAGAACTTTGGTCATCCCCGTGATGGAAAGCAATTGGGGATGCCTAAAATCGGCTTTTCGATTATGCCGATTTGGGAGACCCTGTGAGAAAGACGCCCATCTTCCAATTTGTGTCAAAAGATGGGCGTCCTTCTCTTTCGAAAATAAGCCTGTTTGTATCTCATTACTAGTTAGCTAACATTGCACCACCAAAACTTCTGTTAAAGCCAAGTTATACACAATTTTGCCATTTAACATGCTTTAGTCCTTTAACACACATTATTAACTGCTCCTGATGTGTCTTTATAAAATTGTCTCATAGGATAAACCCCACTAGTGCATAATTCATTTTTACTAATTTACACATGTTTGTGCATGTATCCAACTTATTTTTTTTAGATTTTGCTCAACCTTTTTCAGTGGTAGTGTATTCAGGTACACTGGTGCATGTATCCAATTTATTTTTTTTAGATTTTGTTCATACCTTTTCACTAGAAGTAGCTCAAGGTGAGTTGCATTCAGGCACGCTGGGTATTTCCCTGGCCCTGGAGGGCTCACAATCTAAGTTTGCACCTGAGGCAAAGCAGAATTAAATGACTTGCCCAAGATCACAAGGAGCAGCAGTGGGATTTGAACTGGACACCTCTGCATGCTAAGACCAGTGCTCTAACCACAAGGCCATAAAGGTGCCCTCTATATAGCTGATTTTCTCCTGATCTGCATGAACTACATTCCCAAGAATGACCAAACAGAGACCATGTAAAAAGTGCATATGCTTTTCTCAAGATGCATATTCATATGTATGTATGTATACTTACATAGTACAATTTTATAAGATCCAGTTTTTGCATTCAAATCTTGATTTACATGCAGAAAATGCATGAAAAACTATGTGTGTCAGAAATGTGCTGTAATTTGTGTGTTTCATATTTCCTATCCAACACAAAATACAATGAAAAGTAATTTCAGTTCTGCTGTTTTACCACACAAACAGAGGATCTCTAAGGAAGAGGAAGGGGTTGTAGAGCTTAGTAGTTGGTGTGGATGAGCAAATTTTGGATAAGGGATTGGCTTATATATGCCATCATTTTTCTTTGTTTCAATTTTAGAATGCTGTTAAACCATGTAACATATGCTAATTTGACATAAAAATGAAACAAAGAAATGAAATGAGATAAAGAGAAAATGAAACAATAGATTTTTATTGGTAGCTCTAATATATGTTAGTTTCCAGTATAGACTAATATAATAAAAATGTCAGGTTTGGTATAGTTTTTTGTTAAGGTGGACTGCTTGTGCCCTTTTTTGTTCCTGTGGCTCACTGGAATGTAGCAGTTGTCTGCCCCATGAGAAAGCGGTTCATAACCTCCTCTTCTGGTTCAATTAGGTGTCCTAAAATCATATTTTGTCATTGTTTATTGTAATTATGCAATGCATGATAACTAAATAGACCAAAGTGGCCACTGAGGGGTTCATTACAGTGTCACTGAAAGCTAGGACCAGATGGCAACCGAAGGAAATGCTAGAGAAGGTCTTAACTTAAACAATAAAACATGTTTATTAACGTGTTAGCTGAGAACAAGTACATAGTAAAAACAAAAAAAAGCAATAAAATTGTAGACCTTAAGGGACATATTTAAAGATCAGGAAAAGGAGTCACTGTGCTTTTTGAAGAAGGTTTTCTTGTGCATGCTTTTTTTTTTTTAATTATTTCCTAACCCAGAATTTATTTTATTGCAATTTATGTACTCATGCCATTATTAAAGCTCAGAGTGAGTTACCAACAATATTTTATCTTAAATTATAAAACATGTGGAGGGGCATTTTCAATATGAAGTTCAAATGTTGAAATAAATGTTTACTGGAAAACGTTTAAAAATGTGAGTCCATAAATAAATGTTTTCCAATATTCGGAAATATACAAGGAAAATATTAAGAAAGAGGAGGCACTGCAAACATCATAGATGTTTTAAGACAAATGTCTCTGCCAATCAGAAATTCACTACACAAAACAGGCAATGACAGAAACTGTATCCGCTTTGAGAAAAAGCCTGAGGCAATGGCAGTAGGTTCCCTCCACATGACAAACATGCTTATTATATACCTCCTGAACATGGAGGAATATGCCAGAGTGCCTGGTCCTCTCTCTGCTCAGGGAACCTAATCTTTCTGTGCCAGAGACAGAGCTCCTCATCCTCCTGTGTCTCAGACACAGGAGAGAAATTTTCAAATGCCACCACCACAACCACCACCACCACCACCACCACACAATGTCGCTATGATTGCATGGAGATCCATTAGAGGCAGCCTGGAAAGGTGAGTGTGAAGCAGTGCCTCTCAGGATCACAGCACCACTCATGTACAAGCAGCATACACAGGCATGATCACATACAGTGAGGTCCTTTTGTTGCAATAGATTTTATTGAATTTTTCATAAATAATAATAATAATAATAATAAAGCATTGGTGAAATCAGAATGTGCAGAAAATCAAATGACAAGTAATTATTGGTCACCCTCCACTAAACATTCAATATTGAAACTGCACATATCTGGACCCCCCCCCCCCCCCCCCCCAGCGCTAGCATCCTGTCCCACACCTACATTGTGAGGGAAACAATTTCAGCAGCTCACTAAAAACCTTTGAGCCACTCAAAGGCATGCCCGCTTTACCCCACTTCCCACCCCTACCCCCCAATAACAGTGCACATGCTCCACAGAAAAGTTACCATGCCATCCTTTGTCCCCATGATTACCTCAGCTCATACTACAACTGTGCCAATGTATTCCATTCCCACCCCCTCAAACCCCTCCCAATCTGGCTGTAGCTATCTTTCACAGGCTATGTGAGGAGCCAAAGCTGACATATTCCAATTAATAAAATATTTTTCTACCTTTGTTGTCTAAACATTTATTTCTTCATTTGATTTGGTCCCAGTGTTTCTTTTCTGCTTTTTATTTTTAAATATCTTGCCAGAATTTCCTGTCCGCTTGACAAGTCTTCTTACTCCATGTCCCTCTCCCATCTTCTCTCTGTATCTTTATTTGCCCTATTCAACATTTCTCCTCACATGTTCCTTATCTGCCTTTTTAGTGTCCCTACCCCTGCCTTCTCAGTGTCCCTACCCCACCCTTGTCAAACATTGCCCCTCTGTGTCCCTATCCTATACTCTCTCTTTGTCCAGCATCTTTTCTCGGTGTCCCTTGTCCAACATATCTCTTTTCTCCCCTCCTCCTACACATGCTCAAACCTGGGCTCGCATCTCTCCCTTTCTCTCCCCTGTCCCCTGTGCAGTCCAGCATTTTTCTCTGTCTCTCTCCCTGCCTCCCTCCTTCCATAGGTCCAGTATCTCACCATCTCTCTTTTCCCTCCACTTTCCCCTTCCTCCACTGTGGGTCTAGCATTTTTCACCCTCTCTGGTCCGGTCTCTTACTTTCTTCCCGCTACCCACCCCCAGAGTCCAGCATCTCTTCCCTTGCTTTCCCGTCACCTCCTGGTCTGGTATCTCTCCTCTCACCAATCTCCTCCCTCTTCCCATGGGATCAGCAGTGAGCCACAGGCAGCACTGAAGGCACGCTGCTTCTGGATGCCCCAGTCCATCTCACTGCTTGATCCTGCCTTTTCCAAGTCATCTTCCTATGAATGGGACTAAGCAGCGAGACAGACTGAGGCAGCCGGAAGCAAAATGCCTTCAATGCTGCCCCGTGGCTCACTGCTAATTGAAAGGGCCATGGGAAGAGGGAGGAGAGACGTTACCAGCAGAAGGGAAGAAAGGAAAGAAGGGACAGCTCAGTTGCCTGACCGTGGGGACAGGGAGTGGGGAGCTGAGTCAGCAAAAAATAAATGCCTTTTGAGGTGATGGTTTTAAGGGTCAGCCAGCAGCTGGCCTGGCTACTGCAAAACTGGGCAGGCCATCTGGATACTGGCCAGTTGGCAACTCTACAGAGGAGTCAACGGAGGGCACTGGGCCAGCAGAAGAGCCCACTAAAGACATTAGCCAGGAGCCACCTTCAGGGGAGGAGGAAGACCAATTACTGATTGAACCCACACACCCCGTCCGGATATGCCAGATGCCCCTGTAGAGGCTGAGGAACCAGAAGAACCATAGCTGGTATGTAGAGAATCCTCCCACCACAGGCAGCAGGTTGTGTGGCTGAACAACAAACTCCTGGCCCAAAATGTGCAGCTGGCTGACTACTGGCACCAGAAGCTACAGCTGCTGCATGAGGAGGTTCAGGTTCAGCATACAGGCTCCATGTCCAAGATGACTGCCTGCAGGTGCTGCATAATATGCATGCTTCTGCCCCCTCACAGGATCGGGATGTGCGAGGATGGCAAAATCAAAACTTTTTGGACGTCCCTCCCTCCAGCATGTTTAGCTGATACTGGTAACAGCTAAACACGCTGTGATTGGCTGAGAGAGACCTGGAGGGAGGGACGTCCAAAAAGTTTTGATTTGGCCGTCCTCGCACGTCCCGATCCTGTGGGGGGGGGGGGGGGCGCAAGCTGAAAACAACCTTGGAGGGGACTGTTGAGAGAACTGTGGTTGTGGTCAGTTCAGGCAGGTAAGAAAAACAGGGACCTTCTTTTTTTTTTCTTCAGAGAGTCCTTCCTAATTGCCTGATGTAAGCCTGCCTCTAGCATGCAAAGCAGTAAACAATGGAAAGTGAAGAGCAGCAGCACTTAAATTAACTGGAGCTCTTTTCAGCACTCTTTCTCTTCTGAAGTTTCAGGCTGCTGACAAGCTTCCTGCTCGTGAGGGACGTCCTTTTTTTTGTTTTTTGAGTGAAGGACATCCTTGGCATGTGAAAGTCTGCAAAGATTATGGGGACACTTTTTTTTTTTTTTTAGTGAAAAGGACATCCTTGGCCTGTGCAGAGCAGCCAGCATAACGCTTGGCTGGTCTACGCATGCTCAGCTGGCCGACTGGCTTGGAAGGAAATCCCATGCAAATGAGCTAGCAGCGACCAGCTCATTTGCATGCGATTTCCTTGATGCATGCCAGTTTCTTACCAATTCACTAAGGAATCGGTAAGGGAAGGGCTTTAACGTTTTTGTTGATGCATCTGCCCCTTGAAAAGGTGAGATACAAAGAAGGCAAAGCAGGAAATGTGAGGGTTGAAAGGTTCAGACAGGGGAAAACAAACAAAGGTAACAGACCATTGAACAACTATCCACTCCCTTTCACAAACCAGCAATTCCATCTCTCTACTTTCCAACTCACCAAAATCACAAATAAGTCCAAAGACAAGTTTGGTCTCGTGCTACTAGCTTTTAAAGCACATTGTTCTTTCCGGTACATGGAAATTGTTTTGCTATCTGTTATTGCAAACAAATGTACATCATGTAACACTGCCCATCTCATGCCTACAACAACCCCCCCCCCCCCCAAAAAAAAAAAAATGTCTGCTTTTAAAACACTTTTCTCTGGGTGAATATCAGACGTATGTGTTATTGTTTGTTTTTTGTTTGATTATATGGTTTAAATGTTTTACTGTGAGAAACACATCCATCTGCCTCTTTTGCTATTTTTTGCCTGTTTTTTCTTTTGAAAATTAGCCTCTAAACTTTCAGCATCTAATACATCTACATAACTAAATTAAAATCAATTCCATAAATATAACCTATAGTTAAGCAAAATATCCTCACCTCAACTGAATATTTACAGTCAATCTTGGTCTACTCCTATTCTCTCCAACTATACCTTCTGTTTCATAAGTGAAGCCAATAGCAGGAAAATAGCTATTCCATTTGGCCTTTTTATATCTACCTCGAGACCAAAGTAATGAGGCCAACATTCAAAGAGGCTTATATGTTTTATAGCCACCACTATCAATTTGTGAAATTTCAGCAGCGTTATCAAGGTAATTATATAATGTGATTACATACATGTATAAATCATTAGAATGCCAGCATATTTTTGTGTATGTATATATCAATACACCAATTAAACATCATTCTATTTATTTTATTTATTTATTTGCTGCATTTGTATCCCACATTTTCCCACCTATTTGCAGGCTCAATGTGGCTTACAATGTTCCTACATGGCAATTGCCATTCCAGAGTAAAAGGTACAATTGTTATTTCATAGTATACATAGATGTCATGGTATGTTATATGGATATCATGATAGATCGACATTCCAGAATGGAAGATACAACTGGTATTACATTAAAAATATTGATGGCATAGTAGATTATACAGACAAAATAGTCGAACATTTTTTCAGAGTAAAGATGTAATTGGTATTATATAAAGGATATGGGTGATATAAAAGAGATAAGCAATAAGGCATAGGGAGAAAACATTCAGAATTTTCAAGTAGGTGATGGTGTATTTCAGTTCCTATTATGGATTGCTGTGGTATGCCTTGTTGAAGAGTAGGTCTTCAGTGATTTTCAAAAGTTGATTAGATTGTGAATTATTTTCATGTCTTTTGGTAATGCATTCCACAACTGTAGGCGAAGCTGGACGCATGTGTTAGTTGGGGAAGTGGAGATTTAGGAATTTGCGTGCTGATCTTCTAGTATTTATGGGTGACAAGTCAATTAGGTCTGTCATGTAGGCTGGAGCATCTCCGTGAATGATTTTATGAGTCAGAGTACAGACCTTGAACGTGATACGTTCTTTCAGTGGAAGCCAGTATAACTTTTCTCTTAGGGGTTTGGCACTTTCGTATTTTGTTTTGCCAAATATGAGTCTGGCAGCTGGGTTTTGGGCCGTTTGAAGTCTCTTGATGAGTTGCTCTTTACAGCCTACATAAAGTGTGTTGCAGTTAGTCTAGATGACTTAGCACCATTGACTGTATCAAGTTACGAAAAATGTTTCTGGGGAAGAAAGGATTTCCTCTTTTTAGTTTCCACATAGAATGGAACATCTTCCTTGTTGTATTTTTCACATGGTTTTCAAGTGTAAGATTTCTGTCAAAGGTAACTCCAAGAATTTTCAGGGTGTCTGACACGGGAAGGGAGAAGTTTGGTGTGTTTATGGTGGTGATTTTGTTTGTGTTATATTGAGATGTGAGTATAAGAGTATAACTATAAACATATCTTTGATAGTTAATTGTTTATAGGTAGACATACATATGGGTGGTGACTGGTGGAGTATAAGTGGGGCACAAAGTTACACATGAATCTTATAGAATACTATCCACCCAATATTTAAAATCAACTAATTGGCCGAGAATGGCTTCTGACTGGTTAAATGGCACTTAACTGGTTGTCTGACAATATTTAGCTAGAGATAGCCGACTATCTCCTGCTGAATATTGCCAGTTAGCACTTAGCAGATAGCCAGTTATATAACGCAGGTAGACGCAGAAATGATAAAAGAAATCAGAGATGCAAACAAAATGGGCAAAGCGATAATAATGGGTAACTTCAATTACCCAAATATAGACTGGGTAAATGTAACATTGGGACACGCTAGAGAGGTACAATTCCTTGATGAAATCAAGGCCAGCTTATGGAGCAGCTGGTGCAGGAGCTGACAAGAGTGGAGCGCATGATCTAGTGAGGGACGTTATGGTACTGGGGCCGCTTGATAACAGTGTCATAATATGATCAGTTTCGATATCAACCTTGAAGGAACTATACATAGGAAGTAAAATACGTTAGTGCTTAACTTTAAAAAAGGAGACTATGATAAAATGAGAACAGTAAAAAAAAAAAATACTTGGGCAACTGAGAGGGTAAAAACTGCACAACAAGTGTGGATGCTGTTCAAAACTACCATCCTAGAGGCCCAGGCCAAACATATTCCGTGAATTACAAAAGAAAGATGGAAGTCCAAAGACAGCCGGCGTGGTTGAAGAGTAAGGTGAAGGAAGCTATTAAGGCTAAAAGAAACCCCTTCAGAAAATGGAAGAAGGAACCGTCTGAAAATAACAAGAAGCAGCATAAGGAGTGTCAAAGCAAATGCAAGGTGCAGATAAAGAAGGCCAAGAGGGATTACGAAAAAAGATAGCATTAGAAGCAAAAAACATAGTAAAACATTTTTTTCGGTATATTAAAAGCAGGAAGCCAGCAAGAGAATCGGTTGGGCTGCTGGACGACCAAGGGGTAAAAGGGACGATCAAGGATGACAAAGACGTAGCTGAAAGATTGAATGAATTCTTTGCTTCGGTCTTCACCGAGGAAGATTTGGGTGGGATACCGGTGACAGAAATGGTATTTCAAGCGGACGAGTCAGAGAAACTTACTGAATTCACAGTAAACCTGGAGGACGTAATGGGGCAGTTCAGCAAACTGAAGAGTAGCAAATCTCCTGGACCGGATGGTATATATCCTAGAGTACTGATAGAACTGAAAAATAAGCTTGCGGAGCTTCTGTTAGTGATATGCAATTTATCCTTAAAATCGAGCGTGGTACCGGAAGATTGGAGGGTGGCCAATGTAACGCTGATTTTTAAAAAAGGTTCCAGGGGAGATCCGGGAAACTATAGACCGGTGAATCTGACGTCGGTGCCAGGGAAAATGGTAGAGGCTATTATTAACAACAAAATTACAGAGCACATCCAAGGACATGGATTACTGAGACCAAGTCAGCACGGCTTTAGTGTGGGGAAATCTTGCCTGACCAATTTACTTCAATTCTTTGAAGGAGTAAACAAACATGTGGACAAAGGGGAGTCGGTTGATATTGTGTATCTGGATTTTCAAAAGGCGTTTGATAAGGTACCTCATGAAAGGCTACAGAGGAAATTGGAGAGTCATGGGATAGGAGGAAATGTTGAAGGATAGGAAACAGAGAGTGGGGTTATATGGGCAGTATGTATTCACAATGGAGAAGGGTAGTTAGTGGGGTTCCTCAGGGGTCTGTGCTAGGACCACTGCTTTTTAATATATTTATAAATGATTTAGAGATGGGAATAACTAGCGAGGTAATTAAATTTGCTGATGACACAAAGTTATTCAAAGTCGTTAACTCGCAACAGGATTGTGAAAAATTACAGAAGGACCTTGGGAGACTGGGCGGCTAAATGGCAGATGACATTTAATGTGAGCAAGTGCAAGGTGATGCATGTGGGAAAAAAGAACCCGAATTATAGCTACGTCATGCAAGGTTCCACGTTAGGAGTTACGGACCAAGAAAGGGATCTGAGTGTCGTCGGTAATACACTGAAATCTTCTGCTCAGTGTGCTGCTGCGGGTAGGAAAGCGAATAGAATGTTGGATATTATTAGGAAAGGTATGGAGAACAGGTGTGAGAATGTTATAATGCCGTTGTATCACTCCATGGTGCGACCGCACCTAGAGTATTGTGTTCAATTCTGGTCACCGCATCTCAAGAAAGATATAGTAGAAATGGAAAAAGTGCAGCAAAGGGCGACAAAAATGATAGCGGGGAAGTGACGACTTCCCTATGAAGAAAGACTAAGGAGGCTAGGGCTTTTCAGCTGGGAGAAGAGACAGCTGAGGGGAGACATGATAGAGGTATATAAAATAATGAGTGGAGTGGAACAGGTGGATGTGAAGCATCTGTTCATGCTTTCCAAAAATACTAGGACTAGGGGGCATGTGGTGAAACTACAGTGTAATAAATTTAAAACAAATAGGAGAAAATCTTTCTTCACCCAACGCATAATTAAACTCTGGAATTCGTTGCCAGATTACCTAGTGAAGGCAGTTAGCTTGGCAGAGTTTAAAAAGGGGTTGGACGGTTTCCTACAGGAGAAGTCCATAGACCGCCACTAAATGGACTTGGGAAAAATCCACAATTTTGGGAATAACTTGTATAAAGTGTTTGTACATTTGGGTAGCTTGCCAGGTGCCCTTGACCTGGATTAGCCGCTGTCGGGGACAGGATGCTGGGCTCGATGGACCTTTGTTCTTTTCCCAGTATAGTAACATAGTAGATGACGGCAGAAAAAGACCTGCATGGTCCATCCAGTCTGCCCAACAAGATAAACTCATATGTGTATACCCTCCCTTGACCTGCACCCGCCGCCCCAGGGCACAGACCGTACAAGTCTGCCCAGCAGTATTTTCCTCCTCCCAACCACCAGTCCCGCCCCCCATCACCGGCTCCGGCACAGACTGTACAAGTCTGCCCTCCACCATCCTCGCCTCCCAACCACCAACCTCTCTTCCCCCACCTACTCCGCCACCCAATTTTGGCTAAGCGTCTGAGGATCCATTCTTACTGCACAGGATTCCTTTATGCATATCCCACACATGTTTGAATTCTGTTACCGATTTCATCTCCACCACCTCCCACGGGAGGGCATTCCAAGCATTACTTATGTACTTATTCAGCAGTTTGGCAGCCAAATTAGGCTGCCAAAATATCTGGAATATCTTTGGCTGGTTTAAACTTAACTGGCCAGTGCTGAACATTGGCTTGCCCGGTTAAATTTAAACTGGCCATAAAACACCCACATATTCAATGCATTGAATATCCGTGCTCAGCACCAACAGCGGGAGGCAGCCCAGCTACCTCCTGTAGTCTGAAAACGGCCCCTATAAGTTATGTACAAATCTCCAGAATAGGTGCAAACACTTACACCAACTCTATGGGTGGCATAAGTGAATTTAACCATGTGCATATGCACATATCTACCCGGTTATGCTGGTATTCTATAAAGTAAACTAAGCATCTACTTTCTTTCTTAGAATATGTGCCAAACACCCTCTGGGTTCCTATATAAAATAGTATATTTATACAATTATCCCATTCCCCCTCATTCTATAACAGGCTACTTAAATTTATGCATAGATTGAATGCGTAAATTTATGGAATGCTCCCTAGATTCCTCTGCACACATAAATGGCAACATCGTGCTCAAGAACATAAGAATAGTCAAACTGGGTCAGACCACTGTTCCATCTAGCACAGTATCCTGCTTCCAGCAGTGGCCAACCCAGGTCACAAGTACCTGGCAGAAACTCAATTAGTAGCACCATTCCATGCTACCAATCCTAGGGCAAGCAGTGGCTTCCCCTATGTACTACTACTACAACTACTTATCATTTCTATAGCGCTACTAGATGTACCCAGTGCTGTACACTTGAACATGAAGAGACAGTCCCTGCTCGAAAGATCTTACAATCTAATTAGGACAGACAGGACAAATAAGGGATAAGGGAATTACTAAGATGGGAATGATAAAACATGGGTACTGAACAAATGAGTAAGGGTTAGGAGTTAAAAACAGCATCAAAAAGGTGGGCTTTTAGTCTAGATTTGAAGATGGCCAGAGGTGGAGCTTAGAAGAATCCGCAGCCAAGTGGAGAACTCGAACTCCCCACGGGAAAACACAAGTGTAAGTGAGAGTGGGATGTTTGACCACGGAAATTCAAATCCTGGAGACAAGAAACTTAAAGAGCTTGTTTATTGATGGAAAGACTCGACACAACTGTTGTGTTTCGGCCGTCAGGCCTGCATCAGGAGTCTTGCTCAATAAGTGTCATTTATTGAGTCTCAGACGCCAGGAAGAACAGCTGATATGTGCAGTAGGTAGCATTTGATATGATGATCTGTTGTATGGGTCTTTAGAAAGACCTTTGGTGATAAGCTTGCTAGTAGACAAATCGAGTGTCGTAAAAAGCACGATTGTGGCCGTGACCCTTCTTTTTACTCACCTTTTCTGCCGGTCAGCTCATGAGCTGGGTTCTTTTCTGCATGGTTGTGTTTGTCCTGTGTGTTTCTAGCCTCACTTTGGTGTTGTGTAGGGTTTCTACTTTCTGTGTGTTCCAAGCCTCACTTCGGTGTTCAGTGTGTATTTCCTGTTTCTGCCCTATAGGGTTTCCACTTCCTCTATGTTTCAAACCTCACTTTGGGTTCTGTGTATTTCCTGTCTCTGTCCTGTTATAAGGAAGTGGTGCACTTTCTTTCAGGGCCTTTGCAACGCCAAAAGTCCCTAGGTTAGTCTGTGTGCTGCCTAGATCCTTGTTCTTGTCTGTAGGCACTTCTGTGTCTTGTCTTCTTATTGTGGTGCCTCTGTGCACCTCTGCCTTTAGCCTTAGTTCTGTTGTTTGTTTGTGTGCTTTGTCTCCAGCCTAGTCTGCCTTGCTTGATCTAGTCCTGTCTACCTTAGCTTCAGCCTTAGTTCTGTTGTTTATCTGTGCGGGTTAGCTTTGGTTCTGTCCCTGCTTGTCTGTCTTTACCCTGGTAGGGTTTAGCTCCAGTTCCTTTCCTGTTTGCCTCTGCCTTGCAAGCCTTCAGCTTTGGTTCTGTCCCTACCCTGGTAGTCTTTAGCTTCAGTTCCCTTCCTGCTTGCCTTAGCCTTGCAAGCCTTCAGCTTTGGTTCTGTCCCTGCTTGTCTGTCTTTACTCTGTTTGTCCCTAGCTTCAGCCCTGCCCTGCTTGTGTCTGCCTTGTCTGAATATCCTGAATCCTGTTTCTGCCAAGCTTGTTTGTAAATCCTGAATCCTGTTCCAGTCAAGCCAAGCTTGTTCCAGTATCCGGTTCCAGTGAAGCCAAACCAAGTCCGTTCTGGTATTTGGTTCCACTGCAGTCAAGTCAAGCTTGTTCCAGTATCCGGTTCTAGTCCAGTCAAGCCAAATCCGTTCCAGCTTTTGGCTCAGCCCAGCCCAGCCCAGTCAAGCCAAGCTTGTTCCACTATCTGACTCTAGCCAAGCGCATCCTGAATCCTGCCCAGTCTTGCTTGGGGGGTTTAGCCTCCTGCTGCCACTCGACGACAGTAGTCCAAGGGCTCACATTGTTCCAGAGTTCATGCCTAGTTGTTCAAAGCCTGGGATGTGACAGATGTGTATAGGGCTTTTTTAAGGGGTGTTAAAGAGGTAAATAAGAGAGAGAAAGCAATGGAAATGAGGAAAGGGTTGTCCAACATGACTACAGAAAATATGGCCAACTACCAACAGCAGTCCCAAAAGACAAAGTGAAGTTGACATTTTTACATGAGTTATAGCAGCTCTAAATGCCAGCATTTAAATGTCCTGCCTTGCATGAGAATGACATGAAAAATCAGTTCTGCATATGTATATAGAATTGTATATAGAATTGTATACTGCATATGTATATAGAATTGCCCTCCCGCGGGAGGTGGTGGAGAGGAAAACGGTAACGGAATTCAAACATGCGTGGGATAAACATAAAGGAATCCTGTATAGAAGGAAAGGATCCTCAGGAGCTTAACCGAGAGCCGGTAGTGGGAGGCGGGGCTGGAGGTTGGGAGGCGGGGATAGTGCGGGGCAGACTTATACGGTCTGTGCCAGAGCCAGTGGTGGGAGGCGGGACTGGAGATTGGGATTCAGGGATAGCGCTGGGCAGACTTATACAGTCTGTGCCAGAGCCGGTGGGGGAGGTGGGGATAGTGCTGGCAGACTTATACGGTCTGTGCCAGAGCCGGTGGTTGGGAGGCGGGGCTTGTGGTTGGGAGGCGGGGCTGGTGGTTGGGAGGCAGGGATAGCGCTGGGCAGACTTATACAGTCTGTGCCAGAGCCGGTGGGGGAGGCGGGGATAGTGCTGGGCAGACTTATACGGTATGTGCCAGAGCCGGTGGTGGGAGGCAGCGATAGTGCTGGGCAGACTTATACGGTCTGTGCCAGAGCCGGTGGTTGGGAGGCGGGGCTGGTGGTTGGGAGGCGGGGCTAGTGCTGGGCAGACTTATACGGTCTGTGCCCTGAAGAGCACAGGTACAAATCAAAGTAGGGTATACACAAAAGTAGCACACATGAGTTGTCTTGTTGGGCAGACTGGATGGACTGTGCAGGTCTTTTTCTGCCGTCATCTACTATGTTACTATATGTTACTATGTATACTCTACACCTCCCATACCACACCCCAAAACACTTCTTTTCTACACAGGGGTATCTGGACATAGTGGTAGTATCTACGAGTAAATGGGACCCTTTGTAAAATGCTTATTTACATGTGAATAACCTTTACATGTTTAGTCATCAGCATTTCCAAGTGCAAACTGCGAATAAGCCTTCTAAAAATACTCACCAAAATGTAGTATTCACATGCACTAGGTTCATTAATTCATGCATCAAATGCCATATGTCAAACATTCAGTCATCATGCCTTTGCAGTGATTTGACTTGTAATCATGGTTTAGTAACTCAAAGTTTCATTGACATTTTCTCCATTGTTTCTAAGTACCAATGTTTTGGCAATGATCTCCAATTATGAAAACATGGCAGAAGTCATATGGGGAAATAT
This sequence comes from Microcaecilia unicolor, assembly GCF_901765095.1. NCBI lineage: Eukaryota > Metazoa > Chordata > Amphibia > Gymnophiona > Siphonopidae > Microcaecilia > Microcaecilia unicolor. The sequence continues at coordinate 337,064,810 of NC_044031.1, read as the reverse complement.
CTATAAAATAACTGCCTTAGATAGTAGACATCTGATTCTTTTGAAGCTTTACAAGCTGAACTAAAATCCATCAAATAAAATGCTGCGGCCAAAGACCTGAAATGTAAAATGTCAGCTGTCCTAAATTCTGCTATAGACTGAAGAGCAGATTATTTTGTTTTGATTTGGTTGTAAACAAAATACTCATTCTGAAAAAAAAAAAATCTAAAATGTACAGTGGTGGAAATAAGTATTTGATCCCTTGCTGATTTTGTAAGTTTGCCCACTGACAAAGACATGAGCAGCCCATAATTGAAGGGTAGGTTATTGGTAACAGTGAGAGATAGCACATCACAAATTAAATCCGGAAAATCACATTGTGGAAAGTATATGAATTTATTTGCATTCTGCAGAGGGAAATAAGTATTTAATCCCTCTGGCAAACAAGACCTAATACTTGGTGGCAAAACCCTTGTTGGCAAGCACAGCGGTCAGACGTCTTCTGTAGTTGATGATGAGGTTTGCACACATTTCAGGAGGAATTTTGGTCCACTCCTCTTTGCAGATCATCTCTAAATCATTAAGAGTTCTGGGCTGTCGCTTGGCAACTCGCAGCTTCAGCTCCCTCCATAAGTTTTCAATGGGATTAAGGTCTGGTGACTGGCTAGGCCACTCCATGACCCTAATGTGCTTCTTCCTGAGCCACTCCTTTGTTGCCTTGGCTGTATGTTTTGGATCATTGTCGTGCTGGAAGACCCAGCCACGACCCATTTTTAAGGCCCTGGCGGAGGAAAGGAGGTTGTCACTCAGAATTGTACGGTACATGGCCCCATCCATTCTCCCATTGATGCGGTGAAGTAGTCCTGTGCCCTTAGCAGAGAAACACCCCCAAAACATAACATTTCCACCTCCATGCTTGACAGTGGGGACGGTGTTCTTTGGGTCATAGGCAGCATTTCTCTTCCTCCAAACACGGCGAGTTGAGTTCATGCCAAAGAGCTCAATTTTTGTCTCATCTGACCACAGCACCTTCTCCCAATCACTCTCGGCATCATCCAGGTGTTCACTGGCAAACTTCAGACGGGCCGTCACATGTGCCTTCCGGAGCAGGGGGACCTTGCGGGCACTGCAGGATTGCAATCCGTTATGTCGTAATGTGTTACCAATGGTTTTCGTGGTGACAGTGGTCCCAGCTGCCTTGAGATCATTGACAAGTTCCCCCCTTGTAGTTGTAGGCTGATTTCTAACCTTCCTCATGATCAAGGATACCCCACGAGGTGAGATTTTGCGTGGAGCCCCAGATCTTTGTCGATTGACAGTCATTTTGTTCTTCTTCCATTTTCTTACTATGGCACCAACAGTTGTCTCCTTCTCGCCCAGCGTCTTACTGATGGTTTTGTAGCCCATTCCAGCCTTGTGCAGGTGTATGATCTTGTCCCTGACATCCTTAGACAGCTCCTTGCTCTTGGCCATTTTGTAGAGGTTAGAGTCTGACTGATTCACTGAGTCTGTGGACAGGTGTCTTTCATACAGGTGACCATTGCCGACAGCTGTCTGTCATGCAGGTAACGAGTTGATTTGGAGCATCTACCTGGTCTGTAGGGGCCAGATCTCTTACTGGTTGGTGGGGGATCAAATACTTATTTCCCTCTGCAGAATGCAAATAAATTCATATACTTTCCACAATGTGATTTTCCGGATTTAATTTGTGATGTGCTATCTCTCACTGTTACCAATAACCTACCCTTCAATTATGGGCTGCTCATGTCTTTGTCAGTGGGCAAACTTACAAAATCAGCAAGGGATCAAATACTTATTTCCACCACTGTATCTGTCTACATTGCTAGATTCAAAAGTAGCAATAGTTATACATATTTTTCTAAATTTGGAAAACAAATGTGAATCTTCAGAAAGTATTTCTTTATAGTAAAAACCTATAGTTGGTCTCACTATGCAAAAATGTCTTCCACTCAACACCCCAAACCCCATTCAATAATTCATCATTTCTCACCGCTTTTCTTTCTCTTGTTCCTTTTTTTTAATCTACTAAATTGCAGGTGGAAACCATTTATCATGATCTTGGAAGGAGAGGGTGCTGGCAGTTTCTTAGGTTGATTTAGCTACACTAAAGGCCAGGTACGCTTCTTGATCTGTGCCCTGAAAATGGAAAGGACAGATTAAGATCAAGAATATACAGTGGTGGAAATAAGTATTTGATCCCTTGCTGATTTTGTAAGTTTGCCCACTGACAAAGACATGAGCAGCCCATAATTGAAGGGTAGGTTATTGGTAACAGTGAGAGATAGCACATCACAAATTAAATCCGGAAAATCACATTGTGGAAAGTATATGAATTTATTTGCATTCTGCAGAGGGAAATAAGTATTTGATCCCCCACCAACCAGTAAGAGATCTGGCCCCTACAGACCAGGTAGATGCTCCAAATCAACTCGTTACCTGCATGACAGACAGCTGTCGGCAATGGTCACCTGTATGAAAGACACCTGTCCACAGACTCAGTGAATCAGTCAGACTCTAACCTCTACAAAATGGCCAAGAGCAAGGAGCTGTCTAAGGATGTCAGGGACAAGATCATACACCTGCACAAGGCTGGAATGGGCTACAAAACCATCAGTAAGACGCTGGGCGAGAAGGAGACAACTGTTGGTGCCATAGTAAGAAAATGGAAGAAGTACAAAATGACTGTCAATCGACAAAGATCTGGGGCTCCACGCAAAATCTCACCTCGTGGGGTATCCTTGATCATGAGGAAGGTTAGAAATCAGCCTACAACTACAAGGGGGGAACTTGTCAATGATCTCAAGGCAGCTGGGACCACTGTCACCACGAAAACCATTGGTAACACATTACGACATAACGGATTGCAATCCTGCAGTGCCCGCAAGGTCCCCCTGCTCTGGAAGGCACATGTGACGGCCCGTCTGAAGTTTGCCAGTGAACACCTGGATGATGCCGAGAGTGATTGGGAGAAGTTGCTGTGGTCAGATGAGACAAAAATTGAGCTCTTTGGCATGAACTCAACTCGCCGTGTTTGGAGGAAGAGAAATGCTGCCTATGACCCAAAGAACACCGTCCCCACTGTCAAGCATGGAGGTGGAAATGTTATGTTTTGGGGGTGTTTCTCTGCTAAGGGCACAGGACTACTTCACCGCATCAATGGGAGAATGGATGGGGCCATGTACCGTATAATTCTGAGTGACAACCTCCTTCCCTCCGCCAGGGCCTTAAAAATGGGTCGTGGCTGGGTCTTCCAGCACGACAATGACCCAAAACATACAGCCAAGGCAACAAAGGAGTGGCTCAGGAAGAAGCACATTAGGGTCATGGAGTGGCCTAGCCAGTCACCAGACCTTAATCCCATTGAAAACTTATGGAGGGAGCTGAAGCTGCGAGTTGCCAAGCGACAGCCCAGAACTCTTAATGATTTAGAGATGATCTGCAAAGAGGAGTGGACCAAAATTCCTCCTGACATGTGTGCAAACCTCATCATCAACTACAGAAGACGTCTGACCGCTGTGCTTGCCAACAAGGGTTTTGCCACCAAGTATTAGGTCTTGTTTACCAGAGGGATTAAATACTTATTTCCCTCTGCAGAATGCAAATAAATTCATATACTTTCCACAATGTGATTTTCCGGATTTAATTTGTGATGTGCTATCTCTCACTGTTACCAATAACCTACCCTTCAATTATGGGCTGCTCATGTCTTTGTCAGTGGGCAAACTTACAAAATCAGCAAGGGATCAAATACTTATTTCCACCACTGTATATGTTATATTGCATCATATGTTATGAGATTACCTTATTGGGCAGACTGGATGGACTGTGCAGGTCTTTATCTACTGTCATCTATGTTACTAGGTAAGGACAATTCTATATTCAAGGTGCCCACATTTACACATTCATTTACATACATAACTGTTTAGAATACTAGCCCCTACATGTGTATGTGTGTACTTGGTTTTCATCTCCAGATCTCATCCATTGTCTATAGAAACCTATAAAAATGTAGGCAGATAAAGACCACATGGTCTATCCAGTCTGCCCATCCATGCCATCTACTCTCCTTATCACTCCCTTAGAGATCCCATGTACTTGTCCCAAGCTCTCTTGAATTCAGATACTGTTTTCATCTCCATGACTTCCACCGGGTGGCTGTTCCAATATTGCCAATGGGCTGTCTGGTAAGGTTTGCCTCTTTGCAGATGATACCAAAATCGAAGGGGGGGGGGGGGGGGAGGAGAATCTACTGGAGCATAAAGAATGGTTCAGAGAGAATGGTTCAGAGTTTAGCAGCTAAGATTTGATGCTACAAAAAAAAAGGCAGGGTCATGCATTTTGGCTGCAAAAACCTGAACAAGCAGTACAGTTTAGGGGTTGAGGCATTTTTGTCCACAAAAGAGGAGTGGGACTTGGTATGATCATATGTGGTGATCTTAAGATGGACAAACAAGTAGAAAAAGCAAAGGCAAAAGAAAAAAAGGATGCTCCGGCCCATAGGGATAAGAATTGCCAGCTAAAAAGTGGATGATAACACCTCTATATAAGTCTCTGGTGAGACCTCATTTAGAGTACTGTGAACAATTCTAGAGACCACACCTTCAAAATAACAAAAACAGGATGGAGACGGTTCAGAAAGCAGCTTTAAAATGATCAGTGGTCTTTGTTATAAAGCATATGGGGCCAGATTTAAAGATCTCAATATGTATACTTTGGAAAAAAAAAAGGCAGGAAAAGGGAGATAGGATAAATACCTCCATGGCATAAATGCACAGGAGACGGATCTCCTTCAGTTGAAAGGAAGCTCTGGAATGAGGGGGTATAGGATGAAGGGGAAAGGGGACAGACTCAAGAGTAACCTGAAAAAAGTCTTCTTCATGGGAAGGGAGGTGAATTCATGGAATTAAAGCAAGCTTTGAACAAGAACCTAGGATCTCTAAGGAAGAGGAAGGGGAACTAGATTGCATGGATTGACAGACTAGATAGGCCATATGGGAGAGGGATAAAGGAGCACCAACACTGATATAAAGATTCTTATTTGTCTAGTTCAGGGGTTCTCAATCCAATTCTCAGTACACACCAAGCTAGTCTGATTTTCAAGATATCCATAATGAAGGTACATCAGATAATTTTCATGCATTTCCTCCACTTTATGCAAACCTTTCTTGTTCATATTCATCATGGGTATCCTGAAAACCTAACTGGTTGGGATGTCCAAAGCACTAGGTTGAGAACCCCTGGTCTAGGGCCAAAGAAGTATCAAGAGGGCTAGATCAGGAATGGAGATTTGTAGAAAAATGACCCCTTTTGAGGGGGGTAGATGAAGTAATATCTGGATTTTCTGTAGACAGGTTTGCCTAAGGAAGCACTGTCAAAATGGAAGAAAAATTGCATGAAAGGATATAAGACCCTTTTTTTTTTTCAAAAGGAAGATTGTTGGTAAACAATCTGTATTATTGTTGGAAAACAATCTGTATTGTGCCCAGGCTGTCACAGAGAAGCTTCTAGTGACCAGTCACAAGCATAGCTTCTGGGACAATAGGAGTGTAGATTGTAAAATCATTACATTTAAAAATAGTAGTATAAAGACCTCCAAACATGGGGAAAGGAAAGCAACATCAACATTGGCAGGAAGAAGCAGGTATAAGTAGAAGGCTGACAATAGCATATAAAGGCACTGACCACAGTGAATGTAAACTGATGGCATAGTAACATAATAAATGGTATCAGATAAAGATGTATACAGTGAAAGCCCACTGAGCTAGTCATCTGGCAATATTCAGCAGCACTTAAGTGGTTAGTGCCACTGAATATTGTCTGTGAGTGTGACCTCCCAGACACTGGTTAGTGCTGGGGCAGTCTGCAGGTGGGGCATGGGCAGAGTAGGAACTTAACCTGTTAAAAGCAATATTTGGTCTACTAACTGGATTACTAAGTAATGGGGATTACTAAGGGGGTCTTTTACTAAGGCACGTTGGTGTTTTTAGCTCATGCTAAAAATAGGTGTGCGCTAAACGCTAGAGATGCCAATGTATTCCTATGGGCATCTTTAGCGTTTAGCATGCACCTATGTTTAGCCCGCACTAAAAACACCAGTGCGCCTAAGTAAAAGACCCCTTAAGAGTCAGAATGTAGCACTCTCCAGAGTTTTCTGAGGGGAGGGTTCTGAGTTATGGGTGGTGTAGGACCTAGCCCAAGGAGGCGGGTTCCTGGGTAAGGTGAAGCAGAAAAAGTTCTGGTTGTTGAATGACAATGTGGGAGGAGTTAGGAGTTCATAAATATCATGGATGGGGAGTGCACAAAGTCTTTGGTTGCCTGTACTACCGCTGGGACCCTTGGAGGAGAGAGGGTGTCCTGGATAGGTTCAAGAAACTAAGGCTGACTAAAAAGGTGGTTTCTACAAATTTCAGCATTAACTGTGAAGTGGAAGAGTGCTTCAGGTTGGAAATAGGGATCCCAGCCTGGGAGCAGGAACAATGAAGAGCTGTTCGGAGCCAAAGGTGGTAGCCTGGAGAAGTACTCCTTTGGAGGAGAGGAGGGAGGTCTGATCCATGGGAAGATCTGCTTGCTGCAAAAAGTGCTGCAGGCACAGACTTAGATTGTTTCACCCAGAAAGGATAAATATGGACATGATGACCTGCAAATATGTATGTACTATAGGATTACAAATTGCAGTTGAAGAAGATACATCATATCCCTAAGTCTGCTCTGGATTTATAGCTATCAAGTTGGGAGACCAAACACTAAGTGAAAGAGTGTTGGTGAACCTGATATTTGTTTGAGGTCCAGGTGGTGCAGAGTGACCTGGCCTGTGAGATCCGGGTTACAGTTAGGACTGCAAAAAGGCTGCACTAACAAACTTTTTATTGAAATTTTTACAATACAACAGTGGCATCAAGCATTGAAATATAACATATTTACAAAACTGCCAGATGGTGTGAAGTTCAAAGAATAGAATAAAATAACAGCAATCAGGAAAAGGAATGTTAGAATATACAAATGAAAAAAAAAAATAAGAACAGCTGATCATCCCTTACTTTTCATAAAAAGGAATCTCCAAATTGGCGCATGAGGGCCCATGTTTTATCAAACTGTCTAAATTAGCCTGACTGATTGGCAGCTATAGCTTCATATTTATATATAAGGCATAAAGAATTCCACCAGAGATGAATATTCATGTTTCTAAATTTTTCCACTTACTATGTCCTATATAGCCATGACATAGTGTTAGTGATGAATAAAGATGGCTATGAAGTCAAATTTATTTAAACATGTTCACATGACCTAATGAACCAATCCACAGGAGCTGGCTCTGTGGGTGCTGTGGTTCTTGAGCATCTTCAATATTGAGAGAATTCCTTGTATGTGCCCAGGGAGGGGTTATTGCCATTGGGCTTAGCACCCCCAATAATTCTGAAAAGTTGGCTCCTATGAACCATTCAATTGCATACATCAAACCAGCGTCATCAATTTTACTTCAGCATTCAATTCTGAAAGGGATATTATATTAAGTGTATAATCCAACAGTGGTTTTTTTTAAATAATTTAAACAATAATCACAATCCATTTTTTTCAACATTTAAGGATCTCTTCCTATGGGATAATGTGAATTTTTCATAATAAATCCTGTTTTTTAAATATATCTTTATATGAATGCATGGCTTTGAAATAATTATATGACGATAAAGACTTGGTTATTTTGAGAGCAGACAAAAGGGGAGCCGTCATTGTGTAATCAATCATGGGTTCAATTGTCAGACAAGTCATGCAATCTTCTTTTACCAAATGAATTAAGCACTTTGCAGAAGTTTATGTGTGCCTTGGAGGAGATGAAAAAGCTGGTGAGGAATTTTCAAGATATACATGAATTTCTATTGCATGGAAAGTACATGTATACATTTTTGGCCTGCCCAAATCATATCCAAGACAAGCACCCTAGGTTATATATATATATATATATATATATATATATATATATATATATATATATATATATATATATATATATATATATATATATACTTTAAAATCCTAAATCCTAATTTATATATGTGTGCACACTACACATATAAATGACAATATTTACACATGTAGATGCCATACAGGGCCTCTAAAATTACCTCCTTTACCTGCGGTTGTAAAGATAATTTTTCAAATATTCTAATGTACATTGATTATGCAGCTTCCAAAGTTTTTATGAGTATTATTTCAGCCCTCCTCTTTTCCACATTCCTCAAATGCAATTCCTAACAAAATAACAAAACAATAATGCCAGTAATACTACCCATTTAATCGCTTGTTGTTTATTCTGCTGTTCACATATTACAGTACAACTGAACAAATGATGTTTCAAGGATGTACTATTTGTCTTCAAAAGGAAGCTAAAACACATTGTGCTTGAGTGCATTCCTCCTGTTTTACTCACAGAGGAATTTATCCAAGGACTTCCTTGGTGGATGCCTTTAAAAAAGGCCTGATATTAAAGTGAAATCATCAAAAGTAGATTAACCTTCATTTGGTGTTCACATTCTCCTTATATTTTTGTTCTTAAAAGCACATAAAAAGCACCTTCTTACACTGAAAATGAGAGAAATGTGTGTGTGTGAAGGGGGGGGGGGGGGGCAGCATCAGCACACCGATCAAGATGGCTACATGTTGAATAAATTCTCCTCTTCCCAGCATGATATACTCAATTTTGAGAGCACCAGCAGCTCTCTGGAAGATAATAGGGGCCAATAACATTTTTTTTTTTTAACTCTCACCTTCTTCCACTCCTCAGTTGAGGTGGTGAAATGATCAGCAGTGCATTGATGACTCTGAGCAATATATGCATTTGTATTTTGGTCTGCCTATAGGCGATACAGGACTTACTGCATGGCAGATTCTTGCACCCCCCCCCCCCCCCCCCCCCCCCCCCCACACACACATACACACACATATTCCCCAAACAGCTGACTTTCTATCTTGCTTTACCTGAAAATGGATGGCTTGGAAATTAGCAGGCTATGCTGGGAGATTCAGAGAGAATGCAATTTCCTGATTGACATGGTCTTTTGAAAGTGTTAAGAGCAGTTGGCTCATTTATAACTCTATATGGATTTGGAGGGGTCCTCTAGAATGTGGCTTGCTGCCTTCAATATCTTATTTCTCAGGCACCTACTTGCAGCATTTACTCAAAAATGTGCTTTTATTTGTGAAGTCCCTCTGATTATCATGGCTTCCAAAACAAATCCTTCTTTGATGTTAGCCAAATTTACCTGTAGTAACAAATATCGGGAAACCTTATATTTTAGAAACAAAGTACGTTCTTTAAACAAATATCACTTGTACTCCCTGTTATTCAATTGGTTCTACATATTCAAATTATTTTAATGATTTTAATATAGAAATGTAAACAGCACCATAAATAACATATAACATATGTGCTCCCATATGTGCTCTCCACAGTGCTCCCAGCATTGCTGGAGATTCTTCCCCAATCCCGGTCATATATACATCATCTTTCAACAACTGTAAAATACAACCAGCTAGTTATAAGCTGATGCCATTTAAAAAAAAAAAAAACATTTTCTATTGCATATTCCAAAGTCAATAACCCACAGGCATAAAGGACTGCCCTTGACGATTATCTATATTAGTTTAGATGTTTTAAGGTAGTCCACGTGGTAGTCAGTATACTACTACATACATCCAAAGTCCTGCGCCAACCAGCTACAACCGCTGGTAACCCTCCTCAATATTAAGGAGCTTTAAATATTTTTTCAAAAAGAAAGAAATAAAGTATCCATGAGTGTAATCTTCTATGCTTTAAGACCGTCGGTGATACAGGGGTCCAGCTACTGCGAGCACCTGCAGCGCATCCTTAATCCAACATGTTCTCACTTTCAGTTCTCAATGCGAGACCGCATTTCGCTCTAGGCTTCCTCAGGAGAACCGCAATCACCAACCTAAACAAACACACATAATTTCCTACATAACATAACTCCTACTCACTTTTCATGCAGCATCTCTTAAATATAAATATCTCATTTTTAATCCATCCATAATAATATCAATTCACTTGGCAACTTACCCAGCGGGCTGATTTCCAACACTGAGCTGACAGGAAATGACGACGATCATTTATCTGCTAGTACCGGTATGCCTCATATATGTCCCCAGACCACACCTCTTAAGTACGTAGAAGCCTCAGATCCATTCCACCTCAAGGTTTAAACCTAAAGGCGCCACAGTTCTCCATTGGAAAATGAAGCGCTGTTCAATATTAAATAGAACCTCACTCACATTCCCTCCCCGATCTGATAAAGGAACCTGTGTCAACGCTATACATTTAATATCTTCTATTGTGTGTTTATATTCCACCCAGTGTGTGACCAAGGGGGCATCATCCCTTAAATTCCTAACATTGCTTATATGTTCAGCTAATCTGTTCTTTAATTTCCTCCTAGTATGACCAATGTAATATTTATTACACGGACATATTATACAATAAACAACACGTTCGCTATTGCAATTGGTTAAAGACCGAAGATAAAAAAATCTATAAGACCCTGGAATTTTTATAGCATTCGTGATGATAGCATGTTTACAATATACACAATTATTGCATGGGGAATGATGCCCCCCATATCTCTTCCCACTAGGTCGTTTCAAAAGCTCTCCTAAATTGGATTTACGGCTATATGCCATTTTAGGGTGTTCTTTAAAAACTGGGTGGACACTCAAGATATGCCAGAATTTATGAATTGTATGTCCAATCGCTGGAGCCCGATGGGAAAAAGGAAGAACACATGCAATTGGTTTAACCATCGACTTCTGTTTCGGGACAAAAAGCCAGTCCCTCTGGGCATACTGGGCCCGTTTATAAACCCGTTTTAACACTGATAGGGGGTACCCTCATTGGACAAATCTCTCCGTCATGCTTTGAGCCTGACTTTTGAACTCTTCCAGAGAGGAACATAACCTACGTAATCTCAGATATTGTCCGACAGGAACTCCCCTTCTCAAAGCAACATGATGGAAACTCGAATAATGTAGAAGGGTGTTCCTGTCGGTATTCTTCCTATAAATAGAGGTAGATAAACTCTCAGAATCCGTTTTGGCAATTTTAATATCTAAAAATTCAATAGCCTCCCTAGAGACTCGCGCCGTAAATTTAACGCAAGGGTCTGCCCTATTCAGATCGCCTATAAATTTCCCCAGATCTTCCTCAGAGCCCTTCCATAACAATATCACATCGTCTATATACCGACGCCAAAGCACAATATTATCGTGCCATGGATAAGAATAGACGTGTTGCTCTTCAAACTTTGTCATATAGAGGCAAGCCAATGAGGGAGCAACCGTGGCCCCCATGGCTATACCTCTCTTTTGAACATAAAACGTCTTTTCAAATTGAAAGTAATTAAGCCCAATGACCCAAACTAGGAATTGACGTAAAGCCAATCTCTTATCGTTAGGGATGTCACACTGTTCCAGAAAAGACCAGGCTACCTCTATAACCCCATTCTGGGGCAAATTTGTGTACAAGGCTACTACGTCCAAGCCTACCAAAAGGATACTGTCCATCACCAGACCTCGATCTTTAATCTGGTCCAGAGTATGTATAAAATCCGTAGAATCACGGACATATGAAGCTGCTTTACTAACCCAGGGCTGGAGAAACCTGTCCACAAATTTAGAAAGGGGTTCTAATACTGAATCCCTAGTGCATACTATCGGCCGGCCCGGGGGGTCCACCATGGATTTATGAACCTTCGGAACAAAATATATATAGGGGATTTTTGGGTTAGGATGGCAAAGGAACCGCTGTTCCTTTACCGAAAGAATACCATTCATCACCGCTCTCCCCACATAGCCACCAATCAAATCTTTAAGGTATTCAGTGGGGTCATAGTTTAAGCTATCATAAAACTCCCCCTGCTGCAGCTGACGCAACCCTTCCTCTACATATTTTTGTTTATCTAAAACCACCATAGACCCTCCCTTGTCGACACGCATTATCACTATTTGTTCATTATTAGCCAACTGTTGAATACTCAGATATTGATCCAATGTAAGATTATATCTATGAGGCGTCTTAACCGTCTCCATTCTTTCCAGTTCTTTCAATACCAATTTTTGAAATGCCATAATCGAGGGGTCTGGGGGACCCGGTGGAGACCAACGGGACTTAACTCCTGTGCGGGGCAGAAAACCGCCCTCTTCCTCATTAATCTGAGGAGTACCAAAAAATATCCGTAATCTTAATTCTCTAAAAAAATTATAAAGTCCTTGTCTAGTGGCAAACGCATCATATGCCGAATAAGGGACAAATGACAGCCCTTTATTTAATACTTCCAAATGGTTTTGAGAAAGAGCATATTTAGATAAATTAATTACCGTACTCATTTCTTGATTTTGCGTCCCCTCGCTCCACCTTTGCTTGTTACCGGTTTGATCTCGCTTACCCCTTCCTGAGCCTGAGGTAGTAACCGTAAAAAAGACCCAGGTAAAAGATTATCCATATCTGGACCATCAAGGGCCCCCAGCCCCCTCTGCTGGTCTTTACCCCGTTTACCATCCTCCTCTCCTGAGGAGTCGCTTGATGACATCTTAAACTGAACTCTTCTACCAGACCCCCGGCCTCTGCGTCCTCTACTTCTTTTATCCATCCATCCGTACACAAAACCCTTTGTATAGTCATACTCATCACGTTTATACTTCGATATTTTTAACTCTCTTTGTTGACTTCGATACTGGTCAATTCTGGAATTGTGTTCATCCCATTGTTTATCAAAAACTGACTTTTCATAAACTTGCTTAATACCTTCAATTTTTATATTCAACTCCTGTTGTAACTTAACCATCTCCTCTTGTAGAACGTCAATGGTCAACAACATCAAATCTAGTGAGCACCTAGTGATTACGGAGTTCCATTGTGATACATATTGCTCATTGCCTAGAAAGCGCGGTTCTTTATTAATGCGCAGTCCCCGTGGGACCCTTTGTACATGGCAGTATTCAATCAGAGCAGCAGAATGTAACAGGGAGTACAAGTGATATTAGCCAAATTTACCTGCCAAAATGTCAAAGATCTCAGCTGGAAGACAGTGATGGAATCATCTATTTGTATTTTGTGTCCTTCTGTTAGAACTAGACTGAAGTAGTGGCTCAAGAAAGTTTGCCTGATGCTTCTTATGTATCAAAAATTGCTGGTACCTAGTAGTAGAACAGTATTCCTTCTCTTACAATAAGTGAAGATATCTCATCTGTATGCCCCTAGGATGTGCATTTGTTGGTATCCAGACTGGGGAGTTTTCTGTTTTATCTGTCTCTATTTTTGGTTTGTTGTCAGCCCTAAGTTGGAAGGGGTTCAGGTGGTTGGGTTGCATTTATCGCTAACTAGTAAAAAAGGCCCATTTCTGTCAGAAATGAAACTGGCGCTAGCAAGGTTTTCCTCAGAGTGTATGTTTGTGAGACAGTGTGTATGAGAGATGGAGAGTGTGATAGACAGAGAGTGTGTCAGAGAGAGTGTATGTGAGAGACAGAGAGTGAGTGAGTGTGTGCCCCCTCCCCCCTCCCTTTATGGTTTGAGGCACCCCTTCCACCCCCACCTCTCTGGTCTCAGGACCCCCTCACCCCTCCCTCCAGCCACCCATGTCCAGTGACCCTCCTCTCCCCCTGCCCCCCCCTGCAGCCACCTATGTCCAGTGGCCCTACTCTCCCCTGCCCCCCCCCTCCAGCCACCCAGGCTGACATCACTCACAGCTGATTCCCAGGCAGGGGGAGGAGTAGGGAAATATGCGGAGCAAGTGGCAGGGAGCGGCGCATCAAACAACGACACTCCTCTCCCCTTGCCCCCCCTCCAGCCACCCATGCCCTGCGATCCTCCTCTCCCCCTGCCCCCCCCCCTGCAGCCACCCATATCCAACGACCCTCCTCTCTCACCTGCCCCTCCTTCACCACCCAGGTTGTGTAACCAATTCTTCGGGGCAGGCAGGAAAGATCCCTGGTCCTGCCTGCCCGCTGCTGGCACTGGTGCTGGCGCTGATGCTCCTCCACTGCCGGATCGCTGTTCAAAATGGCCGCCGACACTTCCAATGGCGGACTCGCGAGACTTCTGCTGAAGTCTTGGAGGCCGTCCTTGTAAGTATCAGCGGCCATTTTGAGCAGCGATCCGGCAGCGGGAGAGCATCAGCACAGGGTTGTTGGACATGGGTCGCTGGAGAGGGGGGGAGGGGAAGAGTAGGGTCGCTGGACATGGGTGGCTGCAGGGGGGGCAGGGGGAGCGGAGGGTCGCAGGACATGGGTGGCTGCAGGGGGGGCAGGGGAGAGGAGAGTCGTTGTTTGATGCGCTGCTCCCTGCCACTTGCTCCGTGTGTTTCCCTACTCCTTCCCCTGCCTGGGAATCAGATGTGAGTGACGTCAGCCTGGCTACGGAGCCTAGCTCAGCAACTCCGAAGGAGCCACGGACACAGGCAGACACATTAGAACGTTGGTGGTGAGAATTATTATATAGGATATGGATATTGTTAATTTTATTTGAGCTTCTTTTGTTAACTGAGCTCTCCATAAAGTTGATACTCAGGTCCTGATGCTCAAAGCTTACCGTGCTTGCAACATTTGATTTAGACTGGTTGTAGCCAGTCCAGTGTGCACATTATTCAGCGTCTAATGCACAAAGGGGTTCTGTGTCATTTTTACCATTTGCCGTAGCAGATTCTGATAATCCTTTGCAGATGTATTACAACAAGCTTATTAGTATTAAAATGAGTATTCCCTGTGATGCACAGATGTTTCCATGCATTCCACAGAAAGGAGCATCTACCTTTAACATGCAAAATTTTATGGCAGGTCTGGAGCAGTCATTGCATGAGGTTGACTTCTTGATGCAGCAGTCTGCTTGCACAACTTCTCGATGGGGCAGTCTGCTTGCATTTTTAATAGTATCTGCACATGTGTGTGAAAGGTGCCATGTGCATGTATTATGTGTGTCCCACACATAACAGTAGTGATAAAATGTTGTAGTGGAACAAAAAAAAGGAAACTCTGAATGTGACATCACTGAATGCACACCTTTTTTCCTGGGCCTGCACAGAACACTGTGACTGTTCTGCACACATGCTAGGCGCTTTCCCTACTAAGGCCCAGATGCATGAAAGACATTGGTAATTCCCATTCCCTACCGACTCCATAGCGAATCGGTAGGGAACGGGAATGCATCAACGATAGGGAATGCAAATGAGCTACTCGTTGTAGCTCACTTGCATTCTCTAGTCCTTCTGTACCTGAGTCGGAGAATCGGGACGTCCCTTTAGATTAGGCTCCTCTTCCTGGTCTCTTCAGCCAATCAAAGCGGGCTTAGCTGGCTGTTGTCAGCGAAACGCGCTCTGATTGGCTGAAGAGACCAGGAAGAGGAGCCTAATCTAAAGGGACGTCCCGATTCTCCGGCAACCAGGAAAATAGAAAAATGTCACTGTGGACGGGTAAGTGGCGCGGCGAAGACTCTCAAGAAGGGGGAAAAAACACGAGCGCCGGCAGAACAAAAAACTGCAAAAAAAAAAAAAAAAGACGTCTCTCAGAAGCGCAGGGAGAGTACGTCCTTAAAGGACGCCCCTCACATGCACTCCCTGCTTTTTTCTTTTTTACCTTTTTTGGGGGCCCTTTTCCTTTCCGATTCCCTCACAGGAGCCCTAACAAGAGGTCAGACATCTCGTTAGGGTTCCTATGGTAAGGGAATCGGAAAAACGGTAGTGCATCTGATTATAATGGGCTGCAACAGTACTGCAGCTCATTATAATAGCTTTTCAAACATTTGCATTCCGTTTTCGTTGCCTGCTACCGTGGCAGGGAAAATGCCCTTAGTGCATGCCCGGGGCGAACTACTTGCGTTTTAAACTGGCTGGAACCAGTTTAAAACGCAAGTTGTGGGCTCGTTAGGTTTTGTGCATCTGGGCCTGAGCCTCCTGCAGAACTTTCATGCATCTCATTTGCATGCAATTTCCTTTCAGCATCGGTCGCTGTTTAGAAATCAGTAAATTCAACTGTGGCTATAAACGCATGTGGCATTAACAGTGACTTTTGAGCATCTGCCCCTTAGTATATAGATATTATTTAGAATGTTGATAATATCAATCACAATTAGTTATTTGGAATGTTGCTTATATTTTTTTGGTAGTAGAACTATTCATATTGTTCACAAAGGGTTTAGGTATGAGATAAGTGGGTAGTTAGAGAGGGGGAGACTGGTGTGCATTCTTTCTCTGTAGAGTGTTAAGTACATAACTGCAGGAAATTTGTTCACTGTTGTATTAATTTCTTTTCTTTTAAAATGAGAGAAATTATCAAAGTTGAAAAGAATAGAATATCCACATTATGTCATCTGTTCCTCATACTTGTAGAGTCATGTAAATAGTTAATTATTAGTTTGTGACATTTCGTCTGCTATTTCAGAAGGATATTGAAAACAGCTTGAGGGAAAATCATCATAGACACTAACTATATTCTCATCCTCGCCACTATTCTGAAAAATATGTTGGCATCTCTAAACAATTGCCCAAATGCCTCCAATAAAGACAAATAATCCTGATTCAGCCATGAGTAAATAACCTCAGCTGTTGCCAAAAGTTATGCATCTGTGTTTAAGTCAATGGGATCTACTTCTGTAGCTGTCTTTCTTTCTTTTCACCCAGCAGATTCATACTTATAATTTATACATAAGCTGAAAGCATAACTTTCTTAGCCACTTCTGTAAGTAAAACAGAATTCTATGGACAGAAATAAACATTTATAAAATTGTCTGGGCTATATGTGGCTAAAGGCATGTACTATCATCCTATTGGTACATTATTTTACCAAAGGGTAAAATATGCAGATACATTTGCATGTGTCTCAGAGCAGGTGCAAATATCTGTAGCTCCTGGGAGTAGTTTTATGAAGGTACATATATACCTAACTTATGAACATATCTGCAGCATATGAGAGGTAAACTGGTATAAAAACAAAACTTCTAATGGCAGTTTCGAGATAACATGTATGGCTATGGGGATGGTATCAACATAACAGTTTTGACTTTCTAGGCTATAAGGTGGATTTCTGATTTCTGAGGGCTGTCTACCCATCTCCATTAGCCCTAATTAAAACCATCTTCAACAGGTTATCCAGTCTGGTCTAGAAAATACCTTGCACCCAGCAGCAGCCCTAACTCTGCAATCCTACAGCCCACCAGACCCAGAGCACAGTTGGCACCCATGGTCCCAAAGTACTTTCATGTCTGAAGGTGCTGATGCTCCTTCCCTCTCCCACTTTCCTAGCCAGCTCTACTCCAGCAATGGGGATCCAATTCCCCATACCTTAAACCAACCCAGAAGTCTCCTTTTCCCCAACAATGGCCACAAAAGCCCTGGAATATTTTTAATTTAATTTTCCCTTACTGTATTTACAATACTATTGTTAGTGTGTAGAGCTAGTCCTTGCATAGAAATGTGGAAAAAATGTTCATAATAAGATATACAATGGCTTGCATCTAGAGACTGCAATGGAAGAGACTGACTTGGATTTAGTGGTTGTTACAGAGATATGGTACATGGAAAATCATGATTTGGGTATAGTTATCCAATGCATAATCTATTCAGCAAGGACAGGGTAAGACAAGAGGGAGGAGGACTAGCTCTACACACTAACAATAGTATTGTAAATACAGTAAGGGAAAATTAAATTAAAAATATTCCAGGGCTTTTGTGGCCATTGTTGGGGAAAAGGAGAATTCTGGGTTGGTGTAAGTTATGGGGTATTGGATCCCTGTTGCTGGAGTAGAGCTGGCTTGGAAAGTGGGAGAGGGAAGGAGCATCAGCACCTTCAGACATGAAAGTACTTTGGGACCATGGGTGCCAACTGTGCTTTGAGTCTGGTGGGCTGTAAGATTGCATACATGACATTGGTATACATGCATGTGTGCATGCACCCGAAAGTGCCAGCTTGTGCTAGGAAGGATAAGGTGCCTTGTTGAAATAGCCCAAAGATTAGCAGTGGATGTTTTGAACATATGGGTGAATGAGGCTGGGAAACTTGTGGGTGTTAGTAGCCTTTTGCTAAGGATTCCAGCATTGCATGTGCAAAAGCTGGAGTACACATGTATGGGGAGACAGGAGCATTGCTAACCAGCTCATTGAGCAAAGCTATGTAGAGGAAGCATGCTGAAATAGAGAACCAATGATGGAAGACCTTGGCAAGGTACTAGGTTACAGGAAAGTAGTAAGCGAGTGCAGTGTGGGGGCTGCAGGCAAAGTGAGATAGCAGGCATGAGAGATCTAAATGGCACAGCTTGTCAGTTGGGAAGGAGCCTGTTAAGTGAGAAAATGTATATGGTGTGAAGTGTATTTGTACAAAAGAATTTAGAGAAGTTCAAGCAGGAGTCAGGATGTTAAATAAGGAGAGAATGAATAAGTAAATGGTGACAGCTTGCTTGAGAGGCTGGTAGATGGCCATGTGTGAGGCAGAAACAAATGATAAGGAACCAACATCAAATTCCTTAAGGCTCTCTGGCTTGTGCTGAATTAGTGAGTTAAGTCCATAACATGGAGCTGTGATTAAAAAAATAGATCTGTCTTGCTAAATTGTTAAGTTTCTTTGCTAAGCTGACAATTGAAAGTCAATTGTTTTGTTTGTTCCTATAAAAAGGAAATGAGAAGACACTGTCCTGTGGGCAAGAGTGCATTTATAGTACATGAATGTAATTTTTACTGGGAAATATTAAAATTGTTAAAACTTACAGAGGAGAAGAGTGCTTGGAAATTAAACAGCTGTTAGCAGAAGTCAGTGACTAGACAGTGGTTGAACAGAACTTGAATCCAATCAGGTGCTAATGTAGTAAATAAGTGAGTAGCATTTATACAGACTGAATGGTTGGATACAAAGTTTGAGTTTAAAACTCTAATATTATCATAACAAATGACAACTGAAGGAGTATTGGGCTGTGACAAACAGATCAGAGAGTGAGAATGAGTTTGATCTAAAAAGACAGACTGCCCTCACTATGCCCAGATAAAATTAATATATATGTGTGTTAGTTCAGTAGGGCAACTAATAATCCAGTTTTTAATTTGAGTAGCTAGTGTATAAATAGCATCAAGAAGAAAGAAAGGTCACACTAAAAAGAGAAATACACACACCAGAGTCAGGATCCCTTTATTTATCTGGTAAAGGTAGGTTAGTAGGTATAAAGATTAAGAGAAGATGATTGCTCACCTGTTGTTCCATAGCAACATCATACAGAAAACCCACCTGTGCCCACTAATACAAGAGAGTCCTGGGAAGAGAAAGACAATGTAGTATCTAGGTCATTAAAAAAAATGAGTGTGCACATTAAAAAAGACTCAGATGGAGACAGAGCTAGACAAAAGAGAGAAAAATATACTTACCTGATTTAGGATTGTGGCTCCTAACATACAGAGGTGTTCTGTAAAACCTGTAAAGGAAAGAAATACAAAAATGAAATTGTTGAATTCTTAACTGAGGGGTCCTTTTACAACGCTGCAGCAAAAGGGGGCCTGGGCTGGATGAGTTCTTAGGTAGAGAGCTCATAAGTACATAAGCTCAGAGATTATGTGAGTGTTTGGGAAGGGAGCAATCATAGAGTTTGGGTAATTGTTTAGGGAAGGGAACTCAGGGATTGGGAGAGTGCTTATAAAGGGGCCTTGACAATTGGGTGTTTGGGGAAGGGGTGCTCAGAGATTAGGTGAATGCTTGGGAGGCTCAACAATTGGGTGAGTACTTGGGGATGGGGCACAGGGATTATGTGAGTGCTTGGGGAAAGTGGTCTTGGCAACTGGGTGAATTTGTGCTTGTGGAGGGGGTGCTTAGGGATTAGGTAAATGCTTGGGAGGGCTCAGAAATTGGGTATTTGGATTAGGTATATACTTGGAGTAGAAGTACTGGGGTTTGGGTGACTGCATGAGAAGGGACTCAAGGATTGGGTAAGAGGCAAGAAAACATCATAGAGTACCAGAAATACAAGTAGTAGATTAGAGTTCCAGGTGCAAGAATCCCCAGGCTTGGATGGAAGAAGCATTACCATTCTGGTGTCTAGGAGCAGTTACATTGCAGAATGTGAGTGTTTTACTCTTAATACAGCAGCAAAGATTTTGGATTTTAGAGCGAGAAAGTCAGGTAATAGTAATTGTTGGGAAGCGGCTGGAAGAAAAAGAGGGATCTATCTTGAAATAGAATCCTAGTGCAAAAGTACTTTTCATAAAGAAATCAATTTAAAAAGTACTATAGCATACAGGAAGGAAGAAAGTACTATAGGCTGATTAGCACATATTCCTTAAGGTCATGTTATGCCTCTTTACAAACAAGCAGATGAAACTAGCTGATGATAAAAGACAAAGAATGGGAGGCAGGGTTGCAGCTGAGAGTGGAGAATAGGTAATAATTAGGGATGTACCGAACATTCATATTCGATAGGATTCGGCCCCAAATAGTCCCCCAAATACATTATTCATATTCAGCCGAATAGTGATTTAAATTCAAATATGAATAATCTGGGGCTCTACAATGCTAATTCCTACTGAAATCAACACTTGATCTTTGATTTTGCTTTGCTTCTTTTATTATTTGTTATGTTAAAACTCAATGCCCATTATTCATATTCATATTCGGCCAAATAATATTTTTCATTATTCTTATTCAGCCAAATAATAAAATATGTTATTTGGTACAGCTCTAGTAATAAATTATTCTACATAGTAATAGATTTATATTTATTGTTTAATAATGTAATTTTCTTCTGCGATGTCCTTGTGCATAATTGTTAATTTAAAAATTGAATGAGGTATCTTGGATTTTATTGCAATCTATTATAAACTCAAAGTTGTATCCCCCACTTGTCCTTTTTTTTTTGCCAGCTTGAGCCCTAGTGATAAAACTGCAAGGCTACTAGGGGTCAAGCATCCCAATTTGAACCTATTGACCAATAATGGGGTAGGAACAGCTGGGATTGCTTATGTCTCCTCCACTAGCAACTCAGGAAAATTCCAGAGGTGTACCTTTGAGTGCCAGGAGGATTGGGGAAAGGGTTGTACCTCCTGTCAGTGGGTTTGGGAGAGTGGGTGATGTTCTTTTAAGTGTGTATTTTGTAAAATGTGTGCATACTTTACAAGTTCCCCACGTCTCCATCCAACAATATGCCTACTGGCTTCCCTTGCAGGTGCGGTGCAATGGGGCAACGCAGGAAGGAACCAGGAGTGCTTGAAGGAGTGCTGCATAAGGCACATTTCTAGCTTCTGATGCTCCTGGAAGTAGTTTGATGTTTTTTAACTTCTTCCAAAAAACTGAAGCCTTTTATAGAAAACTAATCGTCTCTTTGAATAGGGGCAATAAGTAATTTTTTAAACCAATGGTTTAAACGGTAAGGCCAAGTAGGCACCTATTTTGGGGCTGTTTTATGAAAATACATAAAAGGTCATTTTGGAAAGATTTAAATGTGTATACATCTAGATCATACACACATGTAAATATTCCTTCAAATTCAGAGAATGAAAGGGTTGGGGTTTGGGCATTGACCAAAAGTACACAAGTACTTCACACTTTACAATAGGAACACACATCTATATGCCAAACATTCCCCATCAACTTTTGCGTAAGTGCCAACTACCAGTTTAGATCTAGGGTCTAAACAAAGGGATAGGTACAATACTAATTTGGCAGACCTGATTCCATGGCAAATATTTCAACCCCGTAAACCTATGACACACATCCAAACCACCATACCTCAAACCTTTCAATATAAGAACATACACTACTCACCCCTGAAATCAAGGCATATACTCTCACCCACTCGAGAGCAAACACCTCCAACCCCCCCCCCCCCCTAATATCTACCTGCTATCAAAGCATATATCCCCCACTCCCCTGAATTATCCTGACAGTATCTCTGCACTCCCTTGTACCCTTCCAGCTCTTACTGTGGTTTCCCTGGTGTGGCAGGTGCGATACTCAGACACTCCTATTCCACTGGAGCCTGGTTTAAAAATGGTTAATATTACTTCCTAGTAGTATTCATGTTGTACTTCCACTTGCGGTCAAATTGTCAAATAAGTGTTTATAATTTCTTGTACTGTCAACTGAGTATCTATCTTTCATAAACCCCACCTGATCAGGATGAGCAAGTGTATTGATAGCTTTTTATAAATCAGGATCTAGAACATTTGCAAAAATGTTAGAATATACATTAAGTGGGGAGATTGATCTATACACTTGCTAGAGATCTCATTAAGGATTCCCAAGAACTACCACTAACACTACCATGAAGAAACTTTAGCATAAAATCAAAAAGGATCACAACACACCTGGAAAAATTCTGCAGAGGCCTCATAGGCTAGGAAATGTCTGTGCTGATAGTAATCTGATAGCATACTCTGGGGTCTTTCTACTAAAGTGCACTAAGAAATTAGCATGGGTTTAGTATCAGCACAGTCCGACACAGCTATCGTGCGCTGAAACAGTCAGTGTGGTAAAATTCTTACACTATGTAGCATGTGATGCAGAAGGGACTAGGTAGATCAAGAGAAGATATTAGGTGTGGATTGCACATCACAGGTAGCACATGGTAAGTAGAGCATACTGTCAAATGTGCAATTAAAGATGGTGCTAACGTTACCTCATGAAGTGTTGTTAGATGCATCTATACTAATCACACATGACTGCAATGTGCAGAAGGGAGCTTGTCTGTGCAAAACCTGCAGGGGGAATTCTGGATACAGCTCAAGAGTTACCGCACAGTTGATGCACTTAGCACATGTTAACCTTGGCTGTCAACACATGGTAAGTGCAAAAACTTAATATGATTTTGTAAAGGGGCCTCTTTATTTACTTTTTAGTTTCTTTATTTAGCAAAAGCCTTTTTATAGGCATATAGAAGTGTAAGTAGTCCAACGGATTTAGGGGAGAATTATTAACATGGGCTACCATTAAGATGTGTTATTTTATTGTTAGAAGAAGACAAGAAGAGAAAGAGGAGGTATATCCCCTATGAACAGCAAATCCTAAGGAACCAAGAAGTAAGGTAAATTCCACAGACTTCCAAACAAACAAGTGGATTCACAGGAGTCAATTGTTTGAAATGTATTCATACAGAACATACAACAGTCTACTGTTTAGATACTGCTCTAAGATCAGGGACCTGGTAAAACATTGAGGGATTTGGTCTTGATTTTTCTTGTGTATTTTTACCTTCCCTGTTGAGTTCCTTCAAATTTTGAAGAGTTAATACAGGAACATGTATTACCTCCTAAACAGGAGGTGGTAAGTGCTCCTGTATTTATTTTTTGTAAATCTTGTGTGCTAATGGAAATATTATTCCAGGACCTGCAAAATAAATAAATAAATAAATAAATAATAACAATAATAATAATAATAATAATAATTAAAAAGCCCTATTTTACTGCCACAATAAAAAATGAGCTTACCATATGGGAAAATCCACAATAAAATGTTCTAAGCTAATTTTTTAAATGCATTTTAGTAAAATAACCCCTATGTATGTTTTTCTCAGATCATTGCAGCTATTTTACAAAAGGATCTACATTCTGCTAACCTTTTATAAAATACTTGGGGAAATTGTGCTTATACTGACTTTGAAGTGAAGTAAAAGAGCCTATTAGAGCCAAAAGAACATCCTTCATAGAATGAAAAAAGGACCCAAATGAAGAAAATAAGAAGCAACGTAAGTACTGGCAAGTTAGATGCGAAGCATTGAAGGCTAAAAGACAATATAAAGAGAAACTTGCTGCAGAGCCAAAAACTCACAGTAACAACCTTTTCAGGTACATTAGAGGCAGAAAGTTAGTGAAGGAATCTGTGGGGCCGTTAGATCATAAAGGACCAAAAGGGGCACTCAAGGAGGACAAGACCATAGCGAAGAAACTGAATGAATTTTTGCCTCGGTCTTTGCATAAGAAGATATAAGAGATCTTCATGTAGTACATAATGACAGATAAAGACCCGTCCTGTCCATCCAGTCTGCCTGAGTAGATAATCTCATTACATAATGGTATGAGGTGATACAACATATGTATACCTGATCTTGATTTGTCCATGCTATTTTCAGGACATAGACTGTAGAGATCTGCCTGGCACTGTTCTTGTTCTAAAATTTCTGCAGCTCGCTATGCCCACACTAGCCCACTTCTCAAGTCTCTCCACTGGCTCCCTGTCCGCTTCCGGATACAGTTCAAACTTCTCTTACTGATCTTTAAATGCATCCACTCTATGACCCCTTGTTGCCTCTCCTCTCTCATTTCTCCCTACATTCCTCCCCGTGAACTCCGCTCTCTGAGCAAGTCTCTCTTGTTGTCCCCCTTCTCCTCCACAGCTAACTCCAGACTTCGTTCCTTTTATCTTGCTGCACCTTATGCCTGGAACTGTCTTCCCGAGCCCGTAAGTCTAGCTCCACTCTGCTGCCTTTGGCTCCTAGCCGCTACTCATTTGCCCTCCTCCTCCCCTATTCCTCTTTACCCTGTAATTCCCTTGCCCGTAATGTCTTGTCAGTCTGTTTTATCTAGATTGTAAGCTCTTTGAGCAGGGACTGTCTCTTTATGTCATAGTAACATAGTAACATAGTAGATGACGGCAGAAAAAGACCTGCAAGGTCCATCCAGTCTGCCTAAGACAAACTCATATGTGTACACCTTACCTTGAATTTGTACCTGTCCTTTTCAGGGCACAGACCATATAAGTCTGCCCAGCAGTATTTCCCGCCTCCCAACCACCAGTCCCGCCTCCCATCACCGGCTCTGGTACAGACCGTATAAGTCTGCCCTCCCCTATCCTCGCCTCCCAACCACCACCCTCTCTTCCCCCCAACTGCTCCGCCACCCAATTTCAGCTAAGCTTCTGAGGATCCATTCCTTCTGCACAGGATTCCTCTATGCATATCCCACGCATGTTTGAACTCCGTTACCGTTTTCATCTCCACCACCTCCCGCGGGAGGGCATTCCAAGCGTCCACCACCCTCTCCGTGAAAAAATACTTCCTGATATCTTTCCTGAGTCTGCCCCCCTTCAATCTCATTTCATGTCCTCTCGTTCTACCGCCTTCCCATCTCCGGAAAAGATTCATTTGCGGATTAATACCTTTCAAATATGTTCAGCGCTGCGTGCATCTGGTAGCGCTATATAAATGCTATTAGTAGTAGTAGTAGCTCCCAATCTTTTAGTTTCTGCTCACACAGACAAAAATTTCATCCGTCTAGCAGTGGCGTACCAAGGGGGGGGGCGGTCCACCCTGGGTGCACGCCGCTGGGAGGGGGGTGCCGTGTGCCTGTCAGCTCTGCTCGTTCCGTGCTCCCTCTGCCCCGGAACAGGTTACTTCCTGTTCCGGGGCAGTGGGAGCATGGAACGAGCGAAGCCGACAGGCGCGTGGCACCCCCCCAGCAGGTAAAAATGCACCCGGGGGGGGTGTCCTTTCGCCGGGGGGAGGTGGCCTTTTGCCGGGGGGTGGGGGGTGGGGGGGGTCGCGCTGCACCCGGTGGGGGGCGCATCGGCGATCCGCCCCGGGTGTCAGTCACCCTAGGAACGCCACTGGCGTCTAGCTTGTGTTAACTTCATCAAATCAGGATACATCTATATAGTTTTTGTCCACAAAAAGTCATTTGTGAATATTTAAAGAACCTCTTCAAAACAGCATTTAGATCTTGTTTGAATATGAAACAGACTAGTAAAGTAGCTCTATCCTGAATATCTGATAAAAAAAATCTAGAATTGCAGAAAGATCTTTACTTGTGTTTGAGCCCCCATATCCGATCCTGTGGTGCCTTTTGAAGTAACTGGCAAATAATATACTTTGTTCAATAGAGGTATAGCATTAAGGGGAAACTTCACATTTTCAATAAAAAAATTTTTAAAGGGTTCTGCAGGACAATAATTTTGGGGAAATTCAATACTCTTACATTCAATCTTCTATTATAGTTCTCCAACTGTTCAAATTACACTGATTCACAATTCTCTCAGTAGCCATAACATTCATGGTCGTTTTAAGTTCTTCAATTTCTACCTCTCCCATGCAGTCTTGTCTCACCTTATCCATACCAAGAGATAGCATATCCACCTTACCAACAAGGGTTGAAATTTCACCCATTGCCTGCCAAATACTCTCCAGGGTAACCGCTGTGGGAGCTTTTACCTCGGTAGTGGCTCCGAGCTGTTCTGATTCAGCAACAACTTCTTCGGCCCTTCCCCCCTCAATGACAGATATTTGTATGGTGTCTTCTGCTCTCAAACCACTCACAGGAAGAGACCTTGAGGCCACTGGACACGGCAGAGTGCTGGAATCTGGAATGTTTCATGCCCCAGAAGAGTGGACACTCCCTCATCCACACTTACAGCAGGGAACTTTTCTCTCGGTACATTCTGGAGGTGCCTGTCGATGAACCGCTCCCATGTCTGATGCAGTGGAGAAGAGGTCAAGGCAGGCGAGAGGATAGCCTTGAGAACTCCCTTCTGTTTGGTATGAGGCATTTCAAATCAAAAGGCAACAGAAATCTGAAAAGCATATGAGAGGTAGGAATGCCAGAGCTATCATGTTCCTTCTTGACTCCGTCCCTTGCCTCACCAATTTGATTCATTTCTTTGAAGAAGTGAATAAACATGTGGATAAAGGTGAGCAGGTTGATATACCAGCTTATAATCGAACGAGAAAAACGCCCAAGTTCCGACCTAAATCGGGAGATGGGCGTTTTTCTCACAAAAACAAATAAAGCGGTATAATCGAAAGCCGAACTTTGGACGCTTTCAACTGCACTCCGTCGCGGATGCGGACAAAGTTGACGGGGGCGTGTCGGAGGCGTGGTGAAGGCGGAACTGGGGCGTGGTTATCACCCGAACAGAGATGGGCGCCTTTCGCCGATAATGGATGCGTTTGTAGCTAGAATTTAGGGCACTTTTCCTGGACCCTGTTTTTTCACGAATAAGGCCCCAAAAAGTGCCCTAAATGACCAGATGACCCCCAGAGGGAGTCGGGGATGACCTCCCCTGACTCCCCCAGTGGTCACTAACCCCCTCCCACCAGAACAAAATGATGTTTCACAACTTTTTATTTTCACCCTCAAATGTCATACCCTCCTCCCAAGTAGCAGTATGCAGGTCCCTGGAGCAGTTGTTAGGGGGTGCAGTGGACGTCAGGCAGGTGGACCCAGGCCCATCCCCCCCCTACCTGTTACAATTGTGCTGCTTAATGCTTAGTCATCCAACCCCCCCAAACCCACTGTACCCACATGTAGGTGCCCCCCTTCACCTCTTAGGGCTATAGTAATGGTGTAGACTTGTGGGCAGTGGGTTTTGAGGGGGATTTGGGGGGCTCAACACCCAAGGGAAGGGTGCTATGCACCTGGGAGCTCTTTTACCTTTTTTTTTGTTTTTGTAAAAGTGCCCCCTAGGGTGCCCGGTTGGTGTCCTGGCATGTGAGGGGGACCAGTGCACTATGAATCCTGGCCCCTCCCACGAACAAATGCCTTGGATTTATTCGTTTTTGAGCTGGGCGATTTCATTTTCCATTATCGCTGAAAAGCAAAAACGCCCAGCTCACACCTTGGCGAATAAAACATGGGCGTCTATTTTTTTTTGAAAATACGGTTCACTCCGCCCCTTCACGGACCCGTTCTCGGAGATAAACGCCCATGGAGATAGGCGTTTCTGTTCGATTATGCCCCTCATAGTCTATCAAGACTTATAGAAAGCTTTTGACAAAATTCCTCATGAGAGACTTCTGAGAAAACCAAAGAGTCACGGGATAGGATGCAATGTTCTGTTGTGGATTAAGAATTGGTAATTGAACAGAAAATAGAGGGTAAGGTTAAATTGCCATTTCTCTCAATGTAGGAGGGTGAATAGTGGAGTGCCACAGAGATCTGTACTCAACCCTAAGGCTCAGGCAGAGCCGGGACCTTTATTAAAGCTGCACCCTACAAAAATCGAGCCTCCCGCAGCTACAAAAACACATCTGCTGCTCCAGAGTGCCCACACCCATGGCAGGATCATGGTTCACACAGCAGAACCTCCCAGAGGTTAAATAAACCTCAGGTTATATATGGAGAACTCAGGGGCGTAGCCAGACCTCACTGGGAGTGGGGGCCACAGCCCTAGGTGGGGGGGCACTTTTTAGCCCCCCCTCCCACCGACGCCCCCCCAGCCGACGCCACTGATGCCACATTGACCCCCCCCGATGATCCCCTTGAACCCCCTCCCACCACCAACCCTCCCCCGCCGTCGCCGCCCACCCCGCCGCTTCAAATACCTTGTTGTTTGCTGGCCCCGCCAGCCGAGAATCTAGTTCTTCGGCGCCAGAGTAGCACCTTCATTTAATGCAGTTCCTGGCGTGATCAGCTGCTTCTGACACCATAGAAGATGAAACCCATAGCAGGAAGAAAGATTGAATGTGTTAAAACTATTGGTCACCCACACCTTGAGACAGCTAACCACAGCGAAACTCTGGCCAAAGTCGGTGTGACTGATCGACCATACACACATTGTTTTCTTACCTGCATTTTGACGTTTAAGTTAAGTAGTCTTTCACTTCTTTTCGTGGATCCATCTACAGTCAGTTCTGTGAAGTTTAGCATTCTGAATACAAGAATTAAAGGGTTTTAAATGCCAGTGATGAGATACAACCCATTGATTTTTCTCACCCTTTGTTTTTGAAAACATTGATTTGGGTTGGAGGCTGGGTTAAATTCAGAGGCTTTTCCCCTTTTTTTCTTATTTAAAGTCTAGTGAACGTCACAGAACCATAGTCTTGTGAAAGTATTTCTTGCCACCTATCTTAGAGAGATTATTTGTTGAATAATACAGTCAGCAAACAATAACAGGTAACTGAAATATGGATCAATTATAACACTAACTAAACATTTATTTACTTCCTAGAAAGTACCTGGGAAAATCAGGACATATATCTGCTCACCATTTATCAAATATAACTGTTTTTTTACAGGGCTTCAGCAAAGAGCTTTCTTTCTCTCTCTTCTCCTGGGATGAAACTGGGTCAAAAGCCAGTACAATTCAAATGAAAAAAGCTCCTAGGCCAATCAGAGCCCAGTCAAAAACAACATTAAAAAAAGAAACTGGTTACATCACTACAGGCATTTCCTTTATCTGTGTTAACTAAAGCTTAAAACATAGCATACACCACCTGCTGGTCAAACTAGAGAAATGCACTTCAAGATCTAATAAAGGCAGCTTTGCAGGCTTAAAACACACTGCTCTGTCACAGGTATCAATACCACTGCTGACAAAAACAATGGAGAGACTAGTAGCACAACAATTAATGAAACACCTAACACACTATGCAGTCCTCCACAACTCTCAATCAGGCTTCAAACTATGCTGTAGCACTGAAACAGTCATAACCACCATGATCATAAAATTCAGAAGAATAATATGCCAAGGCCAGTAAATACTACTACTATAATTCGATATGTCAAGTGCCTTCGACCTAGTAGATCACATAGTATTAATGACCCTGCTCAACAACATAGAAATTTATTTATTTTATTTATTTATTGCATTTGTATCCCACATTTTCCCACCTCTTTGCAGACTCAATGTGGCTTACAATACATCATGAATGGTGGAAATATATAAGAAGATAGACATTTAGTATTACAGAAGGATCTTGGGTAACATTATAATGATAAAACATGATAGTAGTATAGCAAGCAGATATTTTAAGCAGATGTATGTGGAGGGGTTCACATTTGTTGATCTTTGTGGTATGCCTTGTTAAAGAGATGGGTCTTCAGTAGTTTGCGGAAGTTAGTTAGTTCATAAATCATTTTTAAGTTGTGTGGCAGTGTGTTCCAGAATTGTGTGCTCAGGTATGAAAAGGTTGACGCATGCGTTAGTTTGTATTTTAGACGTTTACAGTTGGGGAAGTGAAGATTAAGGAGTGTGCGTGATGATTTTTTAGCATTCCTGGGTGGTAAGTCTATCAGGTCTGACATGTAGGCTGGGGCATCTCCGTGAATGATTTTGTGAACTAGGGAGCATATTTTGAATGTGATGTGTTCTTTAAGTGGGAGCCAGTGTAGCTTTTCTCGTAGGGGTTTAGCACTTTCATATTTTGTTTTACCGAATATGAGTCCAGCTGCATAGGGAAGTCGTCCCATCCCCGCTATAATTTTTGTCACCCTTCGCTGCACCATTTCCAATTCCACTATATCTTTCTTGAGATGCGGCGACCAGAAATGGACACAATACTCAAGGTGTGGACGCACCATGGAGCGATACAACGGCATTATAACATCCTCACACCTGTTTTCCATACCTTTCCTAGTAAGACCCAACATTCTATTCACTTTCCTAGCCGCAGCAGCACACTGAGCAGAAGGTTTCAGTGTATTATCAACGACGACACCCAGATTCCTTTCTTGGTCCCTAACTCCTAACGTGGAACCTTGCATGACGTAGCTATAATTCGGGTTCTTTTTTCCCACATGCATCACGTTACACTTGCTCACATTAAATGACATCTGCCATTTAGCCTCCCAGTCTCCCAGTCTCGTAAGGTCCTTCTGTAATTTTTCAAAATCCTCTTGCGAATTAACGACTTTGAATAACTTTGTGTCATCAGCAAATTTAATTACCTTGCTAGTTACTACCATCTCTAAATAATTTATAAATATATTAAAGAGCAGTGGTCCTAGCACAGACCCCTGAGGAACCCCACTAACTACCCTTCTCCATTGTGAATACTGACCATTTAACCCCACTTTCTGTTTCCTATCCTTCAACCAGTTTTTAATCCACAATAGGACATTTCCTCCTATCCCATGACTCTCCAATTTCATCTGTAACCTTTCATGAGGTACCTTATCAAATGCCTTTTGAAAATCCAGATACACAATATCAACCAGCTCCCCTTTGTCCACATGTTTGTTTACTCCTTCAAAGAATTGAAGTAAATTGGTCAGGCAAGATTTCCCCACACAAAAGCCGTGCTGACTTCGTCTCAGTAATCCATGTCCTTGGATGTGCTCTGTAATTTAGTTTTTGATAATAGCCTCTACCATTTTCCCCGGCACCGACGTGAGACTCACCGGTCTATAATTTCCCGGATCTCCCCTGGAACCTTTTTTAAAAATCGGCGTTACATTGGCTACCCTCCAATCTTCCGGTACCACGCTTGATTTTAAGGATAAATTGCATATCACTAACAGAAGCTCTGCAAGTTCATTTTTCAGTTCTATCAGTACTCTAGGATGAATACCATCCGGTCCAGATGATTTGCTACTCTTCAGTTTGCCGAACTGCCCCATTATGTCCTCTAGGTTTACCGTGAAGTCAGTAAATTTCTCCGACTCCTCCGCTTGAAATACCATTTCCGAAACCGGTATCCCACCCAAATCTTCCTCGGTGAAGACCGAAGCAAAGAATTCATTTAATCTCTCCACTACGTCTTTGTCATCCTTGATCGCCCCTTTTACCCCTTGGTCATCCAGCGGCCCAACCGATTCTTTTGCTGGCTTCCTGCTTTTAATATACTGAAAAAGTTTTTACTATGTTTTTTTTGTCTCTAATGCTATCTTTTTTTCGTAATCCTTCTTGGCCTTCTTTATCTGCACCTTGCATTTGCTTTGATACTCCTTATGCTGCTTCTTGTTATTTTCAGACGGTTCCTTCTTCCATTTTTTGAAGGCGTTTCTTTTAGCCCTAATAGAGGGACATAATTGAACATCGCCGGCCAAATAGATTGCCGGCAATCTATGTTGGCGGCGGCACTACAGCTGGCCGGAACCGTATTATCGAAAAAGATGGCCGGCCATCTTTTTTTTTCGATAATACGGTTTAGCCCGGCCAAATGCCTTGGAGTTCGCCGGGTTTGAGATGGCCGGGCTTGTTTTTCAGTGATAATGGAAAAAAATGCCGGCCATCTTCAACCCGGCGAAATCCAAGGCGTTTGGTCGTGGGAAGAGCCAGCATTTGTAGCGCACTGGTCCCCCTGACATGCCAGGACACCAGCTGGGCACCCTAGGGGTCAGTGCAGTGGACTTCAGAAAAACCTCCCACATGCATAGCTCCCTTACTTTGGGTGCTGAGCCCCCCAACCCCCCCCCAAAAACCCACTACCCACAAATGTACAACACTACCAAAGCTCTTAGGGGTGAAGGGGGCAACTACATGTGGGTACAGTGGGTTTTGGAGGGCTTCCATTACCAGCACAAGTGTTACAGGTGGTGGGGATGGGTATGGGTCCGCCTGCCTTAAGTGCACTGTGGTACCCACTAAAAGTGCTCCAGGGACCTGCATACACGCAGGCCGCTAGGACTTGTTGCTGCTGTATAAACTTGGCACACCAGTTGACACCTGAAGACTAATCTCTTTGAAAAAGTCCTTTATTTGATTAAGCACGTTTACTCACAGTTAACTGTAGATCAGAGGTTGTGCCCCACTGGCAAAGGGTCTCCCTGGTACTGAGATTAGCAGTAGGTCAGAGCTGGCAGAATAGTGTACAATGCCCTCTTTCAGCTACATTCAAGGTAATAACGTGGGTGACACATGAAAGGGATCTAAAACTGGCTTACAAAAATGGCCACTACCTCATGGACTATCTGAAACAAAACAGGGCACACTCTGAACCCAGTTAGCAGGGGGGGACAGCACCATGGGAGTAGAGCCCAGTACCCTACACCCACCACAATGCATTGCTGATGTGACTTTGCAGGGCACCTAACAGTAAAGGTGTCACACTCACCCGAGAGCCACATCGCAACCAGGGAAGGGCTGTTGGAGGATACAACACATTCTGCTGTCATGGAGGTGGGTACGGCATTTGAGGCTGGCATACAGGCTGGCAAAAGAGGTTTTTAGTTTTATTTTTTTAGTGTGGGAGGGGGGTGGTGACCACTGGGGGAGTATGGGGAGGTCATCCCCCATTCCCTTCGGTGGTCATCTGGTCATTTGGGGCACCTTTTTGAGGCTTGGTCGTGAACATAAAAGGACCAAGTAAACCTGTCGATATACTGCTTATCGCCGTTTTTTTTTTCCATTATCGGCGAAAGCCGGCCATCTGGTAGCCACGCCCATGCCCGCCCATGTCCCGCCTTCACTTTGCCGCTGACTCACCCCTTTGAACTTTGGCCGGTGACGTGATGGGAAAGCGGCGATGTTGGCAAAAAAGCGGCTTTCGATTATAGCGATTTCGCCGCTTTTCCGAGATCGCCGGCCATCTCCCGATTTAAGTCAGAAAATGGCAGGCGATCACTTTCGAAAATGAGCTGGAATAGCTTCCTTCACCTCACTTTTTAATCACACTGGCTGTCTTTTGGACTTCTGTCTTTCTTTTCTAATTTGCGGAATATGTTTGGCCTGGGCCTCCAGGGTGGTATTTTTGAATAGCATCCACGCCTGTTGTACAGTTTTTACCCTCTCAGTTGCCCCTCTAAGTTTTTTCTTAACAGTTCTTCTCATTTTATCATAGTCTCCTTTTATATATTTTTTTTTCACCTTTGATATTATTTATTTATTGATTTTAAATTACAAGTACATTAACTTGCACAGGAAAAACAGAAAGCAACAATCTCATGTAACATTATATTGCATATATCTACCTAAAATGATAGAAATACATTCTTCCTTAGACCTCTATTGGTGAGAGACGTTAAGAAACATGAGGAGACATTTAAATCAAAAAAGAAAATTTTTTTGTATAATTCGGCTTGCCTTTAAACCCACACATACTATTAGTTGATAAGTGATGTTATTACAAAACAGGTGCCTGGATTTTTTTCATTTCTAGGAAAGATCGTAGCTGTAAAGGATCGGAGAAAACATATTTATTCCCCTGAAAGTTAATCCTACACTTACAGGGGTAAGCTAGCAAAAACGATGCACCCAAAGCTCTAATATCATTTCTTAAGTCCAAAAATTGTTTCCTTCTATCCTGAGTTGCCTTCGCAACATATGGGTAGATCCATATTTTCTGTCCATAAAACATTTTAGTGGAATTTTTGAAATATAATTTAAAGACATGGTTTAAGTCTTGCTCAAACACAAATTGAACCAACAATGTTCCTCTATCAGTTAAATCCATATTAGAATCTTCCAGAAATGCAGTCAGATCATGGGGTTCCTGGGGTTCTCCTTGTAAGTTTCTTGCAGGACCTGTATTCAAACCTTTTTTCAGAGGTAAATAATAAATCTTATTATATGGGGGTAAATTTGAAGCTGGTATCTGCAGAATTTCCTTCAAATACATTTTAAATAACTCATCTGCTTTTATCAATGAAGAAATAGGAAAGTTCAAAAGTCTCAAGTTCAAACGTCTATTATTATTCTCCATTAATTCAATTTTCCGGTGAATTATTTGTTTATCCTTAATTAGAGCTTCTACTGAAGATTTTAAACCATTAATTTCAATTTGTGTCTGTTGAGTTTGGGTGTTAGTATCGTTTTTTATTTTTTCCAATGAGGCATCAAATTTTTCTAGTTTACTCACGATTGTGGCAAATTCATTAGTGGATTTAGTCACTGCTACCGTCAAAGCTTGAACCGCTTTCCAGACTTCCGTTAATGTAACCTCTCCTGGATTTTCCTGGGACTTTGAGTCCTCCCCGTCAGAACTCCGAGGTAGTTTGCCGAACGAAATCCCCCTAGCAGCGACTTCCGCATCCAGCGGGGTTTCCCCATCTCGGGTCGAAGCAGGGCAGGGAGGCGGGATCAACTCCGGTGGCGTGAGAAAAACCTCATAGCCCAGAAGCGCCGACGCTCCTCCGTCGGGGCTTAGCATCGGGCTCGCCAAACCGGTCTCTGGTGGGATATTCTGCAAGAAGTGATCAAGAGTTTGTTGAGTTGGGGTCGAAGTTATTGCCTTCGGCAATAGGCTTTTCGTCGCACCCTTCCTTTTAGTATGTGGCATATTTCAAGGAGGAAAAGTTTTCAGCGTTCTCAGTCAACCTCGTGCAGCATTCAGGCGGCCATCTTGTAATGCCCCCTATTCTCCTTTTTTAAAGTTAAATGCTAACGTATTTGACTTCCTATGTATAGTTACTTCAAGGTTGATATCAAAACTGATCATATTATGATCACTGTTATCAAGCAGCTCCAGTACCATAACGTCCCTCACCAGATCATGCGCTCCACTAAGGACCAAGTCTAGAATTTTTCCTTCTCTCATCGGCTCCTGCACCAGCTGCTTCATAAAGCTGTCCTTGATTTCATCAAGGAATTGTACCTCTCTAGCATGTCCCGATGTCACATTTGCCCAGTCTATATTTGGGGAATTTAAATCACCCATTATTATAGCATTGCCCATTTTGATTGCGTCTCTGATTCCTTTTATCATTTCTGCGTCTTCCTGCTCATCCTGGCGAGGCGGACGGTAGTACACTCCTATCACCGTCCTTTTCCCTTTTCTACATGGAATTTCAACCCACAATGATTCAAAGGTGTGATTTGTGTCCTGCTGAATTTGTAATCTATCTGAGTCAAGGCTCTCATTAATACACAATGCTGCCCCTCCACCAGTCCGGTCCACACTATCACTAGGATATACTTTGTACCCCGGTATGACAGTGTCCCACTGGTTATCCTCCTTCCACCAGGTCTCAGTAATGCCTATTATATCCAATTTTTCATTTAGTGCAATATATTCTAACTCTCACATCTTATTTCTTAGACTCCTAGCATTTGCATATAGACATTTCAGAGTATGTTTGTTGTTCCTATTTGCATGATGCTTAGTGCTTGACACTATTGATTTCCCATCTTTTGTCTGATCTTTAGTTGTATTTAAAGTCACCTGGCCTACCACGGTCTCTTGTGCAACCTCACTATCCAGAAACCCTACCTTCCCTGTTTGTGAGGTATCCTTGCAAGATACCTTATCCCGAACCATGCGCTGTTGTGCGACTGTCGGCCTTTCCCCCATAGCTAGTTTAAAAGCTGCTCTATCTCTTTTTTGAATGCTGATGCTAGCAGCCTGGTCCCACCCTGGTTAAGATGGAGCCCATTGTTTCAGAATAGGCTCCCCCTTCCCCAGAATGTTGCCCAGTTCCTAACAAATCTAAAACCCTCCTCCCTGCACCATCGTCTCATCCACGCATTGAGACTCTGGAGCTCTGCCTGCATCTTGGGCCCTGCGCGTGGAATGGGTAGTATTTCAGAAAATGCCACCCTAGAGGATCTGGATTTGAGCTTTCTTCCTAAAAGCCTAAATTTGGCTTCCAGAACCTCTCGCTCACATTTTCCTACGTCATTGGTACCCACATGTACCAAGACAGCCGGTTCCTCCCCAGCACTGTCTAAAATCCTATCTAGGTGACGCGTGAGGTCCGCCACTTTTGCACCAGGCAGGCAAGTCACCAGGCGATCCTTCCGCCAACCAGCCACCCAGCTATCTACATTCCTAATGATTGAATCGCCAAGTATGACAGCTGTTCTAACCTTTTCCTCCCAGTCAGCCATTGGAGATTTATCCTTGGTGCGAGAGGATAGTACATCTGGTGGGTAGGTCCTAGCTAGAGGAGTACTTCCTACTTCACCTTCTGGGAGACATCCCTCCTCCAAGGTAGCACAGAGGCTACCTGACTGGAGGTGGGACCTCTCTACAACATCCCTGTAGGTCTCCTCTATCTATTTTTATATCTCCCTCATCTCTACCAAATCTGCTACTCTAGCCTCAAGAGAATAAACATGCTCTCTGAGGTCTAGGAGCTCTTTGCATCGGGCACACACACATATGACATCTCACCAACTGGGAGATTATCATACATATTGCACTCAATGCAATAGACTGGGTAGCACCCCTCTCGCTGCTGGACTGCTGACTCTATCTTAGTGTTTTCAAGTTTCTCAATTTAAGAGTTGCTACAGTATTAAGAATTTAAGTCTGATATAAAGTGATTTTAGTTTATGTATTGTATGATACTTGTAGTGATAACTACTTAAATGGTAATGAGTGTATATAGTTCTATAAGAGCACTCCTAGCTTATTTACCCTAATTACACTACTTGCTATAAATGTAGTGTTGTGCTAGGGGAGGGTGGGTGGGAAGACTAAACTAGATCCTACACTGCCTGTCAGACTCTATCTGTTACTGCAAGTTAATGGGATTACTTCACTCGGTAGAGAAACACAGCACCTTCAAAGCATCTCCAGCACAAGTAAAGCAATTTCCCAGCACACATTTTTAAAAGAAACAACCTGCCCCCAAATTAAAACGATGATGCCAACCTCGGTATCGATGTCGACATCGAAGGACCAGACCAAGCCCCAAAAAGCTTTTCTTGTTGGGCTTCTCGAGATGCTTGAGTCCGTTTCTTCATACGAAGACACAGACTACAAGCGGCTGGGCTATGGTTGGACCCAAGGCACTCTATACACCAGGCGTGGGAATCAGTACGTGAGATGGTCCGGTTGCTCCGAGTACAACGCTTGAAGCCGCTAGGTGTCCTCGATGACATGGATGGAAAAACGGCCTCGGCGAAATCAAACGACGCGATCGTGCCAAAAAAGCGAAGGGCACAAAAAGGGAGAAACCTGACTGCGCGGCCATCAAAAAAGAAAGTAAACTTAAAAATAGGCAGAAAACTAAAAGAAACTATGGGCAATACTTTTTTTTTTTTTAAAGAAAATGACAAAAAGTGTAAAGAAAGTACAAAAGTCGTCAGACTCTAGTTCCTGGGCCCAAAAAACGACGAAAAGAGGAAAACAGCCTGTTACCTTGCCGCTCACAAAAAAGAACTAAGAAGGCATGCTCGTGATGGGCGGGACGTCATCCGCGTATGCGCGCCAGAAGACTCTGACAAAGTTTTTATATTTTTGCTGGAAAACTTTTGCTGCTTCCTGGGCCAATGCGGACATCAACCCACTTGTGAGAACAAGCAGCCTGCTTGCCCTCGGAGAATTCAGTTTTGTCTGGGATACCTCAGTATCAAATTCACCATCTTCCATTAATTCTGCAGTCAAAATGATAAATGGTGTTTCAAAACGTCACAGTGTCACTCCTTTACTCAAAAATGAACATTGGCTTCCTGTTAATTATCGTGTTGTTTAAGGTCATTCTTCTTAGGTTTCAAATTCTTAATTATGACATACCACAATTTCTTTACTCTATTCTCATTCCCTATTCTCCAGTAAGGACTTTGCACTCATCTCAGGAACATTTACTTGTTACACCTTTCTTACCTTCAAGTTCATTCCCATACAGCATGTACCTCATGTTTTACGGGAGTAGCACCCTCTCTTTGGAACTGCCTGCCTCTTTACATACATTTAGAAAAATCACCTGTAAGGTTTAAAGCCTTTCTTAAAACTTTTCCCTAATTTTTAACTCATTATTACCTCTTATATGATCTTTGATTACAGATATATTAGTGTCTTCCCCTTCTGTGATTTAGAGCAATTAATTCTCCTCTTTCCTTTTCCTTTAAATTTTACATTTTGTAATTTAGGCTTCCTCTTGTGTTCTCTCCTGAAACTCATTTTTAATTTTAATTTGATTTGATGTAAACCACTTAAATATCCTTTTGATTTGGTTGTATATCAAATAAAAGTGAAATGTGAACTGTAAATACCAACCTTCTGCCTAAGTGCTCTTCTGTAAACAGGTACCTAAAAGCAATAGCATGTAGTTGGAAGGTGGGGATATACATGTGTGAAATGTGAGTGAAGCATGGACCAGGTGCATAGTTATGTGCAGAAATTTGAGAATACTATAATCTACATGTGTTTCATCAGTCTAGCCATGAGCACTTAGACCAGATCGATGGTAAAGAACTCATGCTTAAGTAATAAGTGCATACTTACCTGTTATGGTAGTATTATATAAAGCAAACTAGGCATCACATAGGTGCACTCTCTTAATAGAGTTGCTCTCAACATGTCTTAACTTAGGAGTCCTTTTGCTAAGGTGTGCTAACAGACTTAGGGGTAAGTTTACTAAGGTGTGTTAGCATTTCTAACGCACCTTTAAAGTTAAGGTGCGCTAAACGCTAGCGCGCCTATACATTTCTATGGGTGCATTAGCATTTAATGTGTGTAAACCATTTACGCATGTTAAAAACGCTAACGCACCTACATCACATAAGTACATAAGTACATAAGTAATGCCATACTGGGAAAAGACCAAGGGCCAATCGAGCCCAGCATCTTGTCCACGACAGCGGCCAATCCAGGCCAAGGGCACCTGGCAAGCTTCCCAAACGTACAAACATTCTATACATGTTATTCCTGGGATTTTGGATTTTTCCAAGTCCGTTTAGTAGCGGTTTATGGACTTGTCCTTTAGGAAACCGTCCAACCCCTTTTTAAACTCTTAGTAAACATAGGCATTAGTGACATAGTAACATAGTAGATGACGGCAGATAAAGACCTGCATGGTCCATCCAGTCTGCCCATGACAAACTCATATGTGTATACCTTACCTTGAATTTGTACCTGTCCTTTTCAGGGCACAGACCATATAAGTCTGCCCAGCAGTATTTCTCGCCTCCCAACCACCAGTCCCGCCTCCCATCACCGGCTCTGGTACAGACCGTATAAGTCTGCCCTCCCCTATCCTCGCCTCCCAACCACCACCCCCTCTTCCCCCCAACTGCTCCGCCACCTAATTTCAGCTAATGATTAGCGTGCGCTAAATGATAAGACACATATAGGAATATAATGGGTATCTTATCATTTAGCGTACACTAAATCCTTTAGCATGGTTTAGTAAAAGGACCTCTTTGTCTTAATTGTACTCTATTTGCAAAATTAAAGTCATGCAGTTTTGAGTGCTCTTGGAATCAAAATTTCTTCGTAAAACAAAATAAAACTCATTTCAACTCATTAATGATGCTTATTTCTAAGTGCTAAATTAAGTGATTTTTTTTCTTTTGCACTTTTTTAGAAGATTAAGATGCCAAAGCCTACCTTTGCCCTCTGGAAATAACACTTGTTCATCAGAAACAGAATTCTGACAAAAATATAAGCTATTGGTCTGCCAAAAATTGTAATGAGATCATGATTAATAAATGCATTGCAGAGGTCTACATCAAAGTCATGGCTTTTCTGTGATAAATGTAAACATCCAGACCCCGCTTTGCCAAAACCTATGTGCTTTAGTTATACAGCTGAACTGATTGATCTGTTCATTGCTCTAATAAATAATTTGTCACTTTAAAGAGGACAGCTCATTATGCAGATGTTATGAGCAAGTAACTTTTAAACAAGAAACCTTTAAATATATTGGTGTTGCAACGCACCGTCTTGTCCATATATTTGTGCTTCTGTCTGAGCATTTAACATTCTGGATTGTTTTGCCTTTATTTTTAATGAATTTTCTTTTTGCTAATTTAACAGCACAGAAAACAGATTAGTGAGTATATTAGCCTCTAAAGAGCAAATAGTGGGAAATATGAGAGTTTCACAGAATAGGAACAGTCAGAAAAACAGATACTCCTGAGACAGATACTTGGCAAAAAAAAATCATATTAAAGCCTTTAACAGATGCATATAAATGTTGGCTATATCTTGCACATATGTTATCCTTAAACTGTAGGCTATGAACTAAAGCATACACATCGCTTTAGAATATATTAGCAATAGCTTCTAACAAAAATAGTGTGGGAAGGAGGTCTTCTAAGGATGGCTCATCAAGCCAACAGCCCCACCATATGCTTTTGAAGTAGGTATCAGCCTTGACTCTCAGACAAAAGATGGTGACTAGGTTCCCAGAGACACTACATAGCCAAGCTGCTACAGCAACAACCTGTCTTTATTTTCTCACAGCATCTGTTTCTTCACAAGCATTGAGACAATTTCATTAGCTGCCACTGCAGTCTTGTAAATATTTACAGCAGTCATTTTCAATATAGTTTGACAAGACAGGCTATCTTGGTGTCTAACAACATTAGCAAACACACTCATTTGGTGTATGCATGCATTTCCACATAGTTTGTAGCCATAGGCTTTTTTTTCTTGGTGACACATTCATTCTCATGGCTGCCTCTTCTTGCAAGGTAGGGCAGTTCAACAAAATGGCATCCAAGGTAAGGGTTTGAAAATATATTGTACACTTTGTGTATGTCTCTCACAGTGATTGGAGAATTCAAAGAATTCAAATTTCTTAATCAAAAGGAAACCTCAAAGCTCCTCATAGGGTGAACATCAACAATGTTTATCATAACCCTATATATAATAGGAGTAGAGTAATATCATAGGTCCCAATGTAAAGAGGAAACAGCACACTTATATTTGGGAAATTGAAATCACCCATTATTATAGCATTGCCCATTTTGTTTGCGTCTCTGATTCCTTTTATCATTTCTGCGTCCTCCTGCTCATCCTGGCGAGGCGGACGGTAGTACACTCCTATCACCGTCCTTTTCCCTTTTCTACAAGTGCCACCAAACCTTGCCCTAGAGTCTACTTTCAAATAGGGATAGACACGTTGTGAAATAACACAAACCACTGCAAAAAGACACCAAAAAACATATACTGAAAACTTACCACACCATATCAGCCCTAACCCACCTATGAAAAGACGGTGCTATAAATATTACAGTCGGACCTAGAGACCTGTTTCCCTAGGTGGTCCTGGAGTACCCCCCCCCCCCCTTGCCATTCATGTTTTCAGACTATTCACAATGAATCTGCATGAAAAAGATTTGCATGTAATGGAGACAGTATATACAAATCAATGTCATTCGTATCTATTGTGGATATCCTGAAAACCTGACTGGAAGGGGGTACTCCAGGACCAACTTAGGATACAAAACTTACCACACCATAACAGCCCTAACCCACCTATGAAAAGACAGTGCTAAATATATTACACTGGGCTCTGGAGCATCAATTAACCTACTATTGGGAAACTGGGACACACTGCA
This sequence comes from Microcaecilia unicolor, assembly GCF_901765095.1. Lineage (NCBI taxonomy): Eukaryota > Metazoa > Chordata > Amphibia > Gymnophiona > Siphonopidae > Microcaecilia > Microcaecilia unicolor. The sequence continues at coordinate 337,022,972 of NC_044031.1, read as the reverse complement.
CATTCCTACATAAATGCTACATGCTTGCAGAATCCTTCACCTCAGTCACTCATGCTGAACATGGACAGACTCTCATCTATATAATATAAACCAATGGTCCATCTAGCCCAGTATCCTATTTCCAACAGTGGCCAACCCAGGTAACAAGCACGTGGCAGAAACCCAAATTGTGACAATATTCCATAATACCAATCTAATACAGAATAGGGAGCCACAAAAAGAAAAAGAAAACAGAAAACACTATCACCACCACCAACAAAAATTGAAATAGAACCCCCCCTCTTCTCTCTGCCCAAGGAAGCCAGACTCTATAAACAGTGCAAGGAAAGCAAGTTTGGACCAGTGAAGATTAACTCAAAATAACCTGGTCCTTAGCTGGGCCCTAGTATTACCATATTAAAAATGCGACCATACCATGCTTCTGTGGCTATGTTCCACTAATGTTAAACTAACTGGATTTCTTGAAAGGATTATATACATTTAGGATGCATGACTAGGGACACAAACATACACTTATTTATTCAATAGCACAATTCCTGATGTACAGCCACAAAACAACTTTTTAGGGTGGATAGTATTCCTATTATCATCGACCAAATAGAGGTAAGAGTTTTTAGTTTTGGCACAGGATAAGTCATCATCACAAGAATAAAATATAAGAAAACCAATGGACTGCATTAGGGGCTTATAGCCCATTTATGTTTAAGCAAAAGAGATCTGCAGGAAACAAAATATTTAATTTTATTTTGACTTATAAACCATTTGTCCCTGAAACATGCACAAACAACAGAATAATCCATTTGTGTACCTAAAAGGCTGTGCGGGGGAGTGAAAACAAATTAATCAAACTGTCTGGCTTCCTTGCATACAGTGGACTAGATGGCTACTTTCACTTCGATCTAATAATCGAAATTGGCCAGCTTTTTCTCCCTTCTCCTCCTCCATCCCCCCCCCCCCCCCCCCGCGACTTACATCTTTCTCCACTGCCCAGCGTCTTACACCTCTCTCCCTCTCTTCTGCCACTCTCTCCCGTTTGCATGGTCATTTTGACTGAAGCGTTCTTCTACCGCTGGCGATTGACACAGCCAGCCAGCATTGGGGCCTCTCCTGAGGCTCGTCCCGCCTACTGTAATGCAACTTCCTGTTTCCGCAGAGGTGGGACGTGCCTCAGGAAAGGCCCCGACGCTGGCCGGCTGGCTGTGTCAATCGCCGGCGGTAGAAGAACGCTTCAGTCAAAATAACCATGCAGAAGGGAGAGAGTGGCAGAAGAGACAGAAGACGCACGACTCGCACGGGAGAGGGCAGAGAAGATATTGGTTTGCATGTGGCATAGGCGCCATTTTTCATAAAAATCTGTTTAGGGGAGCGACCGCTCCCCCTGCGCCCCACCTAGCTATGCCACTGGGGTTCCATTCTCACTAGAACTCTGTGTCCTAATGGATAATGTAATCCCCATCCCTTCCCTCAGATAATTAGTATACAGAATTGTGATGGAGAAGGGACATGCAGAAAGTGTACTTTTCATTGCCTTTACCTGTTGCACACAATAGCAATTTCAAATCCTAATGTTTACGTTTTTTGTCTGTGATTATGTGTCCACAGAGCGTGCAGGTCATGGTGCTACAGCAGGGGCAGAGGACCTGCCTGGGGCCCTAACAGCTCAGGGAAGGGCAACCACAGGAGGCGCAGCACTGGCAGCCACAGGAGCCCCAGCACAGCAGGCTGCCCAAGATCTGGGGCTGCTTGCCTCTGTGTCATCCCTCTCTGGCCAGTCTGAAGGGGAAGATGAGGCAGATGCAAGTGGCACCGCTCCACCACCATGTCCAGCCCCTTGTGTTGGTCCTCTAGGCCAGCCCTCCATTGCCAGGAAACTGTTCATGCCAGTGTGGAGAGGACCAGTATTGATATTGTAACCCTAAGCGGATTTAATAGAATTAAAAAAAAAAATTAAACTTACCTGAGCCTCCACAGGCTTTGTTGTGGCCACTTCGGGCCATTTTGGGGTAGTCCTGGGTGGCAGGGGTACTTCTGTGCCCAGGGCTGCTCCTTTGATGGCCCGTTGGCTGTTCCGGTCGTTCTGGGACATTCCGTTGTTGCCCGGACGGTCTGGGTATCTTCGGGCCCATTCTGGGGTATGAGTGCTAGAGGTTGAAAGAACTGGTAGCTGAGTGACAGAGTGACAGTTTCTGCCTTCTCTGCTCATGCTAGAATAGGGAAACAAAAGTAAAGCTGTAGGCCTGGAAGGAAATGGCTATTTTAATTAATTTTATTTTAATTAGTTTAGTGGGCCACAGTGTTTTATAAGCCATTAATGTCATTTATGGAAGTTTGGTGACCTGAAACAAGGAGATAGAGTATTTCTCCCATATTTAATTTAATTAAGAGAGGTTTAGGAGGAAGACTGCTAGGAAAAGGAAGAGTGCTGTGGATCTTATCCTGGGAAATCTCCGGGCCCCCTGCAAGAAAGAATCCTGCACTGCAGTTGTCGTCTGGAAAACAATATCTTCTGCTTCAGTTAAGTAACTGTATGAAAAAAGAACAATAAGAGGGTATACTCACCTGAACTTTCGCTGGTCATCTTAAAGCAGGTCCTGCGAACACACAAAATACAAAAAGAATCAATTTCTTCTGGAAAAAAAAAGAATTAAATCAGAAAGAAAGTTTATATATTTCACCGTTTAGAAAAGTATACTTATCTAATAGTTGTTCTTGTTTTGGGAAAGTTGTAGTAATTCTGTTAAGAAAGAAAATTCATATTTCAGTAAATAACTGTATACACATATAGAAAACTTAGGGTTAAACATTGAAGAAAATATTGTTTAAAAAACTCATCAAAGGTTGAATTTACAGAAAAAGATACTTATCTACTTATGTTAAGGGACAATAAAAATAATTTATGAACATTGGTGTCTGATTTTACAAAGTAAAGAAAAATAAGAAAACTGAAATTGATTCAACTTTTCCCCTCATACGTCAAGTATTAGAGTGGAATTTGAGTTTAAATGTGCACCTTCTCTCTGTTCTTGGCAGTGTGATCCTAAGCACTCGGTTTGACTACTAACCTAACATCAGGTATTCTGGGACCCACTTCTTTAAACCGAGAGTCTCAGGGGGCAGGGTTTACAATATGCTGTACTAGATGGTGGAGTGGCTGGTAAATAGCTGGAGACACAGTTTCCCTCTAGCCAGCACCCTGTTCCCCTTCCCCCTCCTCAATATTGGTTGAGCCTCCTTTCTTCCCTTATTTCTCACCCTCCTTTTGTTTTGTTTTTTATAAATACATTTTCATGTTAGTTACTGATTTGTTTTTTTTGTAAACACTTTATTTGACATAACCTTTTTAAAATTTAAATCAATGTCAGTTGGCTTTATTTTTGTTTACTGTTTTATGTTCCTTTTTGTATGAAAATATACTTCTCTGTCTCCTGTGTCCTATCTCTCTGGCCAAGGTCAAGGTATGACTAGCCAACTGTTACATCTTTATTGTAGGGATGAGAGCTCCAAAGTAGGGACCACACTTATCATGCTAGGGTAAGTAAGGACCTTACCAAGCCCTTTGGAGTGTCTGTGACATGACCAGGCCATTTTGAATTTTAGGTGGTGCATTCATGGCTCAACATTATCTAAACAGTACCAGGTAAACACATACTAGAACCCATGGTATGGTACTAACGCATGTGGTCTAACCGAGAGCAGAATAAGTATCATACCTCTATTTCTCAGAGGAGAAGCAGGCCTATTTATTCTCACAAGTGGGTAATGTGGTGTCACGTTGTCCAGTCCAGAGCTTCTAACAAGCTCAAAACAGAGCTTTGTGGAGATCAAAACACACTCTACCATGTATGCGCAAGTTCCTTCCTGCCCGCCGCGAGGACATGATTCCTTGTGAGAAGGAAGAGGCTGTCCTACCCTGGTTAGGCGCTGTTCCCCCTAAAATGTCCAGGGAGAAGGGCTGGGTGAGTCACTAAAGGGAGCCAGTAAGGGGTGTATAGCAGGAGGTCGCTAGGACCGAGGAGAGTCCTGGGGATAGAAACAGGTGCAGCAGGTTATGGGCTGGGTCCTGTTTGGTCATTAAGACCCCACCAGAGTGTGAGGGAGAGAGGAGAGCTAGCAGCTGAAGAAGAGAGCTGGTAACTGAAGCAGGAGGATCCCCATGAGAAGTACTGGCTGAGCCCTTTGGACTGGTGGTGAACTGTGTGCAAAGCAAGGAGGCTGGCTGGGGTAAGAAGGCCCTAGAGTGTCAGGTATAAGAACTGTGTGTTACAAGGAAGGACTGGTTGTCCATGTTACAAGGAAGGACTGGGTGTCCAGGTGCTTAAGCTGGAAGATTGAACTGAATAGGAAGCAATGTTTAAGCTGGAAGAACTGTTTAAGTGTTTTGAGCTGGAAGAAGTGTGCCCCAGGAAGGGGGAATAAAAGCTTTGTATGAGAAATATCCTGTTGGTGAGACCTGACTGTGTTTGCCTTTTGAGAAGCAGGTCACCCTGAGCAGAAAGGGGTAGTAGACTAATTTGCATAAAATCTGCATACTGAGAACCAGCTCACCCTGAGTGAAAGAGGGACCTGGGATTCTGAGGTGGGAGCTTCATCTTCACATCTTGCAATTCTTTTTTACCATGGTGAAGACAGGCTGTGAGAAAGTTTTGTGTGTGTCTCTTCACACTCCTGGTCAAAGAGCTTTTTTGGTGCCTTTCAGCTATTTTCAGGAAGATTTTTTTCTTCTGCTCATCTTTAGGTCCCCTTTCCCTTTCTTCCCTTATCTTTTTTTGTTGTTGTTGTTTTTTGTCTTATTTTGTTTCCTTTATTTCCTGGTCAGTAAGCCACGTTTAGGTTTTGACTCTGGCTGAGTTTTTCCCGTTTTTCTCGGTGCCTTGCCATTTTTCCGGCATCATTGGGCCATTTAATTTCACTGCAGAAGTTTTTATGTCATCTAAAGTTCCCAGTGACTTTAAGCAAATTGGACCATCTCTAGCAAAGACATGCATTCTTGGTGTTTTCAGTGTTTAGAGCCCGACCATAGCTCTGCCACGTCCTCTGATTGCTTATGCACAAGAGAACTCAGCTGTCCAGAGAGGCTTAACGGGAAAAGATTTTTGGAGCCAGGTCCAAGTCCTCGATGCTTGTATTGGCATCAGGGTCGGCGGTGTCAGTATCAACGTCGAAGACTGCATCGGCATTGGGAGCATCAGTCCCAGGTATGGCTGCTTTGAGACCTCTGGATGCTGGGAGCAGTAGTTTGTTGAGTGGGTCTCCACCTGTATCAATGCTGGCTACTGGATAGTGTCCCCAAGACTGGCCAGTGTCAGACCTGGCCCCGAGGTGACATGAGGATTAGATGTTGTCATTGTTGGTATCAAGGAGTCTCAATGCCAAACTTCGGGTAAAGGCTAAGAAGCATCATCACTGGTCCTCCTTGATGCTTAGTGCTGGGAGCTCCGAGGCATTGAGAGAATCAGCACCCAAGAAGCGTTGGAACTTGGAGGATCACTCCCCCTCCATTCAAGAATTGCTGATGCACCGGTTTCCAAGAAGTCAAGACCCGGCTCCCATCTCGACCCCAGCAGTTCTTCAACCTGTCTCTGAAGTGGTACCCCAGCTTTCCCTGATGTCGGCCCTCAATGAACATATCCGGGCCTTGTTACCTGAACTGCTGGATGGCCTCATGCAATGGTGTGCGTGGGTACCAGGGGATCTTGTGCCTGCCATACCTCCCGTTACGGCCCCACTTGTGGAGGTTTTGTCCGAATCCGATGAGAAATGCTCATGAGAGTCAGAGGAGGATCCAAGGTACTTCTCCTTGATGAGTCCTATGGCATCCCTTCTGAACCCTCCCCTCCACTTGAAAGGAGAAAGTATTCACCGGAGAGACTTTCTTTTCCATCTATTGTAAAGGAAATGGCTGTGGTCATTCCATTTCCTTTAGAAGTGGAGGATGAGCCCAGGGCTCAGATGCTCGAGGTCCTGGACTATACATCACCTCCTAGAGAGGCTGCGACTATAGTGGAATCTGCTCTCAAAAGGGCCAAGAGTACTAGATGCCACGATGCCCCCAGGCAGAGAAGCTAGAATCTTGGAGTCTTTTGGGAGTAAGATGTTCCAGGCTTCAATGCCTGTGTCTTGTATTCAGTCCTAACAGCTCTGTACAAACGTCTACTTGTGGGACTCAGTGCATAAGTTGCTGGACTTGGTGGAATCTCTCCCTCCAGAGCAGGTTGAGTCAGTATGCCAGTTGGCTAAGCAACAGAAGGTGTAGCAAGTTCTTGGCCAGGGCTGCCTACAATACTTTTGATGTGGCATCCAGGACCTCTGCTCAGAGTATAGCAATGTGCAGACTCTCATGGCTGCATGTTTCTGACCTAGAACACTCTATTCAGCAGAAGTTGGTGGATTCCCCATGCTGGGGTGAAATCCTTCTTGGAGAGAAGGTTGAGGAGGTTGCTGACCAAATCAAGAAACAAACTGATACCATCTCTTCTCTCTCCCGCCAGACGCCTTCTGCACCTGGAGGTATTTTGGTCAATCGTGGAAGGGTGCCTACCACCCACAGAGGCATAGTTATGCTGCCCCCTCTCTCCAGCCTGTTTAGGCTCAACCAAAGCACACGCCTAAGGCCCCTCCTGCTCCACAGGAAAAGCAAGGGATGAGCTTTTGATTGGCTCCAGCACAGCATAGCCGCTGTCAAAGTGCCTGTACCAGATGACCTTCCTGTTGGAGAGAGGTTGAAATTTTTTTACGAAAGGTGGCCCCTTATAACCTCTGACCAGTGGGTTCCTCAAATAGTCCATCTCAGATACGCCCTAAATTGGCTTCAAAAACCTCCAAATTCTCCACTGAGAGCCCATCACTTCCACTCTCAGCTCGAGAAGGTACTTGCAGAGGAACTCTCTGCCATTCTGAAGCCCCATGCAGTCGAACCCATTCCACCAGGGGAAGAAGGGTGAGGATTCTATTTCAGGTACTTTCTCATCCAAGAGAAGACAGGGTTCCATCCTAGACCTAAGGGCCCTGAACAAATTCCTGGTCAAAGAAAAGTTCAGGATGGTTTCCGTGGGCACTCTTCTTCCCATAATTCAGAAACCTATGCTTTCTGGACTTAAAGGACATATATACACACATCCCAATACTTCCAACCCACCAGAAGTATCTTTGGTTTCAGCTGGGAACACACCACTTCCAGTACAGCGTGCTGCCTTTTGACCTCGCGTCAGCACCCGTGATTTTTACCAAATGCTTAGCAGTAGTCGCAGCATCGCTATGCAGGCTGGGGGTGCATGTGTTCCCTTATCTTCACGATTGACTGGTGAAGAACATGTTGGAGGAAAGTGCTCAGGAGTCCATGCGGAGGACTATTCGGGTGTTAGAACTATTTGGGTTTGTTATAAACTACCCCAAGTCCCATCTTCACCCTGTCTAGCGATTGGAGTTCATTGGAGCACTGTTCGATACACAGAAGGTTCGAGCCTTCCTCCAAGAACCAAGAGCAGACACTTTAGCTGCATTGGCTTCTCAGGTTCAAGACTCTCAGCAGGTCACAGCTCAACAGATGTTGAGGTTGCTGGGCCACATGGCCACCACAGTTTATGTCAAAGCCATGACTGCATCAGCAACCCACTTGCAGTCAGCCCCTATTGAAGAAATTTGCCCTCTTCAATTACTCCTCAGACCTCACCTTCTAGGTGTACTACAAACATGAATGTGAGTTAGGTAAACCAATATCATCTAATGGCCACATTGGGAATCAGGGTACAGAGTAACTAATTTATGAGAGGAGACTGCTGTCAAGCAGGCCTGTGAAGTGAATTGATTTGCACTTTTCTGAGCACTGACAGGCCAGCTATGACCCATGACCTACATAGCTAAAGAGTCAAACTTCATCTTTCTGTATTATTGCTGAGAGCTGTAAATGCTGTGAATATAAGTTCATGCTGAACCAGCAAGGAGTGCTCGTCCCCTCCCTGGCAGAATTGGTGCCAGCTTAGACAAGGACATTAAGAATGTATTTACAGTTTGAGAGGGAAGTTGTGTTGAGGTTTTAGATAATACTATGATAAACATGGGTGCTAGGGAAATTCCTGTAACGAAATGGCGACCAAAATCTTCGGTAAAAGAACCTTGGACTTATTATAAGATGCTGTGTTCCATAAGCATTCAGATACTGTGTTTCATTCTATGTAAACAATAAAGTAAGACAGAAATTAGCTGAGTAACACAGAAATCAGCTGAAATAGCAAGTTGGGAGGGGATTGATGCTCAATCCATTGTATATAAGGCACTGCTGTGCTGTATTAGACGGAGGCAGAGATCATCAACAGTGAGTGCATCTTTACCACAGAGATATCTCTTCCACTCGTACAGTGGCGTACTAAGGGGGGGGCAGGGGGGGGTGGTCCGCCCCGGGTGCACGCTGCTGGGGGGGTGCCGTGCACGCCTGTCCTTCGTTCGTTCCATGCTCCCTCTGCCCTGGAACAGGTTACTTCCTGTTCCGGAGCAGAGGGAGCATGGAACGAATGAAGGACAGGCACGCACGGCACCCCCCCCCCAGTGGCGTGCACCTAGGGGGGGGGGTTTCTTTTGCGGGGGGTGTCCTTTTGCTGGGGGGTCGCGCTGCATCCGGTGTGGGGTTCGCTGCACCCGTGGGGCAGGGCACATCGGCAATCCGCCCCGGGTGCCAGCCCCCCTAGGAACGCCACTGCTCTCATAACAAATGTTGCCATTTGTTACAACCTAATTACTTTGATTACTTAGCCTGATTACTTTGTCTAATTACCCTGCCTGATTGCTTTGTCTAAATTGCTTTATTGCCTAATTGCTTTATTGTCTGATTGCTTTGTTATCTATATTGGAATAAGACTATCCCTCTAGAAGGAAAATAGCTTCTGTCTTTTCTGTCACCCAATATCTTGGGGGTGGCTGGTCCATTGTATCCTGGTGGGTATAAGGAGGTAGAAACCCTATTTGTCCCACATTTCCAAATTGTATATTTCTTATGGTAAGTAGATATATCAGAGAAATAATTCCCACTTAATCACAGCCCTCACTGACACCAGGTTGTCAGAGGGGACCATATAAGAACAGACTCCACTATAAACAGAAGGTATTGTAGCTGGGTAGTTGTAGTAAACACTTCACCATCATATAATTCCATTAAAGACAGCAGGGCAAAACTTTAACCCACATTTATTAAATGCTGCAAGTAAGAAGCCTTGAAGAAATGACCATCACAAAAAAAAAAAAACAAGAAGATAAAAAGGTCATGCTGCAAAAGTAGGAGCTGAACCCACAACATTCAGGTGAGGGGTATGTATTCTAACCACTAGGTTGTGTTCAATTCTGGTTACCATATCACAAAGAAGATATAGCAGAATTAGAAAAGGTTCAAAGAAGAGTAACCAAAATGACAGAGGGGATGGAAATGGTCCCATATGAGGAAACGCTAAAGAGGTTTGGGATCTTCTGCTTGGAAAAGAGGTGGCTGAGGAGGGATATGTTTGAGGTCTACAAAATTCTGAGTGGTGTGGAATGGGTGGAGGTGAATTGATTTGTTACTCATTCAAAAAGTGCAAAGACCAGGGAACACCCATTGAAATTGCATGAAAATACTTTTAAAACACATAAAAGGAAATGTTTTTCACTCAAAGCATAGTTAAGCTCTGGAACTCATTGCTGGAGGATGTGATTATAGCAGTCAGCATAACTGGGTTTAAAAATGGTTTGGTTGAGTTCCTGGAGGAAAAGTCTATAGTCTGTTATTGAGATGGATCTGGGGTAAGCCACTGCATGCCCTAGGATTGGTTGCATGGAATGGTGCTACTAATTGGGTTTCTGCCAGATACCTGTGACCTGGATTGGCCACTGGAAGGATACTGGGCTAGATGGACCATTGGTCTTAACCAGTATGGTTATTCTTATGTTCTTATGTACCTCCACACCTCTCAGTGGATGAATTCATGTAGGGCCATCCTAGCAGCTTCCCATACCTCCTGAATAATATAGTCTCTTCTCTGTATCTCATCACCCTTCAACAATCTTCTCCCAAACTTTCTCCTGAAATGTGTCCTTCCAACACTTTGCCCACTCCTTCAGTCTATAGTCATTACTAGCTTATCTTCATGTACCTTTTCTGCAACCTGGAAGCAAGGCATCATACATCCCCGTTAAGAGCTTCCAAGGCTGACTCTTCTCTAATAAATAATTATAGGCCAATATCCAAGTCGTGGTTACTCAGCTCTCTGAATATCATGATCATATGAATGCTATCCACCCTTATTCCATAGATCATAGCCTTCTTGGACTCGTTAATTATGTAAAATTAATCAGACAAAGGGAAGAATGTTTTCCTGTTTACCCTAAACATGTCTGCTGCCTTTGACATAGTCCATCACAGTATTTTACTTCAATGTCTTCATGACTTTAAAATTACTGGACTTGAGCTTCACTGGTTTCATTCATACTTATCCAATCACTCTTATGTGGTTCACATCTCTGACTCTACCTCTTTCCCAAGGCTCTTGCTTTCTGGGATCCTGCATGGATCAGTCTTGAATCTGACACTTTTTAATTATCTTTCCAGTGCAATTAACTCTCCTTCTACAGTCAAAAGAATTTACATTCTTTATAAATGTTAAAAACATCCAACTCTTTCTCTATCTCAAATCCACATATATTACAGCATGTGAATCATCAATCTCTAAAAAGCTAGATGTTGCAGACTGGTTAGTGGATAATAAGTTAAAGCTTAATCATTCTAAATCTGTGGCCATGTTCTTTCATACACAATTTCCTACCACCACCACATCAACTTTTAATATTAAAGGGTTTCCTCGCCCAGTTCTGCTTTGACTGTTTTGTTATTTTTAGTTTGGTCCCTACCCCCACACACCCCAATAATTTTGCTTAAGGTTGTAAACTATTTAGACTGTTCAGATAGGCAGTATATAAAATAAATGGACTTTCAACTTGAAAACTTAGAGTGTTAGACTGATAAAGACCCTGGCCTAAGTATATGATTGGCCTTTCACCTACTACCTTGCTTGTTCCCTGAAAGAGTCTCAGCCCATTATTTTCCTCAGCCATTTTACTGTATTCGTATGAATTAATGTCAGAAGCTCTTCTCTGGTTTAGACAATATAAGTATTTTTTTATTTTATTTATTTATTTGCATTTGTATCTCACATTTTCCCACCTATTTGCGGGCTCAGTGTGGCTTACAATACATTGTAAATGATGGAAGTACAATTGGTTGCAATACGATTATGGGTTACATTATGAAGAGTTATATAAGACAGAGTAAATTCAGGATATCATTTGGGAAAAGAACAGTGGAATACATAAGTAATGCCACACTGGGAAAAGACCAAGGGTCCATTGAGCCCAGCATCCTATCCACGACAGCAGCCAATCCAGGTCAAGGGCACCTGGCAAGCTTCCCAAATGTACAAACATTCTATACATATTATTCCTGGAATTGTGGATTTTTCCCAAGTCCATTTAGTAGCGGTTTATGGACTTGTCCTTTAGGAAACCGTCTAACCCCTTTTTAAACTCTGCCAAGCTAACCGCCTTCACCACGTTCTCCGGCAACGAATTCCAGAGTTTAATTACGTGTTGGGTGAAGAAACATTTTCTCCGATTGGTTTTAAATTTACTACACTGCAGTTTCTTCGCATGCCCCCTAGTCCTAGTATTTTTGGAAAGCGTGAACAGACGCTTCACATCCACCTGTTCCACTCCACTCATTATTTTATATACCTTTATCATGTCTCCCCTCAGCCATCTCTTCTCCAAGCTGAAAAGCCCTAGCCTCTTTAGTCTTTCTACATAGGAAAGTCGTCCCATCACCGCTATCATTTTAGTCGCCCTTCGCTGCACCTTTTCCAGTTCCACTATATCTTTCTTGAGATGCGGCGACCAGAATTGAACACAATACTCAAGGTGCGGTCGCACCATGGAGTGATATAACGGCATTATAACATCCTCACACCTGTTTTCCATACTTTTCCTAATAATACCCAACATTCTATTCACTTTCCGAGCCGCAACAGCACACTGAACAGAAGGTTTCAGTGTATTATCGACGACGACACTCAGATCCCTTTCTTGGTCCATAACTCCTAACATGGAACCTTGCATGACGTAGCTATAATTCGGGTTCTTTTTCCCAAATGCATCACCTTGCACTTGCTCACATTAAACGTTATCTGCCATCTAGCCGCCCAGTCTCCCAGTCACGTAAGGTCCTTCTGTAATTTTTCACAATCCTGTCGCGAGTTAACGACTTTGAATAACTTTGTGTCATCAGCAAATTTAATTATCTCGCTAGTTACTCCCATCTCTAAATCATTTATAAATATATTAAAAAGCAGCGGTCCTAGCACAGACCCTGAGGAACCCCACTAACTACCCTTCTACATTGTGAATACTGCCCATTTAATCCCACTTTTTGTTTCCTATCCTTCAACCAGTTTTTAATCCACAATAGGACTTTTCCTCCTATCCCATGACCCTCCAATTTCCTCTGTAGCCTTTCATGAGGTACCTTGTCAAACGCCTTTTGAAAATCCAGATACACAATATCAACCGGCTCCCCTTTGTCCACATGTTTGTTTATTCCTTCAAAGAATTGAAGTAAATTGGTCAGGCAAGCCTTGTCTTTAATCTGATAACTTCAATCATTGGATCTTTTTTTTAAAATATGGTTGACCATCCTCATAAATAGTCCCATGCTCAAAGGAAGGGGATTTCAAATTGTTATGTTCTACTACATTCTTCATAAAAAATATGTCTTCTCTGTTATTTCTTTATATTACTACACTTCAGCACTTTGATCCATACATTGGATAAACGCCTATTAAATTGGTCTACTGACCGAAAAAATAAAAATAAAAAGAATAATAATAGTAAAAATAATTCTCTTCAGTTAGTAGCACATATCATAAAGACAGATCATTGTAAGAATTCATTTTCCCTGACTAAATGATTGATGCAATAAATTAATGATATATTAATGAGGGAGTCTTAACTAGTTTAATCAGAGAAACACTGACACATTCCATACAAATATGTTGATATAGCAACTGTATACTAATTAAGGAGGGTTAACTAGCATAATAACATATTCCACAGAAATATATAGATATGGCAACTGTTTACCAATTAAGGAAGATTAACTAGCTTTAATAATGCATTCCACAGAAGTAGGAAGAGCTAAGTACTTTACATTCAATACACAAGACATAGAAGAACTGGCTGCTTGCTAAGCACTATTATCTGAATTCTTTGGATCTGTTTTAGGAGCTTGGACCCATTTCTTTTTTCCTTTCTGAACTCTCCATTCTGTTGCACACTATAATTTCTAGGTATGGGCTATCGTTTGAAAAGGATGTCATCAGCCAGTAAGAGGTCACACTATGAGCTCTTTCCATAGGCGGTCGGTGGCCCAACTGTTTGGGGAGGCTAAAGGGGGCGGGGTTAGGTGTGGGGCCAGGGGTGGAGCTTAAATCCATAATTGTCTGATAACACACAGAAAAAATAAATAAATAAAAATAAAAGTAACAATTAATACCTTTTATTAAATTTAGATATTAGATATGTATCATATGTCAAAGAATAAAGTGGTTGCTCAAAGCATATACTAACCACAATCACTCAACTGCAAAACATTATGCACAACTTTCTGCAAAAACAGACTCAGAACCTTACTGTACCATAAATATTACACTGGGCAGAACCTAATACACCAATATACCACCCATACGGAAAATGCAGACCGTCAACAATATGAAACAAGAATCATAATATCACAATTCTCATGTAGAGCCACAAAACATCCTAATTTTTTTTGTTACATTTGTACCCCGCACTTTCCCACTCATGGCAGGCTCAATGCAGCAACGGAGGGTTAAGTGACTTGCCCAGAGTCTCAAGGAGCTGCCTGTGCCTGAAGTGGGAATTGAACTCAGTTCCTCAGGACCAAAGTCCACCACCCTAACCACTAGGCCACTCCTCTACTAATTCATGTTTAATGTGGGATAAAATGCTATGCATAAGTAAATATAAACATTTAATTTTGAGCACCTGATTCTCAAAGTGGACATATTCCAAACACTATAATGAAAATAAAATGGTATTTTCTATCTTTGTTGTCTGGTGACTTTGTTTTTCTGCTGGCCCAGTATCCGATTCTGCTGCTATCTGTCCTCTTAACTCCATTTCCAGGGCTTCCTTTCCATTTATTTCTTTACTTTCTGCCTTTCTTCTTCATTTCTTGTCCTACATCCGTAAGTAAAAGCTGGGTCCTCTGCAGACTTGACTGTCCAGTGGATCCAGCTTCTGCCTATTTTCTTCATCCATGTGCAGTTTTTCTCTCTTCCTTTTCCCTCATCTCATCTCCTTCCTCACTCTTCCCTCCCCTCCATCCATGTCCAGCATTTCTTCTCTCTCCCTTCCCTCTCCTCCATCCATGTCCAGCAAGTCTCCTCTCCCCTGCCCCCCTCCAGCCATCCACACCCACCCAGCGATTCTCTTCGCTCCCCTGCCCCCCCTCTAGCCATCCATACCCACCCATTGATTCTCTCCTCTCCCCTGCCCCTCTCCAGTCATCCACACCCACCCACCCATTGATTCTCTCCTCTCCTCTCTGTTCCCGGGCAGATTTTCTTACAGGAGCTGCTTATCCAATCAGAGAGCTCTATTTGAATGCAGATTAACGTACAGACACTCTAATGGAAATTTTTAGTAAAAGATAAACCACTAGCTAAACCCTTCGTTTTTGGATCAAACTTCACATTTTTTATCAGAGCCATGCCCTAACATTAAGGCTGTAAACATTTCCAACAATTTTTACCCATAAATATGCAAATGAGAACCTCCCAAAAACGGACTAATTTGCATATGGCTTGAGCAAATTTGAGTGTATAGCATACCAATCCCACTTCCTAGCACCTAAATTCTGCAATTAGATTTAATGCAAATACTTTTAAAACTTATTTTTAGCACTTTTAAAATTTCAGGGGTCAGTGCAAGTCTCTTTGGTATGAAGTGCTCATGTGCAGGAATTCATCCTAGTTAAACATCTCCCTGCCAACCCAGAACACCTCCAGCCAACCCCCCTGCTCTGCTCTCCCAGCAGTAAGGTAATCAAATTACAACTAGTTATACACAAGGCTAGAGACGGCTTTCACTGCAGCTGCTGCTATTTAAACCCCCCAGAGCAGCGGGACTCGCGGGAGAACTACTACTACTACTATTTAGCATTTCTATAGAAACAGCTGATCCATCCTGCTGTGGCTGGGGAGGCATAGCCTCTCCAAGCCTCTTATACTGGGCGCCTATGGCTCTTTCCCAATAGAAAGTTCATTTGCATGCATGTGTGATGGTTTGCACATGTACATCTATCTGGAAAAAGTGTGCACGATGTGCAGATTGTGCACATTCTTTAAGAAGAACGAGCATTATGGGTAGATTCAAGAAAGTACACAAAACCTAGACACAAAATATATGGGCACTAAATGCTAGGTTCTATAAATGGTACCCAAAGATAGGTACTGAAATGACGTGTGCTAAATTAGTATTCTGTAAAGGGCACTTTGTGCACAGTGCTGGGCGCCAACTACTTAAAAAGTAGTTTAACTTTATCCATAATTACTTTACTAAAAAAGTAGTTTAACCACCTGGTTAAATACATTTTTCTTGCAGTAGTTTAACTACATGAAACAACTACTGCAAAAGTAATTAAGTTGTAGTTAACTACTTCACAGGTATTTTAATTTGCCCTAAATTCAATTGCACAACCATTGCACTTAGAAGAAATGTGTTTAATATTTAAAATCAGAATAAATTATCAGCAAATCACTAGGGCCCTGTTTACTAAGGTGCGTAAGTGTTTTTAACCCGTCTACAATTAGCATGCGTGCTAACCATGTAGGCGCCTATAGGGATATTGTAGGCGCATATACAGTTAATGCGCATACAAGGTTAATGCACGTTAAAAATGTTAACACACCTATAACACGGGCTTAGTAAGCAGAGCCCTTAACTAATGCTAAATAAATTACTCTGCTTTATGTTTAAAGTCTGAGAATTCTCAATATGTCACTTCAATTTATACTGCAGAAAAAAACAGTTTCTCAAAACTATTGTCACTCAGAGAGCATTGTCGTGACACTAAAATTTGTCCTGAACAACTAAATAAATGTTCTACTGCTGCACTGCTGGGAAGTGCAGCACTGAACTCAACAAAAGCTTTTGCCACTTTTGAAAATCCAAGCAAGCTGTTTGTGGAAGTGTCTGAACATTACAGAAAAAGCTCATTCTCTTCCTGTGTTCCATATCCGGCTGCTCGAAGCTTGTTCTTTGCAGTGGATAGTCTTCACCTCCAGTAGCAGTCTTTTCCTTGGAGGCTGACAGTAACTCCTGTGCAAATGAAAGTGGAATTATTCTACTAGCTCTGACCAGTCTCTGTTGCAGCCAAAGCTTGAATGAGCAGCTGCATCTTCTCAAACCATTTTTGTTCTGATAAATATTTCAACTTGAGCTTCAGAACAGCATTATCTTCACATACTGGACCGAACATTGAAGCAATTCCTTTTGTCAGAACTGTGATTAGTGGCTGCATTGTCTTATCCAGGTTGACATCAGCCAATCGCCGTAATTTTGACTGAATTCCCATTTTCATGGGAATTGTCATGGGAATATCAGTTGTGGCTGACAAGGGCTTCATGACATAGTTCCTTAGGAACACTATCTCAGTATCATTCATCAGTTCTAGCCCATGACTTCTCCACTTCAATTGTAACCAGTTGACTGATGGATATGTAATCTGAAACCCACCTTGTGCAGGTTGGATTGAGAAATGTAAGACCAATCACCTCTTCAACAACATCTGCATTGCTAAGAACCTTTACTTTCACCATGGTCCTGTGAAACATTTGCACATAGCACAAATGCAAATCTTTTCATGCTTCAGAGATCAACAGCTGCCACAACATTGTGTGATTGGCACATCTCTTGTGCTTGTGAAACCAGATGGAGTCAGTGTCATCAGCACATGAGTTATCTTCAAATGCATCAAACAGAGATCCAACATCAGCAGCTTCAACCAACTCTGACTCGCAAAGTGACTGGCTGTTGGACTCTGTTTAATATGAACTGGTATTCTATTCATTGCCACAAGTGCAAATGTTGTTCAGAAGATGCAAGACTTTTGTAATATTTGCTGTATTCTCAGTAATGGAGTAATTTCAGTTGTTATATGGAATTCCATGAATAGTTTAGCCATTGTTTGAGCAGTCTTCTCCCCACTGTGGAACTGTTTAAACTTTCGAGCAGTCAAAGCATGGGAATGGTGCAATAGTGTCTCCTTGTTTATTTAATACATACACCCACAATGGAGAAACCTCAATTCCAATACAGTTGTATCATACAAACATGCATAATATATCCACAACTATGGACAATCTACAAACCTTTATTCTGTATTTGAAAACTATTAAAATCTGATAAATATCAGGAAATTGTTATAGTGCAATTATTCAAACATACATTACATACACCACACATATCCTCATTCACTTACGACTCCACTACACACCTCAGAACTAAATTCCCTGCTACTGCATTATAATGTTACTGAAACACATGATTAAAACCAAATATATGATTAGAACCAAATGTATTTGGTTCATTGTTCAGATTTATAAATGCATGGCTTGAAATATCCAACCGTCATGTGACATGTTGTAAATCTAAAGTGTCCAATCAGTGTGCTTCGATATTTCCCCACATCTGAGGTGTATATCTAGTCTACCGCAAACTGCAAGATGTACATTCTTGAAACTATAAAATACAGTCATCAAATCACTGTAGCCTGTTGCATATCAACACCAAACCCAACACGGTCCATGTTTCGCTCCTTCATGCGTTGTCAGGGGTCAGACCTCTAAAATATAACAATCACTATAACATACCCCACACACTCTATATCAACAATATTTCACATCCAAATTCTATAATATGCAGCCAAAACATACCATATCATTACATAATAGCTCACAGTTGGGAAGGAACTCTCTTCAAGTCCACATGAAGAATGGCGGGCCTACCAAAGATGCCCGTACATGCGCATGGGACTTGCCGGAAGTTCAGCTTCTTAAAAACCAGCCCACATGCACTGAGTTCCCCTTGTTGTTGCCAGACATGTATATGTTTCAGAGCCTGCCATGAGTGGGAAAGTGTAGGGTACAAATGTTAAAAAAACAAAACAAAACAGTGCTGAAATCACAATGTACAGAGTATATCTTGACAACTTAGTCTGGGGGACCCCCTTCCACTATCTATGCAACAATGAGGTCCTGAACACATCTGTCCTCGTCCATTCTGGGCAATATACACATAGTGCTGGGAATATTGGCAGATGGTGACTACACTACATTGAGAAGGCCAAAGGCACACCAGCCTTATCCCACTGCCCATCACCACCTCATATCTGTAGCACACATCCTGTACTGAAAGGCCACCATGTCACCTCTGTCTCCATATCCACCTAAGCTAATGCAACACCTGGGCGATGCATACTCATCCCCTCAGCCTCTCTCCAAACCTGCCTCATGAAATGTGTCCCTGCCTATGTGAGGAGCAGTGCACAACATGGTAGTAAAGTAAATAATGTATGTGATGCTAAGGAAGCCCAGCCCCTCAACCTTCTCTCCACCAACTTGTGTTTTCAGGTGCTTCAGACTCCACTGTGATCTTGTCACTCTGGCACCAGTACCAGGGCATCTGGCATGAGGACCCAGGATTGATCTGGTGTAGGCGGGAGCAGCTCAGGGTGCGCCATAAGTATCACATACAAATCTCCCCTGAAATGTCTCTCTCTCCCCAGTCAGGCCTCTGGATGCAGCTACCCTCCCTACAGTATAGCCCCAAACCCCATATTTCTGTGAATTTGTTGCAGCCAAACCCCAAGCTACGAGGTAACATAGGAAGGAATGGGGGAGGGGAAGCATTATGGCTCACCATCCTCCAGCCACCACTGAAAAAGTGCCCACTTTGTCACATAAACTGATCTAGCACATCAAAGCCTCAAAAGCATGGGAAATAAGAGTCACCACAAGCACCCACAGTGGGAACCAAACCCACAACCCTTGTATTCAGGTATCACAGCCCTAGCCCCTATACCAAATATGCAAAGAACTGATCAAGTAGGACAGTATGCTGACTACATAAGGCTTTCACAGCACTCCTGCCCCCCTCCCCCCATCTGGCTGCTCTGTCATGTCCCCAGCACCAAAGGTCGGTATGCTGACCTGTGACACATCCCTTAAGGCTGAACCCAAGGGCACCAGAAAACTCCATACTATGATGCTTCCCCAACCACAATGTAACAAAGAGAGGGAACTAAGTACAAAAAACACCAAGCAAGAAAAACAGCACAGAGGGCCTTTAAAAACAAAAGGAACACAGTTCTTTCATTAAAAAATCCTTTAATAGTGAACTTTGATTGAAGAAAGACTTACACTGTTGCTGTGTGAGAGCTTTGTACTTCATTTCAATTGGAGCACTATTTACATCTAGGTCGATTGACGGTTACAGCACAGCAGCTTTTAAACTCTCCACACTTTGTTTTTATTCCGTGTGTCAGTATCGCATTTCACTTCAATCGGAGGAACATATCACAAACATTTTGGAAAGCATCAGCCTATTTGAAATAAGCCTCCTTTGCCATTGGACTCCAGGCCCGGGCCAGGTGCAGCTTCTCAGGAATGGGGTGGGAGAGGTTGTTTGTGCTGGGGGAGGGAATGTGATGTGATGAGAAAGGAGTGTGTGATAGGGAGTGGTGTGCTGGAAGAAGGGCATGTGATGGGGTGTGCACAAAGAGGGTAGTGGTGTTGGTCAGGGGATTTGGGGGGGTTTATTTTACATGAAATAAATCTCATATACCTGCCATAAAAATTGGTCTGATTGAGTCTTTTTCTGGCTCAGACCCTCAGCTGGTGTGTACTCAGTTCAACCCTATGGGCGGGGGGGCTCCTCATCCTCTGTGTTTTGGGCCTCTTGCTGTGCTTGTTGTTATTATTTTATTTTAGATTTTGCTCACACCTTTTTCAGTAGTAGCTCAAGGTGAGTTATATTCAGATACTCTGGAAATTTCTCTCTCCCAGGAGGGCTCACAATCTAAGTTTGTACCTGAGGCAATGGAGGGTTAAGTGACTTGCCCAAGATGACAAGGAGCAGCAGTGGGATTTGAACCGATCACCTCTGGATTGCAAGACTGGTGCTCTAACCACTAGGCCACTCCTCCTCTCTTCTGGCAGGGGCTGTCATCTCTGGAGAGTCAGGTTGTGCAGCAAGCAGCAGGCCATGAAAATCATTGCTACTTTTTCAGGGCTGTAGAGGAGCTGCCCTCCAGGCTGATCGAGACATCAGAACTGATTCTTGAGATGGCCAAAGGTTCTTTCTATGATGTAGTATTTGGTCTGATGCCTCTTATTATATGGTGCACTATTAGAGTTATGAGCCAGGTTCACTGGGGGTATCCTCTGTCACCTGTGGGGGGGGGGGGGGGAAGGAAAGACAAAGGGTGAGTATTGGATGGTCTGGGATGGTGATGTGAGTTGTGGAGGCAACTGAAGAGAGTGTGTGGCTGCTGGTCCATTGTATGAGAGTGATTGAGCTTAGATGGGCTTAGTCTTTTTCTGACAATAGGTGGAGGTGTAGTCTTTTGTTAGGTGTAGTAGATGTGTTGATGGGCTTAGATAACCACCCAGCTAGTTTGTCAGTAGTTTTCCAGGGGGAAGGGGAATGTGAAATGAAAGCCAGACCAGTTTATCTGATTCTGTCCCAATAAGTCTTTAAAGCTGTATTTTTATATTGGTATCTGATCCAGCAAAATCAATAACTCATATTATGCTACAAAGACAGCTCCTAGAGATTTCCCCTTGGTTGATCCTCTGGTAGATGCCAAAGACTAGAGTATGTAGGAATCATAGGTGGAGCCTGGATAGCAAGCACATATGTCCTCAATCTCCTTCTGGGCATCACACACAGCCTGCATGTTCATGGAGTAGAAAGCTTTCCTATTGTGGTAGGTGGCCTTACATGCCTGTGGGGTCTGTGACATGTGTGCAATCTATGATGCCTGTGACTGAGGGGAAGTGATCTATGTTGTAGAATTGAGCCATTTTGTAGTGCAGGGCATGGGGAGTAGCAGGGAAGATTATGTAATCAGAGGTGTGGGTGAGGAAGGCATTGATGAAGTGTGTGAGGCAGTTAGAGATAACGGGCTGGATGAGGCCCGAGTTGACCACTAGCACTGACTGGAAGCTTCCAGTGGTCAGAAAGGTAAGGGAGGCAGTGACCCTGAAGTGGACCGGGATGTCATTATTCATACGTGTCCTTGGCTGCAGGAGAGGTCTTAGCTGGTTGAAGGTGCTGTATAGCAGCTATGTCAAAGTGGTATCTATTGAGGCATTGGTCATTGGTGAGGTCATGGAAACAGGTACAGGGCCTGAACACTCAGGGAAAGGGGTATCTCCTGTGGGGTCTCCCCTATATACTATCTTCTACCTCCAGCAAGGCATCAGCCACCAATGAATTCAGCACATCCATATCTCACCATCATAGGTGCTACCCATTTAGTCCAGAAACACCACTGTGCACACTTCCACCTACTGAACCTAATAAGTCCCTCCACCAACAGACAGCACCCTGTACTCACTCTCTCATCACCTTCAAACAGTACACACACACACACACACACACAGCAACAACAATCACTAACTCTTCCTATACTGGTACAGGATCCTGACGTATACACATCAGCTGCCCAAAGCACTCGCTCTCCCTCAACTGACAAACGATACAGATGCACACAACAGTGGAACAAGACACTCACTCTCACAGCAGCAACAAACAGTCATCACACACAACAGCAGCACAGAGCACACTGACAAACTAGGACTGTACAAAAAGAAGAACAATGAGACAAAGGAGATGGGCAGGTAGGGATGTATAATGGGAGGTGTGGGGATTTGGGGACAGTGGGGGTTTAATGGAGAAAGGGGTGAGATACAGAGGAATAGCTGTGGCTGGGGTGGCTGGCAGGTGTGAACAAGGAGCTGAGGAGGTGAGACACAAAGGAGGCAGGTAAGGAAATGTTAAGGTGAAAAGGTTTGGACTGGGGCAAACACAAAGGTAACAAAGCACTGAACAACTCTCCACTCTTTCTCACAAACGACCAATACCAGTTCTCCACTCTACAATTCTGCAAAATCACAAATGGGTATGAAATAAACCTTTCATGATTCTTACTGTCAAGGGATGAACAGAAACTGGTTTGTTCACAACCTTGAAGTGAAACATACTAATGGCACTCAAGTGTACTCTGACTGAGTTCATTTTGAAGTCATAATCAGAAAGATGGAGGAGATACTCCATAAGAGTGGGAAGAAAGCACCTAGCAGGGTTGAGTGCTTTGGCTGCACACCAAAGGGACTGGATCTATGCCCCCCCCCCCCCCACTCGGGCCACCACCGCCACACTCCTCCCTCCCCACATTCAGGCTACCACTGCACCAACTTGCACCACCCGCTCCCTTACCAGCTGTTGCTATCCTCTCCTACTCTGCATGCTGCCCAGGACCCAAATGATTGCATTAACATAATAACACATTAATACAATCATCCTGGTCCTGGGTGGAACGTAGCAGGAGCAGGAGAGAGACCAAGAGAAGACAGAACCGTCCTGGAAGCAGGCAGGAAGAAGCTTGCCTGCACCGGGACCCCCACCCCTTGGAGGCCAGGCCCATGGAAATTTGCACACCGCCCCTCCTCTTGGTGGCCCTGTCATCAGGAACCAAGTCATCATGGCTAGGGACCGAGGGTTTGGATGGAGGAGAAACCCCTCATTCTGTATTTTTAGGGTTGGAAAAGGATCTAACCTCAATGATTCTTTGGATGATAACTCTAGGAGAAGAGGGAACCAGATTTGACTCAGCCAGTATGGCGCAATTAAAATCATGGTCCCTTGGTCTTGATGCAGTTTGAGAAGAGCTTTCCCTATGAGACGTAGTGTGAGAAAGGTGTTCATAAGTTCTGTTCCCCAGTAATGTAAGAAGGCATCTGGGGCTGTTCAGTTGGGAGCATATATCCTGGAACAAAAGCATGGAAGCTTGTTGTTCTGAGGAGAAGAAAACAGGTCTATTGCTAGGGTCCCCCACTGTTGGAGTATTAGATGAACTACATTGATACTGAGTGACTATTCATAAGTCTGAAGGACTCTGCTCAATTTGTCTGCTACAGAATTCTGTTTGCCAGCTAGGTAAACAGTTCTTATAGAGATATTTTGAGATGCTGCCCAAGTTCATATCTTGATTGCTTACTGACAGCGGTGGTAAGAATCCGTTCCTTCTTGTTTGTTTAGGTAATATATCACAACCTGGTTGTCTGTGTGTATAAGTATTACCTGATCGAGGGTGTGGTCTTGGAAGGTTTTGAGAGCATTACAGACCACTCACAATTCTAGCAGATTGATATGATGCTGTTTCTCCCTTGGGGACCAAGAACCCTGGGTGTAGAAATTGTTAAGGTGTGCACCCCAACCTATCATGGAGGCATCCATGGTGAGGACATTGTGGTGCGGACATGGCATGCACTTGGATTCTTTAAATTCTGCATGCATGGTACAGTATGCTTGCAAGTTGAAATCCACATTCTAAACTGTCCTTCCCAATACTTCTCATCATAAATAAGGAACTTTTTAATAGTTTTTCCATGAAAATAATTGACTATTATAAAAAAAAAAAGAATCATTTTAAGCCCATTTTAGACCAAAATTATCCATATAGTATTTTTAAATATTTTAAAATACAGTAATCTATGTTTTCAGATTTTTCACAAAACCATCCAAAAACCACCTCAGACACCCTGAGATCTATCTTAAAAATTAAAATAAGACCCACTATCACACTACCAACTGTCAGGCCTACTTGACAGGTACACTTTCCAGCTTATTTTCGAAAGAGAAAAACGCCTATAGTGCGACCTAAATCGGGAGATAGACGTTTGTCTCGCAAAGGCGCCCAAATCGGTATAATCGAAAGCCGATTTTGGGCGTTTCCAACTGTACTTCATCGCGGAAACGAATAAAGTTGATGGGGGCGTGTTGGAGGCATGGTGGAGGCGGAACTGGGCATGGTTATCACGAACAAGTCCCAAAAAAGTGCCCCAACTGCCCAGATGACCACTGGAGGGAATCGGGGATGACCTCCCCGGACTCCCCCAGTGGTCACTAACCCCCTCCCACCAAAAAAAAATCACTTTAAAAATTTTTTTCCCAGCCTGTATGCCAGCCTCAAATGCCGTACCCACCTCCATGACAGCAGAATGTGTTTGATCCTGTCACAGCCTTTCCCTGGGTCAGATGTGGCTCTCGGGTGCAGTACAGGGTCACATCAGCATTGCATTGTGGTGGGTGTAGGGTATTGGGCTCCGTGATTTCATTAGCTTGTGTTACAGTCTCACAATGTTGGTAGTTGGTAGGCTCTTCTCCCATGGTGCTTTTCCCCCTGCCTAATAGGTCAGAGTGTGCCCTGTTGTGTTTCCTGTTGTAGTCCATGCGGTAGTGGCCATTTTTGTAAGCCAGTTTTAGTTCCCTTTCCTGTGTTAGCCACGTTAGACAACTTAGTTCTTCCCTTGAATGTGGCTGAAAGAAGGCATTGTACAGCATTCTGCCAGTTCTGACCTACTGCTCATCTCAGTACCAGGGAGACTCGTTGCCAGTGGGGCACAACCTCTGATCTGCAGTTAACTGTGAGTAAACGCGGTTATTCCAATAAAGGACGTTTTCGTAGAGATTAGTCTTCAGGTGTCAACTGGTGTGCCAAGGTTATATAGCAGCAACCAGTCTTAGAGGCCTGCGTGTATGCAGGTCCCTGGAGCACTTTTAGTGGGTACCGCAGTGCACTTCAGCCAAGTGGCCCCAGGCCCACCCCCCACCCCACCTGTAACACTTGTGCTGGTAAATGGGAGGCCTCCAAAACCCACTGTACCCACATGTAGGTGCCCCCTTCACCCCTAAGAGCTATGGTAGTGCTGTACATTTGTGGGTTTTGGGGGAGGGGGGTTGGGTGTTCAGCACCCTTGGTAAGGGAGCTATGCATGTGGGAGCTTTTTCTGAAGTCCACTGCACTGACGTAGGGTGCCCAGTTGGTGTCCTGGCATATCAGGGGGTCGAGTGTACTACGAATCGTGGCCCCTCCCACAACCAAATGGCTCGGATTAGGACATTTTTGAGCTGGGCATTTTTAGTTTCCATTATCGCTAAAAAAACCAAACGCCCAGCTCAAAAACGTTCATTTTTTCAAAAATACAATTTGTCCCGCCCCTTCACGGACCCGTTCTCGGAGATAAACGCCCATAGAGATAGGCATTTCCGTTCGATTATGCCCCTCCACGACTACCTTTTACCTTCATTTACAAAAATACAATTGTAAGCCATATAATTCACTTTTCTAAACCCAGACCACCTTAGCCTGTCCTTAAGTGGTCTCACCACCCTTGAACTACCAACAAAAATACATTTAAAACATTTTTGGAGCACAATCCAAAACCCTCCAAAATGGGGGAAAAAAGAAAAACTTTAAATAAAAGGAATTTGTGCAAATCTTCCCTATCCTACTTACATCTCCACTACCCCTCGTGTAGTGGCCTCAAGTATAAAACCAGCCACACATCTACCTTTCCCTACATCAGCGCACGTTTGTGGAATGATTTACCCAACTCAGTTAAAGCTACCTCCGAACAACAGGCTTTCAGAATATCATTGAAGACCGCTTTATTCAGGAAAGCTTACGCTGTAGCCCCGCACTGCCTTAGTGTTTTCTGACCTGTTACTGTTATGTGACCGTATTGCATTCCTTACCACCTTTCTCTCTTCTCTCCCTCTGTCTCTCCCCACTGACTGCCTCGCCCTTAATGTGTCTGTTTGTTTATTACTAGATTGATGTGTCTTTCTATACTGCTGTTAGCCTTTTTGAACTAATGTAAGCCACATTGAGCCTGCCCACGGGCAGGAACGTGTGGGGTATAAATGCCATAAGTAAATAAATAAATAAATAAATGCCTACAAAGCCCAGTCAACTTCTTACCTGGCTCCCAAAACATCTTTCATGTCTCCTTTGTCCCCCAATTTAGTCTGACTGGTGACTCTCTGTTTCCAGTGGGAACCACATTTAGTCATAGTAGGCCCACAGGATTGCTTAAAATATTTATGCCCCAGCTTTGTTTGAGGCCTACAGGAACTCTGGAGCTGAATTGTGCATATGTGGAAAACCATTCTCTCAAGCCTTTACTACATGTGTTAACTGACTCTCCATTATAGAGGTATGCACTGGGGTGGGGACAATGGGAAATAGGCAGGGATGATAAGGGGGGTGGTAGCAATGTTATAGAGATGGAAAAGAACTGACTGGGAGGTGGGTTGGAGATTAGGACTGAATTATGTCCCTGTGCACACATCAACTTGGAGCTTTTTCCACCAGCACATTATCAGAACATTCTTTTTCAGTTAGAAGATGAACAATCGAGGAACATAGAATGGAACAGCTCTGGCTCTGTAGATGGTTTATTATTTTTTATATAGTTTGAAATGATGAACTGCAAGAACATTATGGATTTTGATATTTAAGAAAACAATGGGTCTGATATTCAGCCGGTGGCAGATATTCAAAGCTGAGACCTGTGCTGGCTTCAGCTTTGAATATCCTGCTAGTTCTAAGCTGGCTAACACATAGCTACTTAAGTCAATACTCACTCTTAAGTGGCCATCGGCTAGCAAATAAAAATAGGAAAGATTTTTATTTGATCCCATTTATGCACTAAACCTGTCTGCTTAAGGGCTAAATATCAGCTTTTAAGTGGCCAAGTGCTGACTCTGCCCATGGAATGCCCTCAACATAGCCACTTTTGAGTTAGGTGCTAACTTCGAATTTCAGCGGCACTTAGCCAGCTAAGTGCATTTGAAAATTAGTGGCTAGCCCCACCCACGCGATTCAACCAGTCAGCAGCCAGCTAAATTGCTTTGAATATCGGCCCCAATGTTAATAATAAGAATACAAAACTCCAAGTGAGACCTCACCAATGACTTGTACAGGAGCATCAACACCTCCTTTTATACCCCTCTCTATATACAGCCTAACATCCTTCTGGCTGTGTCTACTGCCTTGTTGCATTGTTTTGTCACCTTGAGATCCTCAGACACAATTGTCTTGAATGATTTTCATAAGACTGTTTGGGGCTAAATGAGATACATATGAGGGTATTGTCTGACCTTTTAAATGCTTCTTTAGAGTCGGGAATAGTACCGGAAGACTGGAGAAGGATAGATGTGGTCCCTCTTTACAAAAGCTGAAGCAAGGAGGAAATTGGATACTGCAAGCCATTTAGTCTGAACTCTGTGGTAAGTAAATTAATGGAAATGTTTCTAAAGCATAGGATAGTGAGGTTTCTGACCAGAGACAGCATGGTTTTTACTAGAGGTAGGTCTTGTCAGACAAATCTGATTAATTTCTTTGACTGGGTGACCAGACAATTGGATTGAGGGAGAACACTAGATTTTATTTATTTTTAGCAAAATCTGTGACACAAATCTACATAGACAGCTTTTAAATGAACAAGTGCCTTCAGCATAGGCTCCAAGTGACAGACTAGGTTATCACTATGTGGAAAGCAACAATGGGTGTGGATAAATGGAGTTAATTCTGAGGAAAGGGACTTTACCAGTATTGTGCCACAATGATTTGTTCTTGGTATGGTTCTTTTAAACATTTTTGTAAGAGGTATTATAGAAGGGATGTCTGGAAAGGTTTACCTCTATTTTTTAAAATCATTTTTATTGGTTCAAATATAAACATAGCTTACGAAGTTCATAAAGAGAAATGCCAACAGAACCAATTAGTTTACACAAATGCCAACTTCCCCAGTTCCCAACTACGCTTCCTCCCCTTCCCCTGCCTCAGTTTGATTGTGACAATTAACAAAGCAATGTCACTGGTTAAGCAGACAACTGTGAGCTAGTGAGTTGAGTTCCAAAAAGACTCTCAGTGGAGCTAAAACTGTCTGCCCAAAGTCAAATCCATAGAAGTAAACAAGCATCGTTCCATGGCGGCAAGCTGCAACATAAGTGAATGCCACTGTGCCACAGTAGGAGGGTCAGCAACCTGCCAAGTTTGCAAAATACATTTCTTCCCAAACAAAATAGAGCATTTGACAAAGCCCAAAAACCCTTGGGGTGAAGGTCTAAATACATGTGCAGTGTCAAATAGCATAGTAGCCAATACTGCCGTCACCACAAATGACTAACATGAGAAGATACCATTGTCCAGAAAGTCAATGTTTTAAGACATCCCCAAAACATGTGACCTAATGTTTCCCTGTCTTGTAAACACTTTAGACAGGTATCATCCATCATGTTGAAGAGTGGCAAGAAAGGCCCTGTGTGGGGAAATACACAGAAGAAACCTATATTGCAACTCACCATGCAAGGCATCACGTGTGAGAGACCCACTATTAAATACACATCTTTTAAATTGTTCCTCAGTAAGGGAGATTCCCAAACTCATATTCCATTTTTCAGCATAATGGACATAATTAAGGTCAGATATTAAATTCTTTAAGTTGCTTGTGATAACAGTTTAAAGGTACCAATAACTGTACATCCAGCCAGTAAATCTCTTTGTAAGCTTCATGAGCAGATGAGAAAAGTGCAACAGCCAGTAAGGAAGCCACATAGAGGGGTATTTTCAACCGGGGACGCCCATCTCTAAGGGTGCCCATCTCCGAGGACGGCGCCGCAAAGGGGCGGGGCCAACCTTATTTTCGAACGAGATAGCTGGCCATCTTTCATTTCGATAATACGGTTGGGACTGGCCAAATGTCAGAGATGGCCAGGTTTGAGATGGCTGGCCTCGGTTTTCGCCGATAATGGAAACCGAGGCCGGCCATCTCAAACCTGGCCAAATCCAAGGCTTTTGGTCGTGGGAGGAGCCAGCATTTGTGCACTGGTCCCCCTGACATGCCAGGACACCAACCGGGCATCCTAGGGGGCACTTCTAAAAATTAAAAAAAAATTAAAATAGCTCCTGGGTGCATAGCTCCCTTACCTTGGGTGCTGAGCCCCCCCAAAACCCACTCCCCACAACTCTACACCATTACCATAGCCCTTATGGGTGAAGGGGGGCGCCTACATGTGGGTACAGTGGGTTTGGGGGGGGTTAGAGGGGTCCCATTTACCACCACAAGTGTAACAGGTGGAAGGGGGATGGGCCAGGGTCCACCTGCTTGAAGTGCACTGCACCCACTAAATACTGCTCCAGGGACCTGCATACTGCTGTCAGGGAGCTGGGTATGACATTTGAGGCTGGGATAGAGGCTGGCAAAAAAATG
Organism: Microcaecilia unicolor; assembly: GCF_901765095.1. Lineage (NCBI taxonomy): Eukaryota > Metazoa > Chordata > Amphibia > Gymnophiona > Siphonopidae > Microcaecilia > Microcaecilia unicolor. The sequence continues at coordinate 336,993,537 of NC_044031.1, read as the reverse complement.
TTTTTTATTTTTTGGGTGGGAGGGGGTTGGTGTCCACTGGGGAAGTAGGGGGAGGTCATCCCCGATTCTCTCTGGTGGTCATCTGGTCAGTTGGGGCACCTTTTTGAGGCTTGGTTGTGAAAAAAAAGGGACCAAGTAAAGTCAGCCAAATGCTTGTCAGGGCCAGCTTTCTTTTTTCCATTATCGGGCGAAGCCGGCCATCTCTTAAGCACGCCCCCATCCCGCCTTTTGTACCTGCCAACACGCCCCCTTGTAGTTTGTCCAGCTCCGCGATGGACTGCAGTTCAGGCCAGCCAAAATTGGCTTTTGATTATGCCGATTTCGCCGGCCTTGAGAGATGGCTGGCCATTTCCCGATTTATGTTGAAAGATGGCTGGCAATCTCCTTTGAAAATAAGCTGGATAGTGTCTTAATTGATAATATTGGAAATAAATTTGAGCTCCTAAGCTGGCGAGCGGGCAGGGAGTGGAGAGAGGAAGAAGAATACTGCAGAAGTCAGGGGGGGTGGAGGATGGGCACTCATGGCAGCATCCCTTCACGATCGGCACCCGGGGTGCACCGCCTCCACCATTCCGCCCTTAGTACGCCACTTCAACAGCGTGCTTTGCATTAAGGTAGGTTCGGGAAGGGCGTGGGGCTCCTGGAAGTGTGAGGTCCTGTGCGGTCGCCCCTGTTGCCCCTGCCTAAGACCAGCCCTGTTCATTGGGGATTTTCCATGGAGACTTGGGGGGAGGGGCAGGGGCATTTATGTGCTGTTGAGGGCTCTGAAACAGTCAGAGGGGTGCATAGATGGGGAAAGATCAATGATACATGGTATACAATTTTTAAAAAGCTCTACACATTGATTTAGGGAGACCAGGATACTCATTTTCTTCATGTGCAGCTTTTTAAAATGACTGCTCCTATTATATGTGTCAACAGATATATTTTTCACTTTTGTAGAGCATTATGATATTTTACAAAAGGCTCTGCATTTTGCAGAGTCTTTCATAACATACCATAGAAATTGTGAACATCTCAGCCTGGACATCTCAATTTTGATCTGAACATTCAATATAAAATTGAGCTTCAGATCTTACTAATGCACATTTGGGCTTTTTGACTAAAGTGACGTAAATTTTGCACTTACCACATGTTTAATACAAAATATAATGTGTGGTAAGTGCAGAGGCTGTGCATTAAATGCAAGTGGCATGACCATTATCTGCCCTGCATTTACCACACAGGGAACACTTGTGCTATCAGGCACTACATGTAACAGGATGTGGGCCCAGACCAGAAATAAATAAGAAGCAAAAAGCTGCAATGGCACAGCCCTCACCAATACATTCCCTATCTCTTGATTAACCCTAAATCAGAACGCAGCTTAGTGAAAAGGCTCCATTGTTAGTTAACAGTGTCCCTTGAGATTAATGAGACCTAGAATTAAACAGTTCACATTAGCACCAGAACATTTAGCAAAATATTAATCTTAGAATTTTATATAGATATGGGGGACACTATTAACTAACAATGGAGCCTTTTTACTAAGCAGTATCCCGTGCTAAAAAGGCAGCCAGCACAGTAAAAATCCCACATTAGCTGTCTAATAGGTGGGATATGGGTGTGATATAGGCAAGGAAAGGTGTGGCCAGCTGTGACAGGTAGTATGTGACCTCAAGAGGAGACGGTAAGTGCTGCTATTCTACCAACACTCCTGTAGCGTGCTTGCCAAGAACTTATTCCAAATTTTCCCAGTTAACAATAATCCTCAACTTATGGTCAGGAAAAGCTATGCAACAGATTTGGTTAGGGGATGGAGAGAGTAAAGATTTCATTGGTTGATACGATCATGGTGTCCTTTTAATAAGCTGTGGTAAACACTAATCGCGTGCCTACCATAGCATAAAAGGTCTTACTACGGGTCACACTCAGGAGTCCGGTGGTTAATTTTGCATGTGCATTCTCTACCCGCACACTAAAAAATAAAATTTATTTTTTAGCACTGGGGTGTGTCTAGGGGTGGAAGGTGGACATCTTCTGCACTAATCAGTTAGTGCAGCTGTATTGTCATGTGCTGATTACTGCAGGGTTAGTACATGAGCCTTTACTGCCTGGGTGGCACTAGGGGCTCAAGCACTAATGGCTATGCACTAATGGGAAAAGCAGAGCGTGACCATTAATAGTGAAAATAGAAAAAAAATCAGACATTTTATCCCAGCAGTCCTACACATGGGCAAGCTAAGGCCAATTTTTACCATAGTTTGGTAGAAGGGCCCCCTAATGTTTTGATATTCACTGCTACTTTCAAGGGCTGACAATGCATTAGGTTTTCAGGATATCCCTAATAAAATGTTTGAGAGAGATTTGCATGCTTACTACATCATTTGTATATAAATCTCTCTCATGCATATTCATTAGGGGTATCCTGAAAATTGTGATCTGTTGGCAGCCCTTGAGAATTGAGAGGGAATCTAATACAAGAGTGGAGCCACCAATGCAAAGGCAGAACGCAATAGCTCTAAGAAAGGGAAGTAAAAAGTGGGCAGTGCTTTTACAACATTCATCAATTAATTACTGATTTTTTTTCATGAGAGAGAGGGGTTATTGGTAAGCCATAACTGAAATGTGTGTTGGCAAAAAGCAAAAATGAAAGCATAAACAAAAACCCTTTGAGATGTTATAAATGTCAAAATGGGTGCTGACTTATTGTTGCAGAAACAGCCATGTCTCTACATTTCCCAACTTTGTGCAAGTGCAGTACAACCATAATGTTGCACTAATATGGCATTTGTTAATAAATAAACATAATCAGGATTGGCAGAACTAACTGATCTGGCTCAGATGCCACCACAGATTAAAATGGCTTGGCACAGATGTCTGTACAGTTTCCCAAGCTGGAACTGAATCAACTGAAATGAAAATCTGAATTTTTGGGCTGTTCAAATGCTTAGCTTGATTTGACTTTGAATTATGGAAGTATTTCAGTCCAGATATTTTCTTATCTGCATTTCATAGACTTTTTAGAATTATGGATTAACAGCAAAGGAAAAAAATCACAGGGAGATTAGAAAGGCAAGTAAAATAGATAAATGTATGCTGTACAGATGTCACAATTGTACATTTATTTGAAATTTAACAAATATATAATGCACTGTGTCTTTTATTCAAAGATATAAAATAAAGCAAAATATTTCTATTGCTTATTACAAGAGGGGCATATCTATCTTGATCAGTTCTGACTTCTAATTTTGTAAAGTGAAAAAATGGATGTGACATATCCCAGAAATAATTTTTTGATTAGATTTAGAAATTGCTTTTTTTTTTTACAACTTTATAGCTTTCAGATGAAAGGTTCTGAGATGAAATGATGTGTTGTAGAGGGTTTACATTGCTGAATAATAGCTTTCTGTTTCATAGTTAATTTAAGAGTTAGAAAGCATTGTTACTTCTTACCACTTGTTTATTCTTCAAACAATAATAATAAACACAGTTTTGGATTTGGATCTTTATTAATGTGAACATTAAAAAGTGGATGTTGGCATCATGTATTTGTCATGTGAGGAACCTATTTATTTGTATACAGAGCTGTAGCAAGCTATAACTGTACCCTATGCCATTGCCCACCATAATGCCCCCTGCCGCCTAAAGCATTCATCACCCACCCAAAGCACCCTGAAATCTCCTACCCTTGTAGATTCTCCCAAGAGCATACATCTCCGTCCTGAACCCCTTCCCCCTGCTGCAGCACTGAGTGCCTCTCTCATGTCTCTTCACTTCCCAAGCAGATGATGAAGCATTTCCACTTCTCCCTTTCCTCCTCCCCTCCCCCTTCAAACCTTCCTACCCTAGCTAGAGAATCACATTCGAAAGGCATTGGTGGCCTGCAGTGACATATGCCACCCCAAAAATTGCCTTGCCACCCAAACAGAATCAGCACGACCTTCCTACTTCTCTCTGCTCAACTATATCATCTTTCGATGGTACAACCAAAGTGGTTTATGTATGTTATATACAGTTACTTTCTCTGCCCCCAGGGGACTCACAATCTAAACTTGGAACAAAACCTGGTTTCCCAGGTTCCCAACCCTCTGCATTATTAGGCTACTCCCCTCACTCCATTACATCAGGCTCCTTCCAGCCAGACACGAGGCCCTTCCCTCTGTTGCAACTTCCATTTGCTATGTGGGAAGGATGTAACAGAGGGAAAGCCTTGGGATATCTGAAGGGAGCCTGATATAACCACTTATGGTAAACACCACAAGTCTTTAGGGCCCATGGGAGGGGACAGAGAAAGATAGGAATAGGGGGAGGGAGGCAAGTGGTTATACTGACTTGCAGGAGGGAAAGATGGTACCATAGAGGGAGGTAAGAAGAGATGCCACAGCTGCAGAAGGGAGGGGGAGAAAGAGAGGGGAGAAGCTGCACATGGATGGAATAGAAGGGAAGAGGTAGGAAACTAGACAGATTTGGGAAGGAGAAAGAAAAATGATCAGTGCTAAAGATGAGACGTAGGGCAGGAAGTTAAGAAGAAAGGAGGCCAGAAAAGAATAGCAAATGACAGAAAGCCCTGAAAACAGAGTTAAGAACAAAGACAGAGGAAAGTGGAACCATAGGCTGGGAACAAGATGGTTAGAAAAATAAAATCACCAGAGAACAAAGGTAGGGAAAATGATTTTACTTTCAATTAAATGATTGAATTATTTCAGTTTTGAGACTTTATATCTGGCAGTGTTATTTTGTAATGTACCGGAAGAAATGTATTTCTTTCTATTTCTTTGGTATTGCACTGCATGCAGAGTCTGGCATCTCAGAGTTTTCAGCAAGTTTTGTCTACATGAGTACTCTTATAAGCCCTTTTACTAAACCACATTAAGTGCTGATGCATGCTTAACATGGGGGGGGGGGGGGGGGGGGGAACTTACACAAAACATGTTAAAGCATTTTGCAGGCTTCATTGTACATAAGAACATAAGAAAGAACATAAGCACTGCCATACTGGGAAAAGACCAAGGGTCCATCAAGCCCAGCATCCTGTCTCCGACAGTGGCCAATCCAGGCTTCAAGAACCCGGCAAAACCCATTAAAAATAATTTTTAATAATGTTCAATGGACTTTTCCCTCAGGAATCTGTCAAAACCCCCTTTAAACTCTGTAAGGCCAGCTGCTGTCCCTACATTTTCAGGCAACGAGTTCCAGAGTCCAACTACACGCTGAGTAAAGAAAAACTTTCTCCTGTTTGTTTTAAATCTGCCATATTCTAGCTTCATCTTGTGTCCATAAGTACATAAGTATTGCCATACTGGGAAAGACCAAAGGTCCATCAAGCCTAGCATCCTGTTACCAACAGTGGCCAATCCAGGTCACAAATGCCAGGCAAGATCCCCAAAAAGTACAAAACATTTTATATTGCTTACCCCAGAAATAGTGGATTTTCCCCAAGTCCATTTAATAATGGTCTATGGACTTTCCCTTTAGGAAGCCGTCCAAACCTTTTTTAAACTCCACTAAGCTAACCGCCTTTACCACATTCTTTGGCAACAAATTCCAGAGTTTAATTACACATTGAGTGAAGAAATATTTTCTCCGATTAGTTTTAAATTTACTACATTGTAGCTTCATCGCATGCCCCCTAGTCCTAGTATTTTTGGAAAGCGTAAACAGACACTTCACATCTACCCATTCAACTCTACTCATTATTTTATAGACCTCTATCATATCTCCCCTCAGCTGCCTTTTCTCCAAGCTGAAAAGCCGTAGCCGCTTCAGCCTTTCCTCATACGGAAGTCGTCCCATCCCCTTTATCATTTTCGTCGCCCTTCTCTGCACCTTTTCTAATTCCACTATATCTTTTTTGAGATACGGCGACCAGAATTGAACACAATATTCGAGGTGCGGTCGCATAGAGCGATACAAAGGCATTATAACATCCTCATTTTTTTCCATTCCTTTCCTAATAATACCTAACATTCTATTTGCTTTCTTAGCCGCAGCAGCACACTGAGCAGAAGGTTTCAACGTATCATCAACGATGACACCTAGATCCCTTTCTTGGTCCGTGACTCCTAACGTGGAACCTTGCATGACATAGCTATAATTCGGGTTCCTCTTTCCCACATGCATCACTTTGCACTTGTTCACATTAAAAGTCATCTGCCATTTAGACGCCCAGTCCCCCAGTCTCGTATGGCCCTCTTGTAATTTTTCAGAATCCTCCCGTGATTTAATGACTTTGAATAACTTTGTGTCATCAGCAAATTTAATTACCTCACTAGTTACTCCCATCTCTAGGTCATTTATAAATATGTTAAAAAGCAGCGGTCAGAAAACAGACCCCTGGGGAACCCCACTAACTACCCTTCTCCATTGAGAATACTGTCCATTTAACCCTACTCTCTGTTTTCTATCTTTTAACCAGTTTTTAATCCACAATAGAACACTACCTCCTATCCCATGACTCTTCAATTTCCTCTGATGTCTTTCTTGAGGTAATTTGTCAAACGCCTTCTGAAAATTCAGATACACAATATCAACCGGCTCACCTTTATCCACATGTTTGTTCACCCCTTCAAAGAAATGTAGTAGATTGGTGAGGCAAGATTTCCCTTCACTAAATCCATGTTGACTTTGTCTCATTAATCCATGCTTTTGAATATGCTCTGTAATTTTTGTTCTTAATAATAGTCTCTACCATTTTGCCCGGCACCGACGTCAGACTCACCGGTCTATAATTTCCCAGATCTCCTCTGGATCCTTTTTAAAAAATTGGCGTTACATTGGCCACCCTCCAATCTTCTGGTACCACACTCGATTTTAAGGATAAATGAAATATTTCTAACAGTAGCTCCGCAAGCTCATTTTTCAGTTCTATCAGTACTCTGGGATGAATACCATCCGGTCCTGGTTCTATTGTTATTTGAAAGTGTAAACAAACGCTTCACATCTGTCCGCTCTACTCCGCTCATTATCTTGTAGACTTCTATCATATCATCCCTCAGCCACCTTTTCTCCAAGCTGAAGAGCCCTAACCTTCTCAGTCTTTCCTCATAAGGAAGTCGTTCCATCCCTTTTATCATTTTTGTCGCCCTTCTCTGCATCTTCTCCAATTCCTTTATATCTTTATTGAGATGCGGCGACCAGAGTTGGACACAATATTCGAGGTGTGGCCGCACCATGGAGTGATACAATGGCATTAAAACATCCTTGTGTTTGTTTTCCATCCCTTTCCTAATAATACCCAACATTCTGTGCGCTTTCTTAGCCGCCGCAGCACACTGAACAGAAGTTTTTAACGTCTTATCCACGATGACTCCCAGATCCCTTTCTAGGTCTGTGACTCCTAACGCAGACCCTTGCATGACATAGCTGTAATTCGGGTTCCACTTACCCACATTCATAGGCGGTCGGTGGCCCAACTGTTTGGGGAGGCTAAAGGGGGCGGGGTTAGGGGTGGGGGCAGAGGTGGGGCTTACATCCATAATTGTCTGACAACAGAAAAAAAATAAGTAAAAATAAGTCACAAGTCACAATTAATACCTTTTATTAAATTTAGATATTAAATATGTATCATATATCAAAGAATAAAGTGGTTGCTCAAAGCATGTACTAACCACAATTGCTCAACTGCAAAACACTATGCACAAATTTGTGCAAAAACACACTCATAAACCTTACTGTACCATAACACTGGGCAGACCCTAATAAACCAATATACCACCCATACGGAAAATGCAGCCCGTCAACAATATGAAACAAGGGATCATAATATCACAATTCTCATGTAGAGCCACAAAACACCCTTTTAGGGTGGAAAGTGTTCACAATGAGCGCCTTTTATGAACGACTATATGTAGATCCTTCAAGAGGTAGTGTGTCATGATTTAGGATCTAAAACCCTTTCTGATGATTTGGTGCCACCTCAGTAAGGCCAATACACAATCTCTCCACTGCAAAACACTATACACAAACTTGGGCAAAAACACACTCATATAGCCTTACCAAACCATAACAGTACTAATTCCAAGGACAGGACGAGCTAAACCTTATGCGTGGAAAGGCAGCACTGTAATTACATGGGGCTCTAAAACTCCAGTGCACAACCTAGTGAAACAAACAAAAAAAAAAAACAAAAAGGGCTGAAAATACTACACGCTAGCAGAATACTGCACCTTGATCACACATGAAAAACACATGACACAACAGATATGAAGGCAAAATACTGAACTGGAAAGTTACCTCAAGAAGTCAGACTCAGCATGCAGCAATACTAGAAAAATTGAAATTTACATGCAAAATATCACAGATGCACATTTCCAAAAGCTGACATATTCCAATTAATAAATTCTGAATAAAATACCTTTTTCCACCTTTGTTGTCTGATCATTTAGTTTTTCTATTCGCTTTGGTCCCAGTGTCTTCTGTTTTATGCAGTGTCTTCTTTCCATTTGACATTTTTTCTCTCACCATGTCCACCATCCTCCTGTGTCATTATGTGTCCTGTCTACCATCTGTAGCCCTGTCTCTATCCTTCAGTATCCCGATCCAGCTCTTAAATTCAACAGTTAACCCTCCATCCATATCCAGCATTTCTCCTCACTCCCCTCCATCCATGTGCATATACTTCCCTCCCCTCCATCCATGTCCAGCACCTTCCCTCTTTCTCTCCTACCATGCCATCCAGTGTTATCCTTCTTTCTCTCTCCATCCTTCCACCCACTATCCTCTCTCAATCCTTCCGTCCATTGTCTTCCTCTATCTCCCCTTCCTTCTAGACAGTTCTCTCTTGACCCTTTTCCATTCAGCATGTCCTCTCTCACCCCATCCTTCCAGTGTCTTTCCTCTTTCCCTCCCTACCAGTTCAGGGCCGTGCCAAGGGTCTGTGGCGCTCCCCTGCAGGAGATCAGTTGGCGCGCATGTGCACCCCCTCCCCTCCCCCCCAAGAAAATGATCGCTGCCCTCCCGCGCCCATGTCCCAACTGCCCGGCCTCTTCTCCCCCCCCAAGATCCCTTTTAAATTTACCTCCGTCCGGTAGCGAAAGCGCGCTGCAGCATCAGTGAAGGAGGCAGCGCTCCCGACATCTCTACTAGCCTTCCCTTCGCTCAATGTCCCGCCTTCTTCTGACGTCAGAAGAAGGCGGAACACTGAGCGAAGGGAAGACTTGTAGAGATGTCGGGAATGCCGCCTCCTTCACTGACGCTGCGGCGCGCCTTCGCTGCCGGATGGAGGTAAATTTCAAAGGAATCTTGTTAGGGGGGAGAAGAGGGCGGGCAGTTGAGATGCGGGAGGGCGAGGTAAACATGGCGCGGCGGGGCGCCCCCCAGAGGACGGCGCTCACCTGCCGTGCTTACCTCGCTTACCGTGTTGGCACGGCCCTGTACCAGTTTCTTCCCTCCTTCCAGCATTTTTCCTCTTTCTCCCTCCTTTCAACCAGCCAGCATTTCTCAGTCTGACAGCTAGGGTCTCCCCCAGTTTCTCCCCAGCAGCTTCTCTCTCTCTCTCCTGCCCATGTCCCCTCTTTCTCTCCCCATCTTTTTCTGGCTCTCCCCTGCTTTTTTCCATGTCCCTGGCTCTCTTCTGCTCTTTTCCATGGCCCCTCTTTCTCTCCCCATCTTGTTCTGGCTCTCCCCTGCTTTTTTTCCATGTCCCTGGCTCTCCTCTGCTCTTTTCCATGGCCCCTCTTTCTCTCCCCATCTCTTTCTGGCTCTACCCTGCTCTTTTCCATGGCCCCTCTTTCTCTCCCCATCTCTTTCTGGCTCTCTCCTGCTTTTTTCCATGTCCCTGGCTCTCCCCTGCTCTTTTCCATGGCCCCTCTTTCTCTCCCCATCTCTTTCTGGCTCTCCCCTGCTTTTTTCCATGTCCCTGGCTCTCCTCTGCTCTTTTCCATGGCCCCTCTTTCTCTCCCCATCTCTTTCTGGCTCTCCACTGCTTTTTTTCCATGTCCCTGGCTCTCCACTGCTCTTTTCCATGGCCCCTCTTTCTCTCCCCATCTCTTTCTGGCTCTCCCCTGCTTTTTTCCATGTCCCTGGCTCTCCCCTGCTCTTTTCCATAGCCCCTCTTGCTCTCCCCATTTCTTTCTGGCTCTCCCCTGCTTTTTTCCATGTCCCTGGCTCTCCCCTGCTCTTTTCCATGTCCCCTCTTTCTCTCCCTATCGCTCTCTGGCTCTCCCCTGCTCTTGTCCATGTCCCCTGGCTCTCCCCTGCTCTCCTTCTCTCTCCTCCTACCGTTTCCAGCCAGTGGCCAAGTTCTCTTTTCTCCCTCCAGCCCGGGCCTCTTTAGCTGACAGAAGAAGAAAAAGAAGCGCGGGGCCGCAGCAGCGTTCAGATATGCACTGTCGGCTCTGCCGGTCCTCTGTCCCCGGAACGGGAAATTGACGTCACGGGGCATAGACCGGCAGAGCCGACAGTGCATGTCTGAACGCTACTGCGGCCCCGCGCTTCTTTTTCTTCTTATGCTGGCTCCAAGAGAAGCGGTGGCAGTGGATCAGCTGCATAGATGTCGTTCCTGGCTGCCGCTGCGCTGCTCAATAGAAGCGGCGGCAGCAGAAGATTTCATCAGGAGTCTCGGCAGGGCTGCGGGGAAGGTCAGACCTGGCCTGGGGAGGCTTAGCCTCCCCAAGCCTCTTATACGGGGCGCCTATGCCCACATGCATCACTTTGCACTTGTGAACATTGAACTTCATTTGCCACTTGGATGCCCAATGCCCCAGTCTCGCGAGGTCATCCTGTAATCTTTCACACTCTTACTGCGACTTGGCGACTCCTGGAGCCTTAAGGAGAGGTTGGTAATGGGAAGCAGGTGCTGTCTGCAGAGAACAGGTGCTACTACTACTACTAATCATTTTTATAGCAGTACTAGATGTACATGTCATATACAGGTACTTTTGCTGTCCCCAGAGGGCTCATAATTTGAGTTTTTGTACCTGAGTCAATGGAGGGTTAAATGACTTGCCCAAATTCACATGGAGTTGCAGTGGGAATTGAACCTAGGTTGCCAGGCTCAAAGCCCACTGCACTAACCGTTAGGCTACTCCTCCACTCTGCTCTGTTTGAATAGTAGAGCGAGGGCTTGATAGAAAAGCTAATCCACAGGAAGGTGCACAGTGGCAAAGGAAGTGGGAATATACAGATAATTTACCATTGTGAATGTGGGGTTGGCACAAGAATTTTGAACAGCTGTCACATTTATGACTTCTGATGCAGGCAATAGCCAAACATGGGCCGTGTCAGGTTCTCCAATAAAATCTGCTTCCTTTGAAGTTTGACTTTACCTGCTGTTCCATCTGTGACACTCTGTACTTTTATTTGTCTCACAATCTTTTATGTTGCTGTCTCCCTCTGGTCTGCTTGTTTTGTTATCTATGAGCCTTATACTCATTTTATTTATTTGTTACATTTGTATCCCACATTTACCCACCTATTTGCAGGCTCAATGTGGCTTACATAGTACCGGAGAGGCATTTGCAGACTCCGATGTGAACAAATACAATGTGATGTTATGATAGGATAAAGTTCATATGGCACAGCCACATTAGGGAATTGTGAGCGGAAGAGTTGAGTTATGTCCGTTACGCAGTTTAGATTTGTTGTGTTGCAGAGGTCAGGCATTTGCAGAGGTCAGGAATTTAAGTTGGATCGGTAGGGTATGCCTTTTTAAACAGGTTAGTTTTTAGTGATTTACGGAAATTTAGGTGGTCATACGTCAATTTCAAGGCTTTTGGTAGTGCATTCCACAGTTGCGTGCTTATGTAGGAGAAACTGGATGCGTAAGTTGATTTGTATTTGAGTCCTTTGCAGCTTGGGTAGTGCAGGTTTAGGAATGTTCGTGCTGATTCGGATGTGTTTCTAGTTGGTAAGTTGATCAGGTCTATCATGTATCCCAAAGCTTCACCACAGATGATTTTGTGAACCAGGATGCAGATTTTGAACGCAATGCGTTCTTTGATTGGGAGCCAGTGTAGCTTTTTGCAGAGGGGTTTTGCGCTTTCAAATCGCGTTTTTCCAAATATGAGCCTAGCTGCCGTGTTTTGTGCGGTCTGAAGTTTCTTTAAGGTTTGTTCTTTGTATCCCGCATAAATTCCATTGCAGTAGTCTACGTGGCTTAGTACCATTGTTTGTATCAGGTTGCAAAATGTTTCCCTCGGGAAGAATTGTTTCAAGCGTTTGAGTTTCCACATGGAGTGGAACATTTTCTTTGTTGTGGATGCCACCTGGCTCTCTAGCGTTAGGTTACGGTCCACCGTAACGCCTAGGATTTTCAGGCTGTCAGAGATAGGAAGGGTGTAGTCTGGGGTGATGATACTTGTGGGGTTGTCTGCGTTGTGTTGGGATGAGAGGATGAGACATTTAACACAGCATTTCTTTGAACTCTTCCGAATTATTTAGCTGAAGTGGTAACACCTTGCCATGCTAGTGAAGAAATAGTGCTTCCTATGTTCTGGCCAAAGCCTGAAAATAATCCACAGAGAAAGCCATATACACTCCAGACTGAAAACATGCTCTCATTTGCCATCTCAAAATTCATCATAAAATCTTCTCAGCTGTATCTTTCTTTTCACCTCAACAAAATTGGCATTGTTACTAAATAAACTTTAGCAAATTGGCTAGCATCCTGCATCCAGTTTTGATATGAACATCCCAGTGTTCCTCTATTACCAGAGCAACTGCAGCTTCCATGGCCTCTAACTATTAACATAAAATTTCATAAAATCAGATCCACTACAGCTTCCATTGATATTCTTAAGTCTGGTCTCTGCGTATTGTTTGTGAAACAGTGACCTGGTTAACTCTTCATTTTTTGTGTATTATTTATGCTTCAATCATTACATATCATAGAAACAATTCAAAATATATTAAAAGTATAGAAATAGTATAAAGGAAATATTAAGGTTATCAAGGAAAACAAAAACCTCATCTTTTCCTCCACAAGAATATACAGGAAACTATAGACCCAAGGTAAAGGAAATAATATCAGGAAAAATAATACCCTGGAAAGTACCAATTGAGAAAAAAATACTCCAAAATCAGCCCTCAGAAATAAACAGAGAAATCAAACCAAAATTTGCACATCTTCCTTTGCTCTTATAAAAGCTTCCAACTGCTTTGGATCAAAAAATTGAAACTAGAATTATAACACAAATACAAGGAATCTGCAACACAAAATTGGCTCCTACAGCCATTGCTCTGACTTTGAGGACCAGGAATGTTTGTTGCCTCTTTTGTGTCTCTCTAGCTAAATGAACAAAAATCCTAATGTTTGAACCCCAAAACATTTTGTTCAAATTCTTGAAGTAAAGTCACAAAACAGCATTTTGATCAATTTCCAATGTGAAGGTTACTACCAAAGTCAACCTCTGGGTAATTACTTCCAAAGATCATTCCAAAAAAGACATTGACTTACTGAAATGCTGTCTCTAGGTTGTGTGGTTGTCACCTTTTGGACAGAGATGAGAGATGCCCCATCTATACTGCTGTGCTGCCTGACTTCTCCATCCCAACTGCCTTCCTATAGGCTGGATCTTACAGGCTATAGGAAAGCTGGATCTTATAGGCTGCTGCTAGTTACAATGGAACCAGATAGGGTAGGCTCACTCACATGAGGAGTAGGGGGCAGTTGCAGCTGGGTAGTATTTGAACAGTGGGGGTTAGTTTGGGGGTTTGAAAGAGTAGGTAATTCCACCCTATACTGTGTAGCTCTGTTCTTTAACTGCTACATTTCACTCTAAGTTTTTATTCTATAGAAGCTGGAACTCCTTTTTCTGTAGAAATGCTTTGAACTATTTTTTGAGGGTGCTTATTTCATAGGAATTGACAGACTCATTTTCTTATTTTTTCCTCATGTCCAGTTCCATCCCTTTCTATTAATGTCTGGAGTTATTCTGCATCCAAGACATTCTCAACCCCTTTTATGTAATTCTTTCCAACTTCTGTCAGTTTGGCAAGAATACAAAATCATTCAAAAAAAAGAGCAATATTAGTTGGCACATTGCACATGTACATAGAACTAATTACAATATAAGCAACAATTTTGCTATTTACCCATGTAAATAGAACTGCCTGCTTTTGTAAGTGTTAAATTTTTTAAAAATGCAAATCCAAAAGGCAGCACAATGACACAGAACTGAGTGCTTCAATTGGCTGCCAGAGGGTACAAATCTTTGCTACTATTAACATTGTTAGGGTGGGCTAATGACCTCTGTATAGCTAAGAGAGCTTTGGCTGAATTCAAGCCTGAGCCTCAAAACTGCCATGAGTTCAACAATTGGTATGCGTACAGAACTGTGTATGAATTGTGAAGCGCTGCGTACGACTGGTAGCGCTGTAGAAATGATTTGTAGTAGTAATAGTAGTAGATATGGACTGGGGGGGGGGCATCAGTGCCTGGGGGAGGAGTCAGGATGGAGGCTGCACTAGACATCAGGGAAAGGTCTTTTTTACATATGGGGTGGAGTGGGGGAGAAAAGGGTGGGGGTACACTGGAAATCAGGGAAAGTTTTTTTGACTCAAAGTCAGAGTTAAGGGTTAGGGGTGGGGAAGGGTCAAGGGCTGCTAGACTACTGGAGACTGACAGGTGATAGGTCAGCTACCTTGTCCCTGTGGTGGGTCAGATTTGCTACCTTTGGGATGGGAAGCTCAAAAACATGGCCAATGCATACCTGTAACATTTTTTATGTCACCCTTCTTTGTCAATGCCTAAAAATCACTGCTTAGGCACTGACAGGAAGGGTGACATTTCACAATGAGCTGTGGGTGATTTAAATGCAGCAGTGATTTGCATGCTCATTGATTACTGTATCTGCACTAAAAAAAAAAAAATTACAGGAACCTCATGTTAGGTAAGCGTCTCTAAAATGGGGTTTTCTGAATCGGCCTGTTTGTGGTTCTGCAATTTCAATGGTCACATGCAAGTGTTTTTCTGAGTCAAGATGGTGAGATTCTTCCCTAGATTGTGTTCCTTTTGTGTAAACAACCACATCCTCTCATTTTACTTTTCAAATACCCTTAGTAATATAGATGACAGCCAACTAAACATGCACTGTGGGCAATTTTCTACTCTTTCAAAACTCTACTCTCCTTTTACCTTCCCCCCTAAAATCATTAGATGTGTCACTTTGAAACAGAGCAAAGGTTCATCAAGCCCAGCATCCCGTCTCTGTCGTTCATGCTATTTTGCAGTTATAATATGCTTACGCTACCAAAGAAACCTTTTATGAAGACTATACTAAGAGGTTTAGTTGTCAACCTGGGCTACCATTAAGATGGATTATTTAACCATTAACATGCTATTTTATTACAGGTTCAAATGAGACTTAGGGGTCCTTTACTAAAGCTTAGAGTACACTAACAGACATTAGCACTTGCTAAATATCACCCACCTATTTTATACCAATGTCCATTAGTGTATGCTAAACTTTATTAATGGGCCCTTAGTTACTAATAACTAGGGCAAACAGTAAAATAACCCATCTTAATGATAGGCCATATAGCGAAGATACATACCTGTAGCAGCTATTCTCCGAGGACAGCAGGCTGATTGTTCTCACATGTGGGTCGACATCCATGTAGGCCCAGGAATCGGCCATTTTGCAAGCAAAAAATTAAAAACTTTGCCAGAACCTTCTAGCGTGCGAACCGTGAATGCGCGGACAACTTCCCCCCTGTAACCCAGCGTTCCTGCTCAGTTAAATCAAAAAGCAAATAATAAACAAACAAACAACAACTCCAAAGGGGAGGTGGGCGGGTTTGTGAGAACAATCAACCTGCTGTCCTCAGAGAATACCTGCTACAGGTATGTATCTTCGCTTTCTCCGAGGACAAGCAGGCTGCTTGTTCTCACATGTGAGGTATCCCTAGCAACCAGGCACACTCAAAATAATGAACATTGGTCAATTGGGCCTCGCAACGGTGAGGACATAATAGAGATTGACCTGAAACCATAAACAACTAACTGAGAGGAGTGCAGCCTGGAACAGAACAAAAATGGGTCTAGGGGGGTGGAGTTGGATTCTAAACCATGAACAGATTCTGCAGCACCAACTGCCCAAACCGACTGTCGCGTTGGGTATCCTGCTGAAGGCAGTAGTGAGATGTGAATGTGTGGACTGATGACCACGTTGCAGCCTTGCAAATCTCCTCAATGGAGGCTGACTTTAAGTGAGCCACTGACACACCATGGCTCTAACATTGTGAGCCGTGACACGGCCCTCAAGAGTCAACCCAGCTTGGGCGTAAGTGAAGGATATGCAATCTGCTAGCCAATTGGAGATTGTATGTTTTCCGATGGCGACTCCTCTCCTGTTGGGATCAAAAGAAACAAACAACTGGACGAACTGTCTAAAGGGCTTTGTCCACTCCACATAAAAGGCCAATGCTCTCTTACAATCCAAGGTGTGCAAACTGCTTTCGCCAGGGAGGGTATGAGGTCGGGGAAAAAATGTTGGCAAGACAATTGACTGGTTCAGATGGAACTCCGACACCAACTTTGGCAGGAACTTAGGGTGCGTGCGGAGGACTATTCTGTTGTGATGAAACTTTATACAAGGTGCATGCACTACCAAGGCCTGAAGCTCACTGACTCAATGAGCTGAAGTAACAGCCACCAAGAAAACGATCTTCCAAGTCAAGTACTTCAGATGGCAGGAATTCAGTGGCTGAAAAGGAGCTTTCATCAGCTGGGTGAGATCGACATTGAGATCCCATTACACTGGTAGAGGTTTGACAGGGGGCTTTGACAAAAGCAAACCTCTCATGAAGCGAACAACTAAAGGCCGTCCAGAGATAGGCTTACCCTCTACACGGCAGAGATAAGCACTAATCGCACTAAGGTGAACCCTTACGGAGTTGGTCTTGAGACCAGACTCTGAAAAGTGCAGAAAGTATTCAAGCAGGGTCTGTGTAGGACAAGAAAGAGCATCTAGGGCCATGCAGTCACACCAGACAGCAAACCGCCTCCATTTAAAAAAGTAACACCTCTTTGTGGAATCTTTCCTAGAAGCAAGCAAGACTCGGGAGACACCTTCTGAAAGACCCAAGGAGGCGAATTCTAAGCTCGCAACATCCAGGCCATGAGAGCCAGAGACTGAAGGTTGGGATGTAGACGCGACCCCTTATTCTGAGTGATGAGGGTTGGAAAACAGTCCAATCTCCACGGTTCTTCGGAGGACAACTCCAGAAGAAGAGGGAACCAAATCTGACGCGGCCAGAAGGGTGCAATCAGGATCATGGTTCCACAGTTTTGCTTGAGTTTCAGCAAAGTCTTCCCTACTAGAGAGCTTAGCCAATTGTTTTCCTGAATCATGGGAAGAAGGGTACCCACAGAAACCATCCTGAACTTTTCCCGGACTAGAAATTTGTTCAGGGCCCTTAGGTCTAGGATGGGAAGCATCCCCCCTGTTTTCTTTTGCACAAGGAAGTACCTGGAATAGAATCCCAGCCCTGGTGGAACGGGTTTGACCGCTTGGGCCTGTAGAAGGGCAGAGAGTTCCTCTGCAAGTACCTGTTTGTGCTGGGAAATGTAAGAATTAGCTTCCAGTGAACAATTTGGAGGTTTGGATTCCAGACTGAGGGTGTATCCTGACCGGACTATTTGAAGAACCCACCGGTCAGAGGTTATGAGAGGCCAGCTTTGGTGAAAAAATATCAACCTCCCCCTGACCAGTAAGTCGTCCGGCATGGACACTTTTGCTGAGGCTATGCCGAACTGGAGCCAGTCAAAAGCCAGTTCCTTGCTTTTGCTGGGGAGCCACAGAGGTCTTAGGCAAACGCTGTTGATGAGAATGAGCGTGCTGGGGCTGAGCCTGGACAGGCTGCCGAGAAGCAGGAGTGTATCTATGCCTAGCATAGGAATAGGGAGCACTCCTCTTCCCTCCAAAAAACCTCCTAAATGAGGAAGTAGTAGCAGAAGATGCCCGGCGGGATAGAGAATCCATAGCATCATTGTGCTTTTTGGAGCTGGTCAACTAGATTTCCTAATTTTTCACCAAAAAGATTATTTCCCCCGGCAAGGAACATCCAACATCCGCTGCTGGACCGAATGATCCAAGTCAGAGACACGCAGACATGAGAGTCTGCGTATCACTATACCTTGGGCAGCGATCCTGGATGTTACATCAAAAGTGTCGAACGTACCTCTGGCCAGGAATTTTTGACACGCCTTCTGCTGCCTGACCACCTGGTGAAAAGGCTTGGCCTACTCCAGAGGGAGTGCATCAACCAAGCTAGACAGTTGCCTCACCGAATTCCGCAAGTGGATGCTCGTGAAGAGCTGGTATGTCTGGATTTTGGCAGAGAGCATAGCGGCCTGATACGCCTTCCTCCCAAAAGAGTTCAAGGTTCTAGATTCTCTGCCTGGGGGCGCCGAGGCATAGTCCCTAGTACTCTTGTCTCTTTTGAGAGCGGAGTCCACCACCATGGAATTGTGAGGTAGCTGAGACTTCATTACATATATCTAAATACCAGAGTGCTATTTTTCCATACTTCATAGCAAGAGTGTACATTCCCTAATTACTTGTCCCAATGCAACTGAAGCTTTTACCTCCTCAGTGGATGTAAATGGTTTCATCCCTTTGTGAATTCTCTGATGCCATGTGAGGCTTTCTTTCCAACCAAAACTTTTACCACACTCAGGACACGTAAATGGTTTCACTCCTGTGTGCATTCTCTGGTGCATTGTGAGGTTTACCTTCTGACCAAAGCTTTTAACAGACTCTATACATGCAAATGGTTTCTCTCCCGTGTGGACTTTCTGATGCACTTTTAGATTTACATTACAACCAAAGCTTTTACCACACTTGGAACATGTGAATTGTTTTCTTTTTATTGTGGATTTTCTTGTGTATTTTGTACGTTTTGCATTTGGATGTATTTGTTTGAAAATGGACCAAAAAATAAAACATCCAAATCACAAAACATTTTTCCAAACAGCATTTTTGTAGAAAATGACCTTTCCTGTTCTGATTTTGGCCGTTTTACAAAAAAATATCCAAATTCAGACTTAGATGTCATATCCAAAAATGCCCCTTGTGCATTTGACTTGCCCAAAGTCACAAGGGGCAGCAGTGGGAATTGAACCCATGTTGCCAGGATCAAAGCCCACTGCATTAACCATTAAGCCACTCCTCCTCTGTTTTGGACATCTTGTATTTGGACGTCTTTTGTTTGAAAATGGACCAAAAAAAAAGGACGTCCAAATCACGGGACATCCATAGTATTTTCAAACACAAAAGAGAAGTCCATCTTTTTCGAAAATGACCTTCTTTTCTGTTTGAAATTTGGATGTCTTTCTAAAATGTCCAAATTCTGATTTAGAAGTTTCTTTCAAAAATGCCCCTCCATGTTATGTTACTATAAGTAAATATTTGCTACTGTAGGACATTTGTCTTGATTTATTTGTGAAGACTCTGGTCCTGAGTGTCCAAGCTAGAACCAGGTCTGGGTTCATCCAGTGGTGTTCCTAGGCTGGCTGACACCTGGGGCAGATTGCCGATGCACCCCCCCCCCCCCCGGGTGCAGCGCAGCCCCCCCCCCCCCGGCGAAATTACAGCCCCCCCGGGTGCAGCGCGACCCCCCCCCGGGTGCATTTTTACCTGCGGGGGGGGGGGGTGCTGCACACCTGTTGGCTCCGATTCTGCTCGTTCCCTGCTGCTCCTGCAATGGAACCGGCTCACAAGAGCTGTCAAAATTTAACAAGCGGCTCTTGCGAGCCGGAGCGAGCCGGCTCCAGCACACCACTGGACCCAACCCACAATGGCCAGGCCCCCTGCAACCAGTCACAGAATCTACAACAAGGCAGAATTGGTGTGTAGAGCCTGAACTCTTTCATTAAAACTTGGGTTCCATTGGTCAATTTAAGTAGACAATGGAAAAGGAGTCGATACTCGGTACCTCCAAGCACCCCCTCAAAAAAAAGCCCTGATAATGCCAATTACTGGACCATGTATGAGGAAGGAATTCATCTGATCTCAAAGCATTGTACCAGACCTGGCTTCTGTGTGGATCTTCCTTTAATCCAGTGTTCTTCAATACAAGGCCCAGGGGCCAGTGGTGGCCCCCATCATCATTCTACTTGGATTTGCATAACTTTATGCCTTTCTACACAAACTTATGATAGAGTGGATGAGGGGAAGAGCCGAATGTTTGAAGGATCCTCAATGAAAAATTCTGAAGTCATATAAAGCATATAGACAAAGAAAGGGATGGATTTCATTGACACACGCTAGTGAGTAGTGTCGTGGCTGTGACCCTGCTGCATGGGAACTTAAAAGGTAGTCAAGATAAGCTGCTTAAAGTCTGAGCCATCCAGAATAGCTTTACCTGGGAAGTGTTTTTCTTTCAAATTGAGGGTCAGAGGTTCAAGGTTGGCTTGTAGGTAACTGGGGAAAAAAGAACAGGCTATGAGATTTTTGGTAATTTATATATGTTACTAGTAAAAAAGGCCCGTTTCCGAAACAAATGAAACGGGCGCTAGCATGTAGTTTTTTTTTTTCTCCTGTAGTTTTTCCTTTGAAGACAAAAGCACTGTATGAAGCTGCACTGTCTTTTCCCGGGGTGATTGAGGTCAGGGAATCCTTGAGGTGGGTTAGGGGTTGCCTTATGCCGGGGATGTTTTTTGTTGGTTGGCGGGAGAGCAGCACTGTCTGGGGCCGTCGGTTTTAACGGTATTTTTGGTCCTTGTGGCAAGCAGCGACGTCTTGTTTTGGGTGGTGTGGTTTGCGGAAGGGAGAGTACGCCACTCTTTCGGTTCGTTATAGGGCAGCAGCGTAGGAACGATGCAGGAGGAATGCAGGACGAATGCACAGCGGGAAGCAGCGCGGTGTGTGCATCCTCGAGGTGGGTGACGGGTTTTTTGAGGCGGGGGATGGTTTTGCACATCCTGGGTTGCTTGGTTCATGAGAAGGTGAAGGGGGGGAGGTGTTCCAGTTATGTGCACGTGCGTGATAATGTTTTTTTTTCTTTGTTGCCTCCGGTTTTGTATATTGAAGGAGTTAGCGTTTTTGTATATTCAAGCAGTTTGCCAGCCAGTCTCTACCGAATCCTAGGCTGGGGAGGAGTAGGGAAGTTTCCCTACTCCTCCCCCCGCCTGGGTCAGTCTGTGATGCAGGCTAGGTCGGGTTTAATTTTTGCAGGTGGCGGCACACGTCGCATATGGCGAGGGGCACACTTCTTTTTTTTTTCTTTGTTACCTCCGGTTTTGTATATTGAAGGAATTAGCGGTTTTGTATATTCAAGCAGTTTGCCAGCCAGTCTCTACCGATCCTAGGCTGGGGAGGAGTAGGGAAGTTTCCCTACTCCTCCCCCCGCCTGGGTCAGTCTGTGATGCAGGCTAGGTCGGGTTTAATTTTTGCAGGTGGCGGCGCACGTTGCAAATGGCGAGGGGCACGCTGTACTCCTGTTTCCCCGGGTCCAACAACAATATTTGTGTACATACCCAGTGCTGGGATATTCTCTGTTTCCAGCAGCGTTCGTCTGCTCTCTGTGCTGCTCAGACAATGAGGCATTCTACAGATGAATGCTCCTCTCTTCTTCTGTTTTTTTCTTCTGATAGGTGAGTTCTATGTCGCATTCCGTTGCCTGGTAACAGTTCTGCTTTGTTAGTGGGCAAGCCCCTTCTGATAGGTCCCTTCTGATAGGTCTGTGTTATGTCGAATGGCTTCACCACCATGAAACCATGAACCCTTTATCGTGTGCTGTGACTTCAGAATCTTTGTCCTCAGAATGTTCATGGTGCGTTTTATTATATTAGATTATCACAGGTTACATTTTATGCAATGGGACCCATTTACTATTAATGGGGCCCTTTTTCTAAGCCACAATAGGCACTAGAAAATTCTACCGCAAAAAGCACTGTCGCAGGATGAACTGAGGCATCCCGCTGTAGCGTGCCGATCAATGCGTGCTAATCCTGTGTCAAAAATATTTTTGTATTTTTCAGCATGGGTGACATGACTTGGGTGGAGAGTAGAAGTGTCCTGTGCTAATCAGATAGCTTGAACATATTGCCACATGCTGCCCAATTACTGCAGGATTAGTGCAGGAGCCCTTAGCTCCAACAAAATAGGTGTTAATAAGGGTTCCCATGGTAATGGCCACAAACTAATTGGGAAATTAGTGTGTGGCCACCACAAAAGTTTTGCATATGACTATGAATTTATCCTGAGGACAGTGGTCTAATACACACATATTCATAAAACATACCCCACTGTGATAACTAATAGGCATGAGCTAGTCTTCAACCTGTGACCCTTGGGTTAGAAGACAGCTGCCTTCCTGGAGGAGCTACTCTGTGTTGTGAGATTTTACTATCGCCAGCCCATTCCTAGCTGTGCCATGTATTTCTGTGAGAGCTTGAATGACCCAAAGTAAAGGTACTGAAAGATTTAATCAGTAATCTATTTTAAAAACTCAAAAATTTGAGTCTAACCTGAACAGACAGGTGAAAAGCCCAAAAAAGTCTTGCAAGGCTGCTGCTGGAAGTCTCGGCGGCCATTTATAAAGAGCGATCCGGCAGCGGGAGGGTCAGCGCCAGCAGCGGGCAAGAAAGACTAGGGATCTTTCCTGCCCCAAAGAATCCACTGGACCACCAGGGTGGCTGCCTTCTTCAGGTATGTGCTGGAGCCTGGGACCCTGTAGATCGGGGGGGGGGGGGGGGGTGGAGGGGGAGGAGAGCAAGCTAGCCCTGCCAGAACCGGCTCGCAAAACCTAAAAATAACAAGAGACTCTTGCGAGCTGCTGTGAGCCAGCTCCAGCACACCACTGGCTGTACCTTGCTTATACCTATCTTTGTCTTATATTACTGACTAGTAAAAAAGGCCCGTTTCTGACACAAATGAAATGGGCGCTAGTAAGGTTTTTCTCGGAGTGTGTATGTTTGAGAGAATGTATGTGAGAGTGACTGTGTGTGAGAGAGGGAGTGAATGTGCGAGAGTGTGTGTGTGAAAGAGAGAGAGATTGAGTCTGGGTGCGAGTGTGTCTGTGAGAGAGAGAGTGTGTGTGTGTGAGAATGAGAGTATGTGCAAGTGTGTATGTGAGACACAGTGTGAGAGAGAAAGAGAGAGAGTGTGTTTCACACAGATACAGTGTGTGCGAAAGAGAGAGAGTGTGTGAGACAGACTCTCTGTGAGACTGAGTATATGAGACCAAGAGTGTGTGTGAGTGACTGTGTGACACACAGAGAGTGAATATGATACAGTGTGAGACATAGAGTGTGTGTGTGTGAGAGAGAAAGACATTGACTGTGAGAGAGAGAGAGAGAGAGAGAGAGTGTGTGTGACAGAGATACCTCCCCCCCCCTCTCTGGTGTCAGGCCCCCCTCCCTCCCTCCCTCTCTCTGGTGTCAGCCCCCCCCCCCCCTCTGGTGTCTGAGCGTTACTGTGCAGGACGCTGAGCTCTGGCTGTGCTTCAAGGAACTGACCAATAGAATGCACCTCCAACAATCTGAAGACGAGAAACCTCATGTGGTTGGTCACTTCTGCTTGTGATGAACCCGGAAGTACGTGATGTCAATTCAGGAGATGGATACAGAGAGCAGGAATGCCTCAGCCATGCAGTCAGCTTCAGAATGTTGGAGGTGCGTTTTATTATATAGGATAATTTGTGTTCCTGGAGATAGCTCAAGACAGGTTTGAACGTTTACGTCACGCCTCAGGACTAACTTCCTGTTTCTTCAATATTGTTCTTTTCCAGTGCTACCCTAAAAAAGATAAAAACAAACCAGAACAAAATGAAGATATATAAAAACAAAATGAAACAAAACAAAACAAAAAAAGCCTGTAAACAACACAGGAAACCTTTGCCTGCTCAACCCTACATACTAAACAAATGTGGTGACAAAATATTTCTCTTAAAATATTCCTCACTTGATATTGTGATGTTACTAATCACAAACTGTTTCTCTTCATCCTTCAAGTGATTCTGGTTTGTTACATTTTCATGATGAACTTTATGTACTTAATCAATTTGGAATTTATACATTTCAAGGGACTTTATTGTCCAGTACTGTGGAATGCCATCAGCAGCTTTCTTATACCCAGCCATACAATACTGAGGTATCTGCTTTTCTTAGCACTGGCCTTGATGATTTAATGTAGCATTAACTGGTATTTGATTTTATATGCCCCTCTTATTGTCCTCCAGTTCTATTCCTAAGATGTTATTAAAGTTGATAGGATTGTATATTCTATCTACATCTTTTGCAATGTACAATTTATAGGTTGTAGTCAAGTTAAGGGTCTGGAATTTTTAGAAACAATATTTGAATCTTTCATTGGAAGAAAAAGTATTCTTCCTGTTATTAGCTATTGCGATGTTAAGTTTGTCTGTCTGATCAATTGATTTTGTAGTATGCCAGATCTTGGTGGACTGATAATAAATGTTTGAGCCAAAAATTTGGAGCTCTTTTTAAACTGCTTTCCAACTCATTTGTTGCTATTTCAAGTTATTTCATAATGTTGAGGTGCCTTTTCCAAATTGTCCTGAATCAATTTGTGCTCTCCAGGGTCCTTGCACAAGTTTCTCCAGAATGCTTCACTTTCAGCTTTATGTGATGGTGTTTTCACCAGACTAATGTTCTTCCCCAGTTCCTAGTAGAACTGTTTTGAGCTCTCTAAACATTTTAAAAATATTTTTTTGTTTCTGTTTTCTTCATATCTCTGCAGTTTTTGTGCCTCTGTTTATTATTGGAGCATATGAATTTAAAGTCATCCAAATTAATGAAGCATTTTTTAAAATGTTTAATTTATACAGGTATATAAATATATATATTTTTTTGCAGTGAGTGCTGTGCTTGATTTATTTATTTTAGAAACAGGTTTATTTTAATTCTAATTTTATATTGCTGGGAAAACTGTTTTTTTTTTTTTTTTTTAAATCTTAGTAGAGAGGACTTAGGATATGTTTACTAAGATGCGTTAGCATTTTTAACATGCCTGTAAATTTAAGGTGCGTTAAACACTAACATGCCTATACATTTCTATGGTCGTGTTAGCAATTAACACATGTAAACCATTTACGTGCATTAAAAATGCTAATGCGCCCGTAGCGCTGCTTAGTAAACATAGGCATTAGTTTACATTTCTCTTTAAGAAGCTTCTTTGTTTACTGGCCTCTAGGAAACCCACTAATTGACCTCAATCTGAATTTAATCTTACCAAATTTTTAGAAAGCCCTCTAGATGTAATAACTGAGTAAACTACACTTCTGGTGTCATTTGCTCTGGAACCAGATAAGAAAATGAAGATACATACCTTTAGCAGGTATTCTCCAAGGACAGCAGGCTGAACATTATCACGTATGGGCCGTCGTCTGCGACAGCCCAGGAGACCGGAACTAGTCAAAAAGTTAGAACTTTCCAGAAAGCGACGTCGCACGGGGCATGAAGCACAACGCATGTGCGAGTGTGTCCCTTCAGTTAGTAAAAAGCAAAATATATATAAGAGAAAACAACTCCAAAGGGAAGGAGGGTGCGTTGTGATAATGTTCAGCCTGCTGTCCTCGGAGAATACCTGCTACAGGTATGTATCTTCATTTTCTCTGAGGACAAGCAGGCTGAACATTATCAAGTATGGGGTATTCCTAGCCCCCAGGCTCAATCAAAACAATGAACACTGGTCAATTGGGCCTCGCAACGGCGAGGACATAACTGAGATTAACCTGAAAAGAAACACAACTAAGTGAAAGTGCAGCCTGAAACAGAACAGAAATGGGCCGAGGGGGGTGGAGTTGGATTCTAAACCCCGAACAGATTGTGCAGCACCAACTGTCCAAACCGACTGTCGCATCGGGTATCCTGCTGAAGGCAGTAATGAGATGTGAAGGCAGTAATGTGATGACCACGTTGCAGCCTTGCAAATCTCTTCAATAGAAGCTGACTTCAAGTGAGCCACTGACGCAGCCATTGCTCTGACATTGTGAGCCGTGACATGGCCCTCTAGAGACAAGCCAGCTTGGGCATAAGTGAAGGAAATGCAATCTGCTAGCCAACTGGAGATTGTGCGTTTTCCGATGGCAACTCCCCTCCTGTTAAGGTCAAAAGAAACAAACAATTGGGCGGACTCTCTATAGGGCTTCATCTGCTCCACGTAAAAGGCCAATGCTCTCTTACAGTCCAAGGTGTGCAACTTGTCTTCACCAGGGCGGGTATGAGGATGGGGAAAAAAATGTTGGCAAGACAATTGACTGGTTCAGATGGAACTCCGACACCACCTCTGGCAGGAACTTAGAGTGAGTGCAGAGAACTACTCTGTTATGATGAAACTTGATATAAGGTGCATGCACCACCAGGGCTTGGAGCTCACTGACTCTATGAGCTGAAGTAACCGCCACCAAGAAAATGACCTTCCAGGTCAAGTACTTCAGATGGCAGGAATTCAGTGGCTCAAAAGGAGCTTTCATCAGCTGGGTGAGAACGACGTTGAGATCCCATGACATTGCTGGAGGTTTGACAGGGGGCATTGACAAAAGCAAACCTCTCATAAAGCGAACTACTAAAGGCTGTCCAGAGATAGGCAGAGATAGGATAAGAACTGATTGCACTAAGGTGAACTTTTACGCAGTGGCGTCGCGAGGGCAGCTGACACCCGGGGCGGGTCGCCGCTGTGCACCCCCCCCCCCCCGGGTGCAGCGTGATGCACCCTCCCTCCTCTGTAGCGCAATACCCCCCCCCCCGCGAGAACATACCTGGAAGGCGGTGAGGGGCGGGCAGGAGGGCCAATCCGCCAAGTGCACGCCGCTGGGGGGTGTCGGCGCCTCGCTGGTTTCTTGCTTTCTCTGCCCCGGAACAGGAAGTAACCTGTTCTGGGGCAGAGAGAGCAAGGAACCAGCGAGGCGCCAACACCCCCCAGCGGCGTGCATCCGGGGCAGACCGCCCCCCCCTTCCTACGCCACTGCTTTTATGGAGTTGGTCTTGAGACCAGACTCTGATAAGTGTAGAAGGTATTCAAGCAGGGCCCGTGTAGGACAAGAAAAAGGATCTAGGGCCTTGCTGTTACACCAGACCGCAAACCTCCTTTATTTAAAAGAATAACACTTTTTCGTGGAATCTTTCCTGGAGGCAAGCAAGACTCGCGAGACACCCTCTGGAAGACCCAAAGAGGCAACTTCTAAGTTCTCAACATCCAGGCTGTGAGAGCCAGAGACTGGAGGTAGGGATGTAGAAGAGACCCCTCGTTCTGGGAGATGAGAAGAACGGTTAAAAAAAAAACTTACAGGGGCAACTGAGAGGGTAAAAACTGTACAACAGGCATAGACACTGTTCGAATACCATCCTGGAGGCCCAGACCAAACATATTCCGCAAATTAGAAAAGAAAGACGGAAGTCTAAAAGACAGCCAGCATGGTTGAAAAGTGAGGTGAAGTAAGCTATTAGGGTAAAAGAAACGCCTTCAGAAAATGGAAGAAGGAACCATCTGAAAATAACAAGAAGCAGCATAAGGAGTGTCAAAGCAAATGCAAGGCGCAGATAAAGAAGGTCAAGAGGGATTATGAAAAAAAAAAGATAGCAGTAGAGGCAAAAATACATAGCAAAAAATTTTTTCGGTATATTAAAAGCAGGAAGCCGGCAAAAGAATCGGTTGGGCCACTGGATGACCGAGGGGTAAAAGGGGCGATCAAGGAAGATAAAGATATAGCGGAGAGATTGAATGAATTCTTTGCTTCGGTCTTCACCGAGGAAGATTTAGGTGGGATACCGGTGTCGGAAATGGTATTTCAAGCGGACGAGTTGGAGAAACTTACTGACTTCAAGGTAAACCTGGAGGACGTAATGGGGCACTTCAGCAAACTGAAAAGTAGCAAATCTCCTAGACCGGATGGTATTTATCCTAGAGTACTGATAGAACTGAAAAATGAGCTTGCAGAGCTACTGTTAGTGATATGCAATTTATCCTTAAAATCAAGCGTGGTACCGGAAGATTGGAGGGTGGCCAATGTAACCCTGATTTTTAAAAAAGGTTCCAGGGGAAATCCTGGAAATTATAGATCGGTGAGTCTGACGTCGGTGTCGGGGAAAATGGTAGAGGCTATTATCAAAAACTAAATTACAGAGCACATCCAAGGACATGGATTATTGAGACGAAGTCAGCATGGCTTTTGTGTGGGGAAATCTTGCCTGACCAATTTACTTCAATTCTTTGAAGGAGTAAACAAACATGTGGACAAAGGGGAGCTGATTGATATTGTGTATCTGGATTTTCAAAAGGTGTTTGACAAGGTACCTGATGAAAGGCTACAGAGGAGATTGGAGGATCATGGGATAGGAGCAAATGTCCTATTGTGGATTAAAAACTGGTTGAAGGATAGGAAACAGAGAGTGGGGTTAAATGGGCAGTATTCTCAATGGAGAAGGGTAGTTAGTTGAGTTCCTCAGGGGTCTGTGCTAGGACCACTGCTTTTTAATATATTTATAAATGATTTAGAGATGGGAGTAACTAGCGAGGTAATTAAATTTGCTGATGACACAAAGTTATTCAAAGTCGTTAACTTGCGACAGGATTGTGAAAAATTACAGAAGGACCTTACGAGACTGGGAGACTGGGCGACTAAATGGCAGATGACATTTAATGTGAGCAAGTGCAAGGTGATGCATGTGGGAAAAAAGAACCCAAATTATAGCTAAGTCATGCAAGGTTCCACGTTAGGAGTTACAGACCAAGAAAGGGATCTGGGTGTCGTCGTCGATAATACACTGAAACCTTCTGCTCAGTGTGCTGCAGCGGCTAGGAAAGCGAATAGAATGTTGGATATTATTAGGAAAGGTATGGAAAATAGGTGTGAGGATGTTATAATGCCATTGTATCGCTCCATGGTGCGACCGCACCTTGAGTATTGTGTTCAATTCTGGTCGCCGCATCTCAAGAAAGATATATTAGAATTGGAAAAGGTGCAGCGAAGGGTGACTAAAATGATAGCGGGGATGGGACGACTTCCCTATGAAGAAAGACTAAGGAGGCTAGGGCTTTTCAGTTTGGAGAAGAGACGGCTGAGGGGAGACATGACAAAGGTATATAAAATAATAAGTGGAGTGGAACAGGTGGATGTGAAGCGTCTCTTCACGCTTTCCAAAAATACTAGGACTAGGGGACATGCGATGAAACTACAGTGTAGTAAATTTAAAACAAATCCGAGAAACCTTTTCTTCACCCAACGCATAATTAAACTCTGGAATTTATTGCCAGAGAACGTGGTAAAGGTGGTTAGCTTGGCAGAGTTTAAAAATGGGTTAGACAGTTTCCTAAAGGACAACTCCATAAACCACTACTAAATGGACTTGGGAAAAATCCACAATTCCAGGAATAACATGTATAGAATGTTTGTACGTTTGGGAAGCTTGCCAGGTGCCCTTGGCCTGGATTGGCCGCTGTTGTGGACAGGATGCTGGGCTCGATGGACCCTTGGTCTTTTCCCAGTTACTTATGTACTTATAAGAAGAGGGAACTAGATCTGATGGGCCAAAAGGGCGCAATCAGAATCATGGTTCCACAGTCTTTCGAGTTTCAGCAAAGTCTTCCCTACTAGAGGTATGGCAGGATAAGCATATAGAAGGCCTGTCCCCCAATGTAGGAGAAAAGCATCTGACGCTAGCCTGCCGTGGGCCTGAAGTCTGGAACAGAATTGAGGGACCTTGTGATTGGTTTGAGTGGCAAAAAGATCACCGTGGGGGTGCCCCATGCTCGGAACATCTTGTGGACTATGCCCATGTTCAGTGACCACTCGTGAGGTTGCATAATCCTGCTCAGTCTGTCAGCCAGACTGTTGTTTACGCCTGCCAGGTATGCGGCTTGGAGAAACATTCCCTGGTGGTGAGCCCAAAGCCACACCTGGACGGCTTCCTGACACAGAGGGTGAGATCCGGTGCCCCCCTGCTTGTTGGTGTAATACATTGCAACCTGATTGTCTGAATTAAAATGATTTGATCCCTGAAAGCCTTTAGAGCATTCCAGATTGCTCATAATTCCAGGAGATTGAAGCCCCTTTTCCTGAAATGACCAAGCTCCTTGAGTGTGAAGTCCATCTACATGAGCTCCCCACCCCAGGAGGGATGCATCCATCGTCAGCACTTTTTGTGGCTGAGGAATTTGGAATGGACGTCCCAAGGTCAAATTGGATTGAATGGTCCACCACTGAAGGGAACTGCAAATGTCGGTGGAGAGATAGATTACATCCTCTAGATCCCCTGTGGCTTGACACCACTGAGGAGCAAGGGTCCACTGAGCTGATCACATATGTAGGTGTGCCATGGGAGTCA
This sequence comes from Microcaecilia unicolor, assembly GCF_901765095.1. Taxonomy (NCBI): domain Eukaryota; kingdom Metazoa; phylum Chordata; class Amphibia; order Gymnophiona; family Siphonopidae; genus Microcaecilia; species Microcaecilia unicolor. The sequence goes on along the minus strand of NC_044031.1, from coordinate 336,963,326 downwards.
CATGAATCGTGGAAGCCATGTGCCCTATGAGTCTCAGCATCTGCCAAGCTGTGATCTGTTGAGACGCTTGAGCCGAGCACACTAGAGCCAGGAGATTGTCTGCACTCACCTGGGGAAGATAAGCTTGAGTTGTCCTTGTGTCCAACAGAGCTTCAATGAACTCCAATTTCTGTACTGGTACAAGGTGGGACGGGATAATTGATTACAAACTCCAGTAGCTCCAGCAATCGAATAGTCATCCACATGGACTGTAGAGCACCTGCCTCTGAGGTGCAACCTCTGCAGGTGGAGAAGGATAATCCAGGATCTTGAGCATCTCAGCCCTGGGCTCATCCACACCCATAGGGAATGGAATGTCCTTAGACATTTCCCGCACAAAGGATGTGAAAGAAAGACTCTCAGGTGAAGACATCCTTGCTTCAATCGGAGGAGTAGAATCAGAGGGAAGCCCACAGGACTCCTCCTCTGAAAAGTACCTGGGGGCTTCCTCTTCTACTCATGAGCGCTCATCTTCGGTATCGGACAGAAGCTACCTAAAAGCAGCCCGAACCCGAGCCTGCCTCGACATCGAGGATCGATGACATCGTGGGGGGTGTCGAGAAGTCGACTCTTGCCTGGACTCTGTTGAAGCTTCCTCCACTGCGGTACCGAGGACAGGGAGCTCCTCGCAGGCGATGGCCCAGATGCCGTCTCTACAGTAGGTACGGAAGGTGCAAGCACCCCCGACACCAATGCAGATTGGCGATGCAAGCCTTCCAGAAGCCCTGGAAGAAGGGCCCTGATGTGCTTGTTGAGAGCTTCCATTGGAAAAGGCTGGGGGGGCCGATGCTGGAGTCGGTGCCGTAATCTGAGGGTGCTCGAGAGCCGGTACCAGGCTGCCAGATGACCAACGCATCGGCACCTCTTGTATGGAGGGTGAGTGGTCCTCCTGGTGCCAACGCTTCTCGGGTGTCGACTCCCTCGGCTCCCTGGAGCTCCCGGTATCATGCATGGAAGAAGATCGATGACGGTGCTTCTTAGCCTTTGCTCGACGCCCGTCATCGAGACTCCTCGGTACCGAGGAGGAGGACGTGGAATCCTCACGCCTCCTCGGGGCCAGGTCCAATGAAGGTCAGTCCCGGGGGGCCTGCATAGCAGGAGGCCTCAAAACAGGTGAAGACCCACTCGATGCCTTGCTGCTCCCAGCTTGATACAGTCTCTTGGCAGCCATTACCTGCACTCTCGGTGTCACTGCTTCCCTCAACGTCGACACCGATGCCCTCGGTACCGATGTCGATGCTGAAGGACCAGACCGATCAGCAAAATGTTTTTCACATTGAGCCTCCCAAGCCACTTGGGTCCATTTCTTCATTAACTTACAGAGCTTACAGTTAGCTGGAAGATGGTCGGGCCCAAGACACTGAAGACACCATGCGTGGGGGTCGGTAACCGAGATGGTCCGGTTGCAGCGAGAACAAGGCTTGAAGTCACTGGGAGTCTTCGATGACATGGACAGAAAAAGAGCGCTGGCTAAATTAAAAGACTTGATGGTGCCAGAACATAGTAACATAGTAGATGACAAGACCTGCACGGTCCATCCAGTCTGCCCCACAAGATAACTCATATTTGCTACTTTTTGTGTATACCCTACTTTGATTTGTACCTGTGCTCTTCAGGGCACAGACCGTATAAGTCTGCCCAGCACTATTCCCGCCTCCCAACCACCAGCCCTGTCTTCCAACCACCGGCTCTGGCACAGACTGTATAAGTCTGCCCAGTACTATCCTCACCTCCCAACCACCAGCTCTGGCACATTCCGTACAAGTCTGCCCAGCACTATCCCCGCCTCCCAACCTCCAGCCCCGCCTCCCAACCACCGGCTCTGGCACAGACCGTATAAGTCTGCCCAGCACTATCCCCGCCTCCCAACCACCAGCCCCGCCTCCCGATCTTGACTAAGCTCCTGAGGATCTCCTGAGAAAAAAGGCACAAAAACAAGGGAAAAGACCCGGCCGAGCAGCCTAAAAGCGGCGCGACAAAAAGAAAGGAAACCTAAAAGGGGTGACAAAAAACTAGAAATATAAAGGAAATCTAATTTTTTTTTTTTAATTTTAAGACAAAGACTACCACGCCTCTCTATTTAAGACAAAGACAAAATGAAGAAAGAAACAGGAGAGCATAAAATGCTAGAAAAAAGTCTCCTGGACCAAACCTGAGCAGCAAAACAGAAAACAGTGACTGCCCAAGGCATGGATGAAAGAAAACTGAAGGGACACGCTCGCGTCACGGGTGGGAAGCTGCTCGCACATGCGCAGTGTGTCTTGCCCTGCGCGACGTCGCTTTCTGGAAACTTTTTGACTAGTTCCAGTCTCCTGGGCCGTTGCGGACGACGACCCTTATGTGATAATGTCGAGCCTGCTTGTCCTCGGAGAATAATGTATTTTGTCTTTATCACATGAAATCAAAGTTTTTGGTTCATCTGTACAAGTGTTTCATGATTTTGCTACAGATACTCAGAAAAGGAGAAGGGAATTTCTCGCAGATAAAATTTTAATTTAAAATTTCCTTGTAGATGTATGGTATCTCTAAATAATATTAATTATGTTTTATTTGAGACGAAAAAAATATTGGAATTTGTTATTTCTAAAGGAAGGAGTGGGGAATGTATCTGTTGATGGTCCCACTTGATGGCCTATGCTGTAAAATTGGCTGTGAGTGCTGATTCTTCCATTTGCTTTTATATAATGTTTTTCTTTTTTTTCTTAGTATCTTGGCCTCTAAGGTGATCTGGTCTAAATTACCGCTAGATCAATGGGTGGCGGTAAGGTCTCAGACTAAAAATGGACATGCACTGGTTTCAATTTTAGCACATGTCCATTTTCCAGCCCCTTAATGTAACCAGGGGTTAAGAATAATAATAACAAATAATACTTACCTGGGCTCCGGAGGTCCGGGAGGCTGCTGTCTGGGCCGGCCCATTGTGGGGTCTGGAGTAGCAGGCGGCGAGGTTTTGTTTTTTTATTAAAGAAAAAAAGAAGAGAGGAATTCCCGGCGGTGTGGGACCGTGGGGGACGCTGCTTGAGGCAGCATCGATGTTTTTCGGAGCCCGGGGACGGTGGGACACGTCCCCGGGTGCAGAAGGAAGCAGCTGGGTTTATTCACCCCGTTTCGGGGCCGAATGGGGCTGGTTTTGGCTTTGGCGCTAGGCGCCAAAGCGAAGAGGAGCGGCGAGGAAAGATGAAAACGTGCGGCCGCGCTCCCGGGAGGGGGCGCGCCACATGCCCGAATCGGGTTCGCGCGTCGTCGCGTGTAGGCCGAAGCCGGGGCCTAAATTTTGGGCCGGCTTCGGTTGTTTTTTTGTTTTCGATCCGGTTTCGTGTGAGGACGTCCGGGACCGGAACGGAGGGAAGCGGAAACGTAAGGAGAAAATCAGGAAAAGAGGTAAGGGGTTTTTTACCCAAAATTTTGGTTGGTTAATTTTTAAATTGTGGAAATAGGGACTTTTATTTTTTAAAAATCAGGGTTTTGAGTTTTTTAAATTTGGTTTTTGGATTTGGGGTCGGGGAATTTTTTAGAATTTTTCTGTCATGTTAGATTTTGAATTTTAATATTTTTAGGGGGTCTTTTGGGAAGGGTGCTATTTTATGGGGTTAGGAAAGGGTTAATTTTTAAATTTCGACGTGGTATGTCCGGGAGATGGTTTTAGAATTTCTGAGTGGGGTTTTAAATTTTTTGGGAATTTTTCCGGGATTTTAGGAAGTTTTTTTCTGGGCGGATATTAAATTTTGGGATTTTTAAATTTTAAACATATAGGTTAATAGAGAATGGAAGGTTTTATTAGTATGGGAAATTTGGGGTAGTTTGATTAAAATTTAGAGGGGTTTTTAATTAATTGAAGTTTTTCCCATTGATCCCTATGGGAAATTGTTAATTAAAATGGGGCTTGAGTAGTGCTGCTCAACATTCCGCTGGTCAGCAGAAGGATACGGAATGTTGAGCAGGACTCAGGATTGGCTGGAGGGGTTGCGGAATCCCAAGCCAAGGGTCCGTCTCCCAGGTAACGGGCAGGCTGGCAGTTGGCAGAGCTTTTCTGACTGAGGTGAGGAGAGGACGTGTTTTTGGTGGTGTGGTTGGGATAGAGGATTTGGAGAGTTGGTGGAGGTTGAAAGTGGGTGAGGTTTGGAGTTGAGTGATAAGCAGAGTGTTGTGAGAGTGTTGGAGAGTGGTGGTTAAGAGAGGAGGTGTTTTATGTGAGTGGGTGAGATTTGTGCATTAAGAGTGATTTTGGAAAATTTGAAATAAGGGAGTTAAGTGTAAAAGTGTATAATTTAGTGATTGATTACTGTGGGAGAGTGTTTGGGGAAAATTTGATGTAGTTTTATGAATGAATTTAGTTTATAGTGAAAGTACATTTATGATTGATGGGAGAGGTGGTGTATATATGTGAAAGCTCTATAGAATAGGGAATACAGTTTGAGGTTAGGAAAATTAGGTAAGGGTTGTTTGGTTATTTTCTTTTTATATAGTTAGATTTTCCAAATGTTATATTGTTAAAATTCATTTAGTGTGGGGATAAGGAATTTATTAGGGAGTTAGGGTCTTTATTCCATTTTAGTTGTTAAGTGTTAGGTGTAGGTAAAGAAAAGACGTGCACAGAAAATCTGGAACTTCGGGCCCCAGCGCAAGACAGATATCCAGCATAACAGCGGCGGCTGTGGTGAATATAATCAACAGACAAACAAACATACAACATCAAACTTACCTTGGGGTGCAGTAGTCACGTGACCTGAAAAATACAAAAATTGCACACAAAGTATCAAATTTTTTTTAGAGACATTTTGACACTTATTTGAAACTTAAGGGTATAATTTTTGGTGTTAGAGGGGAAAATACTTATCTGATGTTTATGCAGGGAGGTGCTCCGGAGTAGACCTAAAAGAAACAGAAACATTAAATGTACAATTGAAAATAGAATTGAATATTTGTTCTGGGATTGTTAAAGAAAGAAAATAAATGTTATTTTATTGAAAATAAAATTGTGATTTTGTTCTCTCAAATTCAGGAATAGTCCTTTAGTTTTTTTCCCTGTACATCTCTTTGAGAGTGTACAGCGAGGTTAGTTTCTCTGGACCTCCCTGAATTCTGGGGTGCAAGACTCTTACCTGTCACGACTACTAACAACAGGGTTTGAGTTGTTGCACCTACACAACAGAATTCTTGGGGGGGCCTCACATTAAAAAAAGGTGCTTTTTCCTAGATATGATAAAAAATGGCCCAGCATGCACCTAAAAGATGCGCTCGAACTAGCGCAGGCCACTTTTTAACCTCAGCTTAATAAAAGGGCCCCTAAGTATAATTATGAGCTAAATTAAATATTATGAGCCAAGTGTATTCATATAAGGATTTGGTACAACTTGAATTACTCTTCGATGACCACTGTATAAGGTTTTTAAAGTGAGAAAAGTTAATTTTTACAGTACAGTTTTTTTCTTCTCTCTCTCTCCCTCTACATCTCATAATGAAAAATTACAAAAAGAGATTGTCTGTGGGAGAGCTAAAGATTGAAAGAAAGAAAGTAGTGATCCCAAGCAATGTAATTACAAATGTGCTCTTGTAGGAGAGAGTCATCCTCTCTTTGATTTCACGGATGACTGGGATTTTCCATTTGAGGCTTTGGGAATGAATGTGCTGGCTTGTCCAAAAATTGCTATCCTCTTGATATAAGCATTGTCCTAGAATGTGTTGAATGTACTAAAAATAATTGTCCATTTCTTCTACCAGTTATGTTAAGAGAATAAAATATAGGCTATGGTATCTTGTATTTGAAAAAAATCCCTTTGTCCCCGTTAAGATCCCAAAATGTCATCTAACAGAATAATGACATTCAGTAACACTAGGTCATCAAGATAATTTTGAGATTGTGACAAGGCTGCAGGACTATAGAGTGCCCATTTAATACTCTCTTCCTTAGTGGTGACTGTGAGTACAGAAGTGCAAACTCTCCATTGGGAAGTGCTCACAGTGAGTTAAAAATGAACTTCTTACAAATTACCTTGCTGCTCCCACCTAGGCCTTATTCTGGTCCCTCCCCCAGCACATGCTTTTAACAATATGAGTACTTTTCACTGCAGGAAGGGAAAGTCCATTTTCAAAGGAGTCTTCTTCATGAAACAGTCTATTTTACCCATGGAGTATCCCTTAGAATTGCCCAGAACCATCAATTCCAGAGAGCTAAAATAATCTTCATTAGTTGAGTTAATTTTCTTAATTCATTGAAATCACATGTTTTTAGAGTGAAAAATGTAACCCTAATATAAGTTAAAATTATAAATTTGGTGTACATTATTCAGGTTGTCATGTTAATCAACTTGAATATGTTGAAATAAGTATCAAATAAATTAGAGGTGATACCTTTTGTTGGACTTACTTTATTGGACTGACATAATAAAGGAATCTTAGCTCTTGAAAGTGAGTTAGATATTAATTCATTAAAAAGATATAATTTGGTGTATCACTTGTTACTTGACCCGTAGGTGTAGATTTGAAGTAGTCTAGTGGAGGAGTAGTCTAGTGGGTAATGTAGTGGCTGCTGGTGCGCTAATGCCAACACAGTCCATTCACTTTGAATGGGCTATGTAGGCATCGCTGTGTGGCCTTGTAAACGGGGGGGGGGGGGGGGGGGGGGTTATAGAATAATCTTGGACCAAACATCTGTCCAAAATGAATAAGAATTATTACAATCAAACATCATGTGTTTGAAAGTCTCTTTTGCATTGTTGTAAGACCAACAAAGATCATTTTAGGAAAGGCTACTTTTGGAGGATTTAATCAGTGTCCACTGTGTTCTGTGCTGGAGAAAAAATAAGGATTGAGTAACTGTGTAAGAAAGGGAAGGTCTTGGGCCACATAACAAAAAAAGGGCCATTGTTTATCAGACAGAGATTTGCTATATCATTTTTCCAAGCTTTTTGAGAAGACAAACAAAACATTTTTAGAGTGACTTTAGAAGAACTTGTAAAATAAGGATGTGGATTGTTTATGGATAAACATTTTTAAAAGATTCAACTGGGAAACCTGAGGATAAGTTCTTTAGTTCCAACCTTAATCCTTTTAAAGCCTGATGTAAATGATACCAGTAAAAAAAAAACTGTGAATCAAGCAAACAAAATTCATTCTGTTATAGCGAGAAGGATTTTAATTCTCCATTTGTTGTTAACTGGGTAATTAACCAAAGACCATTATTGCTATTCTAATTATGCCAGTCAATAGGAGTATTACCAATAAGAACCTTGGAATTATTCTATATTGATAAATCTATAAAAAAATTTTGATTTTTTTTTAGAGAAATGTTTTAAGATGATTATATGTATCTGTGGTGGCAATAATTACTGAATAAGAACCAAATTGTTTAAGTGAAATCATCTCACGGATCAATTGAATTGGGATACAGTTTTATCATATTAGTTTTTTATACCAACCATAAATTCAAATCATTGCCGATTAATGTTCATTATTGCTTGTTAAGAGCTGTTAACAATGCTGATTGGCTTGTTAGGCCAATTAAGTTACACACATTGTTATGGAATACACTTAGATTTACATATGGAACGCTAGGCATGATATATACAATCCAGCAGTATATCTTTCAATGAGGAAAGAAGGAGATATATAGTTTTGTCTATAGTTTCAGTTACTGAATGGCCTAAATTAACTCCCCAAATACTTGATAAAAGAATTCTGAATTTTAAAGGGAAAAATTATCATATCTTGTGGACTGACTGACTCACTGAGGAGGAGGCATTCCATTTTCTCCTAGTTCACTTTCCTGCTTATAATCGAAATAGAAAAACGCCTATATTGTGACCCAAATCGGGAGATAGACGTTTATCTCACAAAAACGAATAAAGCGGTATAATCGAAATCCGAATTTGGACGTTTTCAACTGCACTCCGTCGCAGATGCGGACAAAGTTGATGGGGGCGTGTTGAAGGCGTGGTGAAGGCGGAACTGGGGCGTGGTTATCTGCCGATCAGAGATGGGCACCTTTCGCCAATAATGGAAAAAAAATATGCGTTTTTAGCGAGAATTTAGGGCACTTTTCCTGGACCCTGTTTTTCCACGAATAAGGCCCCAGACAGTACCCTAAATGACCAGATGACCACTGGAGGGAATCGGGGATGACCTCCCCTGACTCCCCCAGTGGTCACAAACCCCCTCCCACCACAAAATATGCCATTTCACAACTTTTTATTTTCACCCTCAAATGTCATACCCACCTCCCTGGCAGCAGTATGCAGGTCACTGGAGCAGATATTAGGGGGTGCAGTGGACTTCAGGCAGGTGGACCCAGGCCCATCCCCCCCACCTGTTACACTTGTGCTGGTAAAAGGGAGCCCTCCAAACCACCCCCCAAACCCACTGTACCCACATGTAGGTGCCCCCCTTCACCCTTAGGGCTATAGTAATGGTGTAGACTTGTGGGCAGTGGGTTTTGAGGGGGATTTGGGGGGCTCAACACACAAGGGAAGGGTGATATGCACCTGGGAGCTATTTTACCTTTTTTTTTTTTTTTTGTAAAAGTGCCCCCTAGGGTGCCCGGTTGGTGTCCTGGCATGTGAGGGGGACCAGTGCACTACGAATCCTGGCCCCTCCCACGAATAAATGTCTTGGAGTTATTCGTTTTTGAGCTAGGCGCTTTCATTTTCCATTATCGCTGAAAAACAAAAACGCCCAGCTCAAAAAAAGATAAACGTCCATGTTTTTCGAAAATACGGTTTGGTCCGCCCCTTCAAGGATCCGTTCTCGGAGATAAACGCCCATGGAGATAGACGTTTCCGTTCAATTATGCCCCTTTTTGGGGCTCATTTTCGAAAGAGAAAAATGTCCAAAAAGTTTCATAAAGCACCATTTGGCCAGATTTCTTCTCAAAACGTCTAAATCAGTATTTTCAAAACTTGTTTTGCAAATGTCTATCTATGTATTTTGTCTACAGTTTCTCCAAATCACAAAGGGGCATGTTAGGGGCATTTCAAAGGTGGGATTAGTGCGGGCTTAGGGTGTGCCTAACTCTTGGATGTTTTACAGCCGTGCAGGGGCATAATCGAATGCGAACGCCTATCTCCATGGGCGTTTATCGCCGAGAACGGGTCCGTGAAGGGGCGGGCCGAACCGTATTTTCGAAAAAAATGGATGTTTTTGAGCTGGGCGTGTTTTTTTTAGCGATAATGGAAACTAAAAACGCCCAGCTCAAAAATGTCCTAATCCGAGCCATTTGGTTGTGGGAGGGGCCAGAATTGGTAGTACACTGGCCCCCCTGATATGCCAGGACACCAACTGGGCACCCTAGGTCAGTGCGGTGGACTTCAGAAAAAGCTCCCACATGCATAGCTCCCTTACCATGAGTACTGAGCTCCCAACCCCCTCCCCCAAAACCCACTACCCACAAATGTACAACACTACCATAGCTCTTAGGGGTGAAGGGGGCACCTACATGTGGGTACAGTGGGTTTTGGAGGCCTCCCATTTACCAGCACAAGTGTTACAGGTAGGGGGGATGTGCCTGGGTCCACCTGGCTAAAGTGCACTGCGGTACCCACTAAAAGTGCTCCAGGGACCTGCATACACGCAGGCCTCTAGGACTTGTTGCTGCTGTATAACCTTGGCATACCAGTTGACACCTGAAGACTAATCTCTCCGAAAACGTCCTTTATTGGAATAAGCACGTTTACTCACAGTTAACTGCAGAGGTTGTGCCCCACTGGCAACGAGTCTCCCTGGTACTGAGATTAGCAGTAGGTCAGAGCTGGCAGAATGCTGTACAATGCCCTCTTTCAGCCACATTCAAGGTAAGAACTAATTTGTCTAACGTGGCTAACACAGGAAAGGGAACTAAAACTGGCTTACAAAAATGGCCATTACCACATGGACTACAACAGGAAACACAACAGGGCACATTCTGACCCAGTAGGCACGGGGAAAAGCACCATGGGAGAAGAGCCTACCAACTACCAATATTGTGAGACTGTAACACAAGCTAATGAAATCACGGAGCCCAATACCCTACACCCACCACAATGCAATGCTGATGTGACCCTGTACTGCACCCGAGAGCCACATATGACCCAGGGAAAGGCTGTGAGAGGATCAAACACATTCTGCTGTCATGGAGGTGGGTATGGCATTTGAGGCTGGCATGCAGGCTGGGAAAAAAGTTTTTAAACTGGATTTTTTTTTGGTGGGAGGGGGTTAGTGACCACTGGGGGAGTCCGGGGAGGTCTTCCCCGATTCCCTCCAGTAGTCATCTGGGCAGTTGGGGCACTTGTTTGGGACTTGTTCGTGAAAAAAAAGGTTCAAAAAAAGTGACCCAAAATCGCGGTAAAAACGCCTTTTTTTTCTATTATCAGCTACAGACGCCCATCTCTCCTCGGCTGATAGCTACGCCTCAGTCCTGCCTCTGACACGCCCCCGTCAACTTTATTCGTTTCCACGACGGAGTGCAGTTGGAAACGCCCAAAATCGGCTTTCAATTATACCGATTTGGGCGCCTTTGTGAGAAAATGCCCATCTCCCGATTTGGGTCGAAACATAGACGTTTTTCTCTTTCGATTATAAGCTGGATAGTGGAACAAAACAAAAACATCTAGGGGGAAAATGTCGACGTTTTGATCTAGACAACTTTTCAGTACGAATAAGGCATAAAAAGGTGTCTAAATGACCAGATGACCACTGGAGGGAATCAGGAATGACCCCCCCATTCCCCCAGTGGTCACTGACCCCCTTCTACCCCCCCTCAAAATGTGAATTTGAGGTAGTGGGTTTTGAAGTGCTCAGCTGACAAGATATGGGAGCAATGGTGAGATGTGTACCTGACAGCATTTATATGAAGTTCACATGGCTCCGTGGCTCTCCCGAGATGTCTGGGGGATCAGTGTGCTAAAAATGCTGGCTCCTCCTACATCCCAATAGCTTGGTTTTCTACTTTTTTTAATGGTCTAAAAAGATAAACGCACAGAGCACAAAACCTTGAACAAATAATATATTTTGTTAAAGATAGACATTTTATAGTTTTGAAAATGGTCATGCTTTCTATTTGAATTTTTGACGTTTAGGGCCAGGTTGTGTATAAGGCACCTAAAAAATCCAAATGGTAAACATTTCCACCTAAGCATATTCTATAAGCGGTGCCTAGATTCAGACACAGTATATAGAATATGCTTAGTTTATATCCCAGCGCCTAAAACTATGCGTTTCCATTTACACCAATGGAAATGTGGCATAAATCCCTGCATAGACTTAAATGCACTGGGCCATATTGTACAACCAAGCACATACATTTTGGAATGCCCATATTTCCCTCCCCCTAACCACACCTCTTTTGAACTACACGCATTAGAATTTAGGTGCAGTTCATTACAGAATAGGCTTAAAGCGTCTTTAATTAAGGCTCACTCACGTTTTTAGGGGACGCTAAAATTATGGGTGCACTAAACATTAGGAATGACTTGGCATCTCTAACATTTAGCATACCTACAATTTTAGTGCATGCCAAAAATGTGAGCGCTCCATAGTAAAAGACCTCCTTAGTGAGCTGTGCGTGTAAATTCTCATTATTGCCAATTAGTGCTCATTATTACTTGTTAAGTGCTGTTATCAATGCTGATTACCTTGTTAAATTACACACGTTATTATGGAATATGCTTAGATTTTGGCACAGAACCCTAGGTGTGCTATACAGATTCCAGCAGGTAGTGCAAAACTGCCAAAGTCCGACTTAGATGTCATATGGAAAATGCCCCTCTTTGTATCCAGAAATGGAAGAAAATGAATTAATAAAAGATTAATATATGTAGAATGGAGTTAATAGCAATATATAATAGAAGGTCATCTGCATATAATGATAATTTAATTTCCATGTGACCAAATTTGAATCCAGATATCTGCAAGTGTTCACATATTGCAAGGGCCAGAGGTTCAACTGGAAAGTTGAACAATGAGGGTCAAAAGGGACATCCTTGTTTTGTACCCCTGGACACAGATAAGACATTGGAAAGAATATTATTGACATAAATTATTGCTTTTGGGTGAAAATATAAAATTTTAACCATATTAATACATTGTTGACCAAAATTGAACCAATATATCACTCTGAATAGATATTGCCTTCAAACAATGATTGTTTGGAGGTTTGTGTCAATGAAAGGATATTATAGAGTAGCCTAGAATTATCCTTAGTGGCTCTATTTTTTTTTTTTATTATTCTCCTCCTCTTAAAGCAATAATCTTAGCATATATTTTGCTGACTAAATTAATCAGGGAGATTAGTCTATAATTAGCCACATCAGTATAATCCTTACCAGGTTAGGTATAACCACTATTTTAGCCTCTACGATTATACCAAAGATATTCTGATCATGCATAATAGTATTATAGAGGATCTGTGTTGGGGAAAGAGATCTGATGAAAAGGTCTTATAAAATTCTGCAGAAAAACCATTCATGCCAGGAGCTTATTTTCAAGCAAACTATTTTATGGCAGAAGTAATTTCATATTGTGTAACTGAGGAATCAAGAATTTGTATTTCTCTGTTAGAGTTGGATGAGCTAATGTAGATTAAAAATCATCTACATCTGAATCAGATTCATTTATCTTTGATGAGTATAAAGATTTGTAAAAAAATTGAAAATGATTTGCAATATCAGGATCTTTAGTAAAGAGTTTACCAATGGCATCTTTCTAAGAGGATACTCTTTGCTTAATACGTTTCTCTTTTAAATATGAGGCTAACAATCTACCTGATTTATTTTGATCTGCATAGAATCTCACTCCTATGGTAGCTATTTAGTGACTAGCCAGTTTAGAAAAAATAGTGTGCAAGGTTTGAAAAAAAAGTATAATTAGAAGTCAAGGCATATTGATGTTCTAAATTGTTGATTCTGTGTCTAGAGTCTCTAAAGAAGCATGTTTTCATTTATTCCATTTAGGGGCTCATTTTTGAAACAGAAAAACATCCAAAAAGCAGCACAAAGCGGCATTTGGATGTTGTTGTTTTTCCCCAAAACATCCAAATCACTATTTTCAAAACACATTTTAAAGATGTTTTTCTATGCAGTTCATCTGTAGTGCATCCAAATCACAAGGGGGTGTGTTGGGGGTATGTTGGAGGTGGGATCTGGGTGTTCCTGACAATTGGACATTTTACTACCATAATAGAAGAAAGCAAAAACATCCAGGGCTAAAAACCAGACGTTTTGAGCTAGATCTAATTTAATAACAACTAGCTAAATCACAAAAAGGTGCCCCAAATGACTAAGGGCCCTGTTTACTAAGCAGTGTTATAGGCACATTAATGTTTTAACGCGCATTAACTATGTATGCATGTAAACCATGTACGTGCCTACAATATCCATATAGGTGCCTACATGGTGTAGGCACGCTAAAAACACTAATGCACCTTAGTAAACAGGTCCCTAAATGACCACTGAAGGAATATGACCCTCCTTACTCCCCCAGTGGTCACTGACCCCCCTCCCTACCGTCCAGTTAGATTTCCTATCGAGAATTGGATTCAGAACTAAATAGAAATCACCACCCCATATGGAGGTGAATTCTATATATGGCACCAAAAAAATGTGCTGAAAAAAGTGCTATTCTATAAACCACGCTTTGTAATTTGTAAGTTATGTGCATGCACACAGGCACCCGCAGTTATGCCAGGTCTATTTCTGGTGTAAATGCAGGCGCACAATTGTAATGTGTGCTGATATTGGGTTATAGTAGTATTCTGTATTGGAATTTGGGCACCCAGATCAGGGGCGTAGCCAGACAACAGATTTTGGGTGGGCCTAGGCAAGAATTGGGTGGGCACCAAGTGTTCTCCCCCCCCCCCCCCCCCCCCCCCCCAAAAAAAAAAAAAAAAATTATCTCAGCTGGTGGGAAAATGCTTCTTTCCACCTTGGCAGCAGGCATGCACTGAAAGCATGCGCAGGTGCCGGTGTCATGGAGAGTAGCGTTTTTGTTACCATCAGGGGAAAATCTTCAGCTGGCAGAGCTTGGGATTCCCACCAGTTACCACTAAACATGTGCTGCTGTTGGGTGGGCCTGAGCAAGCCCACCTGTGGCTACGCCACTGACCCAGATGCTGTTGTTAAATAGGCTCCCACTATGCTCCCTTGAGGCGCCTAAGTGGAGGCACCCAGTTGTAGAATTGTCTTCGTTTAGGCTACTATTTAGCAGATAGGAATATATATCCCTCGATATTCAGACATGATGGTCAGCATTTTTCTAGCTACCAGTCACTGTAGCTAAAGAAAAACTGGGCATTCAGCAGCAGCAATTAATATTCTGAATCCATACTGACAAGTAGTGGTTTCAAGTTACTGGCAATATTCTGCTTCTCTTTCTTATCAAATTCCAGTGCTATGGAATGCTTTTGTCTGTTGATATAAGATTAATGGGAGATTACCTAATCTGTATGAAGTTGCTTAATACCTTTTTATTTAAGAAATATCTAATGCCTAATTTTAAGTGATTTGAATGATTATTGTAATTAGGTATTTTCCTTGTACTCTTTATTAGTATGTATATGTATCATCGGAACGATTGGTTCATGTCTTTTTTATTTATTCTACCCATATTTAAGTATATGTGGTATTTGCAGTTTATAAATTTTGAATAATAATAATCCGATCACTAACCAAATTTATGTATTTGTTACATTTGTATCCCACATTTTCCCCACATATAAACTTAGGACATCCTTTTTGCTGTCCCAACCTAAGGATATGCCCAAGCTCGGCCTACAGACTTTCCCATCATTGTCCAAACAGTGCTGAGGTGGTTAAGAAAACATTCAATGGTACTCTCTGGTTAGTGCCACTTAAAATTCCTCTCACCAATTCTTATCTGGTTAGCAACATCAAACCCATAATTTATCTGAATAGCAGTTGAACATCACAGATAATTTTTTTTGTACCACCCTTTCTCCATCTTCCCCATGTCCCTTCACTGTAGTTATCTGTATTTCCACCATGGCACTCTCCATATAACATTTTAAAATCTATGGATATGCAAGTTTTACTTTTACCAGTCACTGGAAAAGGGTACAACTTTTTTTTTTTTAAATCTGACCTGTTTTTAAAAATCCAGTTATTGTACCTGTGTTGCCAGCAACCTGATAGCAAAACTGCTGAAAATAAGTCCAACATAGTTCTAAAAGTCCTTGGAGCATATGTTGACAATTCCATTCTATCATCCACAGAATCAATTTTCTGGAGCTTCTATAGCTTCTCACCGAACCAAAAAATTTGATTGCATTTAAGACTCTTTTATTTCTCTTGCGAAGGTTAAAAATGTGACAGACGAATTGCAATAAGTGAAATATGTTTGTTTCTGTCAAAGAATGTAGCTTTAAAAAACAGAATGCCTGCTATTCTGTATGCTTTCCTATCTAGTTATGACCTAGGTAGCCCAAATGCTCCATAAACATACATTACATTATTTGTAGGTTTAAATACTGTATATAGCTGTGCTGCTCATTTCTTTGACAGGAATGCTGTCACATGCCTGCCTTCTACTCTGCTTACAAGGATTTGCAGAGACACAGGGTCACCCAGCCAGTCATCTATTTCTAGGTATGTGTCTTGGAAACAGATGATTCATCTTGTGTATCTCTTTTTTTTAATATACAAATCACACAAGCAAAGTTGTGAGGTATTTTTTTTGTTTGTTGGTGTCATATATAGAAAGAAAATGGTGAATATCTTTTTAATGCTTTTAACATTAACAATAAATTTATATTCCACCATATACCTTTCGGTTCAATGTGGATCACACATTAATGAAGACTGGACATTTCCAGAAAAAAACAAAACATAACCTAGAAAGATCACTGTATTCCATGTTTACAGAAAATAAACTTTATGCCTCAATTTGATTATCATGCGCCTTACATTTGGCAGCACTTCAGACAGTTTAGAGAGAGCTAATGTTTGTGTTCTTCCTTCTGTTTAGACTAGTTGATCGCAAGTTGATTAACTACAATGTTTCATAGGCTACATGTTGATACCTCTATCTATATAGCTCTATCTATCTATGGGGCCCTTTTACTAAAATGTAGTAAGTTTTGCATGTACTGCAGGTTTACAGCACAAATTAGAGCAGTGCTTGTAGTGCCGTGGTCCAAGTTTTACCCTTTGAAGGTATTGTTTCTTATGTTTGAGCTTCCTGTTCCAGCTTCCCTCTTTCCCGAAGGGCCCCAATTAGTACTCCCAATCATAGCTTCTGATGTTAAAACCCACCACAGCACATCCCTCTTTCAATACAAAAACCATGACTCTTGACTCAAACCCCAACCCCCATCCTGACATCCCCCACAATAACCCTGACCCCCTATATGAACTGCTCCCCACCAAAAGCCTATAGTTCTATCCTCTCCTTACCTGCCCAACCTGCTCCCCCCCCCCCCCCCCCCCCCCCCCCCCCCCCCCCCCCCCCCCCCCAGTGTCAGTGGTGCAGTTGGTTCTGGGAGCAGAGATCCCCCTCTGCTGCCATCTAGGTTGACACTGGAAGCCAAAATGGTGCCAATGACTCCTAGCTGTTGTTTTGCAGTACTGATGTCTGACAGATACTATCTCTAGGGGTAATCCTTCCATACATGGAGATTTAATGGTAATATTGCAAGACTACCACTAGGAGGCATCGTGATATTTTAGATTGTTGTTCTATGAATTGTAAACCTTTTTGAATGATGTAAATCAATAAGATAGTATAAAAATAAATCAGTATGCACTATTCTACAAATGCATACCTACTTGCGATAGCATACATTGTACAGGTGGTTGTGACATGGGCAAAGCATGACAGGGTACACAATTACGCATACAACTTACAGAATACTTGCAACACCAGCAGTTAGGTGCACACACTTACACCATCCCAATAGCTGGCTTAAGTGACGTGCTTGTGCCTAAGCATACATATAAGTATATACTCAGTTACACTAGTATTTTATAAAGGAATGTAGGTACCTCCTTTCCTTTATAGAATTTGTATGTATCAGGCACACTCTGGGTACCTATATATAGGTGCACTATTATAGAATTAACCCTTTAGGCGTAATTCACCAAATTGTTTTGTTTTTTTTCTAGAAGGGAAATAATGGAAAATGTTAAAGAAAAACTATTTTCAAAGAATATGTACAAGAGAGCAAAATATTTATTTATTTATTTAAAATATGAAAACGTTTGTCATCATCTGAAATGACACTTGGAGTGATCAAGGATTTCCCATGTACTTACTTCATGCCACAATCGGACATGCTTATAAACATGCAATTACCCATATATGATGTTCTTGACACCCTCTCACCTGAATACACTCTGTCATGTATGAAACAAAATGACTACCTGGCATAATATAAGGGGTAAACTTATAACCACTAGGACAGCTTCCTAAAGGAAAAGTCCACAGACCTTTATTAAATTGGACTTGGAGAAAATCCACTATTTCTGGGATAAGCAGTATAAAATGTTTTGTACTTTTTTGGGATCTTGCCAGGTATTTGTGACCTGGATTGGCCACTGTTGGAAACAGGATGCTGGGCTTAATGGACCTTTGGTCTGTCCCACTATGGCAATGCTTATGTACCGTATTTTTCGGACTATAAGACGCACTGGACCATAAGACGCACCTAGGTTTTAGAGGAGGGAAATAGGAAAAAAAATTTTCCCTTTTCCCTCCTCTAAAACCTAGGTGCTCCGTTGCGTCTTGTCCGAATCCCTCCCTCCGAGTTCAGGATCCCTCTTCCCCCGGCCCTGTCACCACTTCTCCCTACTCACGTCACGCGATCTTCCCTGGTGGTCTAGTGACGTCGGGGCAGGAAAGAGCCCCCTCTTTCCTGCCCAGCGCGTTGCTCTCCATCCTCCTGTATGCAGCCTGACGGTCTCGGCGAGATTCAAAATGACCGCCGAGACTTCAATTCTCGGCGGTCATTTTGAATCTCGCCGAGACCGTCAGGCTGCATACAGGAGGATGGAGAGCAGCGTGCTGGGCAGGAAAGAGGGGGCTCTTTCCTGCCCTGATGTCACTAGACCACCAGGGAAGATCGCATGATGTGAGTAGGGAGAAGTGGTGACAGGGTCAGGGGGAGGGCGATCTTGAACTCGGAGGGTGGGCGGCTAGCCAGCCAGCCAGCCAAGTCTACCTTCAGACTATAAGACGCAACCCCCATTTTCCTCCCAAATTTTGGGGGAAAAAAGTGCGTCTTATAGTCCGAAAAATACGGTACTTATGCATGCACTATATTGCCTTTTGTGGAATTTGCTCGATTTTCTAAGTGAAAATATGCTTGTATTTTCACTTTCAAAATTATCCCAGGGAAAGCGAAGTTACCTACCTGTAGCAAGTATTCTCCAAGGACAGAAGGCCCATTATTCTCACATGTGGGTGATATCATCCATTGAACCCAGTACAGAAACACTGCCCAGTGTACTTTCCCTTTAAGAGCTTAAGTCAGCACTCCCACTACGCATGCATGGATTTCACGTTGGGTATTCTGCTAAAGACAGTAGCAGGATGTGAAAATGTGGACTAAAGACCATGTCCTGCAAATCTCTTCAATGGAGGCTGATCTCAAATGGGCTACTGACAATGGGGATATCCTCCTCCAGTGTTAAAGAAATCCTTCACTAGAGCACGGTTCAACAACAGGGATCTATTGCTTTTTGAAACATGGCCAGTTACATCTGAGGACCCTTGTGAAACCTTTGTCTTGTGGTATAAGATGGGAGGGGAAGAGGTGGCCAGCATTATCCACAAGAATTGGGACATTATGCAGTCCCATGAGTTGTTTAAAGATTCTCGTCTGAGGATTGCTTTTTCTTGGGACCGGACTCTAAAGAAAATTCTTTGTCCTACTGATGTGGTCAAGCATTTCCCGACCACTATGGGCAGCCATAGGAGTTGCTGCACTTGTTCCTTTTGTGCAATGACCCGCGTCTACACGGAATTCACTAAACCCACTGACGGCAAAACTTACAAATTGAGATGAAACACTACCCGCAACTCCAAGTTTGTAGTATACATCATACAATGCTCTAGTGGGAAATTATATGTGGGTAAAACTGAATGTAAATTGTCTACCCGGCTCAATGAGCACAAATCTTGTCTCAAGAATCAGAAGTTTGGGGCTCCGTTGGTGGCCCATTGCAGAGAATTTAATCACACCTTTGAGATGCTCCAATTCTGGGTGATTGCAAGCGAAAAATCCAACGCTGCTCAAGGCAAAGTAGTCTTTTGCTGTGATTGCCTCATCTGATATGCTCAGTCACATTGTCAATCTCTTGAACCCAATGGTTTAAATTCCATCATTCATTGGGCAGTTTTTTAATGATTGGTTATTGTTTGTGGTCTGTTTTGTTTTCATTTTTGTTTTCATCATTTTTTTGATTAAAGAAGACCATTTTTGGACTTATTTATTTTATTTATTTTCTGCATTTATATCCCACATTTCCCCACCTCTTTGCAGGCTCAATGTGGCTTACAAATACCGTAGTGGCGATCGCCATTTCCGAAATAAGAAATATTTTTGTTTTGAAGGAGACCATTTTTGGATTTTTTGATGAGCGCATACATTATTGGCGTTGACATTTTTCCTCCTGTGTGCTTCAGAATGATGGCTGATGAGATTCATGCTGATTGGTTATGGACAGCCAGCGGTTCCCGTTAAAGATGGCCGCCGTTCTGTTCTTTCTGTTTGCCCTTCATTAACAGGGGAGCAACCATTTCTGCAAGGTTTGAGTTAGAACGGCAATGCTGTTTGCAGGTTTCTTTTGCTTTTGTCCTTTTTGTTCAAGCACCCTAAAGGTCAGTGCGGTGGACTTCAGAAACAGCTTCCACATGCATAGCTCCCATACCACGGGTGCTGAGCACCCAACCCCCCTCCCCCAAAACCCACTACCCACAAATGTACAATACTACCATAGCTCTTAGAGGTGAAGGGGGCACCTACATTTGGGTACAGTGGGTTTTGGAAACCTCCCACTTACCAGCACAAGTGTTACAGATGGGGGGGATGGGCCTGGGTCCACCTGGATGAAGTGCACTGCGGTACCCACTAAAAGTGCTCCAGGGACCTGCATAAACGCAGGTCTCTAGGACTTGTTGCTGCTATATAACATTGGCACACCAGTTGACACCTGAAGACTAATCTCTCCGAAAACGTCCTTTATTGTATTAAGCACGCTTACTCACAGTTAACTGCAGATCAGGGGTTGTGCCCCACTGGCAACGAGTCTCCCTGGTAGTGAGATGAGCAGTAGGTCAGAGCTGGCAGAATGGTATACAATGCCCTCTTTCAGCCACATTCAAGGTAAGAACTAAGTTCTGTAACATGGCTAACATGTGAAAGGGATCTAAAACTGGTTTACAAAAATGGCCACTACCTCATGGACTACCGGAAACAAAACAGGGCACACTCTGACCCAGTTGCAGAGGAAAAGCACCATGGGAGTAGAGCCTACCAACTACCAAAATTGTGAGCATTTGCCACAAGCTAGTGGAATCACGGAGCCCAATACCCTATACCCACCACAATGCATTGCTGATGTGACTCTGCAGTGCGCATAACAGAAAAGGTGTCACACTCACCCGAGAGCCACATCAGAACTAGGGAAAGACTGTCACAGGATAGAACACATTCTGTTGTCATGGAGGTGGGTACGGCATTTGAGGCTGGCATAGAGGCTGGAAAAAAAGTTTTTAAAGTGAGGTTTTTTTTTGGTGGGAGGGAGGTTAGTGACCACTGGGGGAGTCTGGGGAGGTCATCCCCGATTCCCTCCGGTGGTCATCTGGTCAGTTGGGGCACTTTTTTGGGACTTGTTCGTGAAAAAAAAAGGGTCCAAAAAAAGTGACCAAAAATCACGGTAAAAACGCCTTTTTTTCGATTATTAGTTAGACGCCCATCTCTCCTCGGCCGATAACCACGCCCCAGTTCCACCTTCACCATGCCTCCGACCCCCCCCCCCCCCGTCAACTTTACCCGTTTCCGCGACGGATTGCAGTTGGAAACGCCCAAAATCGGCTTTCGATTATATACCGATTTGGGCGCCCATGGGAGAAAGACGCCCATCTCCCGATTTGGGTCGCAATATAGGCGCTTTTCTCTTTTGATTATAAGCAGGATAGACTCCCAATCTGCGTAGTGATGATACACCTACCGCTAGACACTTTGTAAATACCCTAGGAGCCGATACAAGGCCAAATGGCAGAACACAGAACTGAAAGTGATGTGTCCAATCCAAAATCAAAGATACTTACTGTGACTTGGAAGTATCTGGATATGAGCATAGGCACCCTTCAAGTCCAGAGAGCAGAACCAGTCTTGTTCCTGAATCATGGGGAAAAAGGGTGCCTAGGTAAAACCATTCTGAACTTTTCTTTGACCAGATATTTGTTCAGAAACAGTTGGTGGGAGAGCAACAGACATTTCTAACGCACGCAGAAGAGTTGCTGAGAGTGTCTGAGAGTTTGTGGTGTGCAAAGTGATTTTAGTGAGAGAAAGATGATGGTGGGTTGTCAGATAATAAATATAAAAATGAACTGAAGAGAGTGTGAAAGTGATGTTTAAAATTTATAGTATTTTTTAAGGAGAAATTTTGAGATCTGTGGAAAATCTAACCTTCTCAGATATATCTGACAAGTTATTCAAAAGTAAGTTCAATACTGAGACAAAAGATACTATTTAGGAAGATATGTATTTGAAATTGTCTCATTTAGAAGGGATTTCTGACCTTTTAGCTCTTTATGGAACAACATCCTGTATCCATTGATAAATATATCAAACAAAAAACAAAATAGAGGATATATTTCTGATTAAAATAGGTTTATTTTCAAAGTAAACTGAGGACATTGATTCACAAGTTGTTAAAGTGGGATTCTAAATCAACTGTCAATGATTGAGTTGTGACTGTGTGACAATTCAATGAAGAAAAAAAAGCAGAAGTAACTGAAGAATCTTCTCTCCTTGTAGTTAAAGTAAGGGAAAGTGAACTTATTGTTAGAGGTAAGTATATCCAGGGGAAAAAATAGTTCTGTCTGAGTATCCTCATTAAACATAAGGATACTCAAACAGAACTATTTTTCAACCTGAAAAAGGAATTTTATTTTATTAGTAAGAAATTCTCAGTTTAGGTATCCTGAGGCAGGCAGGCTCATATTAAGTCACACATACACTGAAGGGAGGAAGTTTCTTTCCCTTTTTATTTTATTTGGAGTTAGGTTGAGGGAGAAGATAAAGGCAAATTCATCCAAGAAAGCTGAAGCAATGAATCCAAGATAAGAAAATAAAGATAAGTAAAGAAGAAGAAGACAGTCACAAAGGACTCTAGGAGCCCTGTTTACTAAGACATGCTGTAGGCACATAAACATTTTAGCCTGCACTAACGCTAGAGACACCCATAGGAATATAATGGGTTTCTCTATTGTTCTGATTTTTAGTGAACACTAAAAAGTTAGTGCAGCTTAGTAAACAGGGCTCTAGGCGCACTAAAAAATGGCTTGCGGTAGTGTAGGTGCGGGTTTTGGGCAAATGATCCATTTTTTAGCACGCCTGTAAAAAAGGCCCTTTTTAATTTTTTGCCAAAAATGGACATGCGGCAAAATCAAAATTGCCGCACGTCCATTTTAGGTCTGAGATCTTACCACCAGCCATTGACCTAGCGGTAGAGACTCACGCAGTGACTGGGCAGTAATGACCTGTGCAAATGCCACTTGGCGCGAGTCCGATACACGCGTCCAAAAATAATTTTTTTGGACACGCACCAAAAATGAAATTACCGCAACAGCCACGTGGTAGTCAGGTGGTAACTCCATTTTGGCACACGTTTGGCATGCGTAAACACTTACGCAGCTTAGTAAAAGGGCCCCTTGGACTTTTAAAAGAAATAGCATATTTATACTTACATATATATACTTACATACTGTATACTTACCTCTAACAATCTAACCTGAAAAAGGGGAAATTATCAGAATTTAATTCTGATCTGAAGACAACTTGTGAAAAATATACTTACATGTTTTTTTACACCCTGTAAGAAAAAGGGAAAGAATTTATTTGGTTTGTTAACTTATTTAAAATACTTCTTGTACTATATTCACCTGAATGTTGTGTGTAGATATACTCCTGTGGAGGAAAGAAAATTAGAGTTGTAATACCTGGATCCAGTGGGTGAAATTTTAATTATTTATTATGCACTTTTAAGACATTTAAACAAATTTTAACATTTTTAGGGGGTATTTTACTAAAGCTTAACTCAAGTTATCTGCAGCAGAGCCCAAAGGAATAAAATGGGCCATGCTGCAGATAACGGGAGCTAAGCTTTAGTAAAAGACCCCATAATTTGTTATATTTGATGATAAATTTACTGTTTGCACTTTATTGATGTATCTATTTATTCTTACCTGAGTGAGGCAAGAGAGACATGTAACATCAATTTATTCACTTCACAGCATTACACTTGCTCACAATAATTTATATTAGTTTTCATTCGGTGACACCTTTAGGGATGGAGTAATATTTCTTAGTACCTCCCTCTTAAGAGTTGGACATAGTCTGAGGTAACTCGGCTATTCCATGAATACACAAACAGGTAAAAAAAAATAGGATTCGGTTAATCTCCAAAGGGTGGCTACATTAGCTTTACCCTTTCTTTTCACCATTACTGCACAATAATAGAGAGGGTAAATACAGATACCTTACAGCTGAAGAACAAAGATACTCTCTGAGCTCCAGGCTCCTTTTGGGCTCTGAAGGGGCTCCAAAGAGGTGTGCCCCTTAGGCTAAGTGCCTGCATAAATTCTAATTATTGACAATTAGTGCCAATTGCTTGTTATTGCCCAATTATTGGCACTGATTAGCTCATTATTCAATTGTTGTGAGCACAAATTGGGCTGTTGGGTTGATATAGAGAAAAACAGAGACAGACAATTATGGTAATACGTTCACACACTTGATCTCCCCCTTCCTTTAGTCAACAGCAATGCACTAGGGGCCAATACACAAAACTTCCCGGGGGGGGGGGGGGGGGGGGGAGAGAACCACTCCCGAAGGATTCTCAAATGAAAGTGCATGCAGAAACAGCAAGCAGCTCATAGGGAAAAAAAAAAAACTAAGCTGTACATGTGCAGCACAGTCAATCACTAAGCATGGCTGCTCTTCACATTTTTGCAATATCAACAGTGATATGGAGTCTTAAAATATTGCAAATGCACCTTTTAAAATACGCAACAAAGTGTGATAGAGTGGGGTGAATATTCCAAGGGATAAGAGAAAATACAACATGAACGCTGGCAGGAAGACTTCAAGGCATGAGGAAAAGGGCAGAGCAGCATGAGCATTGACAGAAATATTGCATGGTACCAGGAAAGGGGAAGATGAGCATTAGTAAGAACAACTCAAAACACTGGGGGAAGGGTACTGTAGTGCCAATATTGTCAGGAAGGCCCCAAATCCTGTAGATATACCACCAAAAAAAGTTAGGGTCAGAGCTAGAATTTGTGGAAAAATGAGCCTTTTTGAAGGATGCATGAAGGAATATCAAAATGTCTCCATAGATAGCACTCAGAGACATTTTAGATACTACATGTATCCCTAAAAATACTCATGGAATTGATTATGTGTACAGGTCTGCACATATAGGTCCCATCTAAAACTAGCATATGTCTAACCCAGGAAAAAACATAGAAAAAAAACACACAAATATACAAGAGATACACAGAATATTTAAAAATACATGTGCAAATCCTCAGAGATCTAAAGAACAAATACATACTACAACTATGAGAAAATAAACACATGTATTCCTTCCACACCTGTGAGGTACACATATAATTTGAAATTCTATGGAAAACACAGAAATTGAATACTGTCAGTGAAGCACATGTATAATGTACACTGACCAGCGGCATCCACATGCAGATGCCATTAGGAAAAAATGGGTAGACTCACTGTGCAAGTGTTGTGATGGCCCCCACTTACATAGATTTGCTTGCACTGCTTGTGGCCTGACATACGGTGCTGCATGGGAACCGCATACAAGTGTTTCTGGTCCCACACAACACAGCAGCAACTAGCAGTAACAAGTTCATTTACCTGCAAAATGGCTGCAAGGAGGGAGCACAACTTCTCCTAGCAAGAGTACAATCTCCTGGCATCACTGGTCATCCAGCATGACCGCAACCGCATCTCAACAAAGATATAGTAGAATTAGAAAAGATACGGAGAACAGCAACGAAAATGATAAAGGGGTTGGGACGAATTTTCTATGAGGAAAGGCTAAAGCGATTAGGGCTCTTTAGCTTGGAGAAGAGATGGCTGAGGGGAGATGTGAGAGATTTATAAAATACTGAGTGGAGTGGAACAGGTAGATGTGAATTGCTTGTTTACTCTTTCCAAAAATACTAGGACTAGGGGGCATGCAAAGAAGCTACTAAGTAGTAAATTTAAAACAAATCAGAAAAAATATTTCTTCCCTAAACGAGTAATTAAACTTTGGAATTCGTTGCCAGAGAATGTGGTAACAGCAGTTAGCTTAGCAGGGTTTAAAAAGTTTGGATCATTTCCTGAAAGAAAAGTCCATAAGCCATTATTAAGATGGTCTTGGGAAAATACATTGCATATTCTAGGATAAGCAGAAAAAGATCTGTTTTGATGTTCTTGGATCTTGCCAGGTTCTTGTAACCTAGATTGGCCACTGTTGGAAACAGAATACTGGGACAGATGGACTTTTGGGTCCCAGTATGTCAATGCTTATGTTCTTATGTTTTTTTTCCACCCTGAGGTGGTAAAGGCCACCTTATGCTGCAGGAAGGACCTAGGAAAAGATCTAGATGGTGTTGGCAAGGTATGCCTCTACATGGGCCCAAAAGGATCCACACCCACAGCACCTACAAAACACCCAGCTATGGGATACAACTTTCCCTAACAGCAGTCTGCTAGCACATCTACTCAGCAGCAGACCTCTGTGGCCAGCCCTAGAGAAACATGTGGTAAGAGATACATAAATACAAAGATGTAACATGCACACACAGAAGGGACATCTGTCACCCTTCTGACCTTGGTTGCAGGGCGCTCAGTCCAATTCCCTGATCTCCCTAACCACCTTACTGATATATCTCTGACTACAGCTTGCTACACAAGTGTCAATAACCCCCAAAATGCCACTCTACTGTATCCCTATCATAAAAGTTGTTTATATGGGACATGCAGGTCTTGAACCATAAATAACTTTACAACAGTAACTGAGAATTGTGAGCAAAGCTATGCCTCGGTGAATAGGCTATGAACAGGTTAAGAGTCACTGAGAAGATAAATAATAAGAATTACACAAAAATGTGAATCTCATGTCAGCTTGCCCTTCTGTTGGAGAGACAGGAAGATATGGAGTCATAACAGAGATATGTGTGGCAGCAGAATGAAGTAATGCAAGGAAAATTTGCTGCTGACCATGAAAGCAGATAATGAAGAAAACATAACTTTGGTTGCTGGGAAGATAGTTTTTGCAAAGTAGGATAACCTTACTGACCTTACTTATGATAAACAAATATGTTATGAAGAACTTTGCTTCTGTAAGTTAGAATTTACTAGAATATGTTAGAATATGCTGACTTTGTACTTCCAATACTAGTCTACGGGAGAAAAGGGTATAAAAGGAGAATCCTGGACAGAGGCAATCAGAGAGCTAATGTCAGAGGTCATGTTTGTGTCCCGGTTGCTGCCTCATATGAGAATTAATTAATTATATTACGTATTCTAATTGTAGTCCTGATTGGTAAGCGTAATAAACAATTACTGATTATTCTCATATTACTATAGCCTTCTGTGTCTTTCTGTCTCTCCACCTGGTGGCGTTAGGACCATAATCCCTGGTGTGCTGGACATTCCAGGTTACAGGTAACTAGTACCGTTATACCTGGGAGAGGGCAGAAAGATAAACATTTGGTAGCAGAGGATAGTTGTGTGAACAAGGAGTCAGATTTTATCCTACCCCAAATGCTGGTAGAAGTGGGGTGTACCTCTCCTAAATTGTTAGCAACTGTTGTTTTTTTTTAGCTAAGTTGTCATTCAATTTTATTTTTAATTCTTATACCTTACTACAGATTAAGTGTATCCGCCTTCGGGCGAGACTAAATTTTTGATGTCTCTCTTTATAATTGTATCCGTCTACTGACGTGATATCCGTCTAAGGACGAGACTAAAAATATTTTTATTTACTACAGTATCCATCTAAGGACGTGAAATCCGCTTTCTAGTGAGACTAAACATGATACTGTTAACAGGTAGGAAATTGACTTCACTGTTAACAAGAAATTTTTCTGTTTTGTGGTTAAGCTAAGGGGTCATAAGTTTTGTCTGGGACGCCAGTGAGGAACTTCCCCTTAAGGTTATTTGTGTTTGGAGAACATCCAAGGTCTACTGCGAGACTCTTGGATAAGACCACTCGGAGATTGCATCCAGTCTCATTCACAGGAGTATTGGATAGCCGTTCTGCACTTGGGTTCAGATCGATTGGTACATCGGGTGGGAAGTAACATAATTTTTGTTTTGTATACTTAACTGGTAAGGCATAGATATTATCATGACCTCTCTGTCGCCCCTTGATACATTAATTAAATATTTTCCCAGTGAGAAAAAAAACCCTCACACTTATTTGTCAGAAATGGTATAAGAAATGGAACAAGACGGACAAGGATCTTAAGTGGCCTACACATGGCACCTTCGATCCGCTTGTTAATGAAGCCCCCAAAACTGGTAAGTAGCGCATAAAGCACTTACAAATTATCAATAAATGGGTTTTGATTGCTGAATCCAAAACTCTGCCTGGTTCTGCCCATTACCCACCTCCTCCGCTGGCACCTACAGCGCCGGAGACTCCACCACGATATGAGAACCCTTGTCCGGGTTCTACTACGGTTATGACCTGCGACACTGCCATGGGTTATTCTCAGTTATACCCTGAGAGCCCTGTAGAACCCTTACCCACTGATGGGTCTGTTGCACCCATCTTAGAGAACAAACCTATCATATTAGCAAAGCCCGCATATGTTCAGATTTCGGGCAATGTGAACCTTACTCTGATTCCCACTAATCATGTGGCGCAGACTCCTTTTAAGCCAAAGTCAGGTTCGGATCCCGAGACCTGTATTGAACAATTACACTTGAAGGACAAGATGAAGGACAAAATCACTTTTGGAGCCTTTACCAAAACATCCCTGGGTAACACAGGTTCCATAAATGGGTCCCAGACCACCGTAGTCCCAGCCCTATCACTTACTAGTGATTCGTCAGACAAAGAGCACCTTTTGGCTGCTCAGAAACAGACTGGCCAGGCTTTTGATCAGGCGCAAACTGCGGTCTCATACATTGACTGTGGTCTTCCCCTGTCTTCCTCTCCAACCCTGGACCTGGACACTGCATCGCTTTGGGAAATAGAGGGTGCAAGACCGAAACAACAGCCCAACACCACCTCTCAGGTTCCTCATGATTTGTTTTCAGCATCCAGGGAGCATCATTCCCCTTTACACCCTGCCCTACCAGTAGACTCTCCCCCTAACCAAAATTTTCGTTCCCTGGCACAATCCATACACCAAGACTTAGCAAATATTTCCCACAACCTGAGTCAGCTCGATCACACCCCGAAGCCTGAGTTAACAGTTAAACCAGCTCCTGGGTCGGTTATTGCCGATAACACTAGGAGTAAATTACTTAAGAAGTGCCGACACCCTCTTGAAGGTCCAGTTGTAGGATTCCCTGTTCTGGGATATGTGGGAACTACCCCAGAAGCACCCGATGAGTATGTGGCACAACATGAAAATTCACGGTACTGACTCCCTGTTCACACAACCATCCCCTGCTACCAAATGTTTATCTTTCTACCCTCTCCCAGGTACTAGTTACCCGTAACCTGGAATGTCCAGCACACCAGGGATTATGGTCCTAACGCCACCAGGTGGAGAGACAGAAAGACACAGAAGGCTATAGTAATATGAGAATAATCAGTAATTGTTTATTACACTTACCAATGGATGGGGCCATATGAGTAACATAGACCTTCTCCTTCTAGAAGCTGGCAAAATGCTAACTACATCAACACCCCTATCCCTAGCCTAGGAGCATACAAAGAAATCATGATATGGCATGAGGGGCCCATTCAGCACCAATCTGCAGGTGGCTGGAACCCATATATATCCTATATCTGTCCTGTCTTCTAGAAACTCTGGAGTCACCAGGGACACAGGGGTCTTAAAATTCCACTATAGTGCCATCTGAAGGACCCAGACCTTCTTGCTGCTGCATATCCAGTGGCGCCTTGAACATGTCCAAGGTATGTGGCTTTTACAACTTCTCCTAGCAGGAGCACAATCTCCTGGCATCACTGGTCATCCAGCATGACCACTACATCTCAAAAAAATATAGTGGAATTAGAAAAGGTACACAGACACACACACTTGTCTCAGAGCAGGTGTAACCTTATGAAGGAACATTTAGGTGGACTAATTTACAAAGGCACATATGTCTCATTTAAAAGTACATGCAACCTATCCCTCTTATTCTGTAATCTTACATGCTTATTTCTACCCTTATCCCACAATTCTATAAATGGTACTTTAAACTGCACACACAAATATGGGTGTGTGCCCAATTTGCATGTTCAATTTAATTGAATAAGCCAATTAGCATCAATAATTTGGCCCCAATAATCAGTTATCAGTGCTAATTGGCATCAGTTAAAATTGATGTTCACATATTTATGTGTCAGGATCTGCTTGTAAAATTTACGCACAGTTTCAATGGAGGGTCATGGGTGAATCAGCATTGTTCCTACAATTTACACATGTTGTTAAAGAATAAAGGGGATCCATACTTAATTTAGGCATGGAACTTTACACCAGGATTTCATTGGTATAAATGGTAACACCTTAAAGTAGTCGCACTTCCCGGCATTAAGTGCTATTTTATAAATGTCACTTAACTTTGAGCATTGTTTATAGAATAGAGTTAAGAGCTATTTTTTCCAGCACTGATTTTTAGGTGCCATTTACTGAATCTAGTCTTTCATGTGCAAAATTGTGCACAGGTTATAGAATACTGCTAGTTGCATGCAAGCCTTAATTGCCTAATGAAAGTGTAAAATGAACTGAAAACAAAAACAAAATCAAATGATTGGGAAAAATGCAAACAAACCAAAAAGACAGAATTGTTCTAAGAACATAAACTATGTGCAATGATACACACTCAAAACATTACAGACATTTGGAAAACCTGACAAACACACTATTCTCATCTACCTGTAATCAGCTGAACTGTCTCCTTGGAGTCTCCTGCAGTTACCAGAGCATGCCCTAATTCTCTTTGTCTGAAAATGTGACAGGAGAACAGAGCTGTGCCCGGAGCTAGAAAGAACAATGCTGTTAATCTATCCTCACTCCAAAAAAAGAAGGGACAAAATGCCACTTAACATATGTCACAAAACCTCTGATGTGTGTCAGAGCTGTACTAGTTAAGATACAGTGAGTAAGAATGTAAGAAAGCAATGTAGATCATTTATAACTACAGGAAAGAGAGAACTGGATTTTTTATTTTCCTCCTTAATGCCAAATGCACTCGAACTTGGGTTGATAACATATTCTGTAAATGCTTTGCTGTAAGAAATTATTTGCAGAGCATTTTGTCCAGTATCTACCGAGTGTTTGATGATGTATGCACATTTACTTGTAACTGGGCATGTCATATCAAAGCATATATACCTTCATTCTATAAGAGATCATCTAAAGTTAGGCACCAACTCCGGGATTCTATATATTTTGCTTTAATTTCTACGTGGAAATCTAAGCGTATTCTATAACAATGTACTTAACTGGTTAACTAGCTAGTCAGCGCTATTAATTGAATGTTAACAAGCAATTATCAGCATTGGCATTAATTTAGATTTACACGTACAACTTGCTAAGTGTATTTTGTAACATGGTGTGCTTATATTCTAAATCACATAGTTGAAAAGGGGGCATGACCACAGGCGGGGCAGGGGAATCTGTAAAATCTATGCATGTTGTTATATAAATCTATGCATGTTGTTATATAATACACCCGCTACGCACCTAATTTAGATGTTGGGATTTACGCCAAGTAAAACATGGTGTAAATGGAAGTGTCTGAATTTGGTCACATGGAGAGGCGCTCAGCACATTCTATATAGAAAGCAGAAATTTCAGCCTATTCAATAAAATATAGGCATTCTTTAGAGAATACACCTAGGCATATTTTTTGTATGTGGAATTTTCAGGCAATTGCATGAGTATATTATAGAATACTAGCACTTACACATCTGACTGCTTCAATTATGTGCATTAAGTGCTAGCCACATACTCAACAGTATTCTGTAACTTACACACACAACTGCTTTAATGTATAAATTCAAGAGGACATTTAATGAAGAAGGAATTCCTAAGCAGCATTTTGGGCCAGATTCAGTAAATGGCACTGAAAATTCAGCACCAAAAAAAAACTTGATGCTGAACGGTATTCTATAATGGGTGTTCTGGGATCAGCACTATTTATAGAATAGCAGAAGAGAGGGAGGAGTCCATGCTCAACTTTGGACATGAGGAGTTACACCAACTGAAACCAGGTGTAAATCCTGGTGCATAGGGTGGGTGCGGATCTGCACTATTCTACAACACTGCACGCATTTTAAGGGAATGTCCCTGACTTGCCCATGCCCATCCCATGGCCACTCCCCCTTTGCAGATCTCCACAGAAATACTTAGGCACTATTCTATAAATGGTTTTGGTGCCTTGCATCCATTGGAACACTTTTCCACGCTGAAAATTTGGTGCAGAAGTAGCGCCTAACATTTGGCATCAAACATAGAATTCCTACATTTATGCTCATATACTTCCATATACAAGTGAAAAAAACTTTATAAAATGACTCCTTAGAGGGTAGTTTTATAAAGCCACTTTTACAATAAGATACCATTTTAGAAACTCAAGTAGATACCTATATAATTGCCCTGGTGTGTACATGCATAAAGGTAGATATTCTGGAAATGTAGCTCCTACTTGCATGTGATAGAGGAGGGTTGTTCTACCTCAGTCCTCGAGGGCCACAACCCAGTCAGGTTTTCAGGATTTCCCCAATGAATATGCATGAGATCTATTTGCATATACTGCCTCTATTGTATGCAAATACATCTCATGCATAGGCATTGGGGAAATCCTGAAAACCCAACCTGGGAAGATTGGACACCCATGTGATAGAGGCACATAGGCATTCCTGGGGATAGACTAGGGTGGTGCCATCACCTGTGTGTGTATTACACACATATGTACCAAGTCCTACTAACATATACCTACAGAAGGTTACTCGTACCTCAGTGCAGGTATAACTTTATGAATGAACGTTTGGGTGGACTATTTTGCAAAGACACATAGGTCACATTAAAAAAATATGTACAACATATGTGCCTAACCCTTATTCCATAATCTTACATGCATATTTTTGCACTGGGCATGCAAAACTGCACAGGTTATAGAATATTGACAGTTGCATGCATAACTTAATTGCCTAATTAGATATGAATTGATACTAAAATCCAATAATCAGCAATTATTGGAGTTAATTGACAGTAAATGGCCCTAATTTGCAGTTACGTACATAACTGCAAATAGGCGCCATTATGTAATATTAGCACCTTAATTCTACAGCATATAATTGCAAGAGGGGTGTAATAGTTTTGGTGGGGCAGGAACATGGCAAACAGTTACATGCTAAGCTTTTAGAATACTGTCAGTTATGTGCATTACTGCTACATTCAGATACACGCATATACACATTCCATAACTGCAGACTTAGACTAGTATTCTATTGTGACAATTAAGCATTTACTTGACATTATAGAATTTGTGCTTAGGTTTCACACTGTAGGCAATGAATACAGAATTACCCCCTATGAGACTTCACATGCCTAGACATAGGGTATACATTAACCTGACATGTTTGGATATAGATGTGGGGAAGGAGGGAGGGGTAAACATGGGAAAAATTCCCAAGCAGCTATAAAAGAAGGCTTATGGTGACATAACCCAATGGAAGACAGTTCTGATTGAACTTAAAATTTAAAAGAAATCAATATCTCTCAATTGCCTATATTATACATGACATTCAAAAGATGTAGTTGACTTTCATGAGATACAAATTTACTGAAAAAATCTCAGCGTAAGTATGACTGTGCCCAATCTAAGGGCTTAATATGTGGACCAAAAGGAAATGGAACTGTAAAACTGGGGGGGGGGGGGGGGGGGGGGCACCAGGAGCAACATGAGAAGGGCTGAATTAGGGAGGCTAACCCCTAGCAGTAGTACTATGATACTACCACTAGGAGTCATGGTTGCCATTTTTGAGAAGTACAGCAGGATTGGCAGGAGTACAGACTGACTAGTCCCACTCTGGCCCATGGTAGCACCAATGATCATATCTGAGTAAGGCCCAAGGATGATGGTGGGGCTGGAGGGATGGGGGGGTGGGGATTTGATTTAGGGGAGGGGCCAGTTGAGATGTGCTATTTGGTGGAGATTAGGTGTATGCAAATTGTAAGTGGTTGAATATTGTAATTGGGGGGATTGGAGATGTTTAGACCCGACTGAGCTACGCATTAGCTGACACCAATGCCCACTCAATGCATTAAGCAGCTAGCATGGATTTTTCAGTAGGTAGCATTTTTTTAATGTGTGTTAGAGGTTGGCCAGGGTCCACAATAACATCCCAAAGTGCAGTAAAATCTGTAGTAGTTGTTTAATACAGCTTAGTAAAAGAATTACAATAACATCCTCCTGAATTTATATTATAGTATAATATTCGCATTTATATATCACTTACAAATGTGAAATCAATGGATAATTTTTGTTATTTAGTTAGTTGATTGGTTTTGGTGACTGAACTATTGAAGGAGGGATGGAGAAAGGGTAAATAGCTTTCTCCTCTGTCTTCATGCAAAACTGACAACTTTTTCACTGTGTTCTGTAAATTTGTACAGCTAAATTTGGTATGCAGAGTATCAGTCAGAAGGTAATATGGTTGGATGACTGTCTCCTGGTATTTTATAATGGTTAATCCAACTCTGTTTTCCAAAGTTCTAAATGCAAATTCTGACATTCAGTTTGCACTACTGAGACCATAGAATTATCATAGCCATTATCTAGTTTCCAAAAGTGGGAAAGACTCATAACTCACTAGTAATATAAGGAATACAAAGAACATTCTCAAGGGTGGAAGAAAAATAATACTCTTCACCGGTAAAATGTTTTGTTTATTTTGTTGAGATCCATTTTTTTATATCAAAATATGTACTTATTTGACTGGAATTCACCTTGACAAATGATTCTGGTTGCTAGGCAGCTAAAAAGGAAATTCTGAATTGTCATTTATATTGTCCTTGCCATAACTTATTGTTTACCGGGAAAGTCATCTTTCATCACCTAGAACATATTAGCATTGAATTATGATGTCACATGAACTGCTTGATGAATTCTTTAGCATTAGTCACTATTTTATAGCTGTATTTCTCGTGGAGCACAGGCTTAAACCACAAGTATTTATAAATAAGTAAACTATGCATTGTTATAAGACAGGGCATCAAAATAATGAAATCACCTCTTAAGTTTAAATTTGCATCCTTTATTTTAATTTTACAACTGTTGGTTGCAGTGTAAAATCTTAATGCACTGTTTAATGTTAGAAATGAAATGGGACCCAATTTAAGGGTCCTTTTCCTAAGATGTTCTAAAGGTTTTAGGGGTCCTTTTACAAAGCCACAGTAAAAAGTGGCCTGTGGTAGTGTGGGCACGCGCTAAGCCACTTTTTACCGCAGCTGGGATAAAGGCCAGTTTTTAATGACCGGGAAATGGCCATGTACAAAAATTAAAACTAGTGCTCACTTATTTACAGCCTTAGCCCTTATCACTACCCATTGACTTAGTGGTTAGAGCTCGTGCGCTACCTGCACAGTAACCATAAAGTGCACACCAACATGGACCTCAGCTTGAGGAGCTTGATATGGAGATCTGCTTGCTAAGAAGACCAAGTCCCTTGGGTGTGAAGCCTATCCATATGAGCTCCCCATCCCAGGTTGGATGCATCTGTTGTTAGCACCACCTGAGGCGGCAGAATTTGGAATGGTATTCCCAAAGTCAAATTTGTTCAAATTGTCCACCAGAGAAGGGCATGAGTTATCTCTGACAGAATCTGAATTGCAGCCGCTAGATTCCCAGCCACCTGAGACCACTGGAAAGCTAGGGTCCACTGGACCACTCTGAAATAGAGCTGTGCCATGGAGTGTCATGCACTGTTGAGGTCATGAGGGCCATTAATCCCAACATTTGCTGAGCTGTGATCTGCTTGCTGCTGCGGACCTGTGAGCCTAGTGCTGTCAAGGTATCTGTTCTCGCTTGTGGAAGAAAAGCTGAAGCCTGCAATGTATCGAGCAGGGTTCTTATCTATTTCAATCACTGAACCAGGAGAAGGTGGGACTTAGGGCAGTTTATGATGAACACTATTAACCCCAACAACCGAATAGTTAGGCACATTGACTCTGTCAGTCCCTCCTGTGAAGTGCTGTTGACTAGCCAATCATCCAGATAGGTAAACACATATACTCCAAGTCTGCAAAAATATTCTGCAACTACTGCTAAACACTTGGTGAATACCCTGGGAGCTGATGAGAGGCCAACTGGCAGAATGTGGTACTGATAGTGGTGTTTCCCTATTTGGAATTTGAGATACTTCCTGTGACTGGGAAGTATAGGAAATGTAGGTATAGGTATCCTTGAAGTCCAGAGAGCATAACCAATCTTTTTCCTAAATCATGGGGAGAAGGGTGCCCAGGGAAATCATCCTGAACTTTTCTTGGACCAGGAATTTGTTCAGGGACCTTGGGTTTATGATGGGACAACATCCCCCCCATTTTCTTGGGCACAAAGAAGTACCTGAAATAGAATCCCTTCCCTTTTTTCCCTGGTTGCATGAGTTTGACTGCATTGGCCTGCAGAATGGTGGAAATTTCATCTACAAGTACCTGCTTGTGGCTAGAGCTGATGAACAATGCTCTCGGTGGACAATTTGGTGGTCTTTGATGTCAATGCAGGACATAACTGAGAAAGACTATTTGAAAAACCTAAGGAATCACCAGTGTTGGAAAAAATTCAGCCCCCCCCCCCCCTACCAGTAGAATGTCTGGGATGGTTACTTTGAGTGTGGCTATGTTCTCCAGGAGCCAGTCAAAAGCTTTCCCCTTTCTTGGACTGGGGATCCAGCTAGGACTTCTGAGATTTTTATTTGTTGCATTTGTATCCCACATTTTCCCACCTTTTTGCAGGCTCAATGTGGTTTACATATTACCTTTAACAGTGTTAGCCGATTCCGGTCTGAACAAATACATGGTGTGAATGAATACAAGGTGATATTGTGGTAGATAAGGTACATGTATGGTAGGTATAATTGGGGGGGATTTAGGGAGGGAGGGGGAGGAGTTAGGTAATGTCCATTATGTTCTTTGGTTACATCGTGTCGCAGATGTCCATGTATTTTTTATGGAAAACAAAAAAAGCAGATCGTGTAAAAGTGAAATGTAATTTATTTAAACAATATATCAATACTTATGTAAATACAGACAGCCCAACACAGGCCGTGTTTCGCCCAACTGGGCTGCTTCAGGGGCTATAAAAAGATAATATATATATATAAATATTGTCTGTTATAATATTACACATGTAGATAACATATATACTATATATATATAGTCTGTTATAATATTACACATGTAGATGTCTGTTATAATATTACACATGTATTTTTTATGTTGGGTCAGTGGGGTATGCTCTTTTGAACAGGTCTGTTTTTAGTGCTTTCCGGAATTTAAGGTGGTCTGGCATAGTTTTTACTATTTTTGGCAGTGCGTTCCATATTTGTGCGCTTAAGTAGGAAAAGCTGGATGCATAAGTGGATTTGTATTTGAGTCCTTTGTTGCTTGGGTAGTGGAGGTTTAGGTATGATCGTGCAGATTTTGTGGTGTTTCTAGTTGGCAGGTCAATAAGGTCTATCATGTATCCCGGTGCCTCACCGTAAATAATTTTATGAACAGTCATGCAGATTTTGAAGGTAATATGTTCTTTGATTGGTAGTCAATGCAGTTTTT
The DNA here is from genome assembly GCF_901765095.1 of Microcaecilia unicolor. Lineage (NCBI taxonomy): Eukaryota > Metazoa > Chordata > Amphibia > Gymnophiona > Siphonopidae > Microcaecilia > Microcaecilia unicolor. Next base: position 336,926,105 of record NC_044031.1, on the reverse strand, counting down.
CTCGGAGTAGTTTGGCGCTGTCAAAATGTGTTTTTCCAAATATAAGCCTGGCTGCTGTGTTTTGGGTGGTCTGAAGTTTTTTTATGATTTGATCTTTGCATCTCGCATAGATTCCATTACAGTAGTCTGCGTGGCTTAGTACCATTGATTGTATCAGGTTATGAAATATTTCCCTCGGGAAAAATGGTTTCACGCTTTTGAGTTTCCACATAGAGAAAAACATTTTCTTTATGGTGAATTTCGCTTGGGTGTCTAGTGAGAGGTTACGGTCGATTGTTGTTCCGAGAATTTTCAGGTTGTCTGAGATAGGGAGGATGTATCCTGGGGTGTTAATGTTGGGAGGAATTGGATGTTCGAAGTAAGAGCAAGGATGGAGGGTTGGACAAGAGGTGGTAATAGCCAATTGGGAGTGTATTGTCATTACTCTGCAATTTTGAGTGGGGGATAGTTAGTTTTGGACTTGTAATGGTGTATCAAACATCTGGAGCAGAAACACAAATTGAAGTTTACTGGTTTTGACCAAATGTGACAGAAAGGGTTGACAGAGTGTTTTCTGTGGTGGAGTGGAAGTTGGGGGAATTGTTCTCCAGTTCACTCTCTCCCCTTGCCAATTCTGGGTCCAGCATCACCTTCCCTTGCCAATTCTAGGTCTGGCATCTCCCTCCCTCTCTCCAAGTCTACCTTAACAGGCTTCTTCTTTCATAGGGTTGACAGCAGATATTCCCACAAGCTGCTTTCAACTGACCAAATGCCTTCCCTCTGCTTCATTTCACCAAGATATAATAGGAAGTTGAATCTGGGTGGGGGTGGGTTGCGGCAGAGGGAAGGCTTCTGGGTCAGCTGCAAGCAGCATGTGAGAATCGTGGCCACTACCGGTCGAGGAAGAGATGCCGGCCTATGGGATGGGCAGGGGGACAGAAGCAATGCTGGACATCAGAGGAGTGGGGGAGCATTAAAAATGTTTTGTTGGGGGGAGCATTAAAAATGTTTTGTTTAGCTTACAGTGTATACTGGCTGTAAGCACTATTGTGGTTCAACAGAGTCAGGCCAGCAGAGGCCAGAATAGATTACGCCAGACCCTAGTACAGGAGCAATTTCAACAACATCAGCAGCAATACCTGCTACTGCAAAATGTGCAGGCAAAATGTATTTATGTATTTCACAGTTTCTATACTGCACTATCTATTGTACTAGGTGGTTTACATTATCACTTACATAATCATAATTAAAATGTCTCTGAAAGAACAACAAAAATGTTTACAATTGTAAATAAGAGCAAATAGAAAACCACCAATTTCTCTGACATAGTTATAGCTTTAGTTAAATGTGTGTTGGAACAGGAGAGCTTTGAGAAATTTTCAAAACTGTAAATCATTTTTCATTTTATTCAGCTGTTCAGGAATCATATTCCACAGTTGAGCGTCCTCTACATAGGACACCTTTAAACTGTAATTGTCTAATCTAATATGTTTGAACGATTGGAATTCTAATAGGTATTTTTCTGCTAAACCTAGTGCTTGAGGTGGACAATACACTCAAAGCTATCGCTAGCTGCAGAGGGACTTCATATTCAACATTTAAAAAATGCACATTATTCACCATGTAATAGGTAGCTAATGTAGTCTTTGCAATACTGGAGAGATATGGTCAAACCACATAGATAAGAGTCTAGCTACTGCATTCTGTGCAAATTGTAATGGCTTAAGTAAATAAGCCAGAATACCCAGCAGAAGAGAATTACAGTAGTTAAACAATTTGTGACTATAATCATTGGTTTCAATCAAAGCACCAAAAACGTAACGGTGAAAAACAACTAGAACACAGAGAAAAAAAAACACTGTTACAAAAAAGAGATGCTATTAAACTATAGGAACAATATCATAGTCTCTTCACTATCAATACTCATGTCAAGGTGAAAAACTACAACTATACGGGTCCTCTGTGCACAGGAAAAAAAAATATCACTTAGCTTAGGATGAAATTTTTTTTTGCCAGCATCCCAAAATGCAGCTGATCCAATCCTGATCTATTTGTTATTCATCTACTGTAGCGCAGGGTCCATAATCCTCAACAAGGGTCCCCCTCATTTTGATTTCTTCTTCAGGAGGAATAACACACAAACAATAGTTTGGTTCCAAGATGGCGATTACTGTCTTAAAACGGTCTTACCATTCAGACGTCCTAATTACTGACGTCACTTTACAGGCACACACAGAATATTTAAAGGAATATAACTTAGAAAAAAGCTTCCCACTCCGTAGGTCCATTAAGACCTCATGGTGCAACAGGTTTTTTTTTAATTTAAAAATCCATTTTTGTTCTCTTTGATGTAATTTATGGGATATATCTCCTCTTCTACCTTTATCTATAATTTGAACATTCGCAAAGCAGCACATTTGCTCAAAAGAGTGATGTAATTCCTGACAATGTTTAACCAAGGTTACTTCCAGTTTCCCAGGTGTAAAGTTATATTTATACTCAATCAATCTGGTTTTAAGAATTCTTTTGGTCTGGCCAATATATTGTAACCTACAAGGGCAAATGATCATATAAATCACTGATTTAGATAGACATGATGTAGAACATTTAATGTCAATCCATTTCTGTTGTATTCCATCCTAAAACTTAGATGTCTCTTGAGTGACTTCACATTTACCACATTTAACATGTCCAAGGTTAGTATCCTTTTTCAAAATCAATGGAGAAGAAACAAAACTCGTGAGAATAGATCTAAATGGAAACTCGCCTTCTGCCACTATAAACTAAAAGTAAACGATTCCAAACAAAATTATTACAGCAACCTAGTGAGACTGGATACCCTTAACAATAAAAAACTATTCACCCTAGTGGGAAGCCTAACCTCCACCTACACGGATAATAGTATGTATCAAACATGCCCCTTTACCCAAGAACTAGCAGACTATTTCACAAACAAGATCAATCAAATCAGATCTGACCTTGCTAAACATAACCCAACAGAAGCAAACACTACAGCCTCCAACTCTGGAACTGGCTCTGGCCCAGACCCAACCCAGGGAATTAAAGCAAATCACATATGGGAAGCTTTTCAACCGCAATCAACTGAAGACGCAAAATCACTTTACAGAAATGCTCACACTCGCACTGCTTCCTAGGTCACTACCTAGAATTCCTCTTCCAAACCATCCCACCAGAGGTTGTTCAATGTTTGACCATCTCAACGAGCTACTAAAATGGAATCTTCTTTGAGGGGTGGAAGGCATTCTGTGGAGTCCCACAAGGCTCCCCCCTCTCGCTTTTACTTTTTAATCTGTTTATGCAATCTCTAGGTATGGTGTTAGATCAGTTTTGGGATAATGCATTTATCTATACTGATGACATTCCTTTCATCCTACCTTTGTCCCACTCTTGGTCAGAAACCTTGGAGCACAGTGAGTACATCGGACTAATTGAGAATTGAATTCTGGTTCATTGCCTTAAAATTAATAAAGAGAAAACTAGAGGCCCTGTTTACTAAAGTGCGCTAGTGTTTTTAGTGTATGCTAAATGCTAGAGAAACCCATATATTCCTATGGGTGTCTCTAGCGTTAGCGTGCCTATAGAGTGGCTTAATAAACAAGTCCCTAAGTTTCAATGGATAGGACCTAATAATGGATTTACACCAGGCTTCAGTTGGTGTAAACCTTTGTGTCCTAAGTTAAGTGCATAAATCAGCTCTAAGGACTTTTTTATAAATAGCACACAACTCAGAGAATCATTTATAGAATAGCACTCCTTGTGGAATTTTTTGGCACCATTTTTTGTACCATTTACTGAATCTAGTCCTTGATGCTGTGTTGGTTAACACACAGCAAAACCCTTCTTGATGAAACATAGGTTTTGGGCTTAAAATTCCATTTTATAGCGCATTAAGCCCACAAAATAATGCATTTTAATAGAAAAGCCTCTTAATATTGAATATTTTATAAGTGCATGGAATATTTCAGCACAAATCAGACTGCAGGCTTAGCAAGAGTACATTTCTGCCTAAATGTGGAAGGAAAATGGTTATGTCAATTTAGATTAGGCAGAATCTTCCTACAACAGAGACACTCAGGATTAGCAGAAAATATACCTTGCTATTGCTGTCTATTATTTAAAGAATTGAACCATAACATAAACAAGGTGTCCGCTGCCTAGGGGGTTGATTAGATGCTGAACTGGCTGTGTAATGCCAAATATCAGCTTTGAGTAAATCTTTGTTTTATTTCCTGCATAAATTCTGACAGCTATGGTTAATATTAGATAAGAAAGATTTTAATACACTTATTCATTCTCTAATAATGAGTCACTTGCATTACTGTAATGCACTCTTTCAGAGAGTTACATTGACCTAAAAAAAATTGACTACAATTGCTTCAAAGCACATCATCAAGGCTATTCTATGGGCTAAATAAATATGATGCTGTAACATCAATGTTAACATATTTAAAATACTGAGAAAAAGTTTGTGAACTGCAAGTATAGTAAAGAGAATTACATGTTTTTACCATAATACTCTTGTGCAGTTGGAACTTTCTTTATTTTACAGTATGCAATTCTGTTTCTAGAGACAAAACAATGTTCCAAGTAAGAGCAATGGGATTAATTTTCAGAATGACTTATTAGTTCAGCTTGCAGTGACAACCATATAAGTTATTCCTGCTAAAAATGACTGCAACTTAAACGGCCAAGTACTGGTTGTAAAAAATCTGTGTCTCACTAGGTATTGGCTGCACAAATGGAGGTAGATTAAGGACATTCTGAAGTGGGGCTTAGCATTATCCATACAGTGAAGAAACTAACCATTATAAAGGCAATTTATCCATTTAAACTGGGCCACAGAAATAGCTCATAAATAGCATAAAAAGGGTAAGTAAAATAGGTCCTGGTCACACCTTATTCCTGCCTTTGATTAAAAACAACAACAAACACCTGGGGCATCCCCTTAGACTCCATCATTATCCCGCTAAAACGAATGTTACACACAATTGTTACAGAGTACCAAGGACACTTGTCATCAAGCCACCAAACGGCCATTTGTGAGAAAGAGGGAATGAGCCAAAGAAGGAAAAAAAAAAAAACAAAAACCCTACAGGAGATACTTAGGTGAATAGACTTTGACTCCTCACCTAAGTATCTCCTGTAGGGTTTTTTTTTTAGACTCCATCATTATAAAAAAAGAAAATATAGTGGCAGAAGTTCCAATAACTATCCTTTTAATTCTTCACCTGATTTGCAAATCATTAAAAATAAAATTATCCCACTGCTCAAATTCCCTTCTGCTCCCAAATGTGCAAATCATTATGACTTCAACCAGTTAATCAAAATATACTACCTCATCATGTGTAGTCCCATACTGGCTCATTTTCGAAAGAAAAGGGCGCCCAAAAAGCAACACAAAAGGCACTTGGTGTTTCCTCAAAATAATCTGTAAGCTAAACCATAGAATTTAACATTAAAAATAAGCTTTATTTTATAAAAATTATGCATGACAACAGTATTTACAAACTTTTCTTTCTACTGTGTTCTCAGATGTCAACAGCAAAACATTCAGGTGCATCGAAAAATGTTCAGCATTTCAGAATCAGCATCACATAAGTAGCTCCTTTTTTTATTTCTAACAGATTAATGAAACAAGAATGTTTCTAAATTAACCTTTTCTTTTTTGAAATTGATTCTTTGTGAACAAATTTTGTTTTCCAGAAACTTTGATTCCACCTCAAGAAAAATAACCTTGGAACCAGGTAAGTTTCACTTTTCTTTTATTTTCTACATGTCTCTAATGCCACAGTCTTTAGTGTAGGAATTAATTAACTTTGGCCCAAAGTTCAATTTCCATCAAGACTTCTCTCTCTTGTGTTGGCCGGCATCAATGTCAGTACATCTTCTCCCTACTGTTCTTTCTTTAACAATTAAAATAATAAAATCTGTCTCCCTAGTGGGTGGCCATTTTTTATTTATTCTGCCTTAGCACATTACAGCTTGTGTTTGCTATTTATTTTTAATAAATAATTATAAATCTTCTCAGTCCACATTCACCATTTGTGATTTTACTTACAGTCACTCACTCCACGCCTCATATTTTACCATTTCAGACCCTTTTAAAGTTTCTCACAGTGAAAGTTTCACACTACCACTACACTCACTCAATTCCTCAAATAAACATTACATTTTCAAAGGTCTTAAGTATTTAACTTCCCTATTTCACTTGTTTTCATTCACTCAAACATACTTGAGCCTTGAAATTACCACAGGGCTTAAAATATGAACCAACCACAAACAACTTTCTCAAACACAGCACCAGAGCCAGTTTCACAGAAAGATACTGTTTTCTCTTAAGATACAAGCACAACTTCACAAATGTCCCTCCTCTGTCAGTTCTCCCTCCCAACAGACAACAAGCAATAATGTTTTCATGGATAATAGGGCAACCATCAGGCACAGCAAGCACATGTATTCCTTTTCTGACATCCACAACATTTCACAGTCTCTTTAACGTATTTACATTCATATTACAAACAAACAAAAAAAACCCTAAAATTATCTTCCTACCTTATCAGAATTCCCCTGGATCCTTCCACACCCCCCACTGGCTGCTAACCAACATTCTCCCTGCTGCACAGCTCCTCAAAAGCACCAAACTGCCCCCTGTTTCTCCTGAAGCCCCCACACTTTCTGCTGGCATGGAGAAGGGGCAGGGAGAGAAACCTGGTAGGGTTGTTTGTTTTTTTTAACCCTAGTTGCAATATGCTAGGGGGTGAGAGACTGACATGCATGGATCAGGAAACAAACCTTGGGCTGATAGGGGAGCCTCCCCATCCTGACATGACGGGGAAGGGCAGATAACAGCGTGGGAGACATATGAGCTGGTTGGAATTGGAAGCTGGGATTGTTCTTTAGTTGTACTTGAGGCAAATATTGTACATTTGAGTTTGTTTGTGGTGAGTTAAAGGGAGGCAGTTGTCCAGTGGTGAAATAAGAAAGTGACAGGAAGCTAGTGTTAAGAAATGGGATTATGGCAGCTGCTGTCTTCATTGGTGAGATTTGGGCAGGAAGACACTTTGGGTGAAGAAAGGGTTGGTAAGGGAGGAGAGGGAGTAAGAATAGATTTTCCTTCCCACCCTTCCCTATAGGAAGGTTATGAGGGTTGTGGTATGTTTTATGGTACCAGTTAGGTGGTGGTAGTTAAGGGATTTTATATGAGGGGAAGATTAGGGTGAGCTCAGTTTAGCGGGAAAAGATGGTGTTAAATGAAGGTTCAGGATGTTAATGGGTTAAGTGGGGGACCATTGGAGGACTATATGTTTGTTCTTGTGTGAATCACCATCACGGGTTGAGTGCCAACCTGTGCGGCTCTGCGACACCATGGATCATGTGTGGGATGTTTAAGCGAGGTACATTTTGGGATTTGGGGCAGCTAGTTTGACACTGACTAGTTGCATGGATTGGGGATGATAGAGGGGTCAAGTTGTGTTATGTGTGTTGATTGAAAATGTAAACATTTGTATGTGGTTGATGCCCAATTTTGTGAAAATATCAGACTTATTTTCAAAAGAGAAGGACGAGTATAAATGAGAGTGGGATGTTTGGTCAAACATCCCACTCTCACTTATACTTGTGTTTTCCCGTGGGGCGTTCGAGTTCTCCGCTTGGGTGCGGATTCTTCTGAACAAAAGAGAAGGACGCCCATCTTTCGACACAAGGTTCGACACAAATCGGAAGATGGGCGTCCTTCTCACAGGGTCACCAAAATCGGCATAATCGAAAGCCAATTTTGGGCATCCCCAACTGCTTTCCGTCGCGGGGAAGACCAAAGTTCACGGAGGCGTGTTGGAGGTGTAGCGAAGGCGGGACTTGGGCATGCCTAACACATGGGCGTCCTCAACCCATAATGGAAAAAAAAGGGCGCTCCTGACGAGCATTTGGATGACTTTACCTAGTCCAGTTTTTCTTATGACTAAGGCACAAAAAGGTGCCCGAACTGACCAGATGACCCCCAGAGGGAATCGGGGATGACCTCCCCTTACTCCCCCAGTGGTCACTAACCCCTCCTGCCCTAAAAAAAAAAGAACTTTAAAAACATTTTGTGCCAGCCTCAAATGTCATATTCAGGTACATTGCAGTAGTATGCAGGTCCCTGGAGCAGTTTTAGTGGGTGCAGTGCACTTCAGGCAGGCGGACCCAGGCCCATCCCCCCCCCCCCCCGGCCTGTTACACTTGTGGTGGTAAATGTGAGCTCTCCAAAACCCACCAGAAACCCACTGTACACACATCTAGGTGCCCCCCTTCACCCATAAGGGCTATGGTAGTGGTGCACAGTTATGGGTAGTGGTTTTTGGGGGGGCTAAGCACACAAGGTAAGGGAGCTATGCACCTGGGAGCAATTTGTGAAGTCCCCTGCAGTGCCCCCTAGGGTGCCCGGTTAGTGTCCTGGCATGTCAGGGGGACCAGTACACTACGAATGCTGGCTCCTCCCACGATCAAAGGGCTTGCATTTGGTCATTTCTGAGATGGGCATTCTTAGTTTCCGTTATTGTCGAAAATCAGAAACGACCAAGTCTAAGGACGACCATCTCTAGGGATGACCTAAATGTCAAGATTTGGGTGTCCCCGACCGTATTATCGAAACAAAAGATGGACGCCCATCTTGTTTCAATAATACGGGTTCCCGCGCCCCTTCGTCGGGATGTCCTGCGAGGACATCCTCAGAAACACTTGGGCGCCCCTTTTCATTAAGCCCCTCCACGTGTCTTCAGTGTTATTTGATAATACTTATGTCTGAGGATCTCAAGGTGGCAAAATAATGTGAAAAGGCAGTGGCTGTTGCCCAAAGAATGCTAGGCTGCATAGAGACAGGCATAACCAGCAGAAGAAAGGAAGTGTTGATGCCCCTGTACAAGTCCCTGGTGAGGCCTCACTCGGAGTATTGTGTCCAGTTTTGAAGGCCGTATTTGGAGGATATAAAAAGACTTCCAGCAGTTCAGATGATGACAAATTGACACAGGGTTTGTTCAATAAGACATATGAAAAGAGTCTGAAGGACTTGAATATGTATACACTACAGAAAAGGAGAGAAAGAGATTCAGAAATTTAAGTACTTGAAAGGTGTTAATATTCAAACAAACCTCTTTCAGAGACATAGGAGTCATAGAACTAGAGAACATGAATGGAAGTTGTAGAGAAGTAGACTTTGGAATAATGTTAGGAAATTCTTTTTCAAAGAGAAGGTAGTGGGTGCCTGCAATGCCCTTCCAGGAGAGGTGGTAGAGTCATAGTAAGCAAATTCAAAATTAAGACATAAGCATTGCCACACTGGGACAGACTGAAGGTCCATTAAGTCCAGCATACTGCAACAATGGGCAATCCAGATTACAAGTACCAGGCAAGATCTCAAAACAGTACAGTACATTTTATGCTGCTTATTCTAGAAATAAGCAGTGGATTTTCCCCAAGCTCATCTTAGGTAATGGCTCATGGACTTTTCTTTTAGGAAGTTATCTAACCCTTTTTTTAAACCCTGCTAACTGCTTTCACCACATTCTCTGACAACGAATCCCAGATTTTAATTACACCTTGAGTGAAGAAATATTTTCTCTAATTTGTTTTAAATTTATTACTTTGTAGCTTCATTGCGTGCCCCCTAGTCCTAATATTTTTGGAAAAAGTAAACAAGTGATTCACGTCTACCCATTTCACTCCACTCATTATTTTATAGACCTATATCATATTTCCCCTCAGCTGTCTTTTCTGCAAGCTGAAGATTCCTAGCCGATTTAGCCTTTCCTCATAGGGAAGTCATCCCATCCCCTTTAGTACACAAAGGAGTGGGAACAAAGGAAGGCTAGACAAACCTCAGGAACAATATGATCACAATTTATTACTTAAAATATGTATAAAAATAATGGACACAGCACCGCATTTCGGCATGTAGCGTGCCTGCTTCAGGAGTCTATAATAAAACAAAAACAATATATATATATAATAAATAGTGAAAAGACATGTATATTCATGAGCGTGCCACCAGAAAATGTATGGAAACAATGATTAAAAATGAATTAATTAAATTTAAGGTCCAAACATTCAAAACAGTTATTTGTATGTATAAAAAAAGTACAAGCATAAGATATAAATAAATAATCAAGTAAACAGTATAAGATCTGTACCGAACACATACAAATATGCAAAATATATACGTTGACAAGTGTGCTTAGAACATTTCAAGGAATATAAAATAGTAATGATAAAACACAGTGCATAAGGAACATACTATAAAAATATATGAATTATAAACATGTATACTGGTTTCAGAACACTGGAAAGGATAAATAAAATTAGGAAAAATACTCATCTTACAACAAATGTATCAGAAAAAGGCTGTTGGGTGAAAAAAGCAAGGAGGTCTGTGAAAAAAAGAGAGAAAGGTGCGGAGTAAAGAAATCATCATGGGAATGATGAAAAACAAAAGCAATCAGAAGTGGATGCAGAAAAGTAAGCAAAAAAGAAGAAAAAAGAAAAAAAGATACATAACTTTAAAAAGACCGTGCATGTGTAAAGCAAATACATCCAAAGGTATAATAAGTGTCAAAAAACAAAGGCAATCGTACATGGAGAAGAGACAAAAAAATATATATAAATAAGCATAAAAGATTTTGAACAGTCATCTGACTAGTATAGAGTGAAGGTAGGAGAAGTTCCTGAAAAACAGAATGGAAAAAAAGGTGCCAATGAGGTGTAAGGTGAATGGTGTAGTTTCTGTCCCATCCCCTTTATCATTTTCATTGCCCTTCTCTGTACCTTTTCTAATTTCACTATATATTTTTTTGAGATGATGTGACCAGAATTGTACACAGTATTCGAGGTGAAGTCAGGAGTGATACAAAGGCATTATAATGTTCTCATTTTTTGTTTTCCATTCCTTTCCTAGTAATACCAAACATTCTATTTGCTTTCTTATCTGCTGTTGCACATTGAGCAGAGGGTTTCAAAGTATCAGTGATGACACCTATATCCTTTCCTGGTCAGTGACTTCTAATGTGGAACCTTGCATCACATAGCTATAGTTTGGGTTCATCTTTCCCACATGCATAATTTTGCACTTGCTCACATTAAATGTCATCTGCCATTTGGATGTCCTGTCTCCCAATCTCGTAAGGTCCTCTTGTAATTTCTCACAATCCTCTTGTGATTTAACAAGTTTCATTCACTTTGTGTCATCCGCAAATTTAAATTACCTCATCAGTTACTCCCAACACTAGATCATTTATAAATATGTTAAAAAGCAGCAGTCTCAGCATAGACCCTTGTAGAACCCCACTATCTACCCTTCTCCATTGAGAATACTGACCATTTAATGCATGAGATAGACACATGGGGTGCCTAAATAGAAAGATTAAAATTCAACATGACATTTCTTGGCCAAGATTAGTGGGAGCTAAGACCAATGCCGGACAGACTTCTATGGTCTGTGTCTCGCAAATGGCACAAGACTGAAAGAAGATTAGCCAAATCTAGCATGGGGGAACCAAGGCCTATGCCGGACAGACTTCTGTGGTCTGTGTCCTGTAAATGGTAAAAGACAGGTGAAGATTTGGCAACTCCAGTGTTACAGATCACTTTATTGTCATGTGCTGTGAGTGAGGGTGTTGTGTGGCTCTGGGGGAAGGGGAAGACATCGTGACTGTAAGTTGAATACTGTCAGTAATAAGTGGAGATGAAATATGGGTATAACCAAGACTACGGCGGGACACTGGAGAAGCAGAGGACCGTGTATCACTAAGTTGATAGAAACCAGCAGAAAGAGTAGTGTAGGCAGCAGAGCTCTCCCACAAGAAAACAGAAGGAGGAGAGATGTCATAAACAAAAAAACCTATTATTTCTCAAGACCCGACACAGCACCGTGTTTTGGCAAAAAGTCTACATCAGGGGTCTAAAAATACATTAAAAACATAAATATGACTGTAACAAATTAAATAAAATATCGGTAATACATATGAAAAAATGTAAAACAATATATATGTATATGATCATGTAATAATCATGTAAAGTTACCTTTCAGGATTCTCACTGTGAAATCACTGGTACAGTGTCCTGGTCATGTAAAATGCTGACCAACAGGGGTGGGAGCCCTACTGGCACCAGTATTGTTCATGTGATGTCTATGTAAATTGAATCTTGTCTTAAGCACCTGGCCTGTTTCTCCAATATAACATCCTTCGTTACATTTTTTACACTGAATGATATATACCACATTGAAAGATGAGCAAGTGAAAGATTTTACAGGACCAGGACACTGTACCAGTGATTTCACAGTGAGAATCCTGAAAGGTAACTTTAAAACCATACAAGAACGTAAGACCTTTGAAGTCAGAATGATTGAATATTTTAACACCCAACAGAAAGGACTTAACAAGGATCTGGGTTTCCTAGCCCATTATAAACCTTAAAGCTATAATTCTCTGTTGATCACCCCTCCCCTCACCTATCCACACCCATCTTGTTAGAATATCAATGATATGCTTTGATGTCCCCATGCATACCTCCTACCCACCCCCATCCTCCCACCCTGTCAAAAAAACTGGGCTGAAAGAACAGGAAGTACGTGCTACAGACGTGAAGATGACGGCTGTCGTGGGGGGGGGAGGAGAGGGAAAGAAATATCACCCAGAGCAGATCTACATGAGTAAGAGAGACATGGGGATGAGGCCAAACAAAAGAAGAAAAGATCAAGCAAGAAAGGACAAAAAAAAAAAACAGAAGTGGAAGAAGTAAAAAAAAAAAAGAATAATAATAATAATAAAAATAATAATAATAATAATACATAAAAGATAAAACAAAAATTAAACAAGGGGATATAATATGAAATAAAAATATAATATATAGAAAAATAAGTAAAAATACTGAAAATACATGATAAAGAGGAACATTTATAATGGAAGAGAAGGGTGAGGAAGCAAGGAGAACACCCAAAAGGGACAGGTAGAGATTTATGTGGTTATGAGGGAGGTGAAAGCAGAACATTTACAGGATATGTAACATGAAAATAGTCACTGAGTGAAGGAAGGAAAAAGATGTGGAAAAGAACTGGGGTGCAATGAGTGTTGAAGAGTTTTGAAACAAACAAACAAACAAACAAACAAAAGAAAAACATAAAGGATGGATCCTAGTGAACTATGGGAGGTAGTATGGGTATGCAAATAGTGGAAAATTAGAACAGTGTAATGTATACATGAGTGAATGATGGGACTTTGAAGTGTGGGGCTGATGAATAATCCTATATGCAATGTAAGAAAAAGAGTGTGGTGACGTGTTGTAAATTACATTTCTTGCTTTCGATTTCGAGCGTGCATCCCGCTTTTTTGCACCTCGTTCATTCCTGGATGTTATGCTGAACCTCCAGCTCGGATTACAACTTTTTAAAGGTACGGTTCCCTTTAGACACTTTTGAAAAACTCTTCCATCTGTTATGTGATTTACTTTCTTGGGTCCTTAGCTGCGCTCTGCCACCCCTGGTTTACGCTTCTCGTGTTTCTTTTTACAACACGTTCCTTTTTTTCTCTCCACTTGCTCAGTGCTTTTTTGTTTTACTGTCACCCTTTTTCACCCCTGTTTTTCTCTGCCATGTATCTCACCCAGGCTTCGGTTTTTGTGTTTTTATTTTTTTTTTCTCTCCATGTTTTCTTCTCTTCTTTTTTTTCCTGCACTGTTTATTTTCTCCAATCATATGTTGTTGTTGTTGTTGTTTTTTTCACTTCTCCTGCATCTGTCATTTCTCATTTGCATTTGGCACTGCTCATTCTTTTTCTCCAACCGCTATATTTCCCTTTTGCATTCATCACGTCAGGTCTTGTTTTTTTCTCCTCTTTCACACCGGTTCTACTTCTTGCCTCTTGTTCTTCCATGTACATTTTGCATTGTGCCTTTAATTACTATACATCATTCTTCTGACATTACTACATTTTATCTTTTCATATACATATATTTTTCTTCCAATAGACATGTTCTATAGCTGATCACTCTTCTCTCAAGTATACCTGCACCCATACCCTCTTTTCTCTTCATCACTTTCAGTTTTTTGCTCTTTACAACCACAAAATGTCTTTCTGCAGCTACTACTACTGATATCTATCTATCTATCTATCTATCTATCTATCTATCTATCTATCTATCTATCTATCTATCTATATTTTTTCCTTTTGTCGCCTTATTTTTTTTCTGCATTTATCATCACTCCTGTATTCTTTTACTAAGAGTTGTTCAGTCACATACATGGCCACTCAAGATGTGTTTCTTTTTCATCATTTCCTCTTTCAGTATTCCAATCTGCATTTTAACCACAGACTGTTATCATGACACCCAATATTCATCAGCGACTCTGTATACAGGTCTCTATGCAAGATGTATTTTGGCACTTTTTTCTTAAATAATAACTTATTACTATATTATTTGAAACCTATGTTTGAGTTATTACATGATTATATACATATATATTGTTTTAAATTTTTTTCATATGTCTTACCGTTATTTTATTTCATTTGTTACATTCATATTTATATTTTTATGTTTTGTATGTATTTTTAGACCCCTGATGTAGGCTTTATGTCGAAACACAGTGCTGGGTCGGGTCTTGAGAAATACATTTTTGTTGTTTATTATATCTCTCCTCCTCCTGTTTTCTCGTGGGAGAGCCCTGCTGCCTATACTACTCTTTCTGCTGGTATAACCAAGACTATATCATGTTTGGCTGCCTATATGGTTGGCGTGATGGAGACTTGACAATCAGCTTTTAAGCATGGATGTCTTTGACCCACATAGAGTGGTGGATGAGGCTTTAACCATGTGTTCAAGTTGAGTAACAAGTGAAATGACATTACTTCACTGAAGACTACCTGTATGGACTAGATGGAGCATACAGGTCTTTATCTGTCATTATTTAGTGTAAATGTTATGTAAATAGCAGCTTCTAAAACAGAAGCATTATGCACTAGCTGAGTGATGCTGGCTAAGCTTCTAAAAATATTTTCTGTCCTCTACCCTAGACCCAAATACACACTCCATTTCCAGGTCCATTGGGCATATGGCACCAGTGGCGTACCAGGGGGGGGGGCAGTGGGGGCGGTCTGCCACGGGTGCACGCCGCTGGGGGATGCCGTGGCACGTGCCTGTCGGCTGCGAGTTCGAATCGTTATGCTAAATTCTCTCGTTCGCTGCAGTTCCCTCCCTCTGCCCCGGAACAGGTTACTTCCTGTTCCGGGACAGAGGGAGGGAGCTGCAGCAAATGAGAGAATTTAGTGTAGCGATTCAAACTCGCAGCCGAAAGGCGCGCGCCGTGGCACCCCCCCTAGCAGCGTGCACCCGGGGGTGTCATTTCACCGGGGGGGCGCATCGGCAATCCGCCCCCGGGTGTCGTCGACGCTAGGAACGCCACTGTATGTCTCACAAAGAATTCCTCTAGCTTAAATCACTGTCTAAATGCACTGATTTGAGGCCTCTGATGTAATTCCAGACTTGCAGATAATCAAAAAGATCCTGACTACCTCAGACATAGTGCTTCTGCAGGTCCTTATAAAGGAGTAGCCTCATAAAACCTGCAACAAACAGGGGCAAAATGAATCCAGCACATTTTCACCTGCTTGAGAGTTGGCTTAAATGTATGTTTGTGTATTTTATATAATATGTCATTACTTCACAATTCAACCCACGCTCTTCCCAAACTCCTCCCCAAACATGTCCATACTTGAGTTGCATGAAAGTAGGAACAAACATTTCCTGTGCCAACTTTATATGTCTGTAACCCCTGGGCAAGAGTTTTTCCTGGGTAAAACAGAGTTTGCCTTGAAAAAAATTTCACAAAATTAGCCCCATCAATCACAGACATACACAAAGTGGCACACATATATTAATAGTGATTGTGAGTAACATTTTAGAAAGGATATGCAAAGTGGAATTGAGACATACAGGTCAAGTTCTATTAGTTGTTTAGAACAGGATCTGTCAAAGTAGAGCCTCTTCTAAGATATACTGTGAAATGGACGTTTATACACTCAGCATCCAGTTCAGAAACATAAACATCTTCTATATCAGCAGGCATAACACAGCAACATAAATGTCTATGTGTTGGAACATATGCATTTATGTGTATACACATACACGTTTATATTAGTCATTTTAGAAACAGACATGTCTATATTTTCTGAAGCTATCACAAATCTCACTACTCTTGGCCAGTATCACTTTTGGGGTGAAAGGTAATACTGTGAAATCAAGGGGGCAACCTCCACTAGTTCCTCCAGTGCAACACTAAAAGAAACAAGTGCTTTTCTGAAAACCAGATGTCCTTAAGAGCAGGTGTAGATCCCACCATCCAATATTTTTGGACAAAGACATGCATTCCACTTCTGAAATAAGGAATGTGTGTTTATTTTTTGACCCTACCCTAGTCCTGCCTCAAACACACCCAGATCATATCCCCTACCCAAATGCACATTTTTCAGATTAGAGGCATAGTTATCAACATGGACTGCCGCTAAAACATGTTATTTTACTGTTAAACCCAGTTATTAGTAACTATTTACATAAAATGAGACCCTTTCTAAAATATGCCCTCTAAATGCTTGGTTAATGAAAATAGGGCTTCCAAAATAAGCACCTGTGAAAATAATGAGACATGTTCTGGGTGGTCCTTCAAAATATCTGTGTACTTGTTTTAGAACAGCAATGCATGTACACCTTGCAGAATTTCTCCTTAGCATTTACAGCTGCACCAAGGAAGTATGTCTTTCAAACTTGGGGCTTGAAAAACTGCTTGATGATGATGATTTGCACCTTTGCTACCACCTTAGGGACAAAAAGTTACTTTTGGAGGAAGATTAATTTTTTGGCACTTTGATATGCAGTTTGGCACAACCTGTCACGTATGTATTTTAAGTGGTATAGCCTATAAACATATGGAGGTAAGTCTATAAAGTAGGCAATAATATTTACCCATAAATTCCATGTGTAAACGATTAGAATACTAGCATAAATATACACTGTCTGATATTTAAAACCATTTAACGGGACAGGAATGGCTTGTGGCTAGTTAAATTGCACTTAATTGGCTGACTATATTCAGTAGGAGATAGTTGGTTATCTCCTGCTGAATATTGCTGGTTAGCACTTATCAGATAGCCAGTTATATATTCACTGATATTCAGCACATCACCGGCTAAACTTTACAGCCAAATTAGGCCACCAAAATACCAGGAATATCTTTGGCCAGTTTAAACTTAACCAGCCAGAGTTGAATATTGGCTGATTAAATTTGAAGCAGACAAAAAAACACCTGGAAATTCAATGATGGTCACTGAAAACGGCCCCGGCATTGAATATCCAAGCTCAGTGCTGACCGTGGGAGGCAGCCAGGCTATGTCCTGAAGTCTGACTATCTTCCCCACTGTTTACACATGCTAACATGCCACCTAAGCACTATTCTGTAAGTATGCAAATGTCTTTGCTGGCATATAGTTTGGTGAGTATACACAAGGGTGATTTTCAGGGCAGGGTACACAAATTACTCATGTAACTTACAGAAAACTGTAATTTACATATGTTATCAAGGGAACTTAGGTGGAAGCATTTACACCAGTTCTGTGGCTGCTGTAAGTGCTTTCCCTTAAGTGCACACATGTGTATTGACCCCATTAACCTAAAATTTTATACAAACAGTAAGCACCTACTTTTCTTTATAGAAAATGTGCAAATCAGGTGCTTTCTGGGCACGTATCTATAGGCACACAGTTAAGAATTGCCCTCATGGAAAGTAATGTGTAATAGGTCAAATAGACACCTATTTTCAGTCTATTTTATAAAGACACATAGCATAAATCCTGCAGCAATCATGAGTAAAATGAACTTGCGTACATTTACACCTGTAGGTATAAATGTATGCATACACAGTAAAAGCTTATTAGCATATTTTATAAACAATATACGTAAATCATTAACGAGAACCACTATTATGACCTTATCTCTGTTCCACCCAAAATCCACATACACCTGCATTGCATAAAAATGTGTGCGTTCTTGTCATCACATCTACTTTTACGTATGGGATTATATTATGAGACATTTTGACTAGAATCTTAGAAAGGGCATCCAATTCACAATATGGACCTCCAAGTCTGCACATCAGATATGGATTTGCATTTCTCATACATTTTAAGTAAAGTGGTGTGGTAGCCATGTTAGTCCACATTTAAAGATAATAAATAGAAATAAAACAAAAGGAGTGGAGGAGTAGCCTAATGGCTAGTGCAGTGGGATTTGATCCTAGCAACCTGGGTTCAATTCCCACTGCAACTCCTTGTGACCTTGGGCATGTTACTTAATACTCCATTGCCCCAGGTACAAAGACTTAGATTGTGAGCCCTCTAGAGACAAAGTACCTGCGTATAATGTGTACAGTGCTGCATACATCTAGTAGCACTACATAAATGATTAGTAGTAAAAAAGAAAAAAATGTATCACTTATTTTCTTTTTTGTATGTTTTGCTTTCTTCTATTTATTATCCTGTATTTTAGAACAGGATCTGCCCACATACAAGCCTGATCCAAATTACATGAGAAATGGACATCCACATGCGGGCTACATCCAGCATGAACATCCATTTTACTAACTGAAATGTCTGAACTATGAATGGAGCAAAATAAGGGCCATGGACATCTTTGCGGCAGAATAGGAACTTCTATATTATAAGATCATCACACAGCTATCTTTACTTTAGCACTTTAGGGGCTCTGTTTACTAAGGTGTGCTAGCGTTTTTAACATGCAATAAAATTAGTGTGCGCTAAACGCTAGAGATGCGCATATATTCCTATGGGCATCTTTGGTGTTAGTGCACGCTACTTTTTAGCGCACACCAAAAATGCTAGCGCATCTATAACGCGGCTTAGTAAACAGGGCCCTAGGTTTTTATAACCTGCCTTTTCATCCCTCAAAGGGTTCAGAGCAGGATAACACTTCAAAGAGACTGGTTCCATATTCAATCAGGACAGTACAATAAAACAAACTAAAAACAGGAATAAATCAGTTTCACAAATTGTTGTGAGGCAATAAGAAGTTTCTAAAAATATATGATTTAAAAAACTTCCAAAGAGAAAAATATGAAATATTAGTATGAATTATCAACAGTAACAAATTCTATGTCCTTATAGCCTGATAAAATGAATGCTCATGATGCAAATTCAATCTCAAACAGAAGGAAAACAGAAAAAAAAGTAAAGTTCCGTATTTTGAGGAAAAGTATTAGAACCTAACAATAATAGAGGAGCACAGGTTCTCAGACGAACATCCTTCCAAATATTTAAAAACTAAACAGCACTTGAGTTCTGACTGGCAACCAATGAAGGTGAATCAGCAACAGAATCACATAATCATATCTCAATATTCTAAGTATTAAACAAGCAGCAGTATTTTCAGTCAATTGAATTCTATGTAACAATATTGCTGAAATGCCAATATATAGAGCATTACCATAGTCATGTTGTGAAAGGACTACTGCTTGGACAACAGCAAAATGTTTTTCCTAAAAAATAAGAACGTATTAATCAAAATTGCTTAAGTTTATAAAATGGGGTTTTTTTTTCATCAAATTATTGATCTGTGGCGCCATTCTCAACGTAAAATCCAACATTACTCCCCAAACCCTTGAAGTTGTATCCACCTTCAAAGAGGTCCCTTCATAATTTTAAATACGATTAGTAATATCATTAAAATTTGAGGTGAACTACAAAATTGTTGTTTTGTCTTCATTAAGTTTAAGAGAGCATAATGATGACCAATTACTTATTTTTCTAATACAGGTATTTATAGTAGCTGAAGCTTCTACCAAGTTGGAAACAATAGGGATCAAAACAAAAATACCAGTATAGGAATATAATATTTCTTCCAACTCCAGAACAATAGATTGCAGCAAGCTCATATACATGTTAAACAGAATCAGAGTAATAGTTAATCCCTAATGGTTAGAGCACCCAGCTGAGATCCAGAGGGTACCAGTTCAAGTCCTACTACAGCTTTTTGTATTTTTTGTTTACTTTTTTTGCTGTTGAAATTGAGTCCTCCAAGAACAGAAAAATGCCTACTGTGACTTCCCTTAATCCATTCAGTAGAGAACTGTTCAATCGGAGCACCTTTCTGTAATCTGGATGTGGCAAATACCAGGTCAAAATACAGATGTCCATCTTTTTGAACATGGATCTCCCTTCCCCTTCTTGACTACTCCCCAGAAAAAGTAAACTTTCTAGACAGCACAGTTTCCATTAGCAATGGCTATATACCATCATCAATATACAGGAAACCTACGGACAGATGCAGCTATCTCCACAACTCCAGCTTCCACCCTTCACATACTAAAAAATCCATTATACACAGCCATGCCACACGATACCACCGTATCTGCTCTGACCCAAGAAACAGAGATAAACACCTCAAAATGCTGACTGATTCCTTCAAACATATAGGCTCCAACCCCAAAATAATCTTCAAGAATATTGCTTCTTCCCTTAAAATACCTAGAGAAAACCTGATGCAGTACAAAGAGAAGAAAGCCACACAGAGAATCCCTCTTATAGTGATTACAATCCAGAGCTAGAAAATTTGAGACGAATCATAAAAGATCTACAGCCACTGCTCCAGGAGAATGAATTACTGAAAGAGATATTCCCAGCCCCATCATGCTGGCCTTCCGATAGCCACCTAATTTGAAACAGAAATACAAATTAATACAAACTCCTAATAGAAATTCAAAAAGAAGAGAATGGCACATGTCCCTGTAATATGCCTAGCTGTAAACTGTGCCAACACATCTCACAAGATCCTACAATCACAAAGGATAAACATGCAGCGGGGATCCTTTACTTGTTCATCCTCAAATGTGGTATATACATTATTCAATGCAAAAAGTGTGAAGAAGGGTGCTATACTGGAGAAACAAGCCAGATGCTAAAGATGACACTCAATTTACATAGATATAATATTATACATTCCAATGTCAGACAGGACAAATATTGCAAAACACGAGGCTAAAACAGGTGGTTTCTGTTATATCGCTGCTGTCTGTTGTGACAGGCTTTTTTTGGCTTCAAAGATTCCATTCTACCTCAGAGGCATTGGATACATACATATTTCACATAATTTATGCCCAAACTCTGACCCCTGAGGCAGGCGTTGTTTTACGCCGAAACACGGCCCATGTCGGGTCATTCACTAATTAAACACTCCTGTTGTCTCAGTCTTTGAAGGCCCAGTGTTTGTGTACTTTTTATGTATGCTGGTAACCCTCTCTGTTTGGTTCAAAACTAGAACACTGCATCAGTGAGCTTTTGGTAAGAATACTAAAAGGAAATTTTAAGGAACATAATACCATCAATCCAGCAACATAATACCTTTGAAGTCAAAATGATGAAATATTTTGATACCCACTAGGCAAGACTTAACAAACATCTGCACTTTGTATCCCACTATAAACCATACATTTCTACTGCTTTGTCATTCCCTTTTTCTCTGTTTTAGTTTATTTCTATTTATTACCTTCCCCTTCTGTAATCAGAGTTAGATGGCCATCTTTTGGCCCTTCTCTAGTCCTGCCCGAAACACCCCCAAACCATGACCCCTTTTCAAATGGATGTACAACAGTTTTAGATGTCAGTATCCTGGCTTTATAAAATCAGCATTTGAACGTCCAAGCAATATTAATGCCTAAATGCTGGTTTTCAGACATCCAAAACACAGAAAGAGCCTCAAAATTAAACAACTTTACTTGTGTATTCTATCATACACACATGAAAAACCTTTTACAAAATTACCACCTTAGGGGGCCTTTAACTGTATTGGACGCGTGCAGGTTCAGTTTTCAGCACACATGCAAAAAAAGGCCTTTTTTGGGGGCAGGGGGCGAAAATGGATGTGTGTCAAAATGAAAATTGGCATGAGTCCATTTTGGACCCGAGACCTTACTGCCACTCATTGACTTAGCGGTAAGGTCTCACGTGTTAACCAGGTGGTAATCATCAGCACGCGTGCAATGCCAATTACCGCCCGATTAGTGCCATGTGCCGGAAAATTTCCGGCGCGCCTACTGGACACACACATACAAAATGAAATTACCACCCATGCCATGTGGTAGGCGTGCAGTAGTTCCGAATTGGCACACATTGGGCACGTGTAGGCATATACGTGGCTTAGTAAAAGAGCCCTTTAAATAGAAAATTGTCTCCTTTATGTCTTTCTGCCCTAATTATATGTACTGTATATATTCTTTTCTGTGACATTTCTTTTTTGATTGTGTTCATTTTTAAAATTGCCTTTTCTATTATATGTAGTGCCACATTTACAAATATCTTCTGTGTTGCTGCCAAATTTTATAAAAGCCTCAATTTTTACCAAGGGGCCCTTTTACTAAGCCACGGTAGGTTTACAGCGTGGATAGCACTTAGCAAATCAACCCTACCGTCAGGGTACTGCGGGCACCTGGTGGTAGTTCTAAAGTTGACGTGCACTTTTCTACCACGGGGGCATTCCTGGTGGTAATTGGCAGTTTGGCCATATTGCAGTGCGCTACCTAATTACCACATGAGTAGCAGGGGAGCCCTTACTGCCTTCTAAATAGGTGGTGGTAAGATCTCAGGTAGTAAATAGCCGCACGCTAGTATTAATATTAGTGCAAGGCTATTTACTGCCCCATTTTTAAAAAGACTTTTTTTCCCCACCATGGTAAAAAATGGCCCAGTGTGCACCAATTTCATGTGCCAAAATTAGCACCGGCTACTTTTTACCACAGCTTAGTAAAAGGGCCCCAAGTCTATAAATACAAGCTTAGCTTTACTCTTAAGGACCCTTTTTACCAAGCCGCGCTGTAGGCACACTAACTTTTTAGCACACGCTAATGATAGAGACACCCATTATATTCCTATTGGTGTCTCTAGCTTTAGCATACACTAATTTTTAGAGCACGCTAAAAGGTTTCTGTACCTACAGCATGGCTTAGTAAACAGGCCCTAAATGTCCATTTTACTACCTAGATGGCTTATACAAATTTATCATTTCTGTGTTTGTGTCTGCTTTGTACCCCTAGGCAAATTTATGAGTCCTCTTGATGATGTAAAATATTGTTCCTCTTACTCAAGTCCTTTGAAAAAAAGTAATTCATCCATGTCTTAATTCTTAGCAAAAGGAACTTCAAATTCATATGCATTTGAAAGAAAAAAGTGAAATGAATTGTGGTCTGAACTGAAATGTTTTTCTAGTTTCTAGCTAAACATCACAAACATCTAATCAGTTAATCCAGGAAGATTAATTTTACTTTCATCTCCTGGTAAAAGATTCATTAATGACATAAAAACAAGTTTGCATTTGGTTAATTAGTTGAATGAAGGTCATCTATATCTATTGCTAGTGGCAGCCAGCTGGAGCTGGAAGGCCATGAAAATAAATTCATTTTCTTCAGAGAGATATTAGTCAGCTCAATAGGGTTAAGAAAGGTCTGAGAAGTACCATAAAATGCGAAGCAGAAATGTCACATTATTTTTTTAGTAGATTATGATCTCATTGAGGAAAAGGTTTATATATTGAATGTCTCAACTTTAAATATGGCCATTATGTACTAAACTGAGAGGGCCCCTTTTATCATGCTGCTGCAAAAGGGGGCTGGTGCTGGCATTGGTGCGTGTTTTATGCGTGCACCGAGGCCCCCTTTTACCACAACTGGTAAAAGGAAGTCTTGTGTTCCTACAGAAAATGGCTGGGCGGCAAGTAACATAGTAGATGACGGCAGAAAAAGACCTGCACGGTCCATCCAGTCTGCCCAAGAAGATAAATTCCTATGTGCTACTTTTTTATTTGTACTGTCCTCTTCAGGGCACAGACCGCATAAGTCTGGCCAGCCCTATCCCCGCCTCCCGCCTCCCAACCACCAACCCCGCCTCCCACCACCAGCTCTGGCACAGACTGTATAAGTCTGCCCAGCACTATCCTCACCTCCCAACTACCAGTCCCGCCTTCCCCCACTAGTTCAGGCACAGACCGTGTAAGTCTGCCCAGCACTATCCTCACCTCCCAACTACCAGTCCCGCCTTCCCCCACTAGTTCAGGCACAGACCGTGTAAGTCTGCCCAGCACTATCCTCACCTCCCAACTACCAGTCCCACCTTCCACCACCAGTTCAGGCACAGACCGTGTAAGTCTGCCCAGCACTATCCTCACCTCCCAACTACCAGTCCCACCTTCCACCACCAGTTCAGGCACAGACCGTGTAAGTCTGCCCAGCACTATCCCCGCCTCCCAACTACCAGTCCCGCCTCACTCCACCAGCTCTGGCACAGACCATATAAGTCTGCCCAGCACTATCCCTGCCTCCCACCACCTGCTCTGGCACAGACCGTATAAGTCTGCCCAGCACTAGTCCCGCCTCCCAACCACCAGCCCCGTCACAGACCGTATAAGTCTGCCCAGCACTAGACCCGCCTCCCAACCACCAGCTCTGCCACCCATTCTAGGCTAAGCTCCTGAGGATCCCTTCCTTCTGCACAGGATTCCTTTATGTTTATCCCACACATGTTTGAATTCAGTTACCGTTTTCATCTCCACCACCTCCCGCGGGAGGGCATTCCAAGCATCCACCACCCTCTCCGTGAAAAAATACTTCCTGACATTCTTCTTGAGTCTGCCCCCCTTCAATCTCATTTCATGCCCTCTCGTTCTACCGCCTTCCCATCTCTGGAAAAGGTTTGTTTGCGGATTAATACCTTTCAAATATTTGAACATCTGTATCATATCACCCCTGTTTCTCCTTTCCTCCAGGGTATAAATGTTCAGGTCCGCAAGTCTCTCCTCATACGTCTTGTAACGCAAATCCCATACCATCCTCGTAGCTTTTCTTTGCACCGCTTCAATTCTTTTTACATCCTTAGCAAGATATAGCCTCCAAAACTGAACACAATACTCCAGGTGGGGCCTCACCAACGACTTGTACAGGGGCATCAACACCTCTTTTCTTCTGCTGGTCACACCTCTCTCTATACTACTTAGCATTTCTATAGCGCTGCCAGGGTTACGCAGCGCTGTACAATTTACAGCCTAGTAACTTTCTAGCTATGGCCACCGCCTTGTCACACTGTTTCATCGCCTTCAGATCCTCAGATACTATCACCCCAAGATCCCTCTCCCCATCCGTACCTAGCAGACTCTCACTGCCTAACACATACGCCTCTCTTGGATTTCTACTCCCTAAGTGCATCACTTTGCATTTCTTCAAATTGAATTTTAATTGCCAAACCTTAGACCATTCTTCTAGCTTTTTCAGATCCTTTTTTATGTTTTCCACTCCCTCCCGGGTGTCTACTCTGTTACAGATCTTAGTATCATCCGCAAATAGGCAAACTTTACCTTCTAACCCTTTGGCAATGTCACTCACAAATATATTGAACAGAATCGGCCCCAGCACCGATCCCTGAGGCACTCCACTATTCACCTTTCCCTCCTCCGAGCGAACTCCATTCACCACCACCCTCTGGCGCCTGTCCGTCAACCAGTTCCTAATCCAGTTCACCACTTTGGGTCCTATCTTCAGCCCATCCAGTTAATTAAGAGCCTCCTGTGAGGAACCGTGTCAAAAGCCTTGCTGAAATCTAAGTAGATTACGTCTATAGCACGTCCACGGTTCAATTCTCCGGTCACCCAATCAAAGAATTCAATGAGATTCGTTTGGCACGATTTCCCTTTGGTAAAACCATGTTGTCTCGGATCTTGCAACTCATTTTCTTCCAGGAAATTCACTATCCTTTCCTCCAGCATCGCTTCCATTCCTTTTCCAATAATCAAAGTGAGGCTTACCGGCCTGTAGTTTCCAGCTTCTTCCCTATCACCACTTTTGTGAAGAGGGACCACCTCCGCCGTCCTCCAATCCCTCAGAACCTCTCCTGTTTCTAAGGATTTATTAAGTAAAGCACCTGCTGTGCAGCCACTTTTGGGGAAAGCCCAATAGGTGGCGGTAAGGGCTCCCTACGGTAACTGGGTAGTGCGCGGCACTGCCTGTACACTCAGGCGCTACAACAATAAATACATTTTTGTAGCATGGGAAATGACAGTTCGTTAGGTGTGAGAAGTACCACCGGGCTGCTGCGGTAGCCTGGCAGTACTTCCTGTACAGCACGTGGTAAGCCTGTGTTGAGCTTACCACTGCTTAGTAAAAGGAGCCCAGAGTTTGCTTATAGAAACCAGTTGGCACCACAGGAAATATTTGTTGTGGTGATAATTCATTTAGGTAATATATAAATGAAATACGCAGTATATTCTTGAGAAAAGATTTTTGGGAAACAGATTCACATAAAAACATATCTACAGTGGGGGAAATAAGTATTTGATCCCTTGCTGATTTTGTAAGTTTGCCCACTGACAAAGACATGAGCAGCCCATAATTGAAGGGTAGGTTATTGGTAACAGTGAGAGATAGCACATCACAAATTAAATCCGGAAAATCACATTGTGGAAAGTATATGAATTTATTTGCATTCTGCAGAGGGAAATAAGTATTTGATCCCCCACCAACCAGTAAGAGATCTGGCCCCTACAGACCAGGTAGATGCTCCAAATCAACTCGTTACCTGCATGACAGACAGCTGTCGGCAATGGTCACCTGTATGAAAGACACCTGTCCACAGACTCAGTGAATCAGTCAGACTCTAACCTCTACAAAATGGCCAAGAGCAAGGAGCTGTCTAAGGATGTCAGGGACAAGATCATACACCTGCACAAGGCTGGAATGGGCTACAAAACCATCAGTAAGACGCTGGGCGAGAAGGAGACAACTGTTGGTGCCATAGTAAGAAAATGGAAGAAGTACAAAATGACTGTCAATCGACAAAGATCTGGGGCTCCACGCAAAATCTCACCTCGTGGGGTATCCTTGATCATGAGGAAGGTTAGAAATCAGCCTACAACTACAAGGGGGGAACTTGTCAATGATCTCAAGGCAGCTGGGACCACTGTCACCACGAAAACCATTGGTAACACATTACGACATAACGGATTGCAATCCTGCAGTGCCCGCAAGGTCCCCCTGCTCCGGAAGGCACATGTGACGGCCCGTCTGAAGTTTGCCAGTGAACACCTGGATGATGCCGAGAGTGATTGGGAGAAGGTGCTGTGGTCAGATGAGACAAAAATTGAGCTCTTTGGCATGAACTCAACTCGCCGTGTTTGGAGGAAGAGAAATGCTGCCTATGACCCAAAGAACACCGTCCCCACTGTCAAGCATGGAGGTGGAAATGTTATGTTTTGGGGGTGTTTCTCTGCTAAGGGCACAGGACTACTTCACCGCATCAATGGGAGAATGGATGGGGCCATGTACCGTACAATTCTGAGTGACAACCTCCTTCCCTCCGCCAGGGCCTTAAAAATGGGTCGTGGCTGGGTCTTCCAGCACGACAATGACCCAAAACATACAGCCAAGGCAACAAAGGAGTGGCTCAGGAAGAAGCACATTAGGGTCATGGAGTGGCCTAGCCAGTCACCAGACCTTAATCCCATTGAAAACTTATGGAGGGAGCTGAAGCTGCGAGTTGCCAAGCGACAGCCCAGAACTCTTAATGATTTAGAGATGATCTGCAAAGAGGAGTGGACCAAAATTCCTCCTGACATGTGTGCAAACCTCATCATCAACTACAGAAGACGTCTGACCGCTGTGCTTGCCAACAAGGGTTTTGCCACCAAGTATTAGGTCTTGTTTGCCAGAGGGATTAAATACTTATTTCCCTCTGCAGAATGCAAATAAATTCATATACTTTCCACAATGTGATTTTCTGGATTTAATTTGTGATGTGCTATCTCTCACTGTTACCAATAACCTACCCTTCAATTATGGGCTGCTCATGTCTTTGTCAGTGGGCAAACTTACAAAATCAGCAAGGGATCAAATACTTATTTCCCCCACTGTATATATCTTGAGAAATATGTAAGATACATTAAAAAAGAGGTTTTAAATGATTTCCCCGTGTAATTTATCTATGCTTGAATCCATAATGAGTTCATTTATATGAGATTTGAGATAATTTGGAGACACAGCCTAAAAGTTTCACATAGGATTGCTTATGGAAAACAGCAGATTCTAACATACTATAGAGCCCATGCTATTTTTAGCAAAAGTGATAGATTACACATTTTTTAAAAAACAGGGCATTCTATATGGCATTTTAACATGCATTATCTTATTTGCAATCACATTCACAGCATCTAAGTTAACAATTTCAAAGTTTACTGTTTTCTATGAATCCAAACCAAATCCATATTAAAAAAGAAAAAAAAAAAAGAAATGCTGCATATCTGTCATGACTAGGGTTGTGCAGGCTAAGCATTTGTGTATTTTCTTTAGTTTCTGATATTTGTGGATTTTTTCTTTATTTTTTAAATTTCTGGGACAATGTCATAAATAATGGGATTTATGACATAGTATAGGACTAGTCTAGTGGTATGGATGGGCAGACTGGATAGGCCATATGTTTTTTTATCTGCCTACATTTTTCTATCCCCCTTATATTCAAAAACAGTTAACTAGCCAGGAATGGCACCTGGCTAGCTAAATGGTACTTAGCTGGCTAAGCGCTAATATTCATTGCGAGATAGCGGCTTAGCGCTTAGCTGTTGCATGACATAGCTGGTCAGCACTGATATTCAGTTTCTGGCTGGCTGTGTTTGGCAGGCAAATATGGCCACTTTAATAGATGGAATGTATTTGGCCAGTTTGAACTTAAGCAACCAGCGCTGAATATCGGTTTGGCCATTTAAGTTCATACTGGTCAAACATATACCGGATATTCAATGCCGGTCACCAGAAACTGCCTGCCATTGAATATCAGGGCTCAATGTCAACTGCAGGAATTAGCGAGGCTAGTTCCCATGGTCTGAATATTAGGACCTACATTTCTATGTTAGTTCAGTAAGCTAAAAAACACTATTCAAATGCCCCTTTGCTTCTTGTGATTTTGGGAAGTCACTTAGGGCCTGTTTTACCAAGCTGCTGCAAAACGGGGCCTGTGCTGGCATCGGCACATGTTTTTGATGTGTGCCAAGGCCCCCTTTTACTACAGTGGGTAAAAGGTAGGTCTTTCTTTTTTTTTAAAGAAATGACCGTGCAGCAAGTGAAACACTTGCCATGCGGCCTTTTGAGGGAAGAGCCCTTACCACCACCCCTTGAGGTGGCGGTAAGGGCTCCAGTGCTAACCTGGTAGTAACTGGGCAGGACGTGGCACTGCCCAATTATCGCTGGGTATACACTGGTGCTACAAAAACAAATATATTTTGTAGTGCTGGATATGTTGGTTCGCTGGGGGTGGGAAGTACCACTGGGCTGCTGTGGTAGCCCGGAGGTACTTCCTTTTTTAGTGAGCGGTAAGCCCGCGTTGGGCTTACTGCCTCTTTGTAAAAGGGACCCTTAATCCTCCAGGGGGTAATGCTATAAAGTGGATGCTAACAATTATCTCCTGAATTCTGTAAATGGCGACTAAAATTCTGCATGCAAATCAGTGCAAGTAGCTGATTTGCACATGCAACTTAATTGCTTAAGAATCCAATCAGTGCTAATAATTGGCTGCTAGCAACCAATTATTCCATAGCGTCCCCAGATCAATCCAGAGACTTGTGGGTTATAGGGGGACGAAAGAGTATAGCAGCGGGGCCAGCGGGGGTCGCGTGTAGCGAAGCCAGCGCGGTTTCTCTCCCGGAACAGTCAGGGATATGAAGGTTTTCCCCAGAGTTTGTGCTTCTTATGCACAACGCGTTTTTGTTGCGCTCCGAGGACGAATGGCATTCAGCGGCCATTTTAAGGACTCCTGTGGCTTCTTGCGCTGACTTGATTCAAAAACCATCTAAGAGGTCCCGTTTAGATTTGGAGGATCCTGCGGGGGGGACGAATTGGGACACTCGGAGTTCGAGGGTGACCAAGGGTCAGAAGAATCCTGCCCAGAGGCCCTGGAAGATGGGGAGCTACCCGCGGGTGAGGGGGATGACTCCACCGCGGCTAGGCTCTTTAGAAAGGATGAACTGCATGCATTTATTGTGCAGGCATTGCAGGTGTTGAATTTATCAGCTCCGGAGCCCGCGATTCCGGTCGCGGTTAGTGCTTCTATTATGTCGGGCACTAGGGCGCCACCATGGTCTTTTTATATTCATGAGGCGATGCAGGTACTCATTCGGGCTCAATGGGATTTCCCAGAGGCTAGTCTTCGAGTGGCCCGGGCTATGGCCAAGCTTTGCCCCTTGAGACAGGAAGATTTGGAGTCTTTGCGCCTGCCAGTGGTGGATTCTTTGATCTCGGCGTGGCTAAAAAGACCGCATTGCCCGTAGATGGTGGTGCGGCTCTTATGGAGCCGCAGGAGTTCAAGTAGCGGCTTGGCCTGTTTTAGGAGGCGTTTGGGGAAGCATTCCTTAGCCTCTCATCCAGATGTGGTTTGCTTTCTCCGCGGAGTAGGGCATATGAGACCTCCTCGAGATCGGGTATTGCCGGCTTGGAATTTGAATTTGGTACTTAGGGCCTTACAGTGGCCTCCATTTGAGCCTTTGAGTAAGTCTTCTGTGAAGGATATCATGTTGAAGACAGTTTTTCTGGTGGCTTATGGCTTCAGCTAGAAGGGTGTCTGAGATTCAGGTGCTGTCGTGCAGAGACCTTTTCTCCGGTTTTCGGAAGCGGAAGTACTGGTTAGGACGGTTCCATCCTTTGTTCCTAAAGTAGTCACACGTTTTTATCTTAACCAGGAAGTGGTGTTACCATCGTTCAGATGCGAAGATTATCCTGACAACCTTTGAGCTCTGCGTTGTTTAGATGTTCGGAGGGCTCTAATAGGTTATTTGTATACTTTACTAAGGGGGTCTTTTACTAAAGCTTAACTTGAGTTATCTACAGCAGGACCCATTTTATTCCTATGGGCTCTGCTGCAGATAACTCAAGCTAAGCTTTAGTAAAAGACTTCCTAAATGTATATGACCCCAATAGTGATCAAGGCCAATTTTTCAAAAGTGCTAAATTGCCTGCCACTGACACATTAATAGTTGGGGGAGACTTTAATATGACCCTTAATACAGCACAGGATAACACCGCCTGGATGGTACATCATGGCAAAACTGATAGGAAATGTCTTCATCAGTTGTTAAATGAATGGGAGTTAATTGATACTTGGTGCTTTCAACATCCCCTAGGGAGAGATTTCACTTGTCACTCTAATGTTCATGACACCCACTCTTGGATAGATATGTGGCTGGTGGGGAGAGATATAGATGATTCAAGGTGTGTTCCAGGATTTGGACAGAGCATGCCCCCATACGTATAAGCTTACCCCTGTTGGAGCCCTCTAAGTGCAACCAGACATAGAGGCATGATGATACCATCTTTTTAGACCCCCAGAATACACAACAGGTGGAGACAGCGCTAAAAGACTATTTTGAATTTAATAATACTCCTGATGTCTTGCTAGAGGTATTTTGGGAAGCCTTAGAAACAGTCCTCCATGAGACATTGCTCTGACTACACATACTAGATTATTTAGAGCACAATAAAGAAATGACTTGCACCATCAGCTTTACCAGCTAGAACATAGACATAAAGCAGGATGTCTCACTCCAGAGCAGTCTCTATTGATTACTAAGTTACCCTCAGACACACAGGCACTGGATCTGGAGGAAATCACTATCAAATTGCAATCTGTTTTTTTTTTTTTTTTTAAATAATCCTGTTATTAATATAGTCAAGCATACAAAGATCCATAAACTTGAAAAGATTGGAAAACAAAAAATGTGGCAATATAAAACAGAAGGAAAAAGACTTATTATTTAGTCCACAACATCAGGAAACAAGAAAGGTAAAAAAGAAAATTAGGAAAATATTACATAACATCCAAGGAGCAGATACGAGCTAGAAGAGCATGCAGCCAGAACACATCATTCTCTTGGCACTGCCTTAGGGCTAATTATAACACCAATTTCTTCCCTGGCCACAATAAATTCAACCAGCTGCTTGGGTTCAAAAACCAGGTAATTTTTCCTTGGTAGGAAATACAACATTTCACTGGAAATTTCAAAATAAATAAAGCTCCCAAAGCCAGGATCCTCGGCTGAAGGGCTAAGAACTGTTGCCTGCACTTTTTTGTTGCTTGAGATAAATCAGTAAATATACTAATATTTGATCCCAAGAACTGTTTAATAATATGATGGAAATAGAGATTACGTTTTGAAACCATATCATGTTCCAAAGCAAAAGTCACAAAAGGAGAATTGTTCTAGCTGTTACAACCTCTAGCGAACTCTCCAAAAATGCTGTTAAATCTAGCTCAGCTGGAGGATCCCCCTTCGCTCCAACCGGAGTAGAGCTTCCAGGTTTCCCCCCAAATGTCAAATACTCACAAGAAGTGGAATATTCGCTAAGCAGATAAGCAGTATCTCTCGGAAGTACTTACGCACCATTTCGATAGGAGATATAATCAGAGACCTAGAGAAATTCAAAAATCTCAAGTTGTTCTTTCTCAATTGGTTCGCCATACTTTCCAACTTCCGGGCTATCAAAGATCTTTCTTTCAACAGCGACAGTTCAAGTTGTTGTTTTAATTCAGTAATTTGTTCATCTTGTCTTTCCAACTGCTCCCCATGAGAAACAACAAATCATCATGACTTTCTACCTACATAAGTACGTAAGCACCGCCATACTGGGAAAAGACCAAGGGTCCATCAAGCCCAGCATCCTGTCTCCGACAGTGGCCAATCCAGGCTTCAAGAACCCGGCAAACACCCCCCCCCAAAAAAAAAAAAAAAAACAATTTTAATAATTCCCTCAGGAATCTGTCCAAACCCCCTTTAAATTCCGTAAGGCCAGCTCCTGTCACTACATTCTCCGGCAACGAGTTCCAGAGTCTACCTACACACTGAGTAAAGAAAAACTTTCTCCTATTTGTTTTAAATCTACCATATTCTAGCTTCATCTTGATAATAACAGTCCCAAATTCAGTTTTAATTTCTTTCAGTGCCATTTTAAGATTGGAGTCCATAGCCCTAATTGCTTGCCAGAGGGATTCCAAAGTTACTGTGGCCGGTTGATTAATTTCCCCCAGTAGAGAGATATTACCTCTACAAGATTCAGGTTCCACTCTTGCAGTTTGTAGCAGTGGTCTTGTTACCAAGCCTATCCCCAAAGACCCCTGTTCAGTAACCCCTCCAAGAGTGTGGAGCTCACCCACTTCAAGGGAGAAAACTCCACACCAGTTTCTGCTGCTAAACCTCTTCCAGGATGTAGGGGTGCATCTGCCTTATCTTGTCCTCTTTACCCATTAAGCAACTGCCCTTCTTTATTCTCTACTCTCCAGCATCTGCCATCTCGCTCACTTTTTCTCCCTCCCATCCTCTCTCTCCCCATAGGCCCTGCCTATAATCCATAATCTTGTGGGTTGACACTGGCTGGGTGTACAGTAATGACAGTGCAGCAGACAGAACCTTTGTCATGGTGGATTCACACACTAAAGGCACAATTGTATTTTCTCGCCTTCCTTTGACCTTAACTTTCCCTCACTAACAGGAAACTGTGTACAAGTAGAAGGGTGGACATGTAGCACTACCTTCAGAGCAAGCATCCATTTCCTAACTCTGGCTGCACATTTTCTCACAACTGGACCTTGACCTCTGTTCCTGTCTGCACTTTTGTTCCCGCTGGAATTGGGTATAGATGGTTACAGGAGGTGCTTTAGCAGGGGATTTTATTTTGAATTTGTGATGTCTGGTTATCTTACACCACACCCGAGAACATGACACCCACCCACCCACCCACACACACACACACACACATTTTTAGAAACCTCAAAAGAGTCCTACAAGAAAATGACTTTGTTATATGTCTTTAAAAGATAGTTGCAATGAAAAGTCAATACACAGAAAATGTATCCTGTAGCTGTGCAGTCAATCTAGAAACCTGCAGTTACCTCCCAGAAGATTATGAAGAGAGTAAGAGGAGGTAAAGTAATTGGAAAGGATTTCCTTTAAGTGACATAACATACTATGTGCTGCAGATGAGAAGCTGACTAGCAAAATGAAAAATCAAGACAAATGAAAACATGGTTACTCTAGGGGAAACATAAGTGAAACGCAGGATCAGCTCTGAGGTTTACTGTGGGAGCCATGTAAAGGAAGAATCATTTGTACATTTGAGTGCCCACTAAAGAAACTGAAGGATAATCCATAGGGAAACCTTTACAAAGCATCATTTTAAACTATTTAATTATATTATATCGATATTATAAGCTATATATTTATATCTATGTTATAATCCATATACTTATGTTTAATTGCCTTCCTTTTCTATAAAGATCAACATCGTTCCTTAAAGTTGGTCTAATATTTGTCACAAAACTAATCAACTCAGATTTGTGTATTTTAGTTTGTAAGTTGCTTAGATGTAACTAGCAATGGGTGGGGTAGTAAACCTGTAATAATATGTCTTCGGCCAAGATGATGCACATGCTGCCTTTGACGTGTAAATGATGTATTCAGACCTGTTTAAAATAATTCTTAAAGCTACAGTACATAATTGATGATAAAATATTTGATCCACAAAGACTCAGGGCCCTGTTTACTAAGCTGTGCAATTGACTTGCTAGCATTTTTAGCACACTAAAAATTAGCACGCACTAACGCTAGAGACACTCATATGGGTGTCTAGTGTTAGCCTGCGCTAAAATTGCTAGTGCACTTTAGTAAACAAGGCCCACAATTTGACTCTAAACATGTGCCTTTTGGTGTAAAGACATAATTCATATGAGCTATTGCCAAAGGTTTACCTAATATCCATTCATGGAAATTTGCTTCATGATTCCTTCTGAAATATCCATTGGGAAACAGTTTCTGAACAGTTCAATGTTTCAGGTCTGAACAGTTCAATATTTCAACTAGAATTAAAAAAAAGAAAAACATCTCTGAGGACTGCATACATCATAACATAGTAAATTATCATATAATCTAAAGTTCTAATACTGCATATTTGCTAGCAAGGGTGCTGCTTACAAATGCAATATGTTTTCATTATAAAATGGGAATACGACTAGGGGACACTCAATGAAATTACATGGAAATGCTTTTAAAACAAATAGAAGGAAATATTTTTTTCACTCAAGAAATAGTTAAGGTCTGGAACTGTTTGCTGGAAAATGTAGTAACAGCAGTTATCGCATCTGGGTTTAAAAAAGGTTTGGACAAGTTCCTGGAGGAAAGGTCCATAGTCTGCTATTGATAGAGACATGGGGAAAGACACTACTTGCCCTGGGATTGGTAGCATGGAATGTTGTTATTATTTGGGTTTCTGCCGGTACTTGTGTCCTGGATTGGCCACTGATGGAAACAGGATATTTGGCTAGATGGACCATTGGTCTTACTCAGTATAGCTATTCTTTATTTTTATTTTATTTATTTATCATTTTACTTAATTACATTCACATTTATCACATACATGTAAGGAAATACAGAAATTAATATAAAAAGGAAAACATTTTCTCTCAACAATATATATTTACATAATTGTCCACAATTGGAAGATCTAAGATCAGGAAAACAATCTTAAAGAAAATAAGAAAAACTCAAAATGGTTAATCTTACACTTCACATTTTCTGAGGGAGGAAGGTTAATCGGTTATTGCAGCCGGTACAGTGGTAACTGAAGGAAGTTGCTGCAGAGCATTCTTAATCTGTTTCCACAAACTCTTATAATTTCTTAGGTTCAAACAAATAAGTAATAAGGAAATAAAAAACTTACAAGGGAATCGCGCTAGGAAGGTCCCACCTAGGGCAATGATTCCTGGCTTAAAAACCAAGACTTCACACCTCCCAGTCTGCGATTCCCTTGATGTGTCAGGAAATATATGCATCTTTGAACCCAAAAAACTATCAACCATGTATCGGAAATACAATTTCAAAACATTGTTCCTATCTAACTCAAAGACGAAAGTCACTAATAATATAACTCTATCTATAACTTCTGAATTTTCCAAAGTGTCGGTTAAACTTACATCTCTTTTCTCTGATAAAGAAGATTTATAAAGGAAATATAATTTTAGTCACCAATAGGTGGCTATCAGAAGGTATTAGCAAAGTATCAGAGAAATATTTCTTCAAGAATTCAGTAGCTGATATATAGGATATTATAGGTAAATTTATCATTCTCAAGTTTTTTTTCCCTTAATTGGTTCTCCAGAAATTCAAATTTTTACAAGAAAGATAACTATTCTTCATTACCAAATTGTCTGATTTTCATAGACAAGCCATTTCCGTAATCAAAGTCTCTATTTTTATATCTTGGACTTCCACTTTGTTAGATAGGTATTAATATAAATTCTTTAACTCACTTAGTGAAAAATTTTAAACATCTGAAGAAGAGAGTTATTCACATTCTGCTGCAGTTCCTATAGTACGTCCATTATGACATTATTGGCTTCACCAAGTCCAATTCCTCCACAGAAACCGCTCCAGATATCTTCGGGGGGGAAGAGCTCACTCTCCAATCCCCCAGTTGGTTTATTATCCGCTGCGCCAGGACCTCCTGGGGTCACGTGAAAATCCTAACCCACTTCTGGCGTTTCCATTATTGACCTCCATAGCGAAGCAATACTGTTTCCGGGTCTTGGAGGGATCGTGCCAACAGGGAGACTCAAAGTCACTCCCTCTTCACTGAGATTCGGCAATAAAGCCTTGCTGTTTCCCGAAGCAGGAACCGATATTCCCAACGTTATGACCCCGAATCTCTCCAACATAGACTGAGAAGTGGTGGGAACCCCAGCCATGTTCGAGGAGGACAACACCATGGCTTTGCCTTTTCTCTTCCCCATTCTCTGGGGAGCGCGCCTTCTTCTTCAGGCATTCTGGTGTAAAACGGGAACTCAACTAGCGTACGTCCTCCCTCAACGCCATCTTGGATCCTCCAGGTTGGGACACTCTTTGTCTGGTTTCTCCTCAGAGGCCTGTCTGATATGGGTAACCCTACAGCATAGCCCTCTGAGTCATTGAAACACGGAAGCCCCTCCACCACTTACAAGGTGGTGTCCCTTCGGAGGGGCAGTATAGCTATTCTTATGTTCTTATGACAGTTTAATAAAACTATATGGGTCAATATTTAATCTGCAGAAGTCACCATTTTTTTTGAAACATCAGATAACAGGTATTTTATACCAAAATGTTCAGCACCAGGCTTTACCCAGATACAGGAGTTAAATGTCCAAGTATCAAGCAGCTGCCACCACGTATGCTGCTACTGACAATATTCAGACTGATACCCAGATAACTGCCTGATTAAAATTAGGACAGTGTTTTTCTGTCCTAACTTTATCCAGATACTACTACCACTAATCATTTCTATAGTGCTACTAGACTTATGCAGTGCTGTACACATTATATGCAGGTACTGTCTCTAGAGAGCTCACAAAATAAGTTTTTTGTACCTGGGGCAATGGAGGGTTAAGTGACTTGCTCAGGGTCACATGGAGCTGCAATGAGAATTGAACCCAGGTTGCAGGATCAAAGCCTGCTGCAGTAACCATTAGGCCATTCCTCCCTCCATATAGTGGTGCAATTGGTGGACTAAATATTGTCATTAATAGAATAACTCCTAACTTTGACCGGACTCTGCCTCAGATCTGCCCTAGCACTGCCAGGGTAAATTTCTACAATAAATTTGTAACAAG
Organism: Microcaecilia unicolor; assembly: GCF_901765095.1. Lineage (NCBI taxonomy): Eukaryota > Metazoa > Chordata > Amphibia > Gymnophiona > Siphonopidae > Microcaecilia > Microcaecilia unicolor. The sequence goes on along the minus strand of NC_044031.1, from coordinate 336,888,375 downwards.
ACACTTTTATTGGAGCATTTAATTAAAGGGATCTTATGACCAGTGATTAAATTGTTGTAGCCCTTTGGTAGGAGCTGGTTTCCAGCTGGGGTGTTTAGCTCTGAGGTCTGTTCCCATATAGGTCTAGGTACTGGCATCTTGTCATTTCTCAGCACTCAGAGCTGAGCTGATCTAGACAGGATTGGCTTTTTTGCATGTGGCTTAGTAATTGAAATCTCCCATTATCACTGTGAGACCAAATTTGTTAATACATCCTAATTTCTGTTAGCATTATCTGTCTCTTCATCCTCTCCAGGGATGGTAGTATACCCCCACAGCTATGTTCCTCAACATCAACACAAATGGAATTTCAAGTCATAAAGATTCTATATTGCATTTTGTTTCAAATGGTTGTTCTGTTTGTCTTTAAGCCATCCTTAAGATATATCCCCACTCCTCCACCAATTTGATTCAGCCTGTCAATTTGATATAACATAGTAACATAGTAACATAGTAGATGACGGCAGAAAAAGACCTGCACGGTCCATCCAGTCTGCCCAACAATATAAACTCATATGTGCTACTTTTTGTGTATGCCTTACCTTGATTTGTACCTTCCTTTTCAGGGCACAGACCATATCAGTCTGCCCAGCACTATCCCCGCCTCCCAACCACCAGCCCCGCCTCCCACCACTGGTTCTGTCACAGACCGTATAAGTCTTCCCAGCACTATCTCCGCCTCCCAACCACCAGTCCCGCCTCCCACCACCGGCTCTGGCACAGACCATATAAATCTGCCCAGCACCATCCCTACCTCCCAACCACCAGTCCCGCCTCCCACCACCGGCTCTGGCACAGACCATATAAGTCTGCCCAGCACCATCCCCGCCTCCCGCCACCGGCTCTGCCACCCAATCTCAGCTAAGCTCCTTAGGATCCATTCCTTCTGAATTTGTACCTTCATATCACGGTGTCTCATTCCGAAATGTCTATTATTATGTCTATTATTTCTAAGTATTCATTTATTACCACACATTCTAACTTTTTGATTTTATTTTTAGACTTCAGGCATTCTCATTCAATTTAAAGGTGCATACAACCTGCATTAGCAGTTAATGGGATTAAATTAGATCATTTATCTCTCTTTTCTCTATTTAAATATGGCTGTGCTACATCCAGCTTTCATCATAACCCTAGCTAGATCAGAATATTCTAAAGTCTGCATGTTAAAAATACCCTACTCTTAACTCTTTCCGCTGTAATCACCTAAGGTTGTTTAGGGCACTATATGTGGATGGGCCCCTCTGGTCCTTCGTAGCCCTCTCCTCCCCCTCCCCCCCCCCCCCCCCTGTCAAGTAGCACAGCTTCCTTAACCTCCTACCAGTCAAGCTGCTTCCTGCCAAAAAACAAATGCAGTAAAAAAGGTGTGGAGTCACTATCTAGTAGGCAGTGCCACTGATGGCTTTGCTGGTTCTACCCCTCAGAAACAGGTAGTCCATATCAGAAGGGGTGGGGCAAGAACATTCATCAGTGATGTGGCCTAGACAGCATCTCTGTACATTTATAACATTTTTTATGTTTTGACAGAAGCAGCGGGGCTGGTGATACCTCTTCACTCTTATCTTTCCCTACACTTCTCCCCGGGAACTCCGTTCATCAGGTAAATCTCTCTTATCTGTACCCTCCTCCTCCTCCACTGTGAACTCCAGACTCCATTCCTTTAATCTAGCTGCACTCTATGTCTGGAATAGACTTCCTGAGTCAGTACCTCAAGTTGCAGCTCTGGCCAATTTAAAATCTAGGCTAAAGCCCACCTTTTTGAAGCTGCTTTTAACTTATAACTCCTATTCACTTTTATTTTAATCATTCTCACCTTCAGTAATTCCCTTATTTGTCCTGTCTGTCTGTTTTGATTAGATTGTAAGCTCTGTTGAACAAGGACTGTCTCTTACATATTCAATGTACAGCGCTGCATATGTCTAATAGCGCTATAGAAATGGTAAGTAGTAGAAGTAGTAGGTTAAATCTTGTTTTTAGCATCTGGCTTGTTTCTCCAATATAACATCCTTGGTCACATTTTTTACACTGGATGATGTATTTAACCTACACAGACATCACATGAAAAATGCCATTGCCAGCCAGGATGCCACGCCGGTGAGACAACACTTTACAAAAACAGAACACTGTACTAGTGATTTTATGGTCAGAATCCTGAAAGGTAACTTTAAAACAATACAGGAACGTAAGACCTTTGAAGTCAGAATGATTAAATATTTTGACACCCACCAGACAGGACTTAACAGAGATCTGGGCTTTCTAGCCCATTATAAGCCATAAAATTGTAAATTGCACTGCTTTGTTTGACACTCTCCTGTCTCCATGCATAACCCCCTGTCTCACCCATCCACCTCCACCCCACCCTGTTAGATTGTCACTGAAATGCTTTGATGTCTCACTTACATATACTGTCATCCAGTGCCATAGCGAGGGCAGCTGACACCCGGAGCGGGTTGCCGCTGCACACCCCTCCCCCCGGGTGCAGCACGACGCCCCCCCCCCCTCGGCGCGCACCCCCTCCGGAGCGCACACTCCCCCCCCGGAGCGCATTTTTAATTGATTTAAAAGCGAAAGGCGGGCGGGAGGGCCGATCCGCCCCCGAGTCCACATCGCTGGGAGCTGCGTCAGCTCCGTTGGTTCCTTGCTCTCTCTGCCCCGGAACAGGAAGTAACCTGTTCTGGGGCGGAGGGAGCAAGGAACCAATGGAGTGGACACCCCCCCAGCGGCGTGCACCTGGGGTGGACCGCCCCACCGCCCCCCTTCCTACGCCACTGCTGTCGTCTACCAAGATTTGCTTATTTCTGATCTGACAAAAAAGGGCAACCTTCGAAAGCTAATCAAGAAATGTACTAAGTTATGTCCAATAAAAAAGGTATCATCTTATTTTCTTTTTCATGTTTTATTTTGTTTTATTTCTATTGATTACCTTTAAAAGTGAACTAACACGGCTACCACACCTCTCTACTCAAGAGTACAGATACAATTGGTAATATGTATAGAAACATGGATGATGTAATGAATAATCAGGTAAAAAAGGGGAAAACATGCAATTGGTATCATATATTGAACATGGATTACATAATAAATTAGGAAGTACGATATAGGGAGAAAATAATCCGATTGTTAAGTAGATGATGGATAATTACGGTTCTAATTATGAGTCATTATGGTATGTCATGTTAAAGAGATGTGTCTTCAGTGCTTTACGAAAGTTAATTAGGTTGTGAATTATTTTCAGGTCAAGTGGTAAATCATTCCACATTTGCGAACTCAAGTATGAAAAGCTGTATGCATGTATTACTCTATATTTTAGACTTTTACAGCTGGGAAAATGAAGATTTAGGAATGTGCGAGCTGATCTTATAGCATTCCTAGGTGGTAGGTCAATGAGGTCTAACATTTAGGTTGGGGCATCACCGTGAATTATTTTATGCACCAGAATGCATATTTTGAAAGTTATACATTCTTTAAGAAGAAACCAGTGTAAGTTTTCTCTTAGGGGCTTAGCACTTTTGTATTTTGTTTTTCTAAATATAAGTCTGGCTGCGGTGTTTTGGGCAGTTTGAAGTTTTGTAATGATTTGTTCTTTACAGCCAGCAAGAAGACCATTACAATAGTCTAAGTGACTCAGTACCATTGATTGTACTAGATGGTTAACTATTCGTTGAGTGAAAAAAGTATTTCCTATTTGTTTTTAAAGTATTTCTATGTAGCTTCCTCGAGTGTCCCTAGTCTTTGTACTTTTGGAACAAGTAAAAAAATCAATTTATTTCTACTCGTTCGACACTGCTCAGGATTTTGTAGATCTCTATCATGTCTCCCCTCATCCATCGCTTTTCCAAGCTGAAGATCCCTAACCTCTTTAGCCTTTCCTCATACAAGAAGAGTTCCATCTCCTTTATCATTTTGATTGCTTTTCTTTGAACCTTTTTTAATTCTGCTATATCTTTTTGAAATATGGTGACCAGAACTGAATGCACACTGGGCAGAAGTTTTCAGTGTATTATCTACAATGACACATAGATCTTGTTCTTGGGTGCTGACCCACAAGTTGAGTCCTAGCATCAGAACTGAACACAATACTCAAGGTGTGGTCACACCATGGTGCGATACAGAGGCATTATAGTATTTTCGGTCATATTCACTATCCCTATCCTAATAATTCCTAGCATCCTGTTTGCTCTTTTGGCCGCCACCACTCACTAAGCAGAAGATTTCAGCGTATTATCTACAACGACACCTAGATCTTTTTTTTTTTAATTTGTAGAGACTGTTTATTAAATAAACACATGTAAGAATACAATAATTGAAACATACAATATGGAAAAAATAACCTGCATCAATAATAATAATGAGAACGTAACCAGTCTCCATATTTTATTAACAAATTTTTAACCCACAAATTTTTCCTTCCCCCTTCCCCCACCTCCCTTCTCCAAACAGTAACCCCCCTTCACCTTGCCAATTACCTAGATCTTTTTCTTGAGTACTGACTCACAAGATGGACCCTAGCATCAGGTAACTATGATTCAGATTATTCTTTCCAATGTGCATCACCTTGCATTTGTCCACAGTAAATTTCATCCGCAATTTGGATGCCCAGTCTTCCAATTTCCTAAGCCCTTCCTGCAATATTTCACAGTCTGCACAGGTTTTAACAACCTTGAATAGTTTTGTGTCGTCTGCAAATTTAATCACCTCACTAGTCGTTCTTATTTCCATATCATTTATAAATATGTTAAATAGCACCAGTCACAATATAGATCCCTGTGGCACTCCACTGTTCACCCTCCTCCATTGAGAGAAATGACCATTTAACCCTACCTTTTGTTTTCTGTCCAATATTCAATTCCTAATCCACACCAGAACCTTGCCTCCTATCCCATGCCTCTTTAGTTTTCTTAGGGGTCTTTCATGAGAAACTTTATCAAAAGCTTTCTGAAAATCTAGATACACTACATCAACCAACTCACCTTTATCCACATGTTCATTCATGCCTTAAATAAATGAAGCAAATTGGTGAGGCAAGACTTCTTTTTCCTGAACCCATGCTGACTCTGTCCCATTAAATCATGTTTGTCTGTGTGTTCTGTAATTTTATTCTTTTTAATAGTTTCCACTATTTTGTCCAGCACCGATGTCAGGATTACCAGTCTGTAATTTACCGGATCACCCCGGAACCCTTTTTAAAAATCGGCGTCATATTGGCCACCCACCAGTCTTCAGGTACTATGGATGATTTTAAAGACAGGTTACATACAGTATTACTAACTGCAGATCAGCAATTTCATGCTTGAGTTCTTTAAGTACCCTTGGATGTATACCATCCAGTCCTGTTGATTTACTACTCTTTAATTTGTCGATTTGGCTTAGTACATCTTCCAGGTTCACCTAGATTTCTTTCAGTTCCTCCACATCATCATCCTTGAAAACCATTTCCGGTACAGACAGATCTCTTACATCTTCCTCTATAAAGACAGAAGCAAAGAATTCATTCATTTTTTCCACTATGGCCACGGATTCCCTCGCAGTCTTTCGCTTCTGATGTACCTGAAAAAAGTTGTTACTGTGAGTTTTAGCTTCTGTGGCAAATTTCTCTTCATATTGTCTTTTAGCCTTCTTTATTAATACTTTGCATATGACTTGCCAGTGCTTATGTTGCTTCTTATTTTCTTAATTTGGGTCCTTTATCCCATTCTTTTTGGCTGTACTGGCCTCTTTTATTTCACCTTTTAACCACACTGGCTGACGTTTTCTCTTCTTTCCACCTTTGCAGATACGTGGAATGCATCTAGACTGGGCTTCCAAGATGGTATTTTTGAATAACATCCACACCTGATTTAGTGTTCTAACCTTATCAGCCAATCCTTTTAGTTTCTTTTTAACCATTTTCCTCATTTTATTATAGTCACCCTTTCGAAAATTGAGTTCATCTACAGTAGATTTCCTTCGAGGGTTCATCCCAGATAGTAACTCAAACCTTATCATGTTATGATCACAGTTTCTCAGGGGACTCAATACTGCCACTTCTTGCACTATGCCCTGCATGCCACCAAGTACCAGATCCAAAATGGCTCCCCGTCTTATCGGTTCCTGGACCAGTTGCTCCAAGAAGCAGTCATTTATTACATCTAGAAATGTTATCTCCCTTGCACTCCCTGATGTAACATTTTATTGGGGTAATTAAAACCACCCATTATTATAGCATTGCCAGTTTTCCAGATTTCCTAATCTTTGCAAACATTTCTTCATCCATCTGTTTGATTTGTCCCGGTAGACGGTTATACAGCCCTGCAAGAACACTCCCCTTCACAGAAGGAATTTCTATCTATAATGATTCCACACTGCTATATGTGTCATATGGAATGTTTATTTTATTTGACCTTATTCCTTCTTTAACATATAGTGCAACCCCCCTCCAGTTTGATCCCTCTATCATTGTGACACGATTTACTACTACTACTTATCATTTCTATAGTGCTACAAGACGTATGCAGCGCTGTACATTTGAACGTGAAGAGACATTCCCTGCTCGACAGAGCTTACAATCTACTTAGGACAAACAGGACAAATAAGAGATAAGGGAATTACTAAGGTGGGAATGATAAAAACGAGCACTGAGCAAGTGAGTAGGGATTAGGAGTTAAAAAGCAGAATCAACAGTGTCAAAAGCAGCAGATAGATCGAGAATGATGAGGATAGAATAGAGACTTTTGGATCTGGCCAGGAACAGGTCATTGGAGACCTTAGCAAGCACTGTTTCAGTTGAATGACGAGGGCGAAAGCCAGATTGAAGTGGATCAAGAATAGCTTGAGATGAAAGAAAGTCAAGACAACGGCGGTGAACGTCACATTTAAGTATCTTGGATAGGAAAGGGAGGAGGGAGATGGGGCGATAGTTGGAAGGACAGGTAGGGTCCAATGAAGGTTTATTTTAGGGAGTGATGTGACTATGGTATGTTTGAAGGCATCAAGAACAGTCACAGTGGAAAGTGAAAGGTTGAGGATATGACAAAAGGGATGACAGTAGGAGAGATAGTGCTAAGTAGATGGGTGGGAATAGGATCAGAGGAACAGGTAGTTAGTTTTGAGGAGGAAAGAAGATGTACAGTTTCCTCTTCAGTGTCCCATTGATTGTCCTCTTTCCACGAAGTCTTTGAGATTCCTATTATATCTACTTCATGTCTGATATTATGACAAACTGAAATTATATTAAAGTTTTGACATTATCTCAGTAAAGCCGACATACAATCCCTCCAGTGCAAAATACTATGCACAAGCCTTTGAAAAACTCACCCAGGACCTTACCATACCATAACAACACTAACTCCAAGGACTCAAAAGTCAACTACCTTATCCATGAAAAGGCAGCACTGTAAATATTGCACTGACCATTAAAACAGTGTTTGATTTGCACACACTGCCTCTATTATATGAAAGTCTCTTTCATGCATATTCATTGTGGATATATTTTAACCTGACTTCAAGGTGGTACTCTAGGACTGACTTGGGAAACACTGTCTTAAAACACCAATACATTACCTAGTGAGAAAATAGAACAGATGAGTGCTGTAAGGTTTCTATACAGAAACTACTTGAATGCTACACACCTTGATCACATATACAAAACACAGACAGATCAACAAATATGAAACAAGGGACCAAAGATAAAGTATTAGAGAGATGAAGGCTCTGCATATACAGCAATACTAGCCCTGGGATGGCCTAAGGGAGTGGGATGAATTTCCAAAAGGAAGGGGCACCATGGATCACATGGGCAGGGTTTGAATTGCAGAGGGGATGATGTCATTGGCAAATATAGAGGGGCATAATCGAATGTTGCTGGCCAAATAGGTCGCCGGCGATCTATTGTGGTGGCGGAGCTACAGATGGCCGGAAACGTATTATCGAAAAAGATGGACAGCCATTCTTTTTTCGATAATACGGTTTAGCCCGGCCAAATGGCTTCGATTTCACCGGGTTTGAGATGGCCGGGTTTGTTTTTCAGCGATAATGGAAAAAAATACCGGCGATCTCCAACCCGGCGAAATCCAAGCCATTTGGTCGTGGGAGGAGCCAGGACACCAACTGGGCACCCTAGACATGTGGGTACAGTGGGTTTTGGAGGGCTCCCATTACCAGCACAAGTGTTACAGGTAGGGAGGGGATGGATCTGGGTCTGCCTGCCTTAAGTGCACTGCGGTACCCACTAAAAGTGCTCCAGGGACAGGACTTGTTGCTGCTGTATAAGCTTGCCACACCAGTTGACACCTGAAGACTAATCTCTTTGAAAAAGTCCTTTATTTGAATAAGCACGTTTACTCACAGTTAACTGCAGATCAGAGGTTGTGCCCCACTGGCAAAGAGTCTTCCTGGTACTGAGATTAGCAGTAGGTCAGAGCTGGCAGAATGATGTACAATGCCCTCTTTCAGCCACATTCAAGGTAAGAACTAAGTTCTCTAATGTGGCTAACACATGAAAGGGATCTAAAACTGGCTTAAAACATGGCCACTACCTCATGGACTAACGGAAGTAAAACAGGGCACACTCTGACCCAGTTAGCAGGGGGAAAAGCACCATGGGAGTACAGCCCAGTACCCTACACCCACCACAATGCATTGCTGATGTGACTTTGCAGTGCACCTAACAGAAAAGGTGTCACACTCACCTGAGAGCCACATCACAACCAGGGAAAGGCTGTCGGAGGATAGAACACATTCTGCTGTCATGGAGGTGGGTACAACATTTGAGGCTGGCATACAGGCTGGCAAAAAAGGTTTTTAAATTTATTTTTTTAGTGTGGGAGGGGGTTGCTGACCACAGGGGGAGTATGGGGAGGTCATCCCCCATTCCCTCCGGTGGTCATCTGGTCAGTTGGGGCACCTTTTTGAGGCTTGATCGTGAAAATAAAAGGACCACGTAAACCCAGCAAAATACTGCTTATCGCCGGGTTTTTTTTCAATTATTGGCGAAAGCCGGCCATCTGGTAGTCATGCCCATGCCCGCCCATGTCCCGCCTTCGCTTAGCCTGTGACACGCCCCTTTGCACTTTCGCCGGCGAGGCGACGGGAAAGCAGCAATGCTGTCAAAAACGCAGCTTTCGATTATACCGATTTCGCCGCTTTTCCGAGATCGCCGGCCATCTCCTGATTTATGTCGGGAAATGGCCGGCGATCACTTTCGATTATAAGCTGGATAGTAACATAGTAGATGACGGCAGAAAAAGACCTGCACAGTCCATCCAGTTTGCCCAACAAGATAAACTCATATGTGCTACTTTTTGTTTATACCTTACCTTGATTTGTATCTGCCATTTTCAGGGCACAGACCATAGAAGTCTTGCCCAGCACTAGCCCCGCCTCCCCCCCATCGGCTCTGCCACCCAATCTCGGCTAAGCTTCTGAGGATCCATTCTTTCTGAAGAGGATTTCTTTCTGTTTATCCTACGCATGTTTGAATTCTGTTACCGTTTTCATCTCCACCACCTCCCGCGGGAGGGCATTCCAAGTATCCACCACTCTTTCCGTGAAAAAAATACTTCCTGACATTTTTCTTGATTCTGCCCCCATTCAATCTTGTTTCATGTCCGCTAGTTCTACCGCCTTTCCATCTCCGGAAAAGGTTTGTTTGCGGATTAATATCTTTAAAATATTTGAACATTTGGATCATATCACCCCTGTTTCTCCTTTCCTCCAGGGTATACATGTTCAGGTCAGCAAGTCTCTCCTCATACATCTTGTAATGCAAATCCCATAGCATTTTTGTAGCTTTTCTTTGCACCGCTTCAATTCTTTTTACATCCATAGCAAGATACGGCCTCCAAAACTGAACACAATACTCCAGGTGGGGCCTCACCAACAACTTATACAGGGGCATTAAAACCTCTTTTCTTCTGCTGGTCACACCTCTCTCTATTCAGCTTAGCAACCTTCTAGCTACGGCCACCACCTTATCACACTGTTTCGTCGCCTTCAGATCCTCAGATACTATCACCCCAAAATCTCTCTCCCAGTCCGTACATACCAGACTCTCACCACCTAACACATACATCTCCCGTGGATTTCTACTCCCTAAGTGCATCACTTTGCATTTCTTTGCATTGAATTTTAATTGCCAAACCTTAGACCATTCTTCTAGCTTCTGCAGATCCTTTTTTCATGTTTTCCACTCCCTCCCCTTTGTCCACTATGTTACAAATCTTTGTATCATCTGCAAAAAGGAAACTTTACCGTCTAACCCTTCGGCAATGTCACTCACAAATATATTGATCAGAATTGGCCCCAGCACTGATCCCTGAGGCACTCCACTACTCACCTTTCCCTCCTCCGAGCGAATTCCATTTACCACCACCCTCTGGCATCTGTCCGTCAACCAGTTCCTAATCCAGTTCAATACTGCCCATTTTTGTTTTCCAACCACTGGTAATAAGAAAGAAAAACACAAAAGGTAACAGTCTACTTGCTACATAAAAGTCTGTTATAAAAAGTAGACCGATACACATATATAAAAACAAAGAAATAATTTATTCAAACCAAGATAAAAGCAGTACCCGACGTGGCCACGTTTCGCCCTCAGGCTGCATCAAGGGTAAAACTACAAATAAAAACATAAAAATAGTGATAACATCATCTCAAGTTATGTACATATATATATATATATATATATATATATATATATATATATATATAAAGTCATAACAGCAAATGATAAAATAAAGTACAATAAATACATTACACATTCAAAAGTAAAATGGAGGAGGAGATAAGACAAGCCACTTTCACAACATATAAAAGTGTATAAAACATTGGATGGATTTAATCAAATCTAATAATGTATCAATACACTGGTAATGACAGAGTAAGGATCCTACTGATGAACTTCTCAAATTAATGTGATTACAGGAGAAGCTAGAAATCTGGGATTCTTGTCTTACAATGAATACAGATTCTTGAATTTCAAGAGCTACAGATTACCAATTTTTTAAATATATTGCCTAAAGTGCACAAGCAATTGGATCAACTACTGGATGCCTTATTGTCTCTTCAAGAAATTCTGTTTGAAAGGGTTTCTCAGTATGTCGATTGTTGATACTGATTTTTTTTTTAAATTTTGTATTTGCATTTGTCACCTGCCTGTCCTGCGAACAACACACAGTTCAATTATCCCTCTGATATGTAGTTGTGTGAGCCGAGGTTTATTGTGTGCAGCTCACAAGAAGGCAAAGTGAACACAAACAAACATCATCCTGAGAAAGGTGTTACCGGATGAATACATTAAAGATAAGTATTAATTCCTGTAAATGGAATCAACTTGATTTACATCAATTTAAAACCACACTCTTTAATAAAGAATAACCATATTATTTATTTTGGTGCAGATCAAGGATTATATTGCACCTGGTAATTCTTAACTATTAGTAAAAGTTGAATAGCATAACTGTTATCACTGTCTCAATATCCTACTGGATCCAGTGTTATACTCTAAAATATGCTTTTCTTTTCAATAGTAGTCATTAAAATTCCCAACAACCTCAGGTAAGTATCTTACATATAACCATAAATTCAGTATAAGTTTTCTTAGTAAACTTTCACTTTACAAATTATATTTTCTTTTTCCCCTAAAGGAATTCCTTTTCATGTAAGTATTAATTTGTAATATTCCAGACCAATGATATAGTCAAGGAATAATTAAACCTATTTTTTTTATTTTTCTTCCTTCCTGTCCCAGGTTCTCAGTTCCTTGAAGCAAAAATAGTCATAAGGAGTAAAAGCAAATTGTCACTCTTTTTAATTCAAAACTCCATTAAAGTGTCTTTTCTCCAGTACTTAGCTGAGTTTCCTGCTTTCTTGTCTCCAAGAACAATACATCTGTCTTGGATGACTCTCACTTGATCTTCTTCCTAAACTTATTCTGTAAAGAAAATAACAGGAGAGATTCTACCTCCCTAGTGTGAGCATCTATATGTGAGCCTGCCTGTCGCTGGCACCTGGACTGTATTCTACTATAAACAAAATAAAATAAAGTAAATTTCCTTTGTCTATGTTCCTGACTTATTTTATTTAACTTTTAAGTTTAAATCCCTAACTAAAAAGAGCAGAACAGCTCTTCTTCACAGGGTTTGCTAAACTGGAGAACATTCAAAACATTCACACTCACAGTCTCACCTGAAATACAAACAGCCACAAGAGATTTGGTTTTAGTTACTTTCTACTCTGATTTCCTAACACTAGGTAATTTAATTATCTGTCATGTACAGAATTTAAGCATTACCCTATTTAACTCAAATATTCCTTCTCTTTGTAACCCAACAAATATCCCTCAGAAATCATATCATATGAGTTCCCCATGTTCATTACACAGCCCCAGAAAACCATGGGATATTTCTGCTCATTAACACTTACCCAATAACGTTCCCCTTAAACAGTGCTCTCTTATTTTCCCCTCCTTTTTAAATAGTATAAACCACACTGTCAGTTATACTTTACTTGAAAACTCTTCAATAATTTATTTATTGCTTACAAACCATGCTAAATCAATATATTATTACTCCATGCATCCTCATACACGCTCATACCCATACTTGATTTACAGCACTAAGGCCCTCATGATCAAAAGCAAACTCCGGCACTAGAGGCTGTTAACGCCATACTAGCGCCGGAGTTTGCAGCCGACCCATGATCAGAGCCCTCGAGCACCTGAAACAACGCACTCAAGGGCTCTTAGCGCAAGTAGCATGCAAATGCATGCTAAACAGGGCTTCCAGCATTCATCCCCAATGATCAGCGGCCAGCGCGCCAAAGATTGGGTCGCTGGCCGCGGCAAAATCAACGCCAGCTCTGAGCTGGCGTTAGACTTTGCGGATCATTGGGGAGGAATGGTGAGCCCTGTCTAGCATGCAGTTGCATGCTGGCAGGCCCCCGTTCCCCCCCAAAGCAAATGCAAACAGGGGACTGGAGGTCCGGTGGACCTCCGGTCCCCCCGATGATCCGACCCCCTCCATGCCCTGCCCATTGCATCCTGGGATGCGGTGGGTGGGGCTACAGACCATGTAAGGGAGCGAGTCCCTTACATAGTCTGTAGCCCCGCCCAGCGCATCCCAGGATGCAATGGGCAGGGCTGGGTGCCGCCATTTTGCAGTGGCGTCGACAGGAAGAGGAGGCAGGCAGGCAGGCTGCGTCCCTCCTCCAACAAAAGGTAGGGGGCCAGCCGGGGGGGGGGGGGCGGCAGGGAGGGTGGGTGACCATGGACCACCAGGGATTCTGAACGCTGGGGGAGGGGAGGAGTTGGGGTGGACCTCCAGCCCCCACCCCCCTTCATCGATGGATAACAGGGTGGCGGCAACAATGATTTCTTGGGGTTTGGGGGGCTGGAGACCCACCGAACCTCCAGCCCCCCCCCCCCCCGTCGCTGAGTGGGAAGGAGGGTGGGATAGCATTTGGCCGGAGGCGGCCACCACGATTTATGGGGGTTCGGGGGGGTTCGGGCCTCGGCAGGCTGTTTGACAGGTTTGGGCTTTTGACAGCCCAGACCTGTCAAACAAGTGCGGGAGGATTGTGCTGAGCGCATGCTAGGCACAATTCTCCCGCACTTTAAACATGATAATCAAAGATAATAGCGCTGCTTAGATTTGCCTGCATTATCTTTGATCATCGATGCAGAAAAGCCCTGTGCTGTCCCGGCGCTATTTTTAGGGCGTTGTTTGGAACAGCGCAGGCCTTTTGATCATCTGGGCATAATAGAGCAGACTCACTAATACACATTCCAACTGACTGCTCAAATTAAAAATGAACCCAGCAAGCTGCTTCTTTTAAAAGTCCATGCCACCAGCAAGCTGCTTGTTTTAAAAGTCCATGCAGTAGCAATTGCTGCACTTCACCCTTTAGTCAGACAAAGTTTTGCCCTGCAAGCTGCTTCTTTCAAAAGTCCATGCTGCAGCAACTGCTCCTCCTCGGTCCTGGATATTCGAAACAGAAACCAAATCAATCCTTTTGTGCTAACTTCACTTCCAATCCTTTGATATGCCCCAGACTCTACACAGTCTGCGTTTCGCTATAACAGCGTCATCAGGAGTCGGGTCCTACCTACATGAACATATATGATAATGCCCTTAACTTCACCCATTACCCACATTCAAAACCTTTACAACTTGCTTTCACATTGTACTTACAATTAGTGATTAAACATATGTCATGGCTGCAGGACGGTAGAAATTCACCTTTCACCACACACCCGCCCTGCAAAAACGCCAGCACATGCTTAGTATACATTGAGGGGCATAATTGAACGAAAACGCCTATCTCCATGGGCGTTTATCTCCAAGAACGGGTCCGTGAAGGGGTGGACCGAACCGTATTTTGGGAAAAAATAGACGCCCATGTTTTATTCAACAATGTGTGAGCTGGGCGTTTTTGTTGTTCAGCGATAATGGAAAATGAAAGTGCCCAGCTCAAAAATGAATAAATCCAAGGCATTTGTTCGTGGGAGGGGCCAGGATTCGTAGAGCACTGGTCCCCCTCACATGCCAGGACATCAACCGGGCACCCTAGGGGGCACTTTTACAAAACCAAAAAAAAAGGTCAAAGAGCTCCCAGGTGCATAGCACCCTTCCCTTGTGTGTTGAGCCCCCCAAATCCCCCTCAAAACCCACTGCCCACAAGTCTACACCATTACTATAGCCCTAAGGGGTGAAGGGGGGCACCTACATGTGGGTACAGTGGGTTTGGGGGGGGTTGGACGACTAATAAGCATTAAGCAGCACAATTGTAACAGGTAGGGGGGGGGATGGGCCTGGGTCCACCTGCCTGAAGTCCACTGCACCCCCTAACAACTCCTCCAGTGACCTGCATACTGCTGCCAGGGAGCTGGGTATGACATTTGAGGGTGAAAATAAAAAGTTGTGAAACATCATTTTTTGTGGTGGGAGGGGGTTATCGGGGAGTGGTCATCCCCGATTCCCTCCAGTGGTCATCTGGTCATTTAGGGCACTTTTTGGGGCCTTATTCGTGAAAAAACAGGGTCCAGGAAAAGTGTCCTAAATTCTAGCTAAAAACGCTTACTTTTTTCCCATTATCGGTGAAATGCGCCCATCTTTGTTCGACAGATAACCACGCCCCAGTTCCGCCTTCGCCACACCTCTGACACGCCCCCATCAACTTTGTCCGCATCCGCGACGGAGTGCAGTTGAAAATGTCCAAAAATCGGCTTTCGATTATACCGCTTTATTCGTTTTTGTGAGATAAACGTCCATCTCCCGATTTAGGTCGGAACTTGGGCGTTTTTCTCGTTCGATTATAAGCAGGATAGTAACATAGTAGATGACGGCAGAAAAAGACCTGCACAGTCCATCCAGTTTGCCCAAGAAGATAAATTCATATGTGCTACTTTTTTATTTGTACTGTCCTCTTCAGTGCACAGACCGTATAAGTCTGGCCAGCCTTATCCCCGCCTCCCAACCACCAACCCCGCCTCCCAACCACCAGCTCTGGCACAGACCCTATAAGTCTGCCCAGCACTATCCCTGCCTCCCACCACCGGCTCTGGCACAGACCGTATATGTCTGCCCAGCACTATCCCCGCCGCCCAACCACCAGCCCCGGCACAGACCGTATAAGTCTGCCCAGCGCTAGTCCCGCCTCCCACCACCAGCTCTGGCACAGACCGTATAAGTCTGGTCAGCACTATCCCTGCCTCCCACCACCGGCTCTGGCACAGACTGTATAAGTCTGCCCAGCACTAGTCCCGCCTCCCAACCACCAGCCCCAGCGCAGACCATATATGTCTGCCCAGCACTATCCCCGCCGCCCAACCACCAGCCCCGGCACAGACCGTATAAGTCTGCCCAGCGCTAGTCCCGCCTCCCACCACCAGCTCTGGCACAGACCGTATAAGTCTGCCCAGCACTATCCCTGCCTCCCACCACCGGCTCTGGCACAGACTGTATAAGTCTGCCCAGCACTAGTCCCGCCTCCCAACCACCAGCCCCAGCACAGACCGTATATGTCTGCCCAGCACTAGCCCCGCCTCCCAACCACCAGCTCTGCCACCCATTCTAGGCTAAGCTCCTGAGGATCCCTTCCTTCTGCACAGGATTCCTTTATGTTTATCCCACGCATGTTTGAATTCCGTTACCGTTTTCATCTCCACCACCTCCTGTGGGAGGGCATTCCAAGCATCCACCACCCTCTCCGTGAAAAAATACTTCCTGACATTCTTCTTGAGTCTGCCCCCCTTCAATCTCATTTCATGCCCTCTCGTTCTACCGCCTTCCCATCTCCGGAAAAGATTCGTTTGCGGATTAATACCTTTCAAATATTTGAACGTCTGTATCATATCACCCCTGTTCCTCCTTTCCTCCAGGGTATACATGTTCAGGTCCGCAAGTCTCTCCTCATACGTTGTGTAACGCAAATCCCATACCATCCTCGTAGCTTTTCTTTGCACTGCTTCAATTCTTTTTACATCCTTAGCAAGATACGGTCTCCAAAACTGAACACAATACTCCAGGTGGGGCCTCACCAACGACTTGTACAGGGGCATCAACACCTCTTTTCTTCCGCTGGTCACACCTCTCTCTATACAGCCTAGTAACCTTCTAGCTACGGCCACCGCCTTGTCACACTGTTTCATCGCCTTCAGATCCTCTGATACTATCACCCCAAGATCCCTCTCCTCATCCACCTAGCAGACTCTCACCTAGCAGACTCACCTAGCAGACTCTCACCGACTAACACATACGCCTCTCTTGGATTTCTACTCCCTAAGTGCATCACTTTGCATTTCTTTGCATTGAATTTTAATTGCCAAACCTTAGACCATTCTTCTAGCTTTTTCAGATCCTTTTTCATGTTTTCCACTCCCTCCGGGGTGTCCACTGTGTTACAAATCTTAGTATCATCCGCAAATAGGCAAACTTTACCTTCTAACCCTTAGGCAATGTCACTCACAAATATATATTGAACAGAATTGGCCCCAGCACCGATCCCTGAGGCACTCCACTACTCACCTTTCCCTCCTCCGAGCGAACTCCATTCACCACTACCCTCTGGCGCCTGTCCGTCAACCAGTTCCTAATCCAGTTCACCACTTTGGGTCCTATCTTCAGCCCATCCAGTTTATTTAAGAGCCTCCTGTGGGGAACCGTGTCAAAAGCCTTGCTGAAATATAAGTAGATTACGTCTATAGCACGGCCACGGTTCAATTCTCCGGTCACCCAATCAAAGAATTCAATGAGACTCGTTTGGCACGATTTCCCTTTGCCAAACGAATTGTATAAGGCTGGCTTGTACCTCCCTTATACAACACCCAAGCTCCACCCCCTTTTTTAAAACATGTAACCATTCCACTTCCTTGTTCAATCCCAATGGCTCTACCGTATTCCACCTAAATATAGTTCTCTGCTCACAACGTAACAATTGCTGTGTAATATTCCCACCTCTGCAGTTACTTTGATTAATACCACAAACTTTAGATCATCCACTGTATGGCCAGCTCTCCCCCAATCTGCAACTAATGGTGTTTCCTGCTTGCCTAACCTAATTTTGCTGCTGTGCCACCCTGCTCTTAATTTTCCTAACAGTGTGAACCAGGGGCGTAGCCAGACTACATATTTTGGGTGGGCCTAGGCAAGAAGTGCTCTCCCCCCCCCCCCCCCAACCACCACCACCAAAAATATCTCAGCTTGCGGGGAAATGCTTCTTTCCACCATGGCACTCTGCAGTACGCATGCACTGAAAACTGAGCATGCGTATGTGCTGGTATCGTGGAGAGTAGTGTTTTCGTTACCATTAGGGAGAAGTCTTCAGCTGGCTGACCTTGGGATCCCCAGCAGCTACCACTAAACATGTGGTACTGTTGGGTGGGCCTGAGCCCTAAGTGGGTGGGCCCCTGCCCACCCAGGCCCACCTGTGGCTACGCCACTAGTGTGACACACATACCATAGTTCATATGGGCAACAAATCCCATATACACACTGCTTGGTGTTACAGTCTGTGTGTGTACGCAGGTAAAACTTACGCCCTTGTGAATGAGGAATTTCCACCTGTGTAACCTGCTTTGCATGCCTGCAATACACACACCCTCCTTTTTAAATAATATCAATATAATTAAAATAATCCTTCCTCCCAGAAGCAGGGAAATCAGTTTCTTTTTGCCACAGTATAAACCTCTGAAACCCTCAGTACATTCAGTTGTAGTGATCTCAATCACTCTTTTATTATTTCATGCAAATTCTATCAAATCCTTTCATCAAGCACCTCTCACATACAAACAGAAAAGGAAAACATGTCTTCTCTCATCGGGATCTTCTGTTGCTCTCCTCCAACTGTCACCAAGCAAAACCCTAACAAGAGCAGTGTATCCAATCAGAGAGCTCTATTTGAGACCATATTTCCATACAGAGATTCCATCAGGTATTTTAGAATAAAAACAATATATAAACACTTCATTTTGGACTCAAACTTCACAATTTAAGTCATAGTCATGGTCTAATGTTTATTCTCTAAAAATTCCCAAGAAAATTGAACCTTAAATACCCAAACTAGAACCCTTCAAAAACGGACTCATTTGCATGAATTCTAAGCTTCAAAAACCTTATAGCTAATAAGTAAAAGTTTCCAGCATTTGAATTCTAATCTTGAAATGCATGCAATCCCTTTCAAAACACATTTTGGATTCTTTTAAAACTTTAAGGCGTAAGTGCAAGTCTCCTTCCTGGCACAAAAATCCAGCCTAGAGCCTCCCCACAGCTCCTGCCAGGTAAATAAGATAAAACAAAATCTTTTTCCAACTGGTTACACATTCATTATCTTTTATGATAAAACTAGGAAAAAAGGCCTGTTTCTGACACAAATGAAAGGGGCGTTAGCAAGGTTGTCCTCGGAGTGTGGGATAGAGAGAGAGTGAATGTGTGAATGTGTGTGACAGAGTGAGACTGTGTGCGAGAGTGTGTGTGTGTGTGTGTGAGAATGAGAGTGTGTGCCAGGGGCCCCCTCCCTCCCAGTTTCAGGGTCCGCCTGGTCCCCTCCAAGTTCCAGGGTCGGCCCTCCCTCCCACCCACCCAGTTCCAGGGTCGTTGCTCCCCCTCTCTCCCTCCCAGTTCCAGGGTCGTTGCCCCCCTCTTCCCCCCCCCCCCTCCAGCCACCCTGTGATGTTTAAGTGAAAAATTAGGGAGCTGTGAGTGTGTATGTGTGTGAAAATGAGAGTGTGTGCCAGGGGCCCCCTCCCTCCCAGTTTCAGGGTCCGCCTGGCCCCCCTCCAAGTTCCAGGGTCCGCCCTCCCTCCCACCCCCCCAGTTCCAGGGTCGTTGCCCCCCCTCCCCTCCCTCCCAGTTTCAAGGTCTCCCCCCCTCCCTCTCTCCAAGTTCCAGGGTCCACCCTCCCTCCCACCCACCCAGTTCCAGGGTTGTTGCCCCCTCCCCCCCAGCCACCCTGCGATGTTTAAGTGAAAAATTAGGGAGCTGTGTAGTGTAATAAAATGCACCCGCAACGTTGTGAAGCTGACTCCATGGCTTCATTGAAGTGAAGGGTTCGTAAGGTTCGTCAGATTCTTCAATCTGTCACCATCTCTCTTGGCCCCGCCCTCGCGCCTCTGATAGGTCTGCCGCCATTGACGTCAAAACGTGATGACGTTGAGGGTGGCGGACCTATCAGAGGTGCAAGGGTGGGGCAGAAAGAGATGGTTACAGAGCAACGAGCCTTATGATCCTTACGAACCCTTCACTTCAGTGAAGCCACGGAGTCAGCTTCAGAATGTTGAAGGTGCCTTTTATTATAGTAGAGATACTGAATGCTTTTTAATTTTGTATTTGCAGTCACTTACAGCCCCTGTCTCAGCTGCTCATTTTGGTGAAACATGGCCATGTCAGACATTTTATATTGAACCTCTGGGATCTTTAATACTATATAATAATTTGCACCTCCCTCTGGATGCCTGGGTTTGTAACACACTTCCCATTGATCTGCCCTGGGGATGACAGCACAGGGCGGACCAATGGGAAGTGAGAGGGAAGGGAAGCCAGCACCAGCCACTGGAGGTCTCTCTCTCTCTGTCCCCTTGGAGTGCAACGACGACCTGGGAAGGAAAGCCAGCACCAGCCGGCGGAGGTCAGTACACAATCGACCCCCTCCCCCCCCCAAGTTCCATCCCCCTCCCCTCCGAGTTCCATGACCCCCTCCCTCCCTCCCTCCCTCTCCTGCCCTCCGAGTTCCATGCACACCCTGTCATCCGAGTTCCACATCCCCGCGCCTCTCTCCCTCCCTCTCTGTGCCCTCCGAGTGGAAGCAGAACGTGTGCAGCTGCCCCCCCCCCCCCTTCGTAAGTGCCGGCTATTATTTAAAACGTCTTACCTCCTGGTCCACTGGCAACGGTGAAGTCGAGCAGGCACGGCACGGCGCTTCACACTGCCTTCGCTTCTGTTTCAGCTCTGCCTCTGGTCCCACCCTTCCGCAAACAGGAAATGAGGGCGGGACCAGAGGCAGAGCTGAAACAGAAGCGAAGGCAGACTGAAGTGCCGTGCCGTGTCTGCTCGACTTCACTGTTGCCGGCAGACCAGGAGGTAAGACGTTTTAAATAACAGCCGGCACTTATGAAGGGGGGGGGGCAGCTGCACACGTTCTGCTTCCACTCGGAGGGCACAGAGAGAGAGGGAGGGAGGCGCGGGGATGTGGAACTCGGATGACAGGGCGTGCATGGAACTCGGAGGGCAGGAGAGGGAGGGAGGGAGGGGGTCATGGAACTGGAATGTGAGGGGGGCCCTAGAACAGGAGGGGGGTCCTGCAACTCAAAGGGGAGGGGGGCTCCTGGAACAAGGAAGACAGGGAGGGGGCATGGAACTCGGAGGGGAAGGGGCCTGGAACTCGGAGAGAGAGGGACGGACATGCAGGGGTGTGGAACTCCAAAGACAGGAGTGCAGGGAACTCCCGGGTGGGGGGGTAAGGGGGGAGGGGAGGGAGCGGCCAACGCAGGTCGGCCTGCGACTGAGACAGAGATAGAGGGAGGGAGGCATGGGCGTGTAAAGGAGGAGAGCGAGGGAGGCAGTGATCAGGGGGTTGGCCTTGAACTCGGAGGAGAGGGAAGCAGGAGGGCCTGGGACTCAGACGACAGAGACCGAGGGAGGGAGAGCTGAAACTCCGAGGAGAGGCGAGCATGGAACTCCGACGACAGTGAAGGGGGCCTGGAATTCACATGACAGGGAGGGAGGCAGGAGGCCAAGCTGCAACTGCGAGGAAAACCTTGCTAGTGCCCGTTTCATTTCTATCAGAAATGGGCCTTTTTTACCAGTTCAGTAATAAAGACTGTATTCTTTTATAAGGTTTGCCTTTTTGTTTTACCTTCCACATAGGATTTGGCAGACAGCTTGCCTTGTTGTTTGCTGGCAATGGAATGACAGGCATTCTTAAGTGCTGATTGGTCAGTTAGAAGTTGGCGGCTATTTGAAATGGAACTTCCATCTTGAGCTATTTTCTACATTCAGTTTCGCCTCCTGAAGCAGCTTGGCAAAACAAATGGCTCTTGTCAGGGTTAGTTTCTTCTGACTGTATGTGTGCCTTCAAGCTTCATGAGATGTTGCAACTTACTGTGAGGATGGAGATCCGTTTTGGAACTGCTTAACGAGACAACATGAAGCTAAGTGCCTGAATTTTGGATGAGATGGTATTTTGAGGTGTTTTTTTTTTTTTTTTGAACTATTATTTTTGTAATGGTCTTTAGTAGAGACTGCAAGTGATTTGACTTATTTGTCCTGTTTTGTGTTTTTTGGGTCAGTTTGTTTTTTCTCCATATTAGATGAAGTTTTTTTTTTTCACACTGCCCTTTGTTTTCTAGTTGTTTAATTAAGCCTGTGATGAAATTGAACTCTTATTGAGCTGAATGTTGGCTTTTTAGCCTTAGCCTTATTGAGTTTTGAGACTTATTTTATTAAGTACTTTTAGCCACTTGCAGTTTCTTCTAAATTCTATGTTTGGCAAACTTTTTCCATGTGCTGTGCCTAGTATTATTTTGCTATGCATTATTTTGATGTATCTGGTACATAATTCCATGGAGTGTATTCAGTATGCATAATGCCATCAGTAACAAAGGGAATAGGTCTTTCCCTTCTATTCCTTTTTTTTGTTTGTTTTTTAAGAGTGATGATTGTACAGCAAAAGCAGTGCTCCCTCTAAGCTGCTCTAAACATACAGTAGCTGAGTAAAATGAACTAAGCTCCAGATTCTGCTGCCAAGTTAATATTTCATATGGAAAAATCTGACAGTGCTTTTGTTGCACTATCTCTTCATTAGCTTCCTATACAGGCCCAAATTGGCCTGTCTAGTATTTAAGATGTTTAAAGGGTCCTCTCCGGAATACCTTTATGGACTGCTGTCTTTTCCCTCTGGCAGAAGTTTCTTAAGGACTACTTAATCTTTCCCTCATTTTCGGCTGTTAGACATAAGAAAATTCTAGAAGATTATTTTTGCTATCAGGCAGTACACATTTGGCTTTACTATAAGCAGGTACCCACTCATGCCTGTGTATGATGTAAGATAGAGCAGGATTCCGGGAAGCCAGATGTTGGCAGCCGTGGCAACTTCTCGAAAACCAGCACACAGGAATGAGGGGCAAGCTACAGAAACTAACCACATCACCTACCCTCGAAGGATAGGTGAGGAAATGTAAACTAATTTTTAGGATTTTACCCTGTTTTAGACAACAAACACGACTGCAAGAATTACTTAGAGTCTATGTACGATTTAAAAAACATTTATTTAAAACATTTCTTTAGTTGTGGTGTAAATAACCTTTATGTTGGTATCCTATTTAGAAAGCACAACTAACAATTTTATAACATTTGAATTTGTGTTAAGAAAATATAATTCTGAATTAAAATATAATTAATAAACAATAATGAGTAAACTTTTGTCTCTTATACCAGTTCCCTTCACTTTTCAAACATCTCAGCCCAAAGAATAACCTTTTAACATGTTATCATTCTTTTCCCTTACAGGACACCCCTCTACAATCAGCAAAACCAACAGCGATCAGTTAAGTGTTATTTCTTAGTCCTCTCTCATTCTTCAATTTGTTTCTTTGTATCTGTTTCAATATTGCTATTAAGAATTTGATACTTTGTTTCTCTTTCTCTTTTCAGGTATTTCTAAGATCGTCACTCCCGGGAGACTCTAGGTAAGTATAGTTTTAGACAGTTTTATTTTTATTGTATTCTTTTACTACCCCTTTTTCCACAATAGTACTTAGCTGTAGTTTAGCATCTGTCCACGGAGTCTTTCTTGCGGTGGGGCCCTTCAAAATGGTTGTTCCTTTCAGCCGTGCAATCTTCTGGCTACACCTCACTCTTAACAAAAATAAGCAGAAGCAAAACCCTGTCTTCCTACTTTTCTTCTTAAGGAATTCCTATTAATAAGTGACTTTAACAATTAACTGGGGGGCCACTATCTCAAGTAAAATTAATTTAAATTCCCTTTCTTTTTCAGACCTGAGCTATGTTTTTTTTATTCCCTAAACTCAATCAGAGTGTTTGATCTCATTCAGCAGTGCAGCACAGCTCTCAACATTCCGCTGACAGGCTTATTCCTCAACATTCCACTTCATTACTCTCCCTGCACACATACAGCCTTTAAAAATTATTTTCTCTTTTCTCACATATGATTCCCCAAACCCAACTTTAATCACACTCAACACCGTCACATAGCCTCCCACCTACCTTAATTAACCTTACTTCCTATCTCACCCACCTCTTTCACTCCCAAAACATCCAAACTCAAAAATACTAATGAAAGCACTCTTCACTTTAAGCTATTACTTCCACTAAGATGTTCTTTAATCACCCTTAATTATCAAATTTCCCTAAAAATATTCTTTTCCTCCTTTTCCTCCCCAAATCACCTCTCTTTCATTCACAGACACTGCAGCACTTCCACTCTCTCCAGGGATCAAACTCACTCCCACTTAACTGCCAGCTACGCCGTTGCCCAGGTTATGGAGCTTTGGCTAGCTATTCCAAAGTCCTTTTCAGCATTCCAATCTTTTCTGCTGACCAACGGAATGTTGGCCAGCACTGCTAAATCCCCATTTTAAATACTCAATCCCCATAGGAATCAATGGAGAGATTACAAAATTAAATAAAAAAAACATCCAAATATCAACCAGATTACCCCAAAATTTACCTAATAATTAAACTGTCCCTTCCCTCGGATCCCAGATAAACTAAAAAAAAAAAAAAATACTCGTTATTTCCCTAACCCTATGTTCTTAGAGAACTAAAGACGAGGTTAGTTTTTGTTGTCCTCTCCTCATTCCTGGGTACTGTGTTCTGGAAAAGCTGCCACGACTACTAACATCAGGCTAACCGGAACCCAGTTTTTATCATACATCGCACCCAGGTGTGAGGGGCGGAGTTTCAATTGGCATAGTCGGCAGGATTTTTCCTGGTTTTGGGATACCAAATTTCATAATTGTGGGGTTCAAGTGAGTAATTTTGAGTCCTGAAAGTCTGGTGTAGGTGGAGTAACGTTTATTTCCCCTTAGAATTTCTGTTACTATGGTGAAGCAGTTACAGTAAAAAAAAAAAAAAAGAAGTAGTGATGTGCCTTGGTTTGTGGGATGTGCCTTAGTTTGGGTGGGGTAGGAGGAAAGCAGGGGGAAGCAAGCTCTGTTTCCAGATGACCACTACCCTGAAGGAAGTCTATAGTCTAAGAGAAAAAAATTTGATTTGGGAGAGTTTGAGCTCAGACATCGGACCTGAGCAAGGATGGGAAATTAAGCATATTTTGTTTTGAAGGGTACCTTGGAAGAATTTCAGAATTGGAATCGGAACACCAATGGCTACAATTCCTACTTTATTACATTCAAACGTTATCTGTAGTATTTGCAGTGGAGAAAAGAGAAGTTTGGTGATAAAAAGGAAAAAACCTCAAAGGAAACCGTTTAAGTGGGAAGCTGGATGAAGAAGGAGAACCTGTGATTTTCACAAAGAGTGTGCCTGAATGGCCAAAGGAAACTGTTCAGAGCACCAATTCCACTGTAATTCTTGGGGAGAAGCCCAAGACACAGTATCCGGTCCAGAAACATTTGTGGAGAGAAGACTTTTCCACCAGCACCAATAACCCAGTGTTGCAACAAGGTCCTAGGCGCATGTCTGCAGTGAGAAAGCCCTGGAGACCAATTAGGCCTGTTACTTGCTTCCGGTGCGGGCAACCTGGACATAAAAGTTGGGTTTGTAACACTTTTAGTTCCGGGAGAAGTGAAAGGTCAGAAGTTTGAAAAAGCGTACTCACAAAACCTGAGACTGCGGAAACAGGATCCCCCGAGGAAGGTATGGCAAGAATTTGCTGAAACCTCATGGAGAAGTAAGTGGAATCTTGGAGTGAATGATATACAAAGAGATTCTCGGGAATCAGAGTTGCAGTGTGGTTGCGCAAAATCATCTTCCTATCAAGAATATTTGTTGTTTCATTATCAGACTATCTTGGAAACAGGTGCTGATAGTGTGAATAAGAGTGAAAAGCCTAACTGCGGCATCTCTTCTGGGATGGGTTCTGTTGGACAACAGTGGGAACTAGTTTCAGGAAATGCACAAGAAATCCTGGGTCAAGGGTTGGAGTCGGCTAAAGAAATGGAGACTCTGATCCCAGCAGAGGTGACAGTTTTAGAGAATCTTTCTATGCCCGGTTTGGAGAGAAAGATCTTTGCAGAAGAAGAAAGAAAAGAGGTGTTTGAGAATAAGGAGGCTGGAGTTCCAACAGAAGATACTCAGTGTAAGGAAGAGAGGAAGGAGGAAAATGCAGATATGGATAGCATGGGTCAGGCTGAAGAATTGCAGGAAGAACTATATGCATTGGATGTAGAACAGAACGAAATTAATTCTGATTTCCAGAAAACAAAAGAAGCATGTTCCTCTGAAGTGATTGAGGAGAAATTTGGTTTGTTGGCGGCTGCAAGTGAAGTATGTTCTTTGGAAGTGAAAGAAGAAAAAGCGGAGGGGATCCAAATGTCGAATTCCAGTGGAAGAAAAGTATTGGAGATTGAAGAGATTGAGATTACTGTGGAAAACAAAATATGTGACGTGGAGTGTGAAAAAGGTGGTGAAGAGGAAGCAGGGTCTGAGAAACTGGTAAAGTTAGTAAGAGTGCTGAATACTAAGGTACTAAGGAAGAAAAGTCCTTGGAGCAAAGGGAAAAAGCAGATCAGAAATGACTACAGGTCAAAAGCAAGGCTGGAAGGAATTGATGACGAGAAAAGAGGAGTAAATATCAAGTCTGCATTTTCTTTGAAGGGAATCTCTATAAGAAGGGTAATGAAGTTGCTGAGAGGAGAATTGGATCATGGTTGTTTGGAACTTTAAGAAAAGGAAGAAAGAATCAGCAGATGAAACAGAGGCCAGTTACCCACAACACATACCACAATTGGCTGTGAGAGATGAAGCTCTCAACTGGAAAAAAAATGAAAATTAAGACTGATGTTTAGCAAGGGAAAAAAGGGGGGTTTCATTCCAGATGAGAAGTTGGTCATCTGGAGGTGAGTTTGGTTCCCTTTGCTTTTCTTTGAGACAAATATAAAAAAAAAAATTATGAAATGGAAAATACGGGGAGAAAACAGTTCACAGGAACCTGGTGAAAAAAATGTAATATTACCAAAAATGTTGAATTATAGGTTCCTGAAAAGAAAACACGTGTTCTCCATCAAGGGAATACTCTTTGAAAAAATTGATTACTGTTTGATTTTATTGTTAAAAGTTTGTTTGTGAAGTGATAAGTTCAGCTAGAATATATTTAGAGTGGCCCTGTTAGCTAGGTTGGGGGGTGATTGTATGAGAATAATAAAGAGGGTTTGTTTTTCTTTGGGAGATGTGGAAGTTAGAAGGGGTTGTGTAAGCTAAATGGGGGTTGTATGGGGGTTTTTTTGAGAAGTGGATGTGAATGATTAGGACGTGTTTGAATGAAGGAGAAGTATTTGGTTGGAATTCATGACTGTCGGAATGTTAGAGAGAATATTGGGGACAATATTAATTTTCAGCATGGGTGAATGTAGGAGGCTGCCCTTTGGGGGCTTGGGAGAAAGGAGCTGCTGCTTTGGGGGTGGGGAGGCTTGGGAGGGGGGAGCTGCCACCAGAAGGCCTATCTTCTGCTGAAGTGAGCTGAGAGTGATCACGAGGGGGAGGGCGAGTGTTTCAGTTTTAGCAGAAAATGCACTAATATTTTTGGCAGAAACTCAAACCCGAATTTCAGGCCAGTTTCAATGCTGAATCCGAAACCGAAATCTGGTTAGCTTCTAAACTAAAGGCTAGCAGAGCTAAAGCTTGGTGGCCATTTGGCAACCTCCTAAAATCATTGATAGGGAGGTGTTAAAAAAATGATCTCCCCAGGTGTCAAATATGCTAAATATGCCACTGATCTTTGTTGAACCATAAATCAGATACCCAGTATGGTCATGTTTTGAAATGTCTTCATCGGGAGTAAAACAGTAGAAGTTGGTTAGATGGTCTTTTTAAAGGCCACATGCTTCTGCACAATAAGCCTTCTTTTGGCATTTTTTAGAACTATTGCCATTTAATGATTAATTATTATTATTATTTATTGCATTTGTATCCCGAATTATCCCACCTATTTGCAGGCTCAATGTGGCTTACATAGTATGTAAATATTGTCATTACAGGATAGTAGATACATTTAGTATTGTGTAGAAATTAAGTGAGGGAAGAAAGAAGAAGGAAGGGAGTGGTTATGTCATGTGAGTTTTACATTCACTTTGTTTTGGGAATAAATGCAGAACCACTAAAATTGGTGTACTGATGTATAGAACTGTTTTACACCTGATGAAAACATCTCAAAACAGATCCATGTTGTTCTTATATGGATTGCTAGCGCTACATTAATTATACATCATATTTTATATATTTTGCAGTGTGTTACTGTGTGTATTATACATAACATTGACATTCACACTTCAGGCAGCCCTTAACACATACTTACAATTTTTTAAATAATTCAAACAACAATTTCTTTTTTGGAATAAAATTTGGCTGCAGCTTTATTTCCAAATATTAATAAATTCATTTACTTAACATCAACTTAGTAACATATAATTTTCCACCAGGTTAACTTCAGAATGCGGTTAATAATGTTAAGCCCTTCGGTAACGAACTGGCTCACTTTCTCCCCACTTCACAGTGTGATTAATAATAATGTTAAGCCCTTCGGTAACGAACTGGCTCACTTTCTCCCCACTTCACAGTGTGATTAATAATAATGTTAATCCATTCGGTAACGAACTGGCTCACTTTCTTCCCCCCTTACCCCCCTCCCCCCAGGTGACTTACGGTACCGTCAAGCCACCTCTTACTCATGGCGGTTCCGCCCACGAGTTCATTTCCATTTCATATATTTCATACAATTCCTTTAACCGCTTCTGGTGCCTCTTAAACCCCTCATCCAGGCACCCCTTTCCATTTAAAAGCTGCTACCCTTTACCCCCAAATCCTCCACTTTCCTTAACCATCTCAAAATTTTGTCCCCACCCACACCCCCCCACCAAGGGCGGGCTGGGATGGGTCTTTCACTCCCTCCTATTCACCCTAACCCTCTCCTACCTAACTAAAAACTAATTCTGAGCGCCCAAATCTTCCCTATCCTAGCACTTCCCTTCCAGCCAATCCTATCCCTTAATTCCTACCCAATCCCCTTTCTCCCTTTCCTGTTGCTAACCTAAACACTAACTACTTCCAAACTAACTCCCTCCTGCAACTCCCCCCCCCCCCCCCCCCCTTTCCTTTCTTCTTCTGGCTGCCTGGCTTCAGTCAATGTTAACACCCTCACAGCTTAACTGTGAGGGCTTCCTAACATTGACATTCACACTTCAGGCAGCCCTTAACACATACTTACAATTTTTTAAATAATTCAAACAACAATTTCTTTTTTGGAATAAAATTTGGCTGCAGCTTTATTTCCAAATATTAATAAATTCATTTACTTAACATCAACTTAGTAACATATAATTTTCCACCAGGTTAACTTCAGAATGCGGTTAATAATGTTAAGCCCTTCGGTAACGAACTGGCTCACTTTCTCCCCACTTCACAGTGTGATTAATAATAATGTTAAGCCCTTCGGTAACGAACTGGCTCACTTTCTCCCCACTTCACAGTGTGATTAATAATAATGTTAATCCATTCGGTAACGAACTGGCTCACTTTCTTCCCCCCTTACCCCCCTCCCCCCAGGTGACTTACGGTACCGTCAAGCCACCTCTTACTCATGGCGGTTCCGCCCACGAGTTCATTTCCATTTCATATATTTCATACAATTCCTTTAACCGCTTCTGGTGCCTCTTAAACCCCTCATCCAGGCCACAAGCGGTGACAGACTCCATCTTGTCACCGCTCCCCCATAACCAAAGCTGCCGCCAAATCCTTCTTTAAGCAATCCTCCAACAAATCTTGGAGTGCACTCAAAAAGATATCAGTTCCAATATCGGACAGATGAACTCCATCCTGCCTATACAAACCTGCACAATCTGACGAGATCAAATCATGTGCTAACACCAAACCCCCCATTCTACCCATAAATTTTGACACTTCCCAATTCACCCTGCGCCTCAACCGCTCAATACCTTTTGGATTAACTGCCCCCCTCCACACTCTTCTGGGAATAATCTGTGACCATACAATCACTGCTCCTGGAAAATAACTCATCACCTCCAATAATTCTGCTTTCATTAAACGAATTAACTGAACTCCTTTTACAGCACATAAATCATTTCCCCCCCAAATGAATACAAATTAGAACTGGAGAAGAAAATCGCCGAGCTTGGAGTAATGCTGGCAACAACTGCTTCCAAGTCATTCCTCGTATGGCCAACCAGCGGATTCGAATACCGAATTCCACCAATCCCAGGTTGGATCCCCACTTTGATTCCAGAGCATGCTTGTGTGCCCAAAAGACATATGAATGTCCGCAGATCCATACACATATGTCCAGAGGCAATACATCTGTAAAAG
Source organism: Microcaecilia unicolor (assembly GCF_901765095.1). Classification (NCBI taxonomy): domain Eukaryota; kingdom Metazoa; phylum Chordata; class Amphibia; order Gymnophiona; family Siphonopidae; genus Microcaecilia; species Microcaecilia unicolor. Next base: position 336,858,352 of record NC_044031.1, on the reverse strand, counting down.
AAACTAGAACAATTAGCATAAACCTAATCACTTCTCATCCCGAACATACCCTTTATATCTATTAGACCTCCATCTTCCCACCCGCTGAATTAAAGCCACTGAACCCCCTTCTTGGGCTACATTGGAAGCAGCACCAATTCGAAAGGAATGTGTCCCATACTCCTTCGGCTCCAAACCCATATATCTCAAACCTTTCTTAAGCACTGCTGCAAATTGATACCTCGTTAAAGGCATACCATTGTTATGCACCAACCAAACCTCACCACCCACCGGTCTTACACCATTGAACTCCACTGCACATTGCACTGGACAAAATTCCAAAGTCTTAGCCGCTCGCAGACTAATCCAAATGCCTTTTCCATCTTGGTCCGTTTTAGACTTCCTTAAATATATACGCAACACCCCCTTTTCCACCACCACATCCCTTCTTCTCAAACCTTCATCATCCATAGCTCGCGTTGATGAAGCTACCAACTCCCCAACCCTGCAAGCTGAAAAGAAGGCTACCACAAAAGCCACCTGAAATAACAATATTTCATATTTTGAAAAACAAATATTGGTTAATACCTTGCACAATTGCACTACCTGTGCATAAAATAGCGGCCTCCTCACCCTCTCCATTCGTGATTTCCCATGTTCTCTGGAAAAACCACACAATAACTTACGAATCAAATATTTCCCAGCTGGATCTCCCCAACCCAGCAATTTAGACACAAATGCTATTGCAGCCATCGTCTGAGATACCATCCCAAACGACCATTTATTATCCACTGCAAAAGCAATAAGTCGGACCACTCTCTCTTCACAAATTGGGAAAACCAAATCCCAACCTCTGTCAGCCAGAAATGATAGGAATCGCCTCCATCCAACTCCATAAGCCTTCCAAGTATTAGGAGCTAATGCTCTCATCAACAGCGCCTCACAACCTCCTGAAAATTGTGCCACAAATCTTTGGACCTCCGTGTAGGCTCCCAATCTGCTGACGGAGCCAAAGCTCTGAAGCGATGTAACTGTAAACGAGATAACGCATCAGCAATCTCATTACAAACACCAGGCACATGTCTCGCTGTTAGCCATAAATTTAATTGCAGACATTTTAACACAATCAATCTCAACAGCTCCACTAACAGCGGACAACGCGAATACTGCTTATTGATTGCCCATACTACTGACATGTTATCAGAATACAAGGCAATCCTCCTGTTACACAACCTCCGTTCCCATAGCCACAAAGCCACCCAAATTGGAAATAATTCCAACAAAGCTATATTCTTGCACAAACCCATCTCTCTCCACCATTGAGGCCACTCTTCTGCACACCATGCCCCTCCAAAATAAATCCCAAATCCAATTTCTCCCGACGCATCCGTGAATAATTGTAAATCCACACTTGAAACCAATACATCTTGCCAAACACAAGTTCCATTAAACACCGACAAAAATTCTCTCCAGATTTGCAAATCCGCTCGCACTGCCTGTGTCACACGCACTCTAAATGCGCCTTCCGCAAACCAACTGTTAACAATGCTAAACGTCTCGAAAAAACTCGTCCCATAGGAATCACTCTCGTTGCAAAATTAAAATGCCCCAACAACGACTGAATCTCCTTCAACGTCACCTTTTTCTTGATGCATACCCTATCAATCTCCTGACGCAAAACCACAATCTTTTCTTTAGGCAGACGAGACTCCATTCTCACTGAATCCAACTCTATCCCCAAAAACACCAATTTGGTAACCGGGCCCTCACTTTTTTCCTTAGCCAAGGCACACCCAACTCCTTTGCCACCGTTCTAAATGCTGACATCAAGGAAGCACACTGCAATGAATTTTCTGGACCCCCAAACAAAAAATCATCCAAATAATGAACAATAGAATCCCAACCACTAACCTGTTCCACTACCCAATGTAAAAATGTAGCAAATGCTTCAAAATAATTACAAGAAATAGAACAACCCATAGGCATACATTTATCAAAATAAAATTTACCTTCAAACTTAAATCCAAGCAACCTAAAAGCTGTAGGGTGCACTGGCAATAAACGGAAAGCTGCTTCAATGTCCGCTTTTCCCATCAATGCACCTTTTCCCAAATTCCTCAACAAATCCACCGCTTGTTCAAAACTAGCATATTGCACTGTACACAAATCCGGATCAATAAAACTATTTACACCAGAACCTTCAGGATAGGACAAATTATGAATCAACCTGTATGTACCTGGCTCTTTTTTCGGTATCACACCCAATGGAGACACTACCAAATTTTTAAGCGGCGGGTCAGCAAACGGTCCTGCTATCCACCCAAGACTCAACTCCTTCATCAACTTCTTCCGAACCACCTCCGCATGCTGAATCACAGATACTGAATTCTTACACTTATGATCCAACACCGGTCCCTCAAACGGGATCGGGAAACCTTCCGAAAAACCTACCCACAGCAAATATGCATCACCACCACACGGATACAGACCCAACCAATTTTGTAACGCCGCTACCTTAATAGGAGAAGGGGCCTTGCCAGCCCACACCTGGGCCGCCCATAGCTCCTCCCCTCCCCGACCTTCCCCGACCTCCCAATCCCCCTCTTGGACATTTAAACACAGGGTGGATCTCAAAATTAAATCACAGTAATTCCATAAACCCGGATAAAGAGCAGGTTTCTGACCTCCCAACACACTCGCAAAAACATGAAAACTTAACAACCAATTCATGATTGTCTTTGGTACCCTCCCTCTTTTCTTCTTTCCTTCTTCCTTACCCCCATCCTTCCCCCCATTAACATCCCTATCACGCACTAACAAGGCAAATAAATCTATATATTTTCCTTTTAAAATTCTCTGCTTCCATTTTAACGTTATATAACAATCCAGAGGGGCAATATTACATAATGTATGACCCATCCTCGAACCCATAAATATACCTGCCCTTTGATTCTCCCGCATCCCACTTACAACATTCCCCCTTTCCACCTCTACTTCATCCGAAGAAGATGAAGAAGACCCTGATGAATCCCAGGAGTCTGAAGATTCCCATACCTGCATAGGATCACCTGTTCCACCCCTCCTCTGCCTTTTTTCACTATCCAACCGCCTTACCACATGACACAAATTCCGCAAAAATTTTTTATTCCGCAGCTTCTTTCTCAAACCTTTTCCCGACACCCCTTTTTCCCAACTACCCCGATCTCTAACCCCCTCCCGTACTTCCCCTCCCCCCCGCCCCCTTCTATATCCAGTTACACACAATTCCTCCAACTCACCCATTGCTCTCCCAGAAGAAGGCCCCTCCAACGGATCCTCCGCCGCAGCATCCTGCAAAGGAACATCACCACGGGTCCGCATACCACCTGCCATCGCACTGGTTGCCGTCCCACATTGCATCCTGCTACCCCTCTCCTGCTCGATATTCAATCCCACCTGACACCCCATTTCCACACCTTGTCCACTATTCACCCCTTCTGCAACATCAGCATCTCTCCCTATATTCCCCATACCCCCTTTAGCACTCCCCCCTCCAGACACATTCATCCCATGTTTCTTTTTTCCACTCACTTTACCCCCACTTTTCACAATCTTCTTTGGCCCCATTAAACAGTATTTTTATTTATTTATTTATTATTTATTATTATTATATATATATATATATATATATATATATATATATATATATATATATATAATCAATTACCCACAATCACTCACTCTCCCCACTCCCAAGCAAACACCCCTTCAATTTTGAGTCCCTTAATCTCTCCTTTTAAAAAGGTTACACTGCTGATTTAGGTCCCCTAATTTGCCCATCCAGTTCCTGACCAGGGTTGCACCTGCTTAGCTTCCTGCTTTTGCCATGTGACATACACCTAATAAAATTGGTGCTCATTATTTGCAGCTGTGATCACACTTTCTCCAGTAGTCGATCAAGGTGTGTTACATTCAAGTATTCTGGGTTTGTGTCAAACTTTCTCCCTGAAGTGACTTGCCTTAGGTGGGATTTGAACCAGCAACCTTATGATTATAAGGCTGGTGCTCTAACCACTAGGCCACAGCAGCCACAATAAAAAATTCTCCCCCTAACACCTCGCAAACCAGAAGTGCCTTCCCAACACACTTTAACTCACCCACCCCCTCCCAACGTAACACACACTTCAAAAAACCCCGTTTGTCCGCCCAGCAATCAAAAAAAAAACAACCCAAATTCCCCTCACCTCCGCGAAACCAGAAGTGCCGTCGTGATGTTTTCTAAGACACCACTGCCAAACACCAGCCTCCCCCACCTCAGGTAATCTTTAAAGGGGAATCGAACCAGCAACCTTCTGATTACAAGCTCAGTGCTCTAGCCAGTGCTTCACTGATTAGACATAAGAATTTGTTTCGTTTTTTCTACTTTAAACCCCCCCCAACTTCTCTTTCACTCCCTCCTATTCACCCTAACCCTCTCCTACCTAACTAAAAACTAATTCTGAGCGCCCAAATCTTCCCTATCCTAGCACTTCCCTTCCAGCCAATCCTATCCCTTAATTCCTACCCAATCCCCTTTCTCCCTTTCCTGTTGCTAACCTAAACACTAACTACTTCCAAACTAACTCCCTCCTGCAACTCCCCCCCCCCCCCCCTTTCCTTTCTTCTTCTGGCTGCCTGGCTTCAGTCAATGTTAACACCCTCACAGCTTAACTGTGAGGGCTTCCTTATATTAAGTCTATTACTAGCAATCGCAATAGCTAGAAATTGGAAGAACAAAGAGGGAGCAGACATAGGGGATTCGTTGAGAGTCAAAGATGAGGTACAAATATTAGATAAATTGACAGCACAATTAAAAGGAACCATAGACTCATATAAGAAAATATGGGAGGTTGTGTTCTAACGGAAAAGGAAAAAGACAAAATAAATACTCCTTCATTTCAAGTATACAAATACTGACCACAGGGATTAAGTGTTGACCCAGTTATGTCTAAGAAAATAACATTCTCAACCAAAACTGGTTAAATATATCTATTTTCTGTATTGCTAGCAATCATGAATTATTCATATTTTCTATTTTACATACTGTACTGTTTTGTTTATGTTGCATTCAGATTCATATAGTTTTTACCTCCGAAAATAATATTTTGTATGGGTTAATGAATTTAAGCATTCTTATTTTCTTTGGTATACATTAAATTTTTTATTGAGTATATATTACACTCATATAGCAGGACTGCATATTAAGTAATATATTTATGACTGCTTGTAGATTTGCATGTGAATATAAAGTGATACATTTAAGATGGTTAAAGCCAGAATGCAGTCATAGCCTTTACAGAAGTTTCTGTGAAATGCATGTTAGGGTGCCAGCATTTGTCATTTTTCCTTCACTCAGGACTTTTTATAGTTTTCAGTGTACATGTATGTATAGTTTTTTTAAGTGAATTGATATGGTCACTGGCACCTGCAGTCATATTTGACCACTGATGATTTTGCAATCATATCTCCCCCTTGTAATTCAATAATGAGACACATTAAAACTATGACGTGAAAATCAAATACAATTAATAATGACTTGAACTTCTGAAAGATAACAAGGTTATACCCCTGGATTCTATATAGCGTGACTGAAATTGCATATCCAAATCTGGTCGTATTCCAAATCTGGTCGTATTCTGAATTTGCATGCACAAATTTAATTACCTTAATAGGCAATCAGCACTGATAATTGCCACTTATCAAGCAATTATTGATATTAATTGGCATTAATTAGAATTTACACACACAACTTTCTAAGCATATTCTGTAAAGAGGTGCATGTAAATTCTAATGTATGCTATCAAAAAGGGGGCATAGCTAGGGGTGTGGATTGGACAGGTAATGGGCATTCTGAAAAATTACGCACAGGGTTATATAATACACCTGCTCCACGCCCAACTTAGTTTTACTGGATGCACCTAGAGTCAGTCGCAGGCATGGCTGCTAGGCGTATTCTATAATCCGTGCCTAGATTTAGGCACAGTTTATAGAATACGCCTAGATGGAAATTCTTTTGGTGCCAATTTTTCAGGCACCATACAGTATATATAGAATCTAACCCATAATGTTTAATTGACAATTAGCAATAGAGGATGCTATAAATATGGAAACTTTAGACTAGCTATAGCATATGCATATACTTGTTATTTGTAGGCAAGTTCTGCTTAGTTTATTAAGGGGATTTTCTACAAAACTGTGGTATAAAATGGGTTTAGCACATCTTAACACTGGACTTTTCTGTGTGCTAAGCCCATTTTTACTACAGCTATAAAAAAGACTTTTTTTCTTTTGTCATTCTCATGATAATTTTTCTGTTAGCATGAGGGATGGACAAAATATTAATGTGGGATCACTTACCATCTCCTAATTAGAGGCAGTAAATATTCCTGTGCTAACTCTGCATTAACCAGTTAGCATGCGCTAATGTGAATGTGCTAGCTGGTTAATGCTCCCATGTCCATTCCCCACCCATGAAATGCCACTTCCCCAAAAATAATTTAAAAAAGCAATAAATAGTGCTCGATTAGCACACACAACCATGGAAATTACCACAGGACACTTCAGTGCATCCTGCAGTAAGCCTTTTTCAGTGCTCTAAGCCCACATTAGGGCTTAATGAACTTTAGTAAAAGGTCCCCTAAAACATTAATAATTAAAACATTTTTAGGCATATCTAGCTACTGCACAATAAATTATATGGCATGGGCAATTTCAGGGCAAAGCTTTCAAGATATGAAATTAGAATATATTCTAATCAAATGATATCAGCTTCTGGAAATTTGTATCTATAAATCCAGGCAGCATCACTAAACCAAAATGACTAATACACAAAATTTCTGTCTGTACCGCCAGAAAGAAACACTTACATAAAAAGTATGTGTGTGTGTTGTGTGTGTATGGGGTGGGAGTAAAATATTTGGCACATATAGCAGGTTAAAAAGGATACTGATCAAAACAGAAGTATGCAAATCCCTTTCAATTTCTCTATTTCAGATTCCACCACCATGTTGCCACTACCAATGGCTTCAGGGCTCACTCTTTGGTATGGAACTTTAGGAGGGTATTGAAAAATGTGAGCAAGATGACCTGGTGAGCCATACAATAATGAAGTTTGTCCATTTGTGGTGAATGTAATGTGTGTAAGTTAGTTAAGGTGCCTTCATCATTATCTCTGTCATCCCCTTAGCTGCGTGTGGTTTTGTTGGGAATATGGGTGAGCCTATGAAATTGATAAGCTCTGATGGCAGGAAGATTGGACTAATCTCCTTTCCTAGACTCATTAATAAAGGGGCATTCTGAACTAAAGATAGCAGAGAGGCATGCATGCTGATGAATACAAGTGCAGTCTTAATTGTTCTTATATTTTATAAAAGGTTCCACGTTTGGCAGAGTCTTTATTAAATATAGGGGGGATCATGCATATCCTAATCTGTTGTCTCAACTCCTCTCTCCATGTTCTATCTAGAAGTGACCTTTGCATATGTGTCTGTACTGTCTGCATCTGATATGCCTTCATGAGCATGACAGTCCTTTCCAAAACTGTTTTTGGCTGGAAACTGCTGGTTCATATGATGCTGATGTGTATATGCCTCAAATGTTTTTCGCTGATGAAACCAAAGAGCTCACCAACCTAGAAGACCTTGAGCTTAGACTCCCATGCCTGTGCTTCCTTGGTGTGGTCAGCTTCCAGAGACCCCATTCAGGGGTCCTTTTACTAAGCTGCGGCAAAGGGGACCTGCGCTTGGCATCAGTGTATGTTGTTGAGGCGCGCTGAGGCCTCCTTTTACTGCAGGGCCGTGCAGCAATTGAAGCACTTGCACGTGGCTATTTTGGGGGGAGGGGAGGATTACTTACCTCCACCCATTGAGGTGGCAGTAAGGGCAGCACTCGACAGTGCCCAATTACTGCCAGGTAAACACCAGCGCTACAAAAATAAACATATTGTTGTAGCGCTGGAAATGGCATGCTCTGGGGGTGGGAAGTACCACCGGGCTGCTGCGGTAGCCCGCCTGTACTTTCTGTTTAGCGAATGGTAACCACTTAGTAAAAGACCCCTTCAATGTGCCCTCAGCCAGTTTGTTGCTGACAGTAGATAACGCACCTGTTGTTGAGCCTGGAATTGTCTGACTTTCAGAGGCATCCTGCTATCAAGCTGTGCTTGTGGTTATTGCCATCAAATGTTCCAGTAACTGGAGCATGAGAGATAATTTAGTTTTAGTTTCTTTACATTGATTGTCCATTGAAAAAAAAAGCATTTCTTTTAAAATGTTAACGTTAGTTTTTAAGATTTTCAAGAATGATGCACCAGCTATCTTGCTCTTTACTTTGAAGTTGATAAACCAGTTAAAACTCTTAGGTCTGCCAATACATTGCTTCTGGAAGTTCCTAGCTTTTGTTCTGTTAGGGGTCCTTTTGCTAAGCCACAGTAAAAAGTGGCCTACGGTAGTGTAGGCGCATGTTTTGGGTGTGTGCTGGGCCAGTTTTTACCATGTCTGCAAAAAAGGACTTTTTTTAATGGGACGGGAAAAGTGCATGCAGTAAAACTGAAACCAGCATGCACCTAAAACTGGCCTTAACCCTTAATGCCACCCATTGGTCTAGCGGTAAGTGCTTACATGCTACACGCATGGTGACTGATTGGCGCACACCAACTGCCAATTACCACCAAAAATGCCGCATGTGGGAGGAAATAAATCATCCAGGTGTTACAGGTGTGCGGCAAATCTAAAATTATCACCAGGGGGTGCGGTAGCCTGGTGATAGTCTCATTTTGGTGTGCGCTGCATGAGCGTAGAGCCTAACGTGCCTTTGTAAAATTGTCCCTTAGTTTGCTAGGTCTTTGATCATCTATTTTTCAACTGATGGGACCCACTCTATGGAATGATTTGCCTGTTGATTTGCGTAAATTGGAGTCTTATCTTATTTTTAGAAAACAGCTCAAGGCTTTTGTATTTCAAGAGGCAGTTTATCTGTGATATTTGTGTTGAGATATAAAAATTATGAGCTCTCGCGTTTCATTGTCTTAATATAAATGTTTTATTGTTAGTATCAGATGTTTTGATTATGTATGTGATATTGTAATCTGCCGGAAATTGTGAACTATGTGGAATATGAATGTTTTAAATAAATAAATGTTGTGAGTAGTAACTTAAGGCGATTTACATTCGGGTTCAACAGGTATTCATATAAAATTACCAAAGCTGAGTGGAAGCACTTTCAGGGTGGGAGAAGGATGTAACCCTTAGCCTCCAGTGGTACCCTGTACCAACTTATGCTTCGAGGAGGTAGGCCAGAAGACACATGCAGATGTAGAAGGAATGTGAATAGGCACGAACACTTCCTCCCTTATCTGGAAAAACAGGGTTCTGGGACACTGATCCACTCGAGCAACATAGATAGATATAAACAGGCTGCTCAAAGGATTTCTCTGTCAGTTACATATACACCTGTCTCTCTGGTTAATTTTTATAATTTATAACATTAAACTTTACTTTACTTGCCGCACAGCCATTTCCTGCAGGAAGGCGAGACTTCCCTTTTACCAGCTGCTGTAGAAGGGGGCCTTGGCGAGCATGTAAAACACACACCGACGCCAGCACCAGCTCTCTTTTGCCGCAGCTTGGTATAAGGGGCCCTCAGTGCTGTATTATAGTTGGGATAGACATGTTCCATCTGTGTTTAAATTTAGAAGGAGAGAGAATACCTTCATTAAATTTCTTCTGGAGTAATGTACTTCTCTCTTCTCTAAAGAAGTTGTGTTTCTTCCACTGTTTGACAGGCACAGTAGCTAAATTATCCAAGGGCTTTGTGTTTTATTTTGGGCTGTAGAAGTCCAAATTATTTCTTATGATTTCTTAGGTCCTGTGTGAGTTTCTGAATAGAGAGTTGTATGGGGACAGAAATTTTACCCGTCCTCACTGGAATCTAATCCATCCCTGCCCGTCCCCACAAAGAATGTCCTCCATCTCTGCAAGTAATCTCCTTTATCCTCTGCAGGGGCGTAGCCACGGGTGGGCCTGGACGGGCCCAGGCCCAGCCACTTTTCCTTCAGGCCCGCCCAGCGCCCACCCTAACAAGCCCCAACCCAAGCCATCTTTTCCTGCCTCTTCTGCTGGCTCTCCCCATCCGCGTGGTCTGTTTAATTTTAGTCCTTGAAGCGCCGTTCTCCCTCCAGGACCACACCGGCGATTCCAATAGCCTTCTGCCAGCATGCATCGTCGGGGGCGGGGCTTCTCCTTAGGCGCATCCCACCTCAGGACGCGCCTGAGAGGCCCCATCCCCGACGACTCATGCTGGCAAAAGGCTATCGGAATCGCCGGTGCAGTGCTGGAGGGAGAACGGCGCTTCAAGGACTAAAAATAAACAGACCACGCGGACGGGGAGAGCCGTCAGAAGAGAGGGAGGGGATGGCGAAGGGAGAAAGCGCTGCCAAGGTAGGCCGAGGGAGACAGAAGAAAATGCCGGGGGGGGGAGAATATTTTAAAATTACTGTGTAGGGATGGGGTTGGGAACAGCCCACCCAGGTTAATGTGGGGCCCGCCCAAAATGGCAGGTCTGGCTACGCTGCTGATCCTCTGTACTAAAACAACCCAACTTGTGGCAAAATAGCCCAACTTAAGAGTAGTCCATTTCGATAACTTCCCCTCTCAGTGTTTATGGGGATTTCAATGCTATTAACTATACTCCTTATTTTTTAGTGCTATTATAATTGCTAAGCAAGCTTAGAAACAAACTAATACAAATATCTAGTCATTACCCACACAGTAAAGTTCAAATGCCTTTAAGAAATATCCAATGCATGAATAAGAAACATACATTGACACAATTTGCAATCACATACATTCATCAAGAGCAAGATTTATCATTTATCCAGATCTAAGCAGTAAAAAAAAAAAGGCATCTGGCGAATGGCGAGTGTGACCTCCCAGTCCTGCCCCCTGATCATCAAGGAGATGGTGGCCATATCACAAGGAAAGCATAGGTAGGCTGGCCTGACACTACACTTCTGTGGGAATCCTTCAGGACCTGCATCCATCCCTGTGGGATCACTGCAGACCTGGAGGGGATCCCTGCAGAAATCCCATGGACCTGGGGGGGGGGGGATCTCCACGGAATTACCACAATAACCACTGAATTCTGTTCTCTCCAGCATGCAGACCCTTCTCCTAAAACCTTTCTTTTATCTTATGGATGTTGCTCTAGGCTGAGCTTCCAGAGTCTTTCAAAGCAGTTAATAGTAAAAGCTGTGTTCATGCAGTGGGTGGAGTCTAGGCAGTGTATTTTCACTTCCTTGTTGCTACGCAGAGACCTGCATGGTGTTTGTTTATTTATTTATTTGTTTGTTTGTTTGTTTTTAAATACAAGGAGCTTCCAGAACCTGGTGAGTGCCATATACCAATTCCTTTGATTTCCTTTACAAAGGCGTGCTAGCATTTTCAGCATGCACTAATGATTAGTGCATGCTAAATGCTAGAGACACCCATAGGAATACATGAGTGTCTTTAGCATTTAGCGCATGCTTATTTTTAGTGTTTGCTAACAATGCTAGCATGCCTTTGTAAAAGGACACCACAGTCAATAAAGTAATTTCTGTATGAGACCTTTCTCAAAAGGAATTACATTTATGTACTTAAATTACGTGGAGGGGCATAATCGAACATGAACGCCCATCTCCATGGGCGTCTATGTCCGAAAACTGGTACGTGAAGAAGCGGGACAGACCGTATTTTCGAAAAAAATGGGCGTCCATCTTTTGTTTCGAAAATACGGTTTGGATGGACCAAATGCCATGGATTTGGTCCTTTCTGAGCTGGGCGTTTTTTTTGGGGGGGGAGGTGGGGATAATGGAAAATAAAAACGTCCAGCTCAGAAACGTCCTAATCCAAGCCATGTGGTTGTGGGAGGGACACATATACAACACTGCCATAGCTCTTAGGGGTGAAGGGGGCGACTACATGTGGGTACAGTGGGTTTCAGAGGCCTCCCATTTACCAACACAAGTGTTACAGGTGAGGAGGGGGATGGGCCTGGGTCTGCCTGCCTGAAGAGCACTGCAGTACCCACTAAAAGTGCTCCAGGGACATGACTTGTTGCTGCTGTACAACCTTGGCACAGCAGTTCACACCTGAAGACTAATCTCGCTGAAAACATCCTTTATTTGAATAAGCACCTTTACTCACAGTTAACTGCAGATCAGAGGTTGTGCCCCACTGGCAACGAGTCTCGCTGGTACTGAGATTAGCAGTAGGTCTGAGCTGGCAGAATGGTGTACAATGCCCTCTTTCAGCAACATTCAAGGTAAGAACTAAGTGCTATAACGTGGCTAACACATGAACAGGATCTAAAACTGGCTTACAAAAATGGCCACTAGCTCATGGACTACCGGAAACAAAACAGGGCACACTCTGACCCAGTAAGCAGAGGGAAAAGCACCATGGGAGTAGAGCCTACTAACTACCAACATTGTGAACATTTAACACAAGCTAGTGGAATCACGGAGCCCAATACCCTACACCCACCACAATGCATTGCTGATGTGACTCTGCAGTGCCCTTAACAGAAAAGGTGTCACACTCACCCGAGACCCACATCAGAACCAGGGAAAGGCTGTCACAGGATAGAACACATTCTGCTGTCATGGAGGTGGGTACGGAATTTGAGGCTGGCATACAGGCTGGGAAAAAAGTTTGTAAAGTGGTTTTTTTTTGTTGGGAGCAGGTTAGTGACCATAGGGGGAGTCAGGACAGGTGATTCCCGATTCCCTCCAGTGGTCCTCTGGTCAGTTGGGGCACTTTTTTGGGGACTTGTTCGTGAAAAAAAAGGGCCAAAAAAGTGACCCAAAATCGCGGTAAAAACGCCTTTTTTTTTCGATTATCAGCTAAAGACGCCCATCTCTCCTCGGCCGATAACCACGCCCCAGTCCCGCCTTCGCCACACCTCCGCCACGCCCCCATCAACTTTGTTCGTTCCTGCGACGGAGTGCAGTTGAAGACGCCCAAAATCGGCTTTCGATTATACCGATTTGGGCGCCCGCGAGAGAAAGACGTCTCATCTCCCGATTTAGGTTGGAATATGGGCGTTTTTCTCTTTCGATTATAAGGTGGATAGTAACACAGTAAATGACGACAGATAAAGACCTGTACAGTCCATCCAGTCTGCCCAACATGATAAACTCATTTTACATGGTATGTGATACTTTATATGTATACCAGAGTTTGATTTGTCCTTGCCTTTCTCAGGGCACAGACCGTAGAAGTCTGCCCAGTACTGTTCTTGTACTAAGTTCTGAAGATAACATCGAAGCCCCTTAAAATTCACACTCCAGCCAATCCCTATCTATTCAGTCACGATCATGGTGTAGACCATAGAAGTCTGCCCAGCTCCCATTTTGTTTCCAATTACCGGCGTCGCCACCCAATCTCCGCTAAGATTCCACGGAACAATTCCTTCTAAACAGGATTCCTTTGTGTTTATCCCACGCATGTTTGAATTCCATTACCGTTTTCATCTCCACCAACTCCCGCGGGAGGGTATTCCACATATCCACCACCCTCTCAGTGAAAAAATACTTCCTGACATTAGTCCTGAGTCTGCCCCCCTTCAACCTCAATTCATGTCCTCTAGTTCTACCTCCTTCCAGTCTCCGGAAAAGGTTTGTTTGCGGATTAATACCTTTCAAATATTTGAACGTCTGTATCATATCACCCCTGTTTCTCCTTTCCTCCAAGGTATACATGTTCAGGTCAGCAAGTCTCTCCTCATACGGTTTGCAACGCAAATCCAATACCATTTTCGTAGCTTTTCTTTGCACCGCTTCCAGTCTCTTTACATCTTTAGCAAGATAAGGCCTCCAAAACTAAACACAATACTCCAAGTGGGCCTCACCTACGACTTGTAGAGGGGCATCGACACCTCCTTTCTTCTGCTGGTTATGCCTCCCTCTTTGCAGCCTAGCATCCTTCTGGCCATGGCCGTCGCCTTGTCGCATTGTTTCTTCACCTTCAGATCCTCAGACACCAACACCCCAAGGCCTCTCTCCTGAGTCGAGCTTACTAATCTCTTCCCTCCTATCTGGTATCTATCTTTTGGGTTTCTGCACCCCGAGTGCATCACTCTACACTTCTTGGCATTAAATTTTAACTTCTAACCTCTGGGGATGTATAATCGGTTTCTCTTGCTTAATTATCACTTATTAATTCTCTAGAAACCAATATGTCCTATCGCTATTCTATATCCCTACTCCTTTGTGTTGTGCTCAGTGTCAAGTGCTTCTGTTTTAAGCTAATAAGTAGCTCATACCGTCGCACCAGTAGCCAACATCATTGCACTCAGGGTCCCTTCCTCCCTTCCTGTATATGTGATGTCTTAAAGTTCTATACGTGGTGTATTACCCTCCTTATGGTCTAGGCTTTTAATTCCTTAAATCCAGAGATGTAATAGGTTATTTATCTCGCCAGACACTGCAATGGGTCTCTCGAAGTTCTGGGAATACTGGTGTTCAAGATGGCTACCTGTCTTTTTTTCTTTTTTATGTATGTTCTTGGAGTGCTCCCATTAACCCTTACTTTCCGTTCTCAACATGCCTGCATGTTTCGCCCAAATGCGTCATCAGGAGAACGAATAAAATTCTTGGAGACTCTATGGTGATGATCAGTCAACAGTCCCGTCCTAGTATGGCATTTGGGCGAAACATGCAGGCATGTTGAGAACGGAAAGTAAGGGCTAAGGGGAGCACTCCACGAGCATACATAAAAAAGACAGGTAGCCATCTTGAACATCAGTATTCCTGGAACTTCGAGAGATCCATTGCAGTGTCTGACGAGATAAGTAACCTATTACATCTCTGGATTTAAGGAATTAAAAGCCTAGACCATAAGGAGGGTAATACACCATGTATAGAACTTTAAGACACCACATATACAGGAAGGGAGGAAGGGACCCTGAGTGCAATGATGTTGGCTACTGGTGCGACGGTATGAGCTACTTATTAGCTTAAAACAGAAGACATAGTCGATCAAATCAAACCATGATGCTATGGATTCTCTCTCCCGCCGGGCGTATTCTGCTACCACTTCCTCATCCAGGAGGTTTTTTGGAGGGAAGAGGAGTGCTCCCTATTCCTACAACAGGCGTAGGTCCAGGCTCAGTCCCAGCACACTCGTTCCCGTCAACGGCGTGCACCTAAGGCCCCTAGGGCTCCCCAGCAAAAGCAAAGGACGGGTTTTTGACTGGCTCCAGTGCAGCATAGCCTCGGAAAAAGTGTCCGTGCCGGACGGCTTGCCGGTTGGGGGGAGGTTGATATTTTTTCACCTAAGGTGGCCTCTTATAACCTCCGACAGGTGGGTTCTTCAAATAGTCCGGTTAGGATACATTCTCAATCAGGAATCCAGGCCTCCAAATTGCCCACCGGGAGCTCAGTCCTTCAGCTCCCAGCACAAGCAGGTGCTCGCAGAGGAACTTTCCGCCCTTCTAAAGGCCAATGCAGTCGAACCCGTTCCACCAGGGGAAGAAGGGCTAGGATTCTATTCCAGGTACTTACTTGTGCAAAAGAAAACAGGGGGGATGTGTCCCATCCTAGACCTAAGGGCCCTGAACAAATTCCTTGTCCGAGAAAAGTTCAGGATGGTTTCCCTGGGCACCCTTCTTCCCATGCTCTCTGGACTTAATGGACGCCTATACCCACATCTCGATACTCCCAGCTCACAAGAAGTATCTTCAATTTTGGTTGGGAACTCGGCACTTTCAGTATTGTGTACTGCCCTTTGGTCTCGTGTCTGTGCCCAGGGTTTTCACAAAGTGCCTGGCAGTTGTCCCAGCATCGCTACGCAGACTGGGAGTGCATGTGTTCCTTTATCTCGACGATTAGCTGGTGAAGAGCACCTCGGAGGCAGGCGCTCTACGGTCCATGCGGATGACTATTTGGGTGCTAGAACTTCTGGGCTTCGTGATCAATTATTCCAAGTCCCATCTTGTCCCGGTTCAAAAATTGGAGTTCATTGGAGCTCTGTTGGACACACAGACGTCTCGAGCTTATCTTCCCCAGGCAAGGGCAGACAATCTCCTAGCCCTAGTCTCCTTGGCTCGAGCGTCTCAACAGATCACAGCTCGGCAGATGTTGAGACTCTTAGGGCACATGTAATACCCATGGCACGCCTACATATGAGATCATCTCAATGGACCCTAACTTCCCAGTGGTGCCAGGCCACAGGGGGTCTAGAGGATGTGATCCATCTCTCCACCGACATTTGCAGTTCCCTTTAGTGGTAGACCATTCAATCCAATCTGACCTTGGGACTTCCATTCCAAATTCCTCAGCCGCAAAAAGTGCTGACGATGAATTCATCCCTCCTGAGGTGGGGATCTCATGTAGATGGGCTTCACACTCAAGGAGCTTGGTCCTTTCAGGAAAAAGATCTTCACATCAACCTCCTAGAACTACGAGCAATCTGGAACGCTCTAAAGGTTTTCAGGGATCGGCTGTCCAATCAAATCATTTTAATTCAGGCAGACAATCAGGTTGCAATGTATTACACCAACAAGCAGGGGGGGCACCGGATCTCGTCCAGATGTGGCTTTGGGCTCACCACCATGGCATTTTTCTCCAAGTCATGTATCTGGCAGGTGTAAACAACAGCCGACAGGTTAAGCAGGATCATGCAACCTCACGAGTGGTCACTGAACATGGACATTGTCCACATGATCTTCCGAGTGTGGGGCACCCCATCGGTGGATCTTTTTGCCACTCAGATCAATCACAAGGTCCCTCAATTCTGTTCCAGGCTTCAGGCCCACGACAGACTAGCATCAGATGCCTTTTCCCTCATTGGGGGATAGGCCTTCTGTATGCGTATCCTGCCATACCTCTAGTAGGGAACACTTTACTGAAACTCAAGCAAGACCGTTGAACCATGATTCTGATTGCGCCCTTTTGGCCCCATCAGATCTGGTTCTCTCTTCTTCTGGAGTTGTCCTCCGAAGAACCCTGGAGATTGGAGTGTTCTCCGACCCTCATCACCCAGAACGAGGGGTCACTTCTACATCCCTATCTCCAGTCTCTGGCTCTCACAGCCTGGATGTTTAGAGCTTAGAAGTTGCTTCCTTAGGTCTTTTGGAGGGTGTCTCCCGAGTCTTGCTTGCTTCCAGGAAAGATTCCACGAAAAAAGTGTTATTCTTTCAAATGGAGGAGGTTTGCTGTCTGGTGTGACAGCAAGGCCCTAGATCCTTTTCTTGTCCTACACAGAACCTGCTTGAATACCTTCTATACTTATCAGAGTCTGGTCTCAAGACCAACTTAGTAAGGGTTCACCTTAGTGCATAAGTATTGCCATACTGGGAAAGACCAAAGGTCCATCGAGCCTAGCATCCTGTTTCCAACAGTGGCCAATCCAGGTCACAAATACACTGCAAGATCCCAAAAATATACAAAACATTTTATATTGCTATCCCAGAAATAGTGGATTTTCCCCAAGTCCATTTAATAATGGTCTATGGACTTTTCCTTTAGGAAGCCGTCCAAACCTTTTTTAAACTCCGCTAAGCTAACTGCCTTTACCATATTCTCTGACAACGAATTCCAGAGTTTAATTACACGTTGAGTGAAGAAAACTTTTCTCTGATTCGTTTTAAATTTACTACATTGTAGCTTCATCGCATGCCCCCTAGTCCTAGTATTTTTGGAAAGCGTGAACAGACGCTTCACATCTACCCGTTCAACTCCACTCATTATTTTATAGACCTCTATCATATCTCCCCTCAGCCACCTTTTCTCCAAGCTGAAGAGCCCTAGCCACTTTAGCCTTTCCTCATAGGGAAGTCGACCCATCCCCTTTATCATTTTTGTTGCGCTTCTCTGCACCTTTTCTAATTCCACTATATCTTTTTTGAGATGTGGCGACCAGATTTGAACACAATATTCAAGGTGCGGTCGCACCATGGAGTGATACAAAGGCATTATAACATCCTCATTTTTGTTTTTGATTCCTTTCCTAATAATACCTAACATTCTATTTGCTTTCTTAGCCGCATCAGTACACTGAGCAGAAGGTTTCAATGTATCATCAACGATGACACCTAGATCCCTTTCTTGGTCCGTGACTCCTAACATGGAACGTTGGATGACATAGCTATAATTCGGGTTCCTCTTTCCCACATGCATCACTTTGCACTTGTTCACATTAAACGTCATCTTCCATTTAGACGCCCAGTGTCCCAGTCTCATAAGGTCTGCTTGCAATTTTTCACAATCCTCCCGCGATTTAACGACTTTGAATAACTTTGTGTCATCAGCAAATTTAATTACCTTACTAGTTACTCCCATCTCTAGGTCATATATAAATATGTTAAAAAGCAGCGGTCCCAGCACAGACCCCTGGGGAACCCCACTAACTACCCTTCTCCATTGAGAATACTCACCATTTAACCCTACTCTCTGTTTTCTATCTTTCAACCAGTTTTTAATCCACAATAGAACACTACCTCCTATCCCATGACTCTCCAATTTCCTCTGGAGTCTTTCATGAGGTACTTTGTCAAACGCCTTCTGAAAATCCAGATACACAATATCATCCGGCTCCCCTTTATCCACATGTTTGTTCACCCCTTCAAAGAAATGTAGTAGATTGGTGAGGCAAGATTTTGCTTCACTAAATCCATGTTGACTTTGTCTCATTAATCCATGCTTTTGAATATGCTCTGTAATTTTGTTCTTAATAATAGTCTCTACCATTTTTCCCGGCACCGACGTCAGACTCACCAGTCTATAATTTCCAGGATCTCCTCTGGAACCTTTTTTTAAAAATCGGTGTTACATTGGCCACCCTCCAATCTTCTGGTACCACGCTCGATTTTAAGGATAAATTACATATTTCTAACAATAGCTCCGCAAGCTCATTTTCAGTTCTATCAGTACTCTGGGATGAATACCATCCTGTCCAGGAGATTTGCTACTCTTCAGTTTGTAGAACTGCCCCATTATATCCTCCAGGTTTACAGAGAATTCATTAAGTTTCTCCGACTCATCAGCTTCGAATACCATTTCTGGCACTGGTATCCCACCCAAATATTCCTCGGTGATGACCGAAGCAAAGAATTCATTTAATTTCTCCGCTACGGCTTTGTCTTCCCTGATCGCCCCTTTTACTCCTCGGTCATCTAGCGGTCCAACTGATTCTTTTGCTGGCTTCTTGCTTTTAATATACCTAAAAAAATTTTACCATGTGTTTTTGCCTCCAACGCAATCTTTTTTTCGAAGTCCCTCTTAGCTTTCCTTATCAGCGCTTTGCATTTGACTTGACATTCCTTATGCTGTTTCTTATTATTTTCAGTTGGCTCCTTCTTCCATTTTCTGAAGGATTTTCTTTTAGCTCTAATAGCTTCCTTCACCTCACTATTTAACCAAGCCGGCTGTCCTTTGGTCTTCCGTCCTCCTTTTTTAATACGCGGAATATATTTGGCCTGGGCTTCCAGGATGGTGGTTTTGAACAGCATCCATGCCTGATGTAAATTTTGACCCTCACAGTCGCTCCTCTAAGTTTTTTTTTCACCGTTCTGCTTATTTATCATAGTCTCCTTTTTTGAAGTTAAATGCTAACGTATTTGATTTCCTATGTGTACTTACTTCAAAGCTAATATCAAATCCGATCATATTATGATCACTGTTATCAAGCGGCCCCAGCACCATTACCTCCCACACCAGATCATGCACTACACTAAGGACTAGGTCTAGAATTTTTCCTTCTCTTGTCGGTTCCTGTACCAGCTGCTCCATAAAGCTGTCCTTGATTTCATCAAGGAATTTTACCTCCCTAGTCTGTCCCAATGTTACATTTACCCAGTCAATATCAGGTAAATGTGCAATCAGTGCTTACCATCAACATGTAGAAGGTCAGCCAATCTCTGGATTGCCTTTTGTAGTTCATTTCATGAGAGGTTTGCTTTTGTCAAAGCCCCCAGTCAAACCTCCACCAGTGTCATGGGATGTCAACGTCGTTCTCACCCAGCTGATGAAAGCTCCTTTTGAGCCACTGAATTCCTGCCATCTGAAGTACTTGACCTGGAAGGTCATTTTCTTGGTGGCTGTTATTTCAGCTCGTAAAGTCAGTGATCTCCAAGCCCTGGTAGTGCATGCACCTTATATCAAGTTTCATCATAACAGAGTAGTCCTCCGCACTCACCCTAAGTTCTTGCCGAAGGTGGTGTCAGAGTTCCATCTGAACCAGTCAGTTGTCTTGCCAACATTCTTTCCCCATCCTCATACTCGCCCTGGTGAAGACAAGTTGCACACCTTGAACTGTAAGAGAGCATTAGCCTTTTATGTGGAGCGGTCTAAGCCCTATAGACAGTCCGCCCAGTTGTTTGTTCCTTTTGATCCCAACAGGAGGGGAGTCGCCATCGGAAAACGCACAATCTCCAATTGGCTAGTAGATTGCATATCCTTCACTTATGCCCAAGCTGGGCTGACTCTGGAGGGCCATGTCACAGCTCACAATGTTAGAGCCATGGCTGCGTCAGTGGCTCACTTAAAGTCAGCCTCCATTGAGGAGATTTGCAAGGCTGCAATGTGGTCATCAGTCCACACATTCACATCTCACTACTGCCCTCAGCAGCATACCTGATGCAGCAATCGGTGCTACAGAACCTGTTCGGGGTTTAGAATCCAACTCCACCCTCCTAGGCCCATTTCTATTCTGTTCCAGGCTGCACTCTCACCTAGTTGTTTTTCTTTTCAGGTCAATCTCTGTCATGTTGTCACCGTCTGACACCCAATTGACCAATGTTCATTGTTTTAAGTGAGCCTGGGGGCTAGGGATACCCCAATAGTGAGAATTATCAGCCTGCTTGTCCTCAGAGAAAAAGAAGATACATACCTGTAGCAGGTACTCTCCGAGAACAGCAGGCTGATTATTCTCACATACCCGCCCTCCTCCCCTTGGAGTTGTTTTTGTTTCTGGTTTGCTTTTTTATTAAACTGAGGGACTCACTCTCGTGTCATGGGTGGGAAACCGTTCGCGCATGCGCAGTGCGCTCAGCGCACGCGACAGAGCATTCCAGAGACTTCTTCGTTTGCTCTCAAGTTTTTTCCGGTCTTCTGGACTGTCATGGACGACGACCCAATAGTGAGAATAATCAGCTTGCTGTCCTCAGAGAATACCTGCTACAGGTATGTATCTTCATTTTTCCATCTTATTTATTTATTTATTTGTTCGTTTGTTTGTTACATTTGTATCCCGCATTTTCCCACCTATTTGCAGGCTCAATGTGGCTTACATAGTACTGGAGAGGTGATCGCCAACTCCGGTATGAACAAATACAAAGTGATGTTGTGGTAGGATAAGGTTCATGTGGAACAAACACATTAGGGAATCGTACAGCGGAAGAGTTCTGTTATGTCCATTACGTGCTTTGGTTTCGTTGTGTTGCAGAGTTCAGGCATTTAAGTTGGATCGGTAGGGTATGCCTTTTTGAACAGGTTAGGTTTTAGTGATTTCCAGAAGTTTATGTGGTCATACGTTGTTTTCACGGCTTTTGGTAATGCGTTCCACAGTTGTGTGCTTATGTAGGAAAAACTGGATGCATAAGTTGATTTGTATTTGAGTCCTTTGCAGCTTGGGTAGTGGAGATTTAGATATGTTCCTGTTGATCTGGTTGGTAGGTCTATGAGGTCTGTCATGTATCCCGGGGCTTCGCCTTAGATGATTTTATGAACCAAGGTGCAGATTTTGAAAGCAATACGTTCTTTGATTACGAGCCAGTGCCGTTTTTCACAGAGGGGGTTTGCGCTTTCAAATCGAGTTTTTCCAAATATAAGCCTGGCTGCCGTGTTTTGGGCGGTCTGAAGTTTCTTTATGATTTGTTCTTTGCATCCCGCATAAATTCCGTTGCACTAGTCTACATGGCTTAGTACCATTGATTGTATCAGGTTGCAAAATGTTACCCTCGGGAAGAATGGTTTCACTCGTTTGAGTTTCCACATTGAGTGGAACATTTTCTTTGTTGTGGATTTCATTTGGCTCTCTAGTGTAATGTAACGGTCGATGTAACGCCGAGGATTTTCAGGCTGTCTGAGATAGGGAGGGTGTAATTTGGGGTATTTATATTTGTGGGGTTGTCCGCATTGTGTTGGGATGAGAGGGTGAGACAGTGTGTTTTTTCTGTATTGAGTTTTAGTTGAAATGCATTTGTCCATGAGTCCATGATGTTCAAGCTGAATTTGATTTAATTGGTGATTTCTGTCGGATCGTGTTTTGTAAGGAATGTATATTGTGACATTGTCTGCATAGATGAAAGGGTTTAGGACTTGGTTGGATAAGGACTTGGCTAGTGGGGTCATTATTAGGTTGAAGAGGATCGGTGATAGTAGTGATCCTTATGGTACTCCGCAGTCTGCTTTCCACGGTGATGATATGTTTGAATTTGATTTCACTTGATATGTTTTAGTGGTTAGGAAACCCTTGATCCATCTAAGTATATTTCCACTAATCCCGAAGTAATCTAATAGTTTTAGTAGTATATTATGGTTTACCATGTTGAATGCACTAGACATGTCGAATTGGAGGAGAAGTATGTTTTTACCTGTTGCTATTTCTTTCTTGAATTTGGTTAGGAAAGTAATTAGTACTGTTTTAGTGCTATGGAGGGGGCGAAATCCTGATTGTGATTCATGTAATATTGAGAATTTGTTTATATAATCAGTAAGTTGTTTGGTTGCCATGCTTTCCATCAGTTTGACTACAAGTGGGATAGATGCTACTGGGCGGTAGTTAGTGATTTAGTTTGTTTTTTTTCTTGGTATCTTTTGGTATTGGGGTGAGTAGGATGTTACCATTTTCCTTAGAGAAGAGGCCTTGCTGAAACATGTAATTTAGGTGGGATGTGAGGTCTGCTATGAAGCGGTCAGGTGCAGATTTTATTAGGTAACTGGGACAGGTATCCAGTTTACAGTGAGTGTTGGAGAACCTACTGATCGCCTGGGTAACTGTTTCGACAGTGAGGAGAGCGAAGTCTGACCAGGTTCGGTCAGCTGGGTATTCTCCAAAGGTTGGGTCCAAATCATTGATGAAGTTTTCAATGTCGGAATCTTCATGAGATACCTTCAGGGATCCTTCTGTGGCCCAGAATACATGCTCTTAGAATAGGTCTGCAGCCAACAGCCCCAGAGTTCCTCCATAGAAGGCAACCTCTTTTCCACCAGTCTTCATGAGTAATCCATAGAGTACTTTTTCCTGCTGTGGCTCAGAATACCTGCTGTTAGCTCTGAGACCAGCAGTACCAGGATTTCCCCAATAAAGAGCAACCTCCTGGCTCAGCCAAAAGGCTAAGCACAGAACCTTTGAACAGAAAAACCACGTGGTTAGCATGATTCTATGAACTACGCCTAAAGTTAGGCATAGTTTATAGAATATACCTACATGCCATTCTTGTGATGAAAATTTAGGTGCACCCATTTAGGCCACCTAAAAGCAGGCCTAAATACCTGCACCTAAGTTAGGCGCAGATCGGGTGTATTCTATAATAGTGTGCATAGTTTTTTTAATGCCCACAGCCCACCCATTCTATGCCCATAACCATGCCCCCTTTTCAACTGCATGCATGAGAATTTACGTGCAATACATTACAAATATACCTAGAAAGTTGTGTGCGTACATTCTAATTAAATCCAATTAGTGCCGCTAATTGGTTAAGTATCAATTGTCGTTGATTACCTTGTTAATTAAGTTGTGCATGCAATGTGGCCATGCATCCAAATTAGCACACACAATTTAAGGTGCAATATATAGGATTTGGGGGTAACTGTGTAAATATGACTCCATTAGTTTGACTGTCTTTCAGTGAATAATTAATATAATTTGCTGCCCACCTCCCTCTCTGCTTAACTCAGCCCTGTAGCTTTTCATCAGATTGATATATTTCTTCTTCAGGGTAGCTGCCAAGACAAAATGACAGAAACCTCTCTTATTTTCTCAGTATAATACAGACAGAGAAAATCTGCTTTCAGAACTCACTGTGACCAAAGACCCCATCTCTCTCCAATTGCTCAAAACTCTCTCCCCTTTTAGGGAGGTTCACCAATATTTTGTCTTAGTATGCCCAATAAGATGTATTCAGACAATTTCAGTATATACAGCTTTACATTTCTATAGGATTTCTAAACTGGAAAATTCTTATTTCATCTAATGCATGCAACATTCAAAAGTATTGTACAAAAATATCTCTGAATGCGAGTCTTTTTAAAAACTATATATATGGCTGTAAAAATATTTGAAGTAGAAAGGACCTCTGTAGAAAGAAACCAAAGACTTATTATGGTGGCAGCATAGGAGCAAGCACTGAACAAATGCAATAAATGCTAAACTTGATAAAACATCCAATGACAGTGCTACCTGTGAACCACTTAGTAACTTTCTTCAAAAAGATACCCAGACTGACTACAACGAAAGACACAACAAAGAAGTGACCATGATACACTGGAATATCTGTCAAAAGTATCACTTGTATTTAACCACAAATTAGTGAGACCTTTGAAACTGTGGTAAAAAATTGACATCCCCAAATCCTCTGGATTTCAAAAGAGAGACTATTAAACCCATGCCATATATTATAACCAATATCACTGTGGTTGAAAAGACACAGGTGTGGATCATAGATGTGGTAATGGCAGCAGACTGTTGTGTTGATGATAAGCAATTGGAAAAGATCTCAGAATATCAAGACTTGAAGATTGAAGTCGAGAGACTGGTGAAAACCTGCAGAGGTGATCCCTATAGTAACTGTCACACTTACAGCAGTATTGAAAGACCTGGAACAACATCCGAACACACTGAGCATTGACAAAATCACCAGCTGTCAACTACAGACAGTTGCACTGCTTGGTACTGTCCACATGCTGTGTCAATACCTTTGAATATCCTAGGTTCTTGGAAAGGACTCAATATTTATAATATCAAACCCTTCAGTTTGTACGACGACCACAATAATCATTATAATAATATACATATGAGAAGAAACCATTTTAGAAAAGTATATGTTGAAAAAATGATTGGAATCACTCGGGGACTGAGTGTGTGTAAGTATTGCCACTTACACATAGCAGCAATTTTCCTTCTTATACATCTATTTGCACTCACTTCCAGTCTGAGTGGATTTTGCTAATTATATGTCTGAGGGAAGCCATTGAAGATCCCAAACACATTTTTTTGTGTGTGTGTGTCTTAGGGGGTTTTGAGCATCAAAGATGTAAGCTCAATTCCCCTCCTTCCCCCCAATCATTCCTTCAAACATCCATTCCAAATGAGTTGGAATTATGTGTGACTCTGAGCAGGTGTAAATGCCAACAGAGGAATGCTTTGAAGTATGAATGTGTTGCCACTGGAAAACTATCACACACACACTATCAAAATCCACTTAAATCATGCCCAGAACATACCTTGTACATTTGGCTGGCAAACACATACAAAGTAGCACTTGTTCTACAATTGCCTGCAAATCTGCATTTATACACATGTATACATATCATCTAACCCTTCTAAAATCACTTCCAAAACTGCCATCACAGTGACCACTAAAGTGTCTTTCATTTTTGTGATCAGAATACATACAAGGAGGCAAAAACAGTGCTAGAACAGCTTGTGCCTTATTATCTAAAGTCACCTGGCATTCCTAGGGCCAACCATTACAATTGCAACCCTCCATTTGCAGCATTTATTGTTTATGGGGCTTGTTTATGCCAAAGCAAATATTGCATGCACAAGAGGCATGAATGTAGCATGCCTTTCACATGAATAAGGGCAGTGAGGTGATATTGTCCCCATTTCAATATAATAATATTTCTCATCACAGATTTGGGAATGAGGGACACTTCCCCAAATTCTAGAAAAATGGCCCATATGGTCACCTTAGAAATAAAGGGGTAGTTTTCAAACTTTTTCCTGAAGTACTGTGTCTCTGATAACAGGAAGGATTTTGCATCTGTTTTGCATGTGGGCAGACTTTTACTAAAGCAGCATAAATACATTTGAAAATTTATTTACCATTTATTGACTGCCTTTATGAAGAGATTCACCAAAGGCAGGTGTGGCTGAACTTTTTGGCACTCTCCTGCTTTTTCTCCCTATCCAGGGGAGCTGACCACTTCTGCCAGTCACAGCACATAAAGAAAGGAACAGTAAACCTAGTTTATTTATATATAATATATACAGAAGCATAGCCAGTTTGAGGGCACAGGGGCATGGAGAGCATACTGCTGACAGTGCCGGTGCTTAATTTAAACATGACGGATTGCATCAAAACAGGCGTGAGCACCATCGGAAGTCCATTTGGGGGAGCGACTGCTCCCCTGGCGACCCACTTAGCTACATCTCTGCGTATGCCATGTAGTGCTATAGAAATAATAAATAGTAGTAGTATATATGTTTATATTAAAAAAACAAAAACCTTGTTAATCCAAAATCAGGAACAGCACTTGATAAAAAGTAGACAGCTCAAAGTAACTGCAATCAGAAATTATCTCTCAAAACTGGCTGTAATCTAGATAGAATTAATGTGAAGGGGATAGGCAGTGGATTGGGCAGACTTTATAGGAAGTGTCACCCTTGGGGTGGATGGGCTGAGGGGCAGGGTGGGGAGGGACCTAAATAACCAAAGATCTGCGGACTGTGCTAGCAGGGAAACCGATCTCCAATTCTGTATTAAACATCTCACTATACCTCTGCTATTCAACAAAGCCTGCTTTCAAGACCAGATGACTTTTAGCTATGGGTAAAGAAAAGGTGGGGGAGGGGCAAGAGGCTAATGCAAAATACTTTAAGGAAATAAAAGTATGCAGGAAAGCCACAGATAAGTATCAAATTTCTACCAAGGTAAGTGGTAAACAATCAAATATTAGAGATTGAACAGTTTTTAAAATGCAGTGCACAGGTTCAGAGCAAGACAATTTTTTTTTATTTTTTGGAATAAGCACAGAAAAGGTTTAGAGAAAACGAACATAAATCCAGAAATTGCAGCACAAAAGTAAGGATTAGCCATGTACATATAATGAGAAAATGCAGAAATGTGGCTTAGCTCTAGACAGTGAGTCTCCAACCTCAATGTAGGTCTCAAAAGACCACGTGTATTTCAGAAGAATAGCCACACTACCCTCTACCCACTTTTCTCATCTACCTCTTATCCCCTATCCAGCAATCCCACTGCCCCATCTGTCTTTCTTTTTCTCAAGTGTCCTATTCCTCTCCTCAGTCCTCCATTTCCATCTTTTATACTCATCTGCTTTCCACTGCCTCTCATTCCCTCATCAGCCTGTTCTACTCCTTTTTCTCCTTCCTTCGTTCCTTTGCCTTGGGTCCATTCTTCTATACCCCATATCCTATTTCCTGTCATTCACCATCTTTTTAACCCTATTCCCACATACACTCAATCCCTTGGAAGACTCATCCCCTTCCACTCATATCCTTCCTCAGTACCCCTATCCCTTTTCAATGCCTCTCATCCTCTCTCCTTCAGGTCATTCACACTATGTCTCAAGCTTTCCCCACACTTCATCCCTGTTTTCTTACCCCTCAATTTCACACTCCCACTCATTCTTCCAATACATTAACATACTCCTACTCATACCCACCAATTGTCAAGTACTCACCATCCCTCCCTTCCATAATTCCTTGCTCCCCCACACTCTCCCATTCAATCACCAAGTCCCATCCATCTTGTGCTCTGTTCCCCTTCTTCCCCTCCCCACCTTCTTGATCTGGCGTCCCTCTCCTTCCCTTCCTCTTCCCACCCTGCAGTGTGGCAGCTTTTTCTCCCTTCCCCTCATCCAAAGATAGCACATGCCAGGGATGGTATTAGGAGGGGGGGGGGGGGGGGTCAGCTAGGGCAATTGTCCTTGGCTCCCTGGCCAGAGAGAGCCCCATCCTGCTGGAAGCTGAAGACGGTACAGCCTGGCAATATGCTTTGGGATCCTTTCCCAAATTTCTGCCCTGGGCCCCAGCCATGTCTAGCAGCAGCTCTGGCAAGATGTACATTCCAAATCTGACATTCTATTCACAATATAGAAAATAAAATTATTTTTCTACCTTTTTGTTGTCTGGTCATTATATTTTTCAAATCATATTGGTCCTAGTCTCTGGTTTCTGTTTCCCTTTGTCTTCTCTTAACTCACTCGCAAGGGTCTTCTATCCATTTGACATTTCTTCTCTATCTATGGCCACCATCCATCTTCTATCTGTGTCCCTATATTTCCTTGTCCAGAATCTTCTGTGTTCATAGCCCCACATCTATCATCACCCCTCTGTGCCCCTATACCCCCCATATCCAGTATCTTCTTTCTACATTCCTACTCTTCCCAATGTCTAGTATCTCCTCTCAGTGTCCATGCACACATTGTCTCTATTTTCCCATATTTGCCCTACCTTCCATGTCAGGTATTGCTGTATGGGGATGACATATGGACACAGAGAGGTGTCTCCCCTTTATGTCTCAGTTCCTGTGCTCCCACCCAATGCCCAACATCTACACTCTGTTTCTCTATACCACCCAGTATCCAGTTTATCTCCTCTCCTTCCACCACACTAATATGTCCTTCTCTCTGACCCCACCCCATCCAGCTTCTCTCTCTCTCTTTCCCTCCTCCTTCCAGCATCTGGTTCCCTTCTTCCTTCATCCCCTTGGTCTGGCACCTATCTCCCTTCCCTCCAGACAGCGCCCCACCCACAGTTTCAGCATCTCTCTCTCCCTTCCCTCTGACTTGCAGCCCCCCCCTGCAGATGCAACATCTCTCTTCTCCCTCCAGCCCCCTCACAGGTCCAGCATCTCTCTCTCTCCCTTCCCTCCAATTTCCAGCCCCCCTTTCAGGTCCAGCAGTTCTCTCCCTCCAGCCCCCTACCCCTCCATAGGTCCAACACCTCTCCCTTCCCTGTAGACTCAAACCCTCCACACTTTTACAGATCCAGCATCTCTCTATCCACCTCCACAGGTCCAGTATTTGTGTTCTTCTCTTCCTTCCTGTAACCCCCACCACAGTGCTTACAACTTACATTACTGGCACTGCCTAGCAGCAATTCGTACAGCCCTGCTCTGAGGGCCTTCCCTTTCCTGTGTCCCACCCAATTCCTGTTTATGCAAAGTGGGACACGGTAGAGGGAAGTCCCTGAAGCAGGGCTGTATGAATTGCTGCTGGGCATTGCTGGTAATGTAAGTTGAAAGCACTGGGGTTTAAGGGAGAGAAAGGAAGAGGCATTGACGGACCAACAAGGGTAGAGGGAGGAAGCAAGCCAAAAAAAGTACCGGTTCTGTGGGGAGGGTGGTGGGATCCTGGATAGGCAGCTCACGTGGGGAAGCAATGCCCCCCTCACCCCCCCCCCCCAAACTACACTCATGACTTTTTGAGAATCAAAACAAAAATAAAAACCTGCCTGTCTCTTACTAAATTCTTTAAAGATTTCCTCTCAGAGCATGGCAGTCCTACAAGGCCCAGAGGCTAAGGATTTTGGCTTTTCCTGATAGGGTAAGCTCTGAATCCCACTGCCGGAACCAGTTGTGGTAATATGAGCAAGGGTAGGCCACGGGGCCAAGTAAGACAGGCCACACATATTCAGCAGGCTACAGTCGATGGTGTCCGGTAAGGGCTCCTGTTCCCAGGAAGGAAGGAAACAATACTCAAAGCTAGTGCTGGAAACATAACAGTGCCCTTGGCTGGCCTGCTCTTGCAGGGCCACAGCAAGCATACATCTTTTTCAGTACAGCAGCATCTCTTACTGGTCTCTGGATCCAGAGTTACCAGCACAGTCTCTAGCAAGTGCACAAGGTTGGTCTGCAGCTGGCCAAGTCAAAACACAACTGTTCCAGGTTCCAAGTTAAACTAGGTCTACTTGAACATAGTGGGTTGTAGTTCCTCAGCTTTGGGGTGGAAGCATCTACAGGCATCTCAGGGCCTCCTTAACCTAGCTCTGGCCTTTAATATTTCTTGGACCAAGCCCTCCTGGCTCCACTCCTTCTGTGTCACTTCCTCCTTGGGCAGGACTAGGGTTTTAAGGTGGCCCTGACACTGACAGAGTGTTCTTAAAGAGAAGTGGCAGCACCCTATAAACTCTGTCATAATTATATATTGTTAAAATGGATCCATCTTCATTTTTTAAGTAAGTTCCTACCTAGTTCAGCTATAACATTATAACTAGGAAGTAGAATGGGTTGAGTCACCAGTGCCATGTCAGAGCCATTTTTTTCCCTCATACTCCATCAGTAGCAAAGGAACTTAAGGGACAGGTGTATATGTTGGCTTGTTTGGCTCACCCAATCAAAAATGTGTTCCTCTGTCCTTGACTGGCATAAAATAAACACAAGTGAAGAAATCCAAAAACTCACCATTTATTTCTAAACTGAAGCATTTCATGCAGATATGTGCATTTATTTAAAAAATGGTAACATACGAATGACAAGGACATTTTCATTTCATGTCTCTTAAACAAATAATCTGGGAAACAAAATAATCAAATTCATTATTTGAGCAATTTGTTTGCAGCAATATTGCAGTCTATATAGCCAGAAATGGTGGAGCCACTTTAGGAGAGAGAAAATGAAGAAGCAAGAATCACTTCACTAATCATGTTGACAATTTTTGACAAATTCACTTCTTCCAAATCCCATGGCTGATGATATCAGCAACTCAGCAGGAAATTAAAAAATCATACAACCAGCATTCTGGTGCCAATTTCTCTTGTGCATTGAAGGAGAGATGGTGGTGGAAATTTTGTTTTGAAAAGTTACTTTGCTGAAGTCCAAAAGGTCTGACAGAAGAGATATCATCCAAAGATCAAAATAGACTGTGAGAGAAAAACATGGTTTCTATCTCAGGTCAGAGAAAAGTAAATTTTAAAAACAAGTCTCTGGCTTCATGCCTGTCAATCTAGAGAGGCTGATTGCACAATCAGAGAGAAAGAGCTGAGGCAGTGTTCTAAAAGAGAGATAGGTAGCACTGTTTCTGTCTATGTTACAAATCTTTCAGGTTCTTGTGCTGAAAACATCTAAAACTGACATCCATTTTCCAAAATAAAAAGTGTCCAAATTATGACTGCCAAAAAAGCAGGCACACAAATATCTGGCATCATTTGTATAAAAATGGTCACGGACAGAAGGGCAGCCTAGTGGTCAGTGCAGTGGATTTCTAACAATGAGTACATAAGTACATAAGTACATAATGTTACATAGGGATCGAGCATAACATAATAGAAAGTTAAACAATCTTACAATTTATCATTCTTGGTAGTCATTACGCTTGCAGATGTCTTATAAAGTGAAGTACAATAGGTATTTCTATGTGCAAGTATGGATCATATATTTGTATAAAAATAACAAAAGTTAAATGGGAGTTACAGTTGTTCAAAGTTCACTACACTGACCACTAGGTTACTCCTTACACTTGCTTGCTACTCTATTAGGAATGGTTATAATACCTGTAGCTGTCAAAGAGCCTAGTCTCCACTGACACTTTCACTTCTTAGGGAGGATGGGAGGGGGTCAGTAACCACTGGCAATGAAGAAATGGTCATGCCTTTATCTCTCCAGTGGCCAACTGCTCAATCAGGGCACATTTTTAAACCCTAGATGCGAATGTAATAGGTCTTGATAAAAACATCCTTTTTTTTAGAGTTGGACCTTTCTTCCAATTCCATTATCACTCAAACATCCTAATTTTAGTCCTGCCCAAAACACACCCCCAGCAGCCCCCCTTGCTATTTGGATGATTGGCAGTGTAAAATGCCCAAATTTTGCCTTTTGAAAATTACAATTTAATCGTTTTAAGTAGATGGACTTTTTTTGGCCATTTTGAGATGTCCATCTGGTTTGAATATGAATGCCACAGTGTTATACAGACCCATATGAGAGAAACAGCCCCTGTTCCATAGAACTTGCAGAATAGTTTGATCAAATCACAATTGCTGGAAGAAGTAGACATGGAAATAGTGGTAGAAGCATTTCTGGCTGTAGCACGTGGTCTCAGGATTAACATAAACATCACCCTTTGTTCTGGACTCTCTGACCTGGGAAAGTACTAGAATGTCTATTAGATTGTAAGCTCTTTGAGCAGGGACTGTCTCTCTTTGTTAAATTGTACAGCGCTGTGTAACCCTAGTAGCGCTCTAGAAATGTTAAGTAGTAGTAATGTCCAATCTCAGTTATCAAAGTTGCAATTCCTGGAACTTTGCTCCAAATACCCTGTACCCTTCATTTCGTATTCAAGTTCCAAAGTGGATGGGTTAGTCTAGCCTGGGGTACATGACTGTGCAGGTGATTGCATTGGGTAAGTATTTCTTAGGCAATCCCTTACTGTTGATGCAGAACCTTGGTCCTTGGTAGGAACCAGGGCACAAGTTATGCTGTATTCATGCTGTACTAATGCATGGCTTGAAGCAACTAATGCTGAAGTTGTTACCAGCTCTGGTAGTGGTTACCTATGCAGGAGTATTGCCCCTACAGTAGGATGACAAGACAGATGTGCATTCTCTATTTCACATAAGGAATGAACGTCTGCAGTGGGAAACACAGATGTTGGGATTCAGACCTGTTCCAAGGCACATTGAAGTACCTGCTTTAGGGGCAGTAGTAAGTCCCAACGTTTGGTTCCCATGATGTCTATGCTTCCTCCCAAAGCACACCCAAACACCAAATACCTCCCCTTATCAGCATAAACACCCACCCAATCTGTGCCAAGTCCCCTACCCAGCACTGCAATACCTCCTGAGTCACCCCCACCCAGTAGGGAAAGTGCCCGTGTGTGGGCATAAGCTCCACATCTGTCAGCCTTTCCTGGACTTCCCTCTTCTGTGTTGAAAATGTCATCAACAGTGGCCTTTTGCCTTCATGTTCTTCTACCCCCGCCCCAGACTCAAACCCTTGACTTACTGGTGTCCCTGGTGGGTAGTGAGTAGAAAGCAATTCCCACCCCCACCTTATGTCCTCTTGGCCATCAAAATGGCTGCTAAGACCTCTAGCAATAATACTCATATTATTGCTAGGAGTCAGGCTTCTATATATGCCTTTGAGTGGAAAGTCTGGGAAAAGCTGACACATGCAGGGCTTGAGTCCTTTTGTGGGTGTCTTCTTTGCTGGATGGGGATAGTCAGGAGGTATCTCGGTGCTGGAGGGGAGGTTGACCCAGATTAGATGGGTGCTTCTGCTGGCAGAAGGGCTAATCATGGGTCTGGTGGGTGCTTCTTCTGGCAGGTGGGAGGCTGGTCATAGATCAGGTAGGTCTTTGTACTGCTGGTGAACTTTAGGGGTCAGGTACTGTGATTGTGGGAACTGGAGGTGATGCTATGAATGTATAATGTTTGCCACTGTCACATCTATGGTGTAAAATCCCCACACCAAGTAGATCTGGCAGTGCTGAGCCTGACACATTCAATTGCCTCTGTGGTTTACATCTCTATTTTGAATGGATTTTTGAGATGTGTACTGTGCTGGCTGACCTTTTCAATGTTTCTCTAGAGTTGGGAGTGGTCCCGGAGGACTGTAGAAGAGCAGATGTGGTCTTTCTCTTCAAAATCGAAAATAATGAGGTTGGGAACTTCTGGCCAGTAAGTCTGACTTTGGTGGTAAATAAATTAATGGAAATGTCTTTAAAACAGGGATTATCAGTCATTAGCATACGTTATTTGATAAACTAATAATTTTAAGTGACTTAAATCTTCATTTGGAAGATGTCACTGATTCTAAAATTTCTCAGTTTTATCAATTGTTATCTACTTTAGCTCTAAAGATTGGCCAAGTTTGTCCTACTCATAATACAGGCCATTCCTTAAATTTTATAATATATGCAAAGGGGTATCACCAAGAGCTATTGGTGGATAATATCTCCTGGGAACCATTAATATAGTTTTATCATTTTCTCTTATAATGTATCTGAAGTTGCCTAAATCTAACACTGGTCAGATTTATTTGGAGAGAAAACATAAGGGCCATAAGTATCTAAGGGGTCCTTTTACCAAGCTGCAGGAAAAAGGACCCTGCACTAACGGCAAGGGCCATTTTTCCCACGCACCAGGGCCCTTTTTATTTATTTATTTATTTGTAATTTCAACATATTATACAAGCATTCAATCTTGTTCCAGAAAAACAGAGCATATGTGATACTTTTAGGAAACAACATAATCTTTCCCCTCATACTCCGAGAGAGGTAAAGAAAACATAACAATTAAATCTCTTTCTTAGACCACCTATTCAAAACAAGAAGGAGGGGGGTTAGGTATAAATGGTGGGAAAACAACAAGAAAACAATTTTAATCATAGATGGCCTGGTTAACTTCACGCTTCTATAATATTAATCCTGATTTTCTCATTGTTCAGAAACTATCTGGTTACTTTCTTCATGTCTAGGAAAACTTTTAACTGTTCCGGTTCAAAAAACACGTATTTTTTATCTAAGTAATTTATCAAACATTTACATAGTAACATAGTAGATGACGGCAGAAAAAGACCTGCATGGTCCATCCAGTCTGCCCAAGACAAACTCATATGTGTATACCTTACCTTGAATTGAATTTGTACCTGTCCTTTTCAGGGCACAGACCATATAAGTCTGCCCAGCAGTATTTCCCGCCTCCCAACCACCAGTCCCGCCTCCCATCACCGGCTCTGGTACAGACCGTATAAGTCTGCCCTCCCCTATCCTTGCTTCCCAACCACCACCCCCTCTTCCCCCCACCTGCTCCGCCACCCAATTTCAGCTAAGCTTCTGAGGATCCATTCCTTCTGCACAGGATTCCACTATGCATATCCCATGCATGTTTGAACTCTGTTACCGTTTTCATCTCCACCACCTCCCGCGGGAGGGCATTCCAAGCGTTCACCACCCTCTCCGTGAAAAAATACTTCCTGACATCTTTCCTGAGTCTGCCCCCCTTCAATCTCATTTCATGTCCTCTCGTTCTACCGCCTTCCCATCTCTGGAAAAGATTCGTTTGCGGATTAATACCATTCAAATATTTGAACATCTGTATCATATCACCCCTGTTCCTCCTTTCCTCCAGGGTGTACATGTTCAGGTCAGCAAGCCTCTCTTCATACGTCTTGGAACGTAAATCCCATACCATCCTCGTAGCTTTTCTTTGCACCGCTTCTATTTTTTTAACATCCTTCGCAAGATACGGCCTCCAAAACTGAACACAATACTCCAGGTGGGGCCTCACCAATGTCTTATACAGGGGCATTAAAACCTCCTTTCTTCTGCTGGTCACTCCTCTCTCTATACAGCCTAGCAATCTTCTAGCTACGGCCACCGCCTTGTCGCACTGTTTCGTCGCCTTCAGGTCCTCAGATACTATCACCCCAAGATCCCTCTCCCCGTCCGTGCCTATCAGACTCTCCCTGCCTAACACATACGTCTCCCTTGGATTTCTACTCCCTAAGTGCATTACTTTGCATTTCTTCGCATTGAATTTTAATTGCCAAACGTTATACCATTCTTCTAGCTTCTTCAGATCTTTTTTCATGTTTTCCACTCCCTCCGGGGTGTCCACTCTGTTGGAAATCTTGGTGTCATCCGCAAAAAGGCAAACTTTACTTTGTAACCCTTCGGCTATGTCACTCACAAATATATTGAACAGAATCGGCCCCAGCATCGATCCCTGAGGCACTCCACTACTCACCTTTCCCTCCTCCGAGCGAACTCCATTTACCACCACCCTCTGGCGTCTGTCCGTCAACCAGTTCCTAATCCAGTTTACCACTTCGGGTCCTATCTTCAGGCTGTCTAGTTTATTTAAGAGCCTTCTGTGGGGAACCGTGTCAAAAGCCTTGCTGAAATCTAAGTAGATGACGTCCATAGCACGTCCTTGATTTAATTCTCCTGTCACCCAGTCAAAGAATTCAATGAGATTCGTTTGGCACGATTTCCCTTTGGTGAAACCATGTTGTCTCGGATCTTGCAACTTATTGGCTTCCAGGAAATTCACTATCCTTTCCTTCAGCATGGCTTCCATTACTTTTCCAATAACCGATTTCCATGGATAAGACAAAATAAATCTTGCCCCCAACAGTCGAGTTTCTTCTCTATAGGCTAGAAAAGCCTTTCTTCTATCTTGTGTGGTTTTCACCACATCTGGGTAGATCCATATCTTATCTCCAAGAAACATTTTAGTTGCATTTTTAAAGTACATTTTCAGTATGGCATTCACATCCTGTTCGAAGACTAATGAAACAAGCAAGGTCTTCCTAACTAGGATTTCAGTTGCTGATTGTTCTAAGAAGGCAGTTAAATTTTGTAAATCTCCAGGAGCCTTCAATTTTTCTCCCCTTTTTAAATCTGGTAAGTAATATATTTTATTAACTGGGGGAATCAACTCTGGGGAGTATAGAAGGTTTTCCATCAGGAATTTTTTAAACAAATCCTTCGCATTAATTTCAGAGGAAACTAGAAAGTTCAAGAACCTCAGGTTTAAACATCTGTTATAGTTTTCAAACTGTTCTATCTTTCGATGGATTACCATTTTATCCTTTATAAGCAAGTCAGATTTTTCTTTCAAAGTCAATAAAACCTGTTGAACTGCTATATTAGTTTTTTCAGATTCTTTTTTAAAAGTATCCAACGCTGAAGTTACCAAATCTAATTTACTCACAATTGGGGTCACAACAGAAGTCAGCGTCTGTATCGCCTCCCAGATAGTGTCCAAAGTTACCGCCTCGGGAGCCTTTAGCTCCACTTTGTTCTGTTCTCCCAGCGCCTCGTCTTGGGTTCTGGTGGACAGGTCATCTATTGCGCCATCTTCAGACGCCTCTAGAAGTCCTAACCCGCTTCTGAGGCCTGCTGGACAAGGCAGGGGATTAATCTCCGGCGAGGATAATGATGTCTCCACTCCCCGTGGGAAAGACGATCCACCCGTGTCTCCCACAGTGGGAGATTGACTCAAGCCGGTCTGTCGTGGAGTGCTGGTGGCATACTTCTTCATCGTCGTCTGCACTAGGGCGGTTTCGGAATTCACCACCGGTAGACCCCTTACTACCCCTTTCCTTTTGGTGTGTGGCATTTTAGGTAACTTTGCTGCAATAATCGTCTTCACCTTGGGAAAAGTCAGCGACGGTGTTGAGCGTCTACCAGTCCGTCCGCCATCTTGACACGCCCCCGCACCAGGGCCCTTTTTAGGACAGTGGGTAAAAAGCTCCCAGACACACATGGCCGTGTGGTAGAAGAGCTCTTACTGCACAGCCATGCGGTGAGGATCCATTACCTCCACCCATTGAGGTGTCGATAAGAGCTCCAGTTCTAACCAGGTAACCAGGCAGTGCGCAGCGATGCCTGATTACTACTGGATTATCGCTGCACAAGCCATTTGCGGTGGGTTTCTTTTTCCCCCAGAAATGGTGCACGCTTGGGGTGGTACTACTAGAAGAGTGAGTGGTAAGCCCGCGTTGGGCTTACTGCTGCTCTGTAAAAGGGCTCCTAAGTAATGATACCACAGTATTCCTAAAGGTGCCTACACAGTTTGAGTGCTCTAATTTTGTGCATGCACTAAAAACGCTGGCATACCTTAGTAAACAGAGCCCTTTGATTGGCTGGGAGACATCAGCTGACCAAGCTAAGTCTGTATTTCCTTAGAAACAGTCTCATTACTGTTGGTCAGAATTGCAGTGACAGCCGAAGTGTGTGGATGTGTTGTGCAGGTTCGGTGTGCTAGTGTGTAAATTTCTTGATTGAAAATTGGTAAAAAGATTTTCTTTTTAATTTAGGCATTGAGACTGAGGCAGAGTCCTGAGTGTGTTCTATTGGTGTGACTGAATATTGGATGTCATTGGAGAGAAAAAGGCACAGCTCTACTGTGGCTCAGAGGTGTTAGTCTAGTTTTGAAAAATGCACTTGCGGGTGACTGCATCAGAGAATAAGAACGAAAAACCTTTTATTAAAAGGTTTGAATGTTTGACTTAGGGACCTGAGAAAATTTAAGATCTTGTTTCTAGAGAGTGTGTTTGGAATGAGAAGAAATGTCAAGGAGATAAGTTTATTATAGTTCTGGTTTGTTTCAGAACCTGTTTTAGACTGATTCTGAGTGAAACTGTGAAGTTGCTGTGATCTGACACTGAAGGATCTTCTCAGTGTTAGGAAAAGTAAGAGCAAGACCTAGAAGACAGGGTACATTGTCTTTGTTTATTTTTGCAGTTAGCAAGGCCACAGTTTTTGGACTAAATGCCACTAATTATATTTATGTAAGAAGTCAGGGTGTTGCCTCCTATTTTATTTAAGTTTAGCCAGGTTTAGGTGGCAGAAGAAAAGAGAGAAAAGAAAAACAGCTGAGAATGTCTCAGAGAATCACCTGGAAAATCAAGAGCCCCACGCAAGAAAGAATAAAGAGTTCCTGGCACAAGAAAATAAAATAAAAAGGAAATAAAGCTATATTCTCTTCTTCAAAATCAAAGAGAGAGAAACTGCTTATCCTTGAATAGCTACAGCTCTGCAGAACCAACATCCCCAGACACCTTGGAGACACTTGGATACACATCTGAGGCATTTGAAAATCAGAGCCCAAACAAACCAGGGAATACTGATCACACCTTTACAGATGCAAACCAAATGGGGATAATAAACCTCTCGAACCATCAATTATCACAACATGAGGTCTCTGTGCTCTCCAAAGGGCTCTCATTCTGCCCATCTAGTAAACTAGATGAAATCCAATTATACTCAGACTTAGAAAAATTCTTTAGAAAAATGCGCCTTAAAACACATTTCTATAATAAAGGGACACCAAACAGACCGGAATACAGTCTTAAACAAAAGAACACTTATTTCACCCCACAGGAGGGACAAAACTACAAGCTGGATAATTACATAGGGTGAAATCCCAACTTTCCAACAAACAAAAGAGAATCCTGTACAATCTTACTCCACCAGAAAGAGCGGCCATAAGAACCCTACAAACTAACGAACGCATTATCATCAAACCCGCAGACAAAGGAGGCGCAGTGGTAATTATGGACATACAAAAATACATTGAAGAGGGGCACAGACAGCTCTCAGACAATAAATACTACAGGAAACTAACTGAGGACCCCACACAGGATTACACAAAACAGCTGAAAGACCTTATCAAAACATTTCCTACACAAGCGCAACCTTACCTGAAGAAACTCATACCAAACCAGCCTGCTGTGGGCACATTCTACATGCTACCCAAGATCGACAAACCGGGAAACCCTGGCAGACCAATCATATCAGGTATTGGCACACTCACGGAAGAAATATCTGGATTCATAGAGGGAATTCTGAAACCTCTCGTACACAAAACTAACAGCTTCATACAAGACACCGCAGACTTTCTGAATAAATTGAAAAATATCAAGCAACTACCACCTAACACCCTTCTGGTCACGATGGATGTAGAATCACTATACAGCAACATTCCACATGCGGATGGCATAGCTGCATGTGGAAGACTCCTAAAAAAATCCACACTGGACCATCAATATTCACCAGAAACTATTACAAAATTAATCAAATTCATTTTAACTCACAACTACTTCCACTTTAACAATGATATCTATCTACAAATAATGGGCACTGCGATGGGCACCAGGACATCACCCCAATATGCCAACCTTTTTATGGCTGAGCTGGAAGAGACATTTCTGAATACACACCAGACCAAACCTCTAAAATACTACCGGTACATCGATGAATTTTTATGATTTGGACGGAGGGTGAAGAAACTCTGAAACAATTTTATTCTGCCTTCAATACATACCATCCTACAATCAGATTCAAAATTGACTACTCCCCAGAAAAAGTCAATTTTTTGGACACCACTGTCTCAATCAGTGATGGCTGTATACAAACATCTATATACAAGAAACCCACAGACAGATGCAGCTACCTCCACAACTCCAGCTTCCATCCTTCACATACAAAAAGATCCATCATTTACAGCCAAGCCACAAGATACCACCGTATCTGCTCTGACCCAGGGGACAGAGACAGGCACCTTAAAAGCCTGACTGCATCCTTCAAACAGAAAGGCTACAACCCCAAAATAATCTCCAAGAATATTGCCTCCTCCCTCAAAACACCCAGGGAGAATCTGCTACAGTACAAGGAGAAAAAAATCTACAGACAGAATCCCCCTTGTAGTGACATACAATCCAGAGCTGGAAA
Organism: Microcaecilia unicolor; assembly: GCF_901765095.1. Classification (NCBI taxonomy): domain Eukaryota; kingdom Metazoa; phylum Chordata; class Amphibia; order Gymnophiona; family Siphonopidae; genus Microcaecilia; species Microcaecilia unicolor. The sequence continues at coordinate 336,818,232 of NC_044031.1, read as the reverse complement.
AACTGAGGAAAATCATAAGAGATCTACAACCTATACTCCAGGAGGATGAATTACTGAAAGAGATATTCCCATCCCCACCAGTACTGGCCTTCCAACAGCCACCCAACTTAAAACACAAGCTAATCAGAAGTAAACTTCCATCACAGACTGAAAAGGAACAGAAGGGCACACTTCCCTGTAATTTATCCAGTTGCAAACTATGCCAAAATATTTCACAGGACCCCAAAGTCATCCACAAAGGAAAGATATTCAACATAAAGGGATCTTTCACTTGCTCATCTTCCAATGTGGTATATATCATTCAGTGTAAAAAATGTAACGAAGGATGCTATATTGGAGAAACAGGTCAGATGCTTAAGACAAGATTCAATTTACATAGACATCACATGAACAATGCTGGTGCCAGTAGAGTTCCCACACCTGTTGGTCAACATTTTACAGGACCAGGACACTGTACCAGTGACTTCACAGTGAGAATCCTGAAAGGTAACTTTAAAACCATACAAGAACGTAAGACCTTTGAAGTCAGAATGATTGAATATTTTAACACCCAACAGAAAGGACTTAACAAGGATCTGGGGTTCCTAGCCCATTATAAACCATAAAGCTGTATGTCTCTGTTGATCACCCCACCCCTCACCTATCCACACCCATCCTGTTAGAATATCAATGATATGCTTTGATGTCCCCATGCATACCTCCTACCCACCCCCATCCTCCCACCCTGTCAGACTGTCATAGTAATGCTTGAATGTTTTCACTTATATACACTGTCAGCTAGCACATTTGCTTATTTCCGATCTGACGAAGAAGGGCAACCTTCGAAAGCTAATCAAGAAATGTATTAAGTTATGTCCAATAAAAAAGGTATCATCTTATTTTCTTTTCCATGTTTTATTTTGTTTGATTTCTATTGATAACCTTAAGAGTGGACTAACACGGCTACCACACTCCTCTGGCACAAGAGAGAAATCTACAGCTAAGTAATTTTGCACCTAAACAACATAGGAAAGAAGACTTTGACAGAGAAAGTTAATAAATATTCTTGCCTGGGCTGGGTCTGAGCTGAATTTCATTGGGAAAGTCTTGAAATTACAAAACAACAGCACAAAGAATCGAAATTCTTTATTGAAAATAAAGTGTTTAAGTCAATTTAAAGGAAAATTTACACTGATATTGTTATTTAAACATCAATACTTATCTGATAGTTCCTGTATTTCTTGGTACTAGGAATATTTTTTACAAGAAATGAAAAGAATAGAAAATAAGTATAGCTAAATTTACACACATCTAGGTCTGAAGTCATATATTATTGTTAAAGAGAAACTGTTAAATACTTTCAATTTTCCTAACTTGTAATAAAATACAATTTGTTAACAATAATAATTGATTCTGGATCTATCTATTTGGTAAAATCCTAAAATTAGGTGTTTTTTATTTCCTCATAGAGTCTTTCTTTCAACATAATAAAGCATTGTTTGTTACAACAATTGTTACTTTTGCTTTTGTGTTGTTCTGGGACTAGACAAAACAGACATTAGGAATTCACAAACAAGAGACAACAAATCATGCTTCCTCTGTCATATCAAATCAACCCTTTTTATGGCACATTTATCATTATTACCCAAATGAATCACAATCAAAACAGGTGAGGAAGAACTCTTGGCTTGAAAGAAAGTTGGCAAAAGCTGCTCCCAACACATGCCACTTAAACCTAGCTAGCAAATCCTGATGCCTTACTCCAGCAGTCCCAAATGAGTATCCCAGAGAGACTCCTAGGCATACATGTGAGCACATGACCGACAGCAGTGGAAGTCACTCACTACCTCCAGCAACATAGCGGCAGGAATCCTGCCATCAACAACCCTCTCGCCCCTGCCTATAATACCTGCCTTGGTAAAAAATAACAGTGGAAGACCTGGCAAACATTGCCAACCTGGGAAGAACACATCAAAAGAAGCCCATCAGGAAGAGACCAACTGCCCATGACTCACCGCCACTACAGAATACTCAGCAATGAACAGAAAGAAAACCAGTTAAAAACCAAGACTGCTCTCATAAACTATTCTCAGAAATTTTTTTCCACAGCGCCTACCCAAACTACCCTGCACCTCCCAACTTCCTCCCCACACCCAAATACCCCAAAGCCCTCCAAATATTCCTCAAAGTCACACAATAAAATTATTCCTTTCAAAACATCCCAACCTGATCTTCACATTGCTAACTCATCCAACCTATTCCACTAGCCCCCTATCCTTTATCGTTCCCCTCTCTCTTCCTTTGCCCCTCCTCCTCCCCATAATTAGCCCCTTACTATCCAGTACTATAACAGGTGTCAGGCTCAGCCAATGTTATCAACCTTCATCCAAAACTGGATGGTTCCCATAACAAAGTTCCTAAAACCAAAGCCTAAGGACACATAGCAAGAAGTTTCTTCCTTCTGGCTTGTATGTCATGGCACATGTAAGGAAATATCCATATTGTTGAATCCATGAGTAAAGTGTGTCTTTTCCTGAAATAGAGATGCAAGACAGAATCACAATCTTGAGGAAATGTAAATGTAAGCAATAAAGTATCACACTTAGGCATCATTTTGTGTGTTAGGCTGTTAATGCTGGTTTAGCATGCTCAAATGTGGTAACTGCTTTTGAGGTATTTTTTTGCCATTGCTGCATGCTTGTTAATAGCATTTTTTTTTTTTTTTGCTAAGGGGTGTAACTAGGTAGGGCTTGGGTAGGGCATGGACATGCAGGGGTTGCAGCACTTAGGGCTCCTTTTTCTAAGGTGTGTTAATGGATTTAGCACGCACTAATGATTTGAGCGCGCTAAATGCTAAAAAGTCCATTTTATTCCTGTGGGCTTCTTGATATTTAACATGTGATAATCATGAGTGTGCTCTAAATCATTTAGTGCACCTTAGTAAAAGGAGCCCTAAATGTGCTACAGTTACTACATGCTGAGTAATGTGCAGTTAGCATAGGACCATAAAGGAGGCACTAAGTGGTTCTGTGTTAACTGCTACCTCAGTACCATACTAAGGGAACTTTTAACATGGAACCATACTGAAAAATGCAAGGAATGCCCCCAGTGGTTATTGTATTAGTTTTGCAGTTACCAAACATTAATTTCCTGTGTTAAGCCATGGCAACTGCAAAACCTAGTGTACTTTAGTCAAAGGGTCCCTTAGTCTCATTAGGCCCAGAACTGTCATAAAGGCCATAAGTTGAATACTATCCACAAAGAGGTTTTTTGCTGCTCCTACAACCACCCCTTCTCCATCATCCCCTTTAGAGATCTTCCAGGTGGGTAAATAGAAGATTTGAAACACCTCCTCTGGGATTTACAAGGTTTCCTTATATTTTTTTAATAAATCAGAAAAGCTAAGAGAAAACATGGGAAATTTACTAAGGATGAGCAAAGGTTCTACCATGCTCACCTAGCTGATTATTATTATAGATTTTTCATCTAGGAACTTGTCCAAACCTCTTTTCAATCTTGCTATGTTAGTTGTCTAGACCAGTGTTTCCCAAGTCAGTCCTGGAACATTCCATTGCCAGCCAGGGTTTCAGGATATCCACAATTAATAAGTACGGAAGAGATTTGCATAAAATGGAGGCAGTATATGCAATTAAATATCATGCATATTAATTGTGGATATCCTGAAAACCTGCCTGGCAAGGGGTACTCCAGGACCGACTTGACAAACATTGGTCTACAATGCACATTCCCATGTCAGAATTCACAACATCATTATATGCTTAACTATGGGATATTTCAAAATGTATCACTCAATCAAACAGAATAGGTAGAATGTATTATCAAATAATATGTATCTCTTTCTACCTAATATACAAACTGTTTGCAAGCAGTTTGTATATTAGGTAGAAAGAGATACATATTATTTGATATTTCAAAATGTCCCATAGTTAAGCATATAATTAAGTTGTGAAGTGTATTACAGAGAAGAAAAGGAACTAAAGGAAGCTTCCTTTAATTTACCAGAGATTTGATAAGACCACACTAGGTCTGGAACAAGGAAAGCAGCAAAAAAAAATGCCCCCTCCTCCCCCCACTTCCCAGGACCTTCCCACCCTATCCCCCTCTCATCTCAGGACCTCCACCCCCTCCGCTCCCCCCTCTCATCTCAGGACCCTCTCCTCGTCTCAGGACCCCCCCCCTCTGATTTCCACCTCCCAGCGCCTCCCTCCCTCTGTCTCTGTCTCTGTGGCCTCCGAGTGCAAGGAGGACGTGTGCGAGTGCCCCAGCCCTTCGTACGTGACAGCTGCTATTTAAAAAGTTTTACCTCCTGCTCGGCCGGCAACACTCAAGTCCACCGAGTACAGACGCCACTTCAGACAGGCTGTGGTTCGCTGTTCCTCTGGTCCCGCCCTCATTTCCTGTTTGCGGAAGGGCGGGACCACAGGAACAGCGAACCACAGCCTGTCTGAAGTGGCGTCTGTACTCGGTGGACTTGAGTGTTGCCGGCCGAGCAGGAGGTAAAACTTTTTAAACAGCAGCTGCCACGTACGAAGGGCTGGGGCACTCGCACACGTCCTCCTTGCACTCGGAGGCCACAGAGAAAGAGGGAGGGGTGACGTACTGTGGGGGGGCAGACTGCTGAACTGGAAGGGGATGGAGATGGTGGTGCGAACTTGTAGCGCCCGTGCTTGAGTCGCGTCGTGGTTTCCCAGGCAACACGGTGACATCACCGGAAGGCTTCAGACATTACGAACCAGGCTTCAACTTCTTGGCAGTCAGCTTCTGAACATTGGAGGTGCAAATTATAGTAGATAGGTAAAATAGTATCACAGTAGATAGATATTCATAGTGCCTTGTGTAAGAGGATTTGAGAGTATAAGCTTTTCACAAAATGCAGGATTGCACACAGGAGCAGGAGCTAGTACATGAATTGCTGAAAATTAAAGTGTGGGGTCTGAGCAGGTGATGAAGGCAGGAAACCTGAAAAAGCCACATGCTTGACTAAACAACTAATTCCTTGCCTTCTGCTTATGTCCAGCAGAATGAACCAATTAGCAACCAGCAATGAGGAACACTTGCTTTATCTCTTGTAGCTCTAGCATTGACAAGGGGAATCAGAGTGGAGCATACAAGAGGAAGTTGTGTAGACAGTGACAAAAATGAAAGTGAGTAAGGGTGGGGCAGAGATAGGAGAAAACAAAAGATTGTGTACATTTGAGGAAGCGATATAGAGAGGTTAAGAGTATGTGGAGAGTGGCATAAAAGAGAAACAACAGAGGTTTAATTGAAGGGCAGTGAGAAGAAAATACGTGTGACAAGAAGGAAAGAGAATGTGGTAAAAAAAAAAAGCAGCAAAGAGAAAAGTTAACAGTGGGAAGAACGGGGTGAACCAGGAGATGGAAATCAATGAGAAGAAAGGAGAAAACAGAGTTGAGAAAACAGTAGAACTAGAGAACATGAATTGAGGTTGCAGGGGGTTGACTTAGGAGTAAAGTACTTTTTCATGTTGATGGTGGTAGATACGTGGAATGCCCTCCCATGGGAAGTGATGGAGATGAAAACAGTAATGGAATTCAAAAATGTGTGGGATAAATACAATGGATTCCTATATGGAAAGAGAATAGAAGTATAACAAACATAGTGGTGCTTAGACAGCAATCCAGTATTTGGGAAATAAAGCCAAACTTCTATGGTCTGTGCCAAGATTATGACTAGACAGATCTGGATGGGCTGGAGTGGGCATTGATGGAAACTCCAGTAGTGGGGAGGAAAACTAGTGCCAGGCAGACGTCAATAGTCTGTGCCCTGAAAAAGGCAAGGACAGATCGAGATCAAGTATGCATATGTTATATCACATCATACCATATGCCTTGTGTTTATCTTGTTGGGCAGACATGATGGACCATGTAGATCTTTATCGGCTGTCATCTACTATGCTACTATAATGGGGATGGGGAGTAAAAATGGAGGGGTGGGAGGGGAGGAAGAAAGCCTACATTGGAAAATATTTTATTTTGTGACACAGTAACAATATTCAACTCTGTCTACTAAGAGTTTGCACCAATTATATTTTGCAGGTGGAGGAAAAACCGTTAAAAACAGTGCTACTATTATAACATAGCTACTGTAGCATTTCCTCCACCTGCAAAAATAATTGGTGAAAATTATTAGCAGACAGTTGAATATTGTTGTTTATACTGGTCTGCAAGCCAGTTTAGATTTTGTGATACAATAAAAGTTGCATATTACAAATAGGTGCATCTTTATAGTGGGTCCAGGGAGAAATCTGTATATCCAGGGCAATATGTATATGAATGACCCAATGCATATATCAAATAATAGAGGAATAGTTAATAAGGGGAGGGGGGATGAGAGAAAAAAAAGAGAATTCACAAGCTCTTAGGTGAATTAGATATCCACCAGATCTAAATCTTATCTAAGATAATGCTATGTAGAGTTTTTGCTTCTACAACATACTTACAGCTAACTTTTCTAAGTTCATTTTCCATACAGGAGATAAGGGTAAATTAATTTTTACCTGCTAACTTTCTTTCCCAACTCTTTACTTTGGGTCTCTCTCTCTCTCTCCACTCCCCCCCCCCCCCCCCACACACACCTCTGCTTCTGCCCCCAACCTCATGCATCTTTCCCTCTAGGTGGTGTACAATCTAAGATTTAAAAGAGAAAGGTCTAAAATGAAAGGGGTAGACAATTCCAGACAAAACATATTATACACATTAGGGAAGAGAGGAGAACACTATTTTATGATAGTAAAATAAGGGATAAGGTAAACACAAAAGGTATCCTAACCTGCCTTCCAGTTCTACAGCAGTCTTACTGAGTTTCAAGATTATGGGTTTATGGATTAGCTGGACAAGCAGCTTGGAAAAGAAATGCTTTGAGATAAGTTTTAAACTGATCAAGAAATTGCGAATGTCTCAAATAATTTGGCAGAGAGTGCCAGAGTTCCGGGAAGTTGAAGAAGCTGTGCCGATCTAAGAGCTCTAGGCGGAGTATATGGGACTAAATATTGTTTGTGATAGAAGGGTTCATCAGAAATGCAAAATTTAAATACTAGTAATAGCAATTTACATGTAATCCAATGATTAATGGGCAGCCAATGGACTTTTCTAAGATGAGGTATAACATGGTAAAAATGTTATGAGTCCATTAATAAGTTTTATATCTGTATTTTGAATGAGTTGTAACCTTTGACAATCTTTTACCGTTATGCCCATGTTCAAAAATTGCAATAATCCAATTGACTGATAATCAAAGAATGTATTAACATAGTAAGAGCTGGAGGATAAATTAATGAGAGAATGGATCTTATCAGACAAAGTTTATAGAAACAGTGCTATGTTACTTGGGATATCTGGGATTGGAAGGTAAATTGTGAGTTCACTATAACACCTAGTTCATGAGTGGTTTGTATGTGTGGGATTGGAGAGTCATCTAGAAAAATAGGAGAGGAAAGGGATACATTTATCTGACTGGAAAAAAAAGGAGTAGCTTAGATTTCTGTGAATGAGCTTATGTGATTGTAGCCAAGAAGTAATACGCTTGAGTTTCTTAACATCAATAATTTCTTGTTGTTCTATGGTACAGAAAGGATATAAGATTTGGATATCATCTGCATATACAAACATATGCAGACCCAGACTCTCAGTCAGTGTTAGAAGAGGTGAGAGAAAAATATTAAAGAGTATTAGAGAAAGTATTGATCCTTGGGGAACAGCCGAACCAATCGTAAATAGTTCAGAGATAATATTATTTTCATAAACTGCATAGTGCCTTTTTTGCAAGTATGAAGTGAATCAGGCAAGTGCTAGATCTGTTATTCCTACATCCAGGGCCGCCGAGAGGGGGGGACAGGGGGGGACAAAATGGAGCCACAGTCCCACCCACCACCGGGCCCCTTCCACCCGAACCCCCGCCAGCAGAAGCGCTGTGTTCTGACTCTGGCGTGCGCGGCCCACACAGAAGCCCTGCAGAATACAGCAAAGATCAGCTGAGAGGAGCGCGTCTGTGTGGGCCGCGCACGCCGGAGTCAGAACACAGCACTTCTGCTGGCGGGGGTGCGGGTGGAAGGGGCCCGGCCCGGTGGCGGGTGGGACTGTAGCGCCGGGCCCCCCTCGGGGGGGGGTGGCGACAACCTGGGGGGGGGTGGCAGTGGGGGCGGGCCCGGGGGCGGCCTTGTCCCGGGCCCGGCCCAGTCTCTCGGCGGCCCTGCCTACATCATGTAATATTTTGAGAAGAAAGGAATGGTCTATCAGGTCAAAGGCTGCGGAGAGGTGGTGAAATTAGAAGAACCAATTTAAATTTGTCTAAATGGGTGCAAATAAGAGCGGTGATACCTAGCAATGCCGTTTCTGTACTATGATGGCATCAGAAACTAGTTTGATTTGGGTGCAAAACAGTATTAGCTATAGATTCCTCTTCCCTAGCTGCTCCCCCCAATGTCCAGTATCTCTTCCCTTTTCTCCCACCCCTGCATGGGTCTGGCATCTCTGCATCCCCTCTTAATTCCAAACTGAAGAAAAGTGTGTTCTATTTACACCCATTTAAAGGATAATTCATTTTATTCCAGCTATTGGTTTTGATCCTTTTCAATTTAAAGTTGATTTGGTGTAGAGAGGTGTGGTACCCATGTTAGTCCACTCTTAAAGGCACAGACATCACATGAAAATAGCCGGTGCCAGTCAAGCCCCCACCCCTGTGGGCCAACACTTTACAAGACCAGAACACTGCACCAGTGATTTCACAGTAAGAATACTGAAAGGTAATTTTAAAACAATACAGGAACATAAGACCTTTGAAATAAGAATGATTGAATATTTTGGCACCCAACAAACAGGACTTAATAAGGATCTGGGTTTTCTAACCCATTATAAACCATAAAGCTGTATTTCTCTGTTTATTACCCTCCTCTCACCTACCAACACCCATCCCGTTAGAATATCAATGAAATGCTTTGAAGTCCCTATGCATACCCGCACCCTCCCACTCTGTCAGACTGTCAAAGTAATGCTTTGATGTTTCTCTTATATATACTATCTGCTAACACATTTGCTTATTTCCGATCTGACGAAGAAGGGCAACCTTCGAAAGCTAATCAAGAAATGTATTAAGTTATGTCCAATAAAAAAGGTATCATCTTATTTTCTTTTCCATGTTTTATTTTGTTTGATTTCTATTGATAAGTTGATTTGGAAAATTGTTTGAGGACATTACATTTAAAAGTATATGTTCACAACAAACCAGCAGAAAAGGATATGTCTGTGATAGTTACTACATCCAATTGGGTTCTGCCTATTCCACTGGATCCTATTTTACAGGCATTTAAGACTTAGTATTACAGGACATTGAGCAGCAGTTTAATGGTGAGCATTGGAAATTTCATGATAATTTGACAAGAGAAAAGAGAAAATCATTATGAGATTTGAGAAGTCTGACAGATGTGGAGGGGCATAATCGAACGCGAACGCCTATCTCCATGGGCGTCTATGTCCAAAAACGGGTACGTGAAGAGGCGGGACAGACCGCATTTTCAAAAAAATGGACGTTTTTCAGCTGGACGTTTGTTTTTTTTAGTGATAATGGAAACTAAAAACGCCCAGCTCAAAAACGTCCTAATCCGAGCCATTTGGCCGTGGGAGGGGCCACAATTCGTAGTACACTCGCCCCCCTGACATGCCAGGACACCAACTGGGCACCCTAGAGGTCAGTGCGGTGGACTTCAGACAAAGCTTCCACATGCATAGTTCCCTTACCACAGGTGCTGAGCACCCAACCCCTCCCCCAAAACCCACTACCCACAAATGTACAACACTACCATAGCTCTTAGGGGTGAAGGGGGCACCTACATGTGGGTACAGTGGGTTTTGGAGGCCTCCCATTTACCAGCACAAGTGTTACAGGTAGGGGGATGGGCCTGGGTCCAGGGCCAGTCAAACCCAGTAAGCAGGCTATGCATTACAGGAGGGTGTCCGCCTTCAAGGGCGCCTGCTGAGGCTTTTGTTTATCTAATCTCTGCTGCTCATCTCAGTCTGGCTCCAAAGCAGGAGCTGTCAGCTCTCTGTCCAGTCCCCTCCCCCTCCCAAGCAGAGAAATATCCTCCTGTTGTGTTTGTCAGAGGACCTCACTGGTCCAAACACATTGAGATTGAAACCAGGAGCTGGAATCCAGCCCAGAGAGGGCTCAGAGACAGCACAGCACAGCCTGGACCCTTGTTTTGTCAGAGACTTCTGTTTAGTGCTGCACCTGACCCACCCTTTTCCACCTCCACCCCAACACAGCAACTCACAGGACAGGAGGGCTAGATGGCTGCTTTCAATTCCTAACCATCACCAATCTCCTATCTCTCATTCCCACTTCAGTAACTCCTGTTAGTCTGTCCAACTCAGATTGTAGAATATGTTAGTTTATGCTGATTAAGTCTGCCCTAGCTAGATCCTAAACTGTGCTGGATGGGAAGGCTATTGTGCTGCATGCAGAGTCTAACTTCTTAGGATTTCAGGTTAATTTTTGAAAAATTTGAAGAGGGGCTATCTCTGTTCTACATGTGTGACTGCAAGGCCAAGTGTCTGAATAGGGATCTGTTTGTTAGATTCTGAAATTTTGATAACACATTGTTTTTCAGAGTTGGCAAGACTGTCTGTTCTCCTAATTCCTGGTCTGTGTGCTAAGTTATTTTTCTTTTATACTGGTGTAATATTTTCAATGATGCCATGGCTGGTAAAAGCGGTGTGTCTACTGTGGGGGCCATAGTGATCCCGCCCCTGGATGGGTAGGGGCGCCGACTAATAGACTGCAGGAGGGCGCTAGAAACCCTAGGACCGGTCCTGTCTGGGTCCACCTGGCTGAAGTGCACTGCGGTACCCACTAAAAGTGCTCCAGGGACCTGCATGCACGCAGGCCTCTAGGACTTGTTGCTGCTATATAACATTGGCACACCAGTTGACACCTGAAGACTAATCTCTCCGAAAACGCCCTTTATTGGAATAAGCACGCTTACTCACAGTTAAGTGCAGATCAGAGGTTGTGCCCCACTGGCAACGAGTCTGCCTGGTACTGAGATTAGCAGTAGGTCCGAGCTGGCAGAATGGTGTACAATGCCCTCTTTCAGCCACATTCAAGGTAAGAACTAAGTTCTGTAACGTGGCTAACATGTGAAAGGGATCTAAAACTGGCTTACAAAAATGGCCACTGCCTCATGGACTACCGGAAACAAAACAGGGCACACTCTGACCCAGTAAGCAGGGGGAAAAGCACCATGGGAGTAGAGCCTACCAACTACCAACATCGTGAGCATTTGCCACAAGCTAGTGGAATCACGGAGCCCAATACCCTACACCCACCACAATGCATTGCTGATGTGACTCTGCAGTGGGCATAACAAAAAAGGTGTCACACTCACCCGAGAGCCACATCAGAACCAGGGAAAGGCTGTCACAGGATAGAACACATTCTGCTGTCATGGAGGTGGGTACGGCATTTGAGGCTGGCATACAGGCTGGAAAAAAAGTTTTTAAAGTGTTTTTTTTTTGTTGGGAGGGGATTAGTGACCACTGGGGGAGTCCGGGGAGGTAATCCACGATTCCCTCCAGTGGTCATCTGGTCAGTTGGGACACTTTTTTGGGACTTGTTCGTGAAAAAAAAGGGTCCAAAAAAGTGACCCAAAATCGTGGTAAAAACACCTTTTTTTTCGATTATCAGCTAAAGACGCTCATCTCTCCTTGGCCGATAACCACGCCCCAGTTCCACCTTCACCACGCCTCCGACACCCCCCCCCCCCCCCGTCAACTTTACCCGTTTCCGCGACGGATTGCAGTTGGAAACGTCCCAAATCGGCTTTTGATTATACCAATTTGGGCGCCCACGGGAGAAAGATGCCCATCTCCCGATTTGGGTCGCAATATAGGCGTTTTTCTCTTTCGATTATAAGCAGGATATTGATAAAAAGGGCAGACAAAGGAGGGGCCGTAGTCATGCATCATATGCAGAGGAGATTGAAAGACAGCTGACAGACATATCTACATATGTGGTAATGGAGGAGGATCTTACCATTAGGCTTCAATCTAAGATTTGGAAATTACACAAGGTGGATTGGATGCAGGATATTTAACTATCAGAGAACATTGATATCTGAATTTGAAGCATCCTTTAAGTCCTGTGTTTTGTGCCTTACCTAAAATTCATAAATGACTACAGTCTCCTCTGAGTTGACCAGTTATTTTGTAGAGAAGATCTGTTTTAGAAGCCTTATCTTCATTCATTGATTTGTTTTTGAAACCCTTTGTGGGCATGAGCACTTCATATATTGGCAATTGATGGAGCAAAAGTGGCTTCCATAGCTATACCTGCAATCTGTAAATACAATGTATCTTGGAATAAAAAAATAATTCTCCATCAGTGCAAGTCTGGTCAATTCTAGCAAAAACTCTGAAGGTATTCTACAAGATCTTATCCTAGATTCTAATACTTCTGACAGTACTTCTAAAGCCTCCAATTGTGGGATAGAAGTATATAAAGATGTAATGTCCAATGTGACAAGAATAGGGTTAGACTTGGCTAAGTTGCCAACTTCATTCAATATGTTCATAAAATGTGTACTATCCCTTATATATGAAGTGCTCAATAGTTTATTGATGATATTTTTTTGGTATGGCAGTTTGATGAAGTAGAGTTGCAGGTTTTTTTTTTTGTTTGGTTAAATTCCTGTCACACCAACTTTAAGTTCACTAGTACTAGTTCTAGAGAGATTATTTAATTTTTGGATATTGAAGTGACAATTGTGGTTCTAGAGTTTGTTACAAAAGTATTCCATAAATCTAAAGACAGGAATTTGTTTCCTCAATATCAGAGTTGTCATTCCATGCACTTGAAAAATAGTTGGATAAGAGGGGTTATCCGAAGAAAGTGGTGAAGGGCACTTATAAACGAGTGAAATGTAATTGAGAATTATTAGTAAAATGTAAGAATCAACAAGAAGATACCATGGCCGGCCCTAGGGTTTCTAGCACCCTCCTGCAGTCTATTAGTCGGCGCACCTACGCATCAAGAGGCGGGATCACCATGGCTCCACCCCCACAGTAGACACACCCCTTTTACCAGCCATGGCATCATTGAAAATATTACACCAGTATAGAAGAAAAATAACTTAGCACACAGACCAGGAATTAGGAGAACAGACAGTCTTTCCAACTCTGAAAAACAATGTGTTATCAAAATTTCAGAATCTAACAAACAGATCCCTATTCAGACACTTGGCCTTGCAGTCACACATGTAGAACAGAGATAGCCCCTCTTCAAATTCTTCAAAAATTAACCTGAAATCCTAAGAAGTTAGACTCTGCATGCAGCACAATAGCCTTCCCATCGAGCACAGCTTAGGATCTAGCTAGGACAGACTTAATCATCATAAACTAACATATTCTACAATCTGAGTTGGACAGACTAACAGGAGTTACTGAAGTGGGAATGATAGGTGATAGTTAGGAATTGAAAGCAAGCATCTAGCCCTCCTGTCCTGTGAGTTGCTGTGTTGGGGGTGGGGGTGGAAAAGGGTGGGTCAGGTGTAGCACTAAACAGCAGTCTCTGACAAAACAAGGGTCCAGGCTCTGCTGTGCTGTCTCTGTCTGAGCCCTCTCTGGGCAGAGGACAGAGGTTAGCTGAGTTCCCACAAGTTATTTCAGAGTCAGATTCAGTTGGAGCAGTGACATCCTCTGACAAACACAAGGAGGATATTTCTCTGCTTGGGAGGGGGGAGGGGACAGGACAGAGAGCTGACAGCTTTGGAGCCAGACTGAGATAAGCAGCAGAGATTAGATACTCAGCAGAGCTTGATTGCTTGCAAAGTGACGCCCTTGAAGGCATGCGCCCCCCTGCAGTGCTTACCCTGCTTACCGGGTTTGACCGGCCCTGGAAGATACTATCGAGAAGGTTGACACATTTGTGGTGTAATTTTTGACGGAAGGGGGAGCGGTGGCTAAGATAATCAAGAGAAACTGGGTGGTAATGCAATCCCATGAGATTTTTCAAGATCAGAGTGTTAGAGTTGCATTTTCAAGATCACGGAATTTGAAGGAGATTTTGAGCCCTGCTAATTTATCAATACAAGAGTCTACAAATGATAAAGTTGTGGTTGCCCAACCTGGTCATTTTCATTGTTGATACTGTAAGATATGTTCCATCACGTTGGAGATCAGATTGGAAATTGTTTAAGATGAAGTATAGAACAACTTGTCAGCCATCTTATGTGGTTTATTTATACGTTGGAATGTATGTGCCACATGTTATATGTGGGGGAAAGATTAGGAGCTTACATCAAAGGATCACTGAACATCATTCTTTTGTGAAACGGCAGAAAACAGGAGCACCTTTAGTACCACATTGTGTGGAAAAGGAACATCTTTTTGAGAACTTTAAATAATATGTGGTTGATCATGTTACCCAGAACATCCGAGGTGGTGATAGGGATCAGACTTTGACAAGTCAGGAACAGTGTTGGATACCTACTCTGCAGTCTCTGGAACCAAAGGGTTTGAATTCCCATATTGAATAGACAGCATTTTTTTTTTTTTGAAGGATATATTTTTAAGTATTTTTTTGACCAACAGAGTTCCCATCAGGCCCCATGTATTGACAATAAAGTTATTTAAAGATCTGAGTTCCACTTCCGTTTTAGGGAGAATGTTGCCACTATGCAAGCAGAAGATGCTATGATGGAAGTTAGTGCCACCATTGATAAAGTAAGTTCGTCTGTGAGATTCATTTTGAATGGATGGTATGCACTAACACATGTTTTGATGTTTTGTAGGCATGATTTTTTGCCAATTTTGGGATGCGGAACTCATAGTCCCCTGATGAAGCTTATGAGAACGTGAAACGGAGAGCCTTATTGGGATTATTATTCAAAGCTAAGTGTTTTTTCCATTCATTCTCTATATTGTGTGAAGTTAATTGTGAAACAGAATGCACAATATGAAACCAATAATTAAAATGATAATGATATAAGCGGTTTTTTTGAAGGCCATGGGGGGCGTTCTCGGTGGTATTCAACAGTGCAGCCACGTTGGTGTGTGCTGCATGTTTACTGCACAGGTAATGCATGAGCCTTTACTGCTAGTTCAATGGCTGGTTGTAAAGGATCAGGCTGTAAATAGGCATATACGTAAGAGCTCAGGCCTTAAATAGGCGCATGCTAGTTTTAATTTTTGTGCACACCCATTTCCCAGCCGATTAAAAAATAATCTTTTTCTCAGATGCAGTAAAACGTGGCCAAGCACACACCCAAAAAACGCACCCACAGGCCACTTTTTACCATGGCTTTGTAAAAAGACCCTAAGACACCTGACTTGCTGGCACTGTTTGAACATTTGAGGACTTTTTTCCCCGCCTTGTTATTAGTAGTAGTAATATATGGAAAGGTACATTCTTCTGTATATGGGAGTGAGTAGAGCATACTTTTATTCAGCTTGGAATTGAGATTTGAAGTGTTAAGTTTGATGAAGTTTGTCCAGAGGATCTCTGTATCCCCTCAATATGGGTCCAGTATTTCTCCAGTCCCTTCCTCCTGCTTGTCCTCCAAACACATGGCAGGTATCCAGCTGAGGCAATGCTGAAAGCAGGCTGTTTTCTGCTGGCTGGTTCCATGAGGGCTTTTCCTGTGCTCTGTCACCTCCTCTGTTGTAATTTCATGTGGGTGTGATGTGACATTGAAAGGCTGTGGTGTGATCAGCCAACTAGCCAGAGACAGCTTGTTTTTAACGCTGCTTCTGTCACTGACCTGCCATGTTTTTAGAGGACTGGCAGCAGGGAGGGGGATTAGAGAGATGCTGAACCTACACAAAGTGGCCAGGCAGAGGGAGGGAGGGATGCTGGACCTGTAGGGAGGGGGAGGGTTCAACTGCAGGTGGCTCCTACCACTGGGCATTTTGCAAGGCTCACCCAGTGGTAGATATGCCCCTGCCAAACTTACTACCTTAATCAATCTACTTCTCCCTCCCACTGATTCCATCTTGGGCATGGGAGAGTGACAGCAGCATCTGGTTCTATGTTCCTGTTTTGTTGCCCTTTAGTTTTAACTATGAGAGACACCAGAATGATCATACGGCTCATATCATGGCACTTTAATCCTTTACAGTAGAGCAGGAAGATGCAGTTAGAAACACCAGTGCTGTCACTGTCCATCTCCTGTAGCACAATGGGATCAGCACAAGGTGGGAAGCAGGAGATGCACTTGGACTAGCACCACCTCCTCCATCACTGTTTCCTCTTCAGTCATTGATCTCCCTTAACAAC
Source organism: Microcaecilia unicolor (assembly GCF_901765095.1). Lineage (NCBI taxonomy): Eukaryota > Metazoa > Chordata > Amphibia > Gymnophiona > Siphonopidae > Microcaecilia > Microcaecilia unicolor. The sequence goes on along the minus strand of NC_044031.1, from coordinate 336,801,948 downwards.
ACAACAGGGAATAGAGAATCCCAAAGCAGGGACTGGATATTGCAAACCTTAGTGAGACATCAAAATCATGGAAGACCTGAAATACTGATAATGACAATGTTTGGTCTGAGCCTTGGACTGAAGTTCCTTCTGTAGGTCATTGTATATGTACTTTAAGTTTGTACATCAGGTGTCACCACTATGTGATTGTGGATCCTTCCATTCAGAAGTGCTGAGGGTTGTCCTTTAAATATCTCCAACTCTAACCACTTGGAAGAAGAGAAACTAGCCTTGGAAATATAACCTAGATCTCTCATGTAGGGGCCCTTTTACTAAGCTGCGGTAGGCCTACCACATGCTAAAAGAGCACTACCTCAGGATGCGCTGAGGGGTTCCTCAGTAGTATTCCCCTTAGTACGAACTAATACCGTATTGGAAAATATATTTTATTTTCTAGCAATGGAAGCGCATCTTGGGCAGAACGTTGGCATGCCTGTGCTAATTGGGTAGCATGGGTACATTACCGCATGCTAGCTGATTAACACAGGGGTAGCATGGTAGCCCTTACTGCCTCCTAAAAAGCTGCCGGTAAGGGCTCCCGGCGGTAATGGCCACACGCTAATGGAAAATTAGCATATGGCCTTTACAAAAAAAAAAAAAACTGAACCCAGCCATTTTACTGCCATGCTAAAAGTGGCCGCAGTTCATGGGAAACCCAAACACTGACAGCAGTGCCGGCCACTTTTTAGTGTGGCTTAGTAAAAGAACCCCTTAGGTATTAGGCCAGTCTTATGTGATAAAACTTCTAGTGAGTTTATTTCTTGTTTATTCTACTTTTAATTTATTAGTTTACTTCTTGTCTGTCTGATCTTTGCTTGTAGAAACTCAATTCTGCCAGAACCTTGCATTTTTGGGGGGATGGGGCAGAATTATATCTTTACCTAATCTAATGAAAAAGAAAGTGTGATTAATTAATTATCTAGAAAACACTGAGTAAATAGTTAAGGGAAAAACAGATTGCAAAATAAAAAACCTTTGGGACCTTACTTCTGTCCCATATAACACCTTATAGTGCAGTACAGATGAGGTGTCTAATAAGTGGGAAAACAAAGTGTGATACCTTGGATTCTGAAAAAGGCTAGTCATTTCTCATTGGAAAAAATAATGGAGAGAACTCAGCTCTCTCTTTATAAGCATTGTAGATCAAAGAATCCTTTCAAGTGTTGGCAGAATACATTTCTCAGTGTGGAATTTAGAAGGAATGAGAAGCCATCATGTGGAGTTGGAAGAAAAGATATAAACTTACTCAGAGGAAATGGATATTATGCTAAAAGGAATTATTCTGTAAGATATGCTGCTAAATTATCATTACATAACACCAAATCATTTTCAGAATTGAAGGGGTAGTTATTAGGGGTGGTATTAGGTGGGCTTTTACTGTACCACAGTACCACAAGCTAGCGACTCTCTCAGTGCATGGATAATGCAACTTGCACTCAAACTCACAAACAACATTATTCCTACTGCCTGGGAGCACAGGGTTGCCCGATTCTCCCGGTCCACATCCTGCAAGACCCAGACAGAACCACTCACCCCAAAACCATTCCCCCAGTGCCCCATCACAAATTCTCCTTGATGAGGCCTCTGTTATGATTGGGGTCAGAACCCCTCTCAAACTTACCTCTTTCCTGGTGGTCAGCTTAGCTGGCTTCTGTTTCTTTTGTCTGTCCTTTCTGAGCTGCTGGCTCTGTCTCTCTGTGCTGGCAGCTTCCAGCAGCATGGAGCTAATTGTTTCACTTTACTACAGCTGTGTGGGTGGGTGGACTGAGTTAGCTCTACCTCTCTTTGGGTGTACTGGCTTCAAGTGCTTCACAGTTTTGCATTGGTGTGGGTTGGGCCTCTCTGGGTCAGTGTGCTTTTGCCTAGGTCTAGGGAGTGTGACATCATCAGGGAGGGCCTTGATAAGGAAGTGGTGTTGTTTCCTTCAGAGCCTTTTGCAACATTGGTGTTTGCTTTAGGTAGGGTGGTGCAGTGTGCACTTCTGACTTTGTGTCTAGTTTCCCTGCTTGCTTTTGCTAAGGGCCAGGTTAGTGTTAGTGCAGTGTGCACTGGTGACTGTGTGTTTAGCTTTCCTGCTTTTCCCTTTGGTTCCCCTGCTTTTCCCTCTTGGTTTTGGAAGCATTGCTGTGTGTAGGGCTTTGGAAGCTCTGTTGCTGATAGAAGTACTTCAGGGTTTGGTGTTGTTAGAAATAGGGTTACCATTTTGTGTCCTCTGAAAAAGAGGACACATGTCACGCCCCCTACCCCGCCCCCACCACGCATCATGCCCCACCCCTGCCACGCCCCCTTCAGGTCCGGGTTCCGCCACGCCCCCCGTAACATAGTCCCCTCCCCCCCCATCACATACCCCCCCCTCACTTACTATCTAGCCCTGGTGGTCTAATAGCGTCTTCTCTGCGGGGCAGGAAAGAGCCCCCTCTTTCCTGCCCGGAGCGCTGCCTGCCCTTGCCTGCTGCATCCTCCTCGGTATGGCTGGGGATTCAAAATGGCCACCGAGAGTTGAAGCGGCCTCGCGAGAGTTCAACTCTCGGTGGCCATTTTGAATCTCCAGCCAGACCGAGAAGGATGATAGACAGGGGAGGCAGCGCTCCGGGCAGGAAAGAGGGGGCTCTTTCCTGCCCCGAAGACGTCACTAGACCACCAGGGAACATGGTAAGGAAGGGGAGGGGATGGGAGACCAGGTCACCAGACCCACGGCGCCGATCGCCCGCCCACACGCCCACCGCACGCACGCGCCTGCCCGCACCCGTGCCCACGTTTGTCCAGAAATCCGGACAAACGTGGGCGCGGGCAAAATCCGCCGGACGCCCCGGACATGCCCTCAAAAAGAGGACATGTCCGGGGAAATCCGGACGTATGCTAACCCTAGTTAGAAACACTGCAGAGTTTGCTGTTAGAAGTACTTCTGGTGTTTGTGCTATTGGGAGCATTGCAGTCTTTGCTGTTGGTGTTTGGTGCTTTAGAAGCACTTTTGGCTTATGTGTTAGCTTTCCTGGTTTTTCCTTGTGGCTCCCCTGTCTTCCCTTTTAGTGCTAGGAGCTCTTCTGGTTGCTTACCAGAGTAGTGCTTAGGAAGCACCTTGTTAGTTGTATCTAGCTTGCTAGAGCAGTGCTTAGGTAGCTTGGTAGTTTTGTGTTTAGCTTATTAGTGTAGAGCTCTGCTTGTAGCTTGGTGCTTAGTAGCACCTGTGTTAGCTTTGTGTTTAGTTCCCTGCTCTGTTAGTTTAGGGCTTAGGAAGTCCCTTTCTTGAGCAGGGCTTAGGAGCTCCTGTTTAGTATAGGGCTTAGGAAGTCCTTTTGTCAGTTTACTGTTAGGAACACTCCTGCTGGTTTAGGGCTTGGGGGGCACGTAAATCAGTTTAGGTTTAGGAGCACTTCTGTTTCCAGTCCTGGTCCCTGTGTCATCCAGTATCCAGTAAGTCCTGCCGGCTACTCGAACCCAGGAGCTCAACACTTGGGGGGCTTAGTAGCTAAGTGCAGGTGAAGTGGTGTGTTCCGGTCCGGTGTGTGTTCCAGTCCGGGGGATTGCAGTCCAGTGTTCCAGTCCGGTGTCCTCCAGTCCGGGGGATTCCAGTCCATGTGTTCCAGTTCGCTGGGCAGTGCCTGCAGTCCCTGCCGGTGTGCTTACCCAGTGTTGGTTGGTGGGTTTTGCCTGCTGCTGTCGCTCCTCGTCAGCAGCCCAAGGGCTCACGTTTGTTCCAGAGCCCAGCCCCACGGGCTCTGAACCTGAGAACCTGACAGCCTCTATCACAAATCCCCGCAAAGAGCTCCCCCATAACCACTATCTCCCTCCCTTAGCCTCCCTCTCCTCATATAGGACCCCCTGGGCCTACCTGTATACATTCCTGGGTCTAGGAAATATAGGGCAGGATTGATCCCTAGTCATTCCTACCCCTACCAGTACTGGGCTCAAAATGGCACTGGTGACCCCTAGAGCTAGTCTTGCTTTACTGCTGCTAGGGTCAAACTGTATTTCTTTTTCTGCCTAGGAGTATCAGACAATTAATATGGGACTCAAAGCTCCTGAGGAGCCTTGATAAAGGAGCTAATGTGGTAAAACAGAAGCCTGGTCTCAGGTTACTAGGTCCCCACTACCTGTCAGCCTATACTCACCCAAACATATCCCAAATCTCTCATCCCTACAAAGACATATTAGGTACTAACCATTCAAGACCTGCTTTTATCCCCCATAATTCACCCTCCCCCCGGGCTTACCTCAATCAATATGCTGGTGGTCTAGGGGTATGAGGCAGTAGCGATCCCCAATCACTCTTGCCATTTTCAGCAATGCACTCCCAAGTGGCATTCGCGACTAGTGGTACTATACTCTAATACTAGGTGTCAGGCTGCCATATAAGGGTCTTTTATCCTTCTAAAACGTTTACACTTATATGGAAGCCTGATTATTATAAGAATACTTCTAGGGTTCTCTAGCATTATTTTGAACCTGGTGTCAGTAAGGATAGGAGTGACTGTGGGTTTATCTCCTAAATCAGTACTGTGGGAGAGGGAGTTTGAGGTATCTTTGACGGAAGGGTTGGGGGAAATGGGGGAGAGGAATTGAATTGTCAATTCCTAATGGGTCATCATGGAGGTTGTGGATTTTGGGACAGTCTTTGCTGGGTGGAGGGGGGGGGGGGTAGGGGAATCCAGAATCCCCAGATTGGGCTTAGGGTTTACTATGCTGGCCAATTAAGAAAGGCTCCGTGGGAGTAGCAGCTTTCAAGTTGGCAGCATAATGTAGCTTATGGGATTGATCATAAGTTGCATTTTTTTACCACAGGTGTCACTAACCTGCAGTGCTGCATTACTGCAGGTTAGTGTTTCCTGCAATAAATTAAGTTGCAATAAAAAGCCATATTTTACCATAGCTTAGCAACTTCCCATCTTACAGAGCTATGAAATAACATGCAGAACAAGGCTTTCCTTGGACATGTCAAAGATAACATGCTGTGAAATAATATCTTATTGTGCATATTAATGTTGTTGAGAAAGTAAAGTCTGATCATGCTAGATTAGTATATCCACATATATAAGTAAAGAAATTCCATATACAAAAAAGGGGTTGCTGTCTGCCTTGTAAATAAAGTGGAGTGCTCACTCTCTACTCCATTTGTTGAATGCCTGCTAATGGCATGCACAGCTCTTTCCACGTTCAAAGGAACACAATCAGGCTTTTGCACCAAACATTTCCACAGACAGAAATCACACAAAAAGGATAGGTACACCACAAAAATCTTCAGTCTGTTCATGAAAGTATATTTATTTATATATGACTATCAGTCAGACTTAAAGCATACATTTTCTTGTACATAATCACAATGAGGAACATTTTCAAAGGCCTAAAGACAGGGGTTACATAGTTAAATTGATTACATCTAAGTGAATTTTCAGCCACATCCTAAAAAGTATGAAGGTAATTCACAAAGCATATGCTTATAGCTGCAGTGTATATATTATACCATATGGCATATTTGGTTGAAAATCTGCAAATATGAATTTCAAAAATGTATGTACTTTACTAATAGAAGACCAAAAAAGAAGGAGTAGAGGGTAACACATGGCTCACAAGATGGGAGAATTTACATCTAAAATCTTTATTAGGCACCAAAAATGAAGACCCGACATTGGCCTATGTTTCGGCGGGGGGAACCGCCTGCTTCAGGAGTCACAAGACTGCACATAAACATAAAAACATTGTTATACACAAAATCATAAAGCTTGATATCCATATATAGCATGCAAAAATAACTGAATATATATGACCATTTAACATGGAATATACAATAAGTGTCATTGCTAGTGACATAAAAACAACATATAAATATATAATTTGAAAGACAGCCCCCCCCCAAAAAAAAAGAAATGGATGTAGAAAACTACTGTTTATAAAACTCCATCTAACATATGTATAGAGACATGTTTATCTAAGGCTCTCAGTACTATTGGATCTATAAAAATACACTGTAGAATGTAAAGCTAATTAGTGCATATAGAGAAATATTTGAAATATGGTAAACTGATGCTTCAATGTTATGCTCCAAGAATGTATATTCAGTTATTTTTGCATGCTATACATAGATATCATACATACATACATAACATAGTAGATGACGGCAGAAAAAGACCTGCACGGTCCATCCAATCTGCCCAACAAGATAACTCATATGTGCTACTTTTTGTGTACACCCTACTTTGATTTGTACCTGTGCTCTTCAGGGCATATCAAGCTTTATGATTTTGTTTATAATAATGTTTTTATGTTTATGTGCAGTCTTGTGACCCCTGAAGCAGGCAGTTCCCCCTACAGTCCCTCGGGGTCTTCATTTTTGGAGCCTACTAAAGATTTTGGATATAAATTCTCTCATCTTGTGAGCCATGTGTCACCCTCAACTCCTTTTTTAGTCTTTCATTGTTACTGTACTTGCTATTGTGCATAATTTATGCCCCCATTTCACTTGGCATATGGTACTTTACGTCCTGCAGTACTTCAAGCATTTGCGCATGCTTCCCTGAGGGCATGTTTGGGGCTCAGAAAGTAGGCGTGCCCAGTGCTAATCGGTTAGCACAGCTACACTGTTGCATGCCAACTAATTAGCACATGGTCAGCACGTGAACCCTTTCTGCCTAAACAGGTGTTGGTAAGGTCTCACGTGCTAATGATCACATGCTAATTTGGGAATTAGCGCCTGGCTATTAATAGAAAAAATGGAAATGTGGCCATTTTACAGCAGCTCTAAAAGTGGCCTCACCATACGGGGGAAGCCCAAGTGCTAATTATAATGCATGGCCGCTTTTAGCACAGCTTAATAAAAGGGTCCCTATGTATGTACTTTGTTAAATTTATTATTGAAAAATTACTCTACTATGTACTTGAGCGTGGAAATTTCCATGGCAATACACTCATTTTGATGGCATATAAATGTAAGCTTTGAGTGTAACTAATCCTCAGTCATGAATAAATATATTCTAATGCCCTGATTCTGAAGAATTGTAAGAGGAAATATACATCTTTTTGTTCAGATTTTTCCTGTGTAATAGGGAGCCATTCTAAGAAAGTCATCTATTCCACCTCGTGTGTACAATAGAAAAATTGCCAGAAGATACTGTATCTCTCACAAAATAATCATATCACAGGCTCACACACCTAAATACCTTACTGAAATCCATGTTTGAGCAGTTAAGGTCAGAAATCAGACCACATTTTCAAGGTTTCATATACTAGTGATTTTCATTTAAATCCTTTATCCTATCATCACCATCAACTTCAAGAAATGAACAAAGGCCCATTAAATTCCCCTAACATAGCTTTCTGTATTGCTTGACAGATCAGGAGCATAAAAACTACAAGACCATTCTAATTTATGGTTTCTGAACAAAGCCTGAATGAACTGTTAAACTTGTTTTTCCAAGGAAAAGGAAAGAGGTAATTTTAACCCATGTGTTAACCAGGTATAGAGCCTCCCCTCGGTATTGCCATACAATGACTATCAAGGGATTTGAGAAGCAGCCATTGACAAAATCCCACCCACCTCACTGGAAGTTAAGAATGGAGGCAAGTTTTCTGGTTAATAGATAATGGTAGTGCCCCACTCTCCTTTCCCTGCCCTACTGCTCAGTATACCCAAAGTCTCTGCTCAAGGATCACACACAAACTGCATGGTAGACCTTTACTCAGTGAATCACCAAGAACATTAAACAGAAAATAAAAATAAGAATTATATCATAACTCAATTCATAAACATGATATATCAGTATCTGTATCCTGTATTCTGGAAGAAAGACCTAGGGTTGGATAATTTACAAGCTTACTCCTATAAAAGAAATGATGTTGGATGCTGGATGAATGAAGCTCTGATTCTTGAAAATTGAGCGGAAACCTCAGAGATCATTTCCTTCAGGTCAATTAAGGCCTTTAACTCTAACTGAGCCACCAGAAACCAAATATTCAGCTATGGAAATAATAAATGCCCTGGTTTATAGTTTATTCTAAAGTCTTGATATACCGCCAAATCTATAAAGGTCAAGGTGATTGTGAAGTTTTGCATTTTCCATCATAAAGTTTTTTTTCTTTCTTCTTTTTAATAACCTGGCTGATAGGTCAAAAGAAAGGACTCTGTACTGGAAATGGTTATATTGAAGGATAAACATGAGGCATTTCTTTTCCGGAGATGTGAAGGTGGTAGAACGAGAGGACATGAAATGAGATTGAAGGGGGGCAGACTCAAGAAAAATGTCAGAAAGTATTTTTTCACGGAGAGAGTAGTGGATGCTTGGAATGCCCTCCCACTGGAGGTGGTGGAAATGAAAACGGTAACGGAATTCAAACATGCGTGGGATAAGCATAAAGGAATCCTGTGCAGAAGGAATGGATCCTCAGGAGCTTAGTCGAGATCGGGTGGCAGAGCCGGTGGTGGGAGGCGGGGCTGGTGGTTGGGAGGCAGGGATACTGCTGGGCAGACTTATACGGTCTGTGCCAGTGCCGGTGGTTAGGAGGCGGGGCTGGTGGTTGGGAGGTGAGGATAGTGCTGGGCAGACTTATACGGTCTGTGCCAGTGCCGGTGGTTGGGAGGCGGGGCTGGTGGTTGGGAGGCGGGGATAGTGCTGAGCAGACTTACACGGTCTGTGCCCTGATGAGCGCAGGTACAAATCAAAGTAGGGTATACACAAAAAGTAGCACATATGAGTTGTCTTGTTGGGCAGACTGGATGGACCGAGCAGGTCTTTTTCTGCCTTCATCTACTATGTTACTATGTAAAACATTCATGGAGTGGCCTAGTGGTTAGAGCCCTGTTCCTGACATCCAGAAGTGGCCAGTTCAAACCCCACAGCTGCTCCTTGTGATCTTGGGCAAGTCACTTAACCCTGCATTGCCTCAGATAGAAACAGATTGTGAGCCCTCCAAGTACAGGGAAATACCCCCAGTATACCTAAATGTAACTCACCTTCAACTACTACAGAAAAAGGTGTGAGCAAATTCGAAATAAAATGTATGTATCCTTGTGATCCAGCATATATATTCAATCTCCTTTCTTGAACAAAGGAGGAATGGAGAGGATAGTTGTATTTTGAACTTTTCTTTGATGAGGAAATGGTTGATAAAATATCTTGAGTAAAATGCTCAATTCCTCTCCTGTGGAGGAACATGTCCTATGGCCTTGGCCTGGAGTAAAAGGTGGACGTCCTTGTACAAAACACAGGAATTTCATAATGAGTTTGAATTCATGATAAAGATCAATCCAGGGAATTGCTTATGAATCAGAAATGGGATCCATCCCAAAATATAGAGAGGATCCACACAACCACTGTGACCTTTTGCAAAGCCAATAGGAAGAATTAGGCAGGATAAATAATATGCAGAGGCTCAAAGTTTGGAGTATTGTCAGAGAAGGCTGTTGCTTGGAATGTTGATTCGGTCAATGATATATTAAATTTACTGAAGTGTTTCTGTCAATAAAATCTTTTGCAATAATAATAGCTACATCAATGTTGGTTGAAAGAAATGTATCTTGCAGAGGTGGTCACAGTAGAGACCTCAACTTCAGAGAGATGCTAAATCGTGTACAATGATGTCTAATCTTATCAATTTTCTCTTTCAACTTGTCTCTGAAGAATGATTTTTCCTTGCAAAGAGCATCCGTGAACTTAGAATGGATGTCTTCATGCAACACAGAAACTCACATCATGCTAGGCGGTATGTATGCTCCAAAAGGTTAGGAATATACATTCATTTGAAGGAACATTGGAAATGTCAATGACATTCTTTCTGCAGTTGCATGTCATTGTCATATGAAAATGTTAGGGAAAAAGTGAAATGCTGTTTTTTTATGTGTTAATAGTATACACTTTTTCAAAACAGTGCACACTTTTTGCCAAGGGTGCCTTATTTACAAAGAGGTGCACTTATTTACAAAAGTGTGTACACTTTTTTCCTGATAGTGCATGCATGTATGAAACATTGCACATGCACACAGTATCGGGAAAGAGTGCTCCCTCTTCCTTTAGGAATAGTGTGTGCTTTTTTTAAAAAAAGTTTGCACACTCTTAATCATATTGTTTATATAATGAAAACATTTAAAAGAAAAAAAACCCTGAACAAAATCAATTTTCCAGTAAATGGTATTAAAAATGACATGTTGTTAACATTTGTGAGCTGCATTCTCCTACATACAATATAGAGCATAGCTCATTGGATGATGCTCTTCCCCAAGTGATCTAACAAACGGAAGTCTTTCCCCAAGGACTGTTTATCAGATGTGAGTTCTGCTGCATGGTAAGCGTCCTTGGGTTCTGCACATTAAGGGGGTAAATTCTATAATTTAGCACCACAATTCACATTGATGGTGAGCCTATGCTATAAGAACACTTTGCAATATGTGTTCTTATAGAATACTAGTGTAAGTCAGCATCAATGTGCCTAAATTGAGGTCTTCCCACTTATGCCAGGTCTATGGGTGGCATAAATGGGTGTGTCTAATTGTGGCTCTTAAATGCATAACTTACAGTATTCTGTCAGTTACACACATAAATGACTGCACTATGCCCCTCTCATGGTTATTTCCAGTGAACTCTCCCTTGCATTTAGGCGCTAAGGCAGCATAGTAAAAGGGTCCCTAAGTTCATTTCTGCTTCCACAAAAAAAAAAAAAAAACAGAACAGGGATCTGAAATTGTTGGTCTTCTGAAATAAATGGAGGTCTTCAAAATGATAGTAACTATAACTGTTCATGACATGTTCAAAGACCAAATTCTGTAGGTGGCAGAATCCATTTACGGTTCAGCCTGTTTCCAAAAGATTGACTATGGAGTGTAGACTCAAAACTATTTTCAGGATTTATTTAGGTTCCGCTCTCACAATTTTCAATTATAGTTGAGGCAGCAGAGAAAGTAAAAAAATACCTCTGCTCATAGAATGATCTGGAAACCTTCAAGGAAACAGCAAGAAGGAATCACGGGTAACTTTAGGTGTGGCCATTTGCACCAGCTGAAACATAGTGCAAACGTACAGGCCTAAATTAGGTGCATATCCCCTCTCATTCTATAACAATGAGCGTAAATGTTAGGAACACTCTCATTCCGCCCATGACCCTCCCATTTCCGTGCCCTCTTTTCGAACTCATGCCTAAATTTATGCACATGTATTTAAATTAAATCAAATTAGTTCCAATAACTGGTTAACAAGCCAATTATCAGTGCTAATTAGCTTGTTATTCAATTAAATTGCACGTGCAAATTGGGTACACACTTTTATAGAATTAGGAGGAATACATGCCACTATCCTAGTAAAATATGTGCATAATTGGCATGTAACTGTGAGCACTTATTTTATACAATTGCTCTGCTAATGCATGATACTGCACTGTTTTATATTAATTTGTGGCCACTACTCAAGATTTCTCTGATCATGCCTGTTTATACATTCAATATTCTTTATTGCAAAATTTAGCATAATCTTTAAAAGGTGAACATTTCCTAATAATCACCATTAAGGATGAACTAACAGGCTGTAGTTTATACCCGCTCCCTATTTCAACTTTTTTGGAAGAGGAATGATATATACCTATGTCCAATCCTGCCTCTAAACAATTAGAGAGAGCTATCACTGGCATTGCCAGCACCTTTCTGAGCTCCCTCAATACTCCAGAATTTATTCTGTCTAGCCTAGTTTCTTAACCGCTCATTTTTCCTAATTCCTTCTGAAGCATTTTATCTATAAATGAAATACTGCCACACTTACCACATGAATTCCTGTTATATATCAGAGCGCTTTCTCCAATTCTTTCTTTGCTGAACACTGAACAAAGTATTTGATTAGTATCTCTGTTCATTATTTGTCATTCTCCACACATCCATCCTTTGCACTTCCTCAGTCTTGGAACTCCAGCTCTGCACTTCCTCTTTGCTCTGCCACATCTCAACAAAAGTCTTGTCATTGTGCTTTACTGCCTTAGCTATTTTACCTCCACCTTTGCTGACCCGACTATATTCCTTGCTTCTCTCAGCATTTTCAGATGTTTTTCACTATCTTCTTTCAGAGATTTGTTGTAACCTTGAATGTTATTATTTTTGTCTTTACTTTTTCAGGCACTTCTGGGGAAAAAAAGAAACAAAACAGAAGTTGGTCTTTTGCCTTCTGACTTTCACTTGCTTTTGCTAATATAATAGTGTGTTTCCCCACACCAATTCATGAAGTGTGCACAGAAAGAATTGTTGGTTGAATTGTAGATCATTTTCATGGTTTTGACTGACTTTGGTAAAAATGTTTTTGGCTTATTTCCAAAAAATAATTAACAGAAAGTGTGATTAACATACAAACTTCTTCAAAATTGAGTTTAGTTGAATTAATGTAATGGTCTTACATGCATAAAATCAATTTAGTGTATTCTTTGACATATAACATGTTCAGAATTAAAACTGCAGCTATTAGCTTTTCTTCTTTTATTCTTGATGTTTGGTTTGATGAAATGTAAGGGGGAAAGTAAGCATGTGAAACATACTGTAATATTACAGAGTGCCTATGTGTGAAGATCAAGTAGATACATATATGTCATTATAAAATACTAAGGGGGGGCACAGATCACGTGATGCACTTAGAGGGTGAGATGTGTGTTCAAGCTCTCCGAGACTCTTGCACCCCTATCAGCTTATAAAAAATAACAATATCACTGCATTTTATTCCAAAACGGTCTCTTAGTAGGCACCTACTAGATGGACAAATATTTAGAAGCATCGCCAAGCACTATAGTAGGCAAAGGACCTAAAAAAGAGAAGGAAAAGGCACGAGTTGCAGACAGCAAGATGGATGGAAAGCAACTTCAAGGAGGTCAGCCCCTCTTGGCTGAACAAATACTTCAACTGATGGCAGCAATAGAAAAGGTACTGGAACCAAAATTAGAACGATTATCAGATCAGTTTTTACACTTTGAGACCCTCCTAGCACACATGAATAAGTGAACGGGAGAGCTGGAACAGAGTGTGATGACACTAGAAGACGTGACTCCCCTAGTTGCAGAGGCCTTGGAAAAACTCAACACTACCATACGTGAACTGACTACAAAAGTAGATGATCTGGAAAATCGTTCACAGAAGGCTAACTTAAGGATTATTGGCCTACCGGAATCAGTAGGGGATAGAGCTCTTTTGTCTGTGTTGGAGCGTAGGCTTGCCACAGAGTTCACGCTGTCAGACCACGCTGGGCCTCTGTGCTTGGAGGGTGCACACCGCATGGGCTGGATGCAAGATGGCCGACAAACTCCAAGAGCAGTTATTGTGAACATCCATAACTACATTCATAAAGTAGAGATACTGTGTGGATACAGAATAAAAAGAGAAATACTACTATACGACAGTAATAACATACAAATTTTCCAAGATTACTTGCCAGCTTTGCAAGATCGCCGGAAGACCACTCTGCCATCACCTACGTGAAAATACATCAGATTCTTATAACTTTATCCTGCAACCCTAAAGGTACAACTCAACAGCCGCTGGCATTCCTTTGATGCCATTAGAGCTGCGCAGGACTTTGTTTCTGGATTAGTCAACACACAACAGGATAACTCATCAGACGGATAAAAGGATACACAAATGCTCCTTATGGATTAACAAGTTATCTTGGCCTGAAATAAAGTTTGCTTCCTACATCACTTGTTGAGGCCTACCACACTTCTTGTGATTGCTTCATATTACTGTGCTGTTGGTTCCCTTGGCCTTGGTAAATTATTTTTACCATGTCATTATTTTATGCCTGAAATGACAGCAAAAAATAAATAAATAAATAAATAAATAAATAAATATATATATTTCTTTTTTTCTGTCATAAGTATTGTGTACACTTCCAAAAAAGAGAGTACACTATTGAGAAATAGTGTGCCATCTTTTGGAAGATATTCAAAGGAGAGGTTCCTGTCCAGTTAAACCTCATTGAGCCAGCTGGCAGCTGATATTCAGTGACACTTACAATGGTAGTGCTAACCATCCATTTCCTAACCAACTAGATTAAGGGCCATCTGCAGGTAGAGTTTGGGTGGAGCCATTACTTAGCTGATTATCAGCAATATTCAGCAGCACTACCCAGTTAATTGTTGCTGAATATCGGCTGCTGGATGGCTCAATGGGGTTTAGCCAGGCACGAGTCTCTACTGCCTAGTTAAAACCCATTGAATAACTGGGCTCATTGTTTTTAGTGCATACTCTTCTAAAAGGGGCACTAGAGGCTAAGTAAGCACATACCACCAGATATTTAAAACCATTTAAAACTCTGCCGCACGAATAATATGCGTACTATCTAGAGAGTGATCCTGAATTCCCTGGTCAGCAGCATGTATCTGGATGGCCGGTGTTGTTTAGATAAGTGATTTTCAATATTGACCCTAGTGTGTGTAAATGATGAGTCTGCCCAAATTCTACCTCTGAACTCACCTACACATGGTCACATCATAAAAGTGTGCACCTTCTTGGCCCTGTATGCACATTTCCGTGTGTAACCCCTGAGGTAATTGTATAAACCCTTTTTATGTACCTTAAATCACTTTCACATGTGAAAATTCACTGCTATGAACATAGTCACAAAATGTGGAAAGACTAATGCAAGTGTATTAAACTGAATGCAGGCATATTAGGCTCATCATACACATGCAAAAAGTTGGCTGCTAAAGTTAGATGCATTATTCAAGTTAATTGTACTGTTGAAATAGGTAAGGAGATTAGATGTAAATGAGGTCAAAGGTATGACTGCTGGAAACTACAGGAGAGTATTATAGATTGACAAAGCTGTTGGTTTACTGTTGGAATGTTGCCCAATATTCTGTTTTTTTTTTTGTTCTGCAATCCTTGGGCTTTTTACAATATAATAATGTGACTATATTAATTTGTACAACATTTAGAGGGTAATTTTAAAAAGAAATTTTGCACATAAGGTACTTTTTTACCCCAGGGGTTACGTGTGATGTATAAAAGTATGTCTGGTACCATGAAGGTATACATTTTTACATGATTCAGGCATAGGTGTGTTCAGGTGTAGAGGCCAAGTGGAGTGAAGGTGGAGCTGAGATTTACATGCATTATTTATAGAATAAATAATGTGCATTTCATGCCTGCTTTTACCCATAGGTATCTTGCTGTAATATTACTTTTGTAATATGCATTCCACTGTTGGGAACAACACAAAAATGTCACATCTCCTATTATGCTCAGCCTATGAAAATGCACCCAAAGAAAGGAGACATGAGAGCAAGGCTGGGAGGAAGAGATGGACCACCATCATCTTTTGGGAGAAAAGACCACAGGCAAAATTTCCAGTGCCTATAACACTCATGCTATGTGTTGATGGAGTTTATGCAGCAGGAGGAATAAGGTGGTAGAGGTTGAACTTGGACGCCATTATCATCCACTGTGCCTCTAGGCCTTTTCAGACTACTGTGTCTGTAATTGGCAAAATGTCAAAATCCATCTTTAGCAAATCTTAATGGCAGGAGCTATTTGCATGTAAGCATTGGGTTAATAATTATATCAAATTCATGAATCAGAGGTAATATCTTGCTGGATACTGCCTTGAATAAATTCTTTCAAAAAGACGATAAATCCTATTAAAATAAATACGTAAATAAATAAATAATAGCAAGACCTCAGCCATGGCTTTTATGGTATAATTGATATGCTTACTGTATTCAGTGCTATCACTTGGACATATGCCCTGCTGCCACCACCTTGTTAGAAGGAGTGGCATACAGAAATAGAAAGAATTACCATTCCCTCATAGAGCCTGTAGTGTGATGTTATGTGACATGACATAACCCTTGAAGCTTGGTGATTACATTCATATCACACAACTTATCAATGCTCTTGTCTCCCAATCTAAGGTGGCATGCACAGTGTCAGGTTGCTGCTAAGTATGTACTTTTTTTTAAACCAATGTGACTATGAATGCCATGCCATGAATCTAGATACATAAGTACAAAAGTATTGCCATACTGGGACAGATTGAAGGTCCATCAAGCCCAGCTCCTGTTTCTAAGAGTGGCCAATCCAGATCACGTGTACCTGGCAAGATCCCAAAAAAGTACATTTTATGCTGCTTATTCTAGAAATAAACAGTGGATTTTCCCCAATAGATATCTGTAATACAGGCAAGTACACACTAATATGTATGTTTCTTTCCTATGCTGAACAACCAACATCTCTATCTCTAAGTGGACCGTTACAAAACACACTCCCCCCCCCCCCCCCCCCCCAATATTCAAAACTATTTAACCAGTCAGGAATGGCACCTGACTGGTTCAATGGCACTAAACCGGCTATTTGACGATATTCAGCGGGGGATAGCCAGTTATTTCCTGCTGAATATTCCCAGTTAGCATCTAGGAGAGGCTATATTGTGCAATACAGCCGGCTGTTCCCAAAATTTTAATTCATATGCAACTATTGTAAGTGGCCACATTGGGCCACTTAAATAGCTGGTATATCTTTAGCCAAAGTTAGCCAGCTATCTTTGAATATTGACATAGCCGGTTAACTATAAACCACCTCAAAATAAACTGGTTATTACTATTATTTGTTACATTTGTATCCCACATTTTCCCACCTTTTGCAGGCTCAATGTGGCTTGCATATAACCATTAACTGCGTTACTGATTACGGTCTGAACAAATACATGGTATGAATGAATACAAAGTGATATTGTAGTAGAATGGGGTACATGTATGGTAGGTACAGTTGGGGGAACTTATAGAGGAAAAGGGGGAAGAAGAGTCAGGTAATATGACAACTAAGTCCGACTTTGGACGTTTTGCAAAAAAAAAAAAAAAGTCCAAAATCTGATTAGGAAAAGAGGTCATTTTCAAAAAAGAAAAACGTCTATCACTGGAAGCGGCCCTGCATTGAATATTCGGGCTGACCGCGGGAGTTAGCCAGTCTGAATATCGGTCTCACTATTTTTACAGTCACCTGAGTAGCTGGGATCTCTTACACATTCTGCAATTTGTCCTGGCTTCTTCCTTTAAGACCAACCTTAGGACAGATACTGAAAGAAGAATACTCACACACTCTGTCATTGAACACATCTTGGAGTATAAAACACCAGGTAAGATGGTGCCTAGAATGTGTGTCAACATAAGTGGCAGAAATAGTGTTTGCCTATGTCATCCTTTATGTAATCCTGGTCTCACCACAAGTTCTGGGCACCAGCTAGCTCTTCGGGTCAAATACCTGAAACCAGGGCCACAAACAGTTCTGTTTTTACTGAGCTGGATGCAGGCCAGGGCCAGTCTTGACTTTGGTAAGCTGTAGGGTTTTAAGCCATACTCTTTATCATTTCTTTAATAGTTTCTGAGCAAACTGACTTCACTTACATTCCAAAGAAACTCTTCAAGTTTTTTATGTTAAATAAAAAATATAACTCTACTGGAATGCTGCAACAGGCAGATATCCAAACTTCACTTCTTTAACAAACAGTTCATATTGCTGAAAGAGGTTTTTGTGCCAATCCAAGACTTTTGGTGAAAGGTCCAACTACTGAATTAATAGTTTCTTGAAAATCCTAGGGTATTTACATATTTACAGTACCAATCCTTTGACTGAGTGACCAGAAGGCTGGATCAAGGGAGAACACTAAATGTGATGTACTTACATTTTAACAAAGTCAGTTCCTCATAGATCACATATAAATAAGCAGTGTGCCCTTGGTATGGGCCCTAAAAAATGACTGACTGGATTAGGGACTGGTTGAGTGGAAGGAGACAAAGGACAGTGATAAACAGAGCTCACCCTGAGAAAACTGATATTACAAGTGGTGAAAATTTTGTTACTTATGCTTGTTCTTTATAACATTTTTGTACCTGGTATTGCTGAAAGGCTGTCTGGTAAGATTTGCCTCTTTGCACTAGGGTAGACACCACTGATGATGTGGATAACATAAGAAAGAACCTAGCAAAGCTTGAAAAATAGTCCAGAATGTGACAGCTAAGACAATTCTAAAAAATACATGGTCATGCGTGAGGGCTACAAAAATCTGAGGGAACAGTATAGTACAGCTTGGAAAAAAAACGGTTGAGGGGAGATATGATTGAGGTCTACAAAATTCTGAGTGGTGTAGAATGAGTAGAAGTAAATAAATTTTTTACTCATTCCAAAAGTACATAGACTAGTTAAGCTTTGGAACTCTTTGCTGGAGGATATGGTAACAGTGGTTTAGTGTATCTAGGTTTAAAAAAGGTTTGGACAAGTTTACAGAGAAAAAGTCCATAATCTACTATTGAGATAGACATGGGGAAGCAACTGCTTGCCCTAGGATTTGTATCATGGAATGTTGACATGATTTGGGTTTCTTCCAGGTACTTGTGATGTGGCTTGGCCACTGTTGGAAACAGGATATTGGGCTAGATGGACTAGTCGTCTGAGGCAGTATGGCTACTTTTCTGTTCTTCTGTTCTTATAATCAGGTATTGAACTGTAATGTGTCTGTACTACTCAATCTTCGCCCGTGGGCATGCCTCCTGTGCTGTAAAATAAAAAATATTTTCTCGTGCAGGGTTACTGCTCTTTGAGTGGGAAACTCAGTACAGTGGTGTAGCTAGGTGAGGAGTGACCGTTCCCCCAAACGGACTTCAGATGGCGCCGGTGCCTATTTTTCAGCTGGTCCGTCACATTAACGCTGTGTGCACGTGAGCCTCTCTAGTCTCCCTGGTATCACAACCTGGCTACGCTTCTGCTCACTACATTCCATGGTAGTGCCCTTCTAGTATGCGCTGGGCCCATGTTAGGCCTACCACATCTTAGTAAAAGGGGCCCTTATAGAATTGCCTTACAAGTGTCTGCCCTGTGGGCTATATGTAGGGCGATTGATGGGCACATCCCCAACATTCACCAGATAGAATTTACACTTAATGGTGATAATTCTATAAAGATTGCCAAAATTTGGGTGCCACAAAGCAAAACATTGAGTGAAAATACTGTAACTGTATCTGGGCACCCAAATTCCATTACAGAATAAACTTAAGTCCACATTTGTGTACCAACATTTAGGCACTAACACGCCCTATAAACGGAAGGTGTAAATGTGAGAATGTAAATAGTGCAATTTAATACGCAACATAGTATTCTATGAGTTATAAGTGTAAGTGTGGGAATTGCACATGCTCCACCCATGTGCAATCCCCATTGCAGTTGTGCACTATCAGGTAAATTCTGTATTTGGTGCCAAACACTAGACACTACTTCCATGGCAAATTTTCAGCACAAAAAAATCATACTAACAGTTGCAAGTTGCCGAAACAGTGCAAAGACAGCAGATCCACTGGGCCATATTCTATAACTACGTGCATAAATGTTAAGATCGCCCACAAAATGTCCATTTCCCCTCCCATAGCCACGTTCCTTTTGAAATGCGCACATTAGAATTTAGGCACAATTCATTACAGAATATGCTTAGCGAGTTGTGCACGTAAATTCTAATTATTGCCAATTAGTGATGTTATTAAGCCAATTAAGTTACACACATTGTAATAGAATATGCCTAGATTTTGGCACAGATCTCTAGGCACACTGTATAGAATCCAGCAGTAAGGGCCCAATATTCAGTGCTATTTAACTAGCCAGGAACGGCTCCTGGCTGGTTAAATACAGCTTAGTTTGCTAAGTGCTAATCAGCACAAGATAGCTGGTTGTCTCTGCTAAATATTAGCACTTAGGGCTTTATTTTATAAAGGTTATGCTCCTAAATTTATGCTTCTAAATTATGAGCATAACCTATTTAGGAGCGTAGAGTATGTTTGTAATTTAGGAGCATAAAATTTAGAAGCATAAATTTAGGAGCATAACCTTTATAGAATAAGGCCTTAGCGCATAGGGGCAGATTCTATATATTGTGCCTAAAAAATTGGCGCTGAGACTAAGCATATTCTATAATCGTTACTTAAATGTAGGCGCCAATTATAGAATATACTCAGTTGATATTTCAGCACCTAAATCTATGCGCATCCATTTACACTTACAAAGACATGGTGTAAATCTTGGCACATAGATTTAGGCGCACTGGGCCATATTCTATAACTAGGCACCTAAATTTTGGAACACCCACGAAACATCCATTTCCCTGCCCATAACCACACCCCTTTTTGCCTGCGCATGCTAGAAGTTCAGTGCACATCGTTACATAATACGCTTAGCAAGTTGTGCCCCTAAATTCTAATCACTGCCAATTAGTGCTCATTATTGCTTGTTAAGTGTTGTTATCAGTGCTCATTAGGTTGTTAAGCTTGTTAAATTGCATTCATTGTTATAGAATCCATGCTGATTTTGGTGCTGATCTCTGCATGTTACATAGAATCGAGAGATATAACCAATTATCTGCGAATATTCAGGCGCTGATCAGTTAAGTTTAGCAGGCAAATTTGACCGCATAAATAGTAGTCCTATCTTTGCCCACTATTAACTTAACCGGTTAGTGCGAATATTCACATAGCTGGTTAAATAAGAGACGATCCCCCCCCCCCCCCCCCCCCCCGAATATAGAATGCTGGTTACGGGAAATAGCCTGGCATTGACTATCCAAGGTCAGTACCACCGCCAGCTGAATTTCAGTGGGCAGGATTATAGAATGTGGAAGACTGTGCTCACGGTAAGAGTAAAACTTGCTGCACTTTAGTAAACAGACATGAAATAGTTTTAAGGTACACCTTGTACTTTTTTCCCCCTAAATCTGAAATGACTAGTCTCCTTTTCTGCAGCAAAGTCAGCATTCCTCCCATTAGATAATTTTGTTAAATAGTTGGGCGATCTTCTCATTATTTTACACACTGATTTAGGTCACGCATAGTTGTGTATCACAAAACGGTTTGCATTTTGGTTTTATAGTCATACAGCCTGAAAAAGCAAGTTGGACATTCAAAACTTTTGGGAACCTATATTTGAAATTATGGGAATTCAGTGTGAAATCAACTGTTATATTCATGAATGCAACTTGCCTTCAGCTACGGGTGTGAGCCAAATTTTAACAAATAATTAGATAAAGAAATAAATGTGTTATGTGGTTCTGTATTTACATATTTATCTTATGTTTGGCATATGAAAAATTCATAAATTAAGCTAGGGTATTGTGTTTCACAGTTTGCTGGAATTTGATTTTTTTTTTTTTTGTTTTAATATATACGATAGAATTGAAGTGACTTATGCTGATATGTATTTAGTTTATTTAGCATAATACTTTTTTCTCCACAATGTATTTTACTTTTTCCTTTTACAGCTAGTTTAACTGTTTGATAAAGTTGGGTGCTACTGCTAGCACTGCAGGCTGTGGTACCTAGCACAGATAATTTCATTTCAATATTTAAAAATCTTCTGTAAATAACTGCTAAAACATTGCGAATATTGCATTATGTTATTTCAAACTAATTAAAATTCTTGCTTTCTTCTGCCAATTTCTGGAGCATAATTTCTTGGCATTTGCAGCCTCCTTAGAGGTTTTATTCACATTTTGTATTGAGTCCAGGATTCTAATTGCTGCTCTACAGAAACATGTTAGATAGAAAGATATTCACAACCTTTCTCTGTACAATGACATCAGATGCCACATATAATTGAGGAATTCTCCAATTTTCACAGTATCAAAAATGTCTCTCAGTGGAGGGGGTTTCTATGTCAATCTAGTATCAATACCCAGCTCCCAAACAATTTACAATTCTTCTTATCAATAGCATTTATGTTAGTGGTACTGGATTTATCGGATGCGCATGTCACCACTACTTCAGCTTAACGTATCAAGCCAAGCTAGGCTTAGAGTGGGTATATATTCGTCATTGATCCATCTTTAACATATTTTTTAAGAAAGTTTTTTTTGTACTTTTCAATATTGCAACTATTTTGCAAATTCTGAATGCTAGCTTCAAACTTCCAAATTCAAATACGTAGCTTGAAAGCTTCATCGCAATGCTTAATTCCCCCATATCACATACATGGGGAAGGAGACTTCTCAGCCAACATGAACTCATGTTTCGCACAAAATGCTGTATCAAAGATTGTCTCCTAAAAGAAATAAACAGCAAAGCTTCATCAAACTCATGCAATATTCAGTCTTTATAAACACTTCTTCTTGTCACACTTACCACTATACAGAACGGCAACATCTTCATAGCCCGCGGAATTTAAAATGGCCGCGGCGTCTTCAGTGCTTACAGTGGTGGAAATAAGTATTTGATCCCTTGCTGATTTTGTAAGTTTGCCCACTGACAAAGACATGAGCAGCCCATAATTGAAGGGTAGGTTATTGGTAACAGTGAGAGATAGCACATCACAAATTAAATCCGGAAAATCACATTGTGGAAAGTATATGAATTTATTTGCATTCTGCAGAGGGAAATAAGTATTTAATCCCTCTGGCAAACAAGACCTAATACTTGGTGGCAAAACCCTTGTTGGCAAGCACAGCGGTCAGACGTCTTCTGTAGTTGATGATGAGGTTTGCACACATGTCAGGAGGAATTTTGGTCCACTCCTCTTTGCAGATCATCTCTAAATCATTAAGAGTTCTGGGCTGTCGCTTGGCAACTCGCAGCTTCAGCTCCCTCCATAAGTTTTCAATGGGATTAAGGTCTGGTGACTGGCTAGGCCACTCCATGACCCTAATGTGCTTCTTCCTGAGCCACTCCTTTGTTGCCTTGGCTGTATGTTTTGGGTCATTGTCGTGCTGGAAGACCCAGCCACGACCCATTTTTAAGGCCCTGGCGGAGGGAAGGAGGTTGTCACTCAGAATTGTACGGTACATGGCCCCATCCATTCTCCCATTGATGCGGTGAAGTAGTCCTGTGCCCTTAGCAGAGAAACACCCCCAAAACATAACATTTCCACCTCCATGCTTGACAGTGGGGACGGTGTTCTTTGGGTCATAGGCAGCATTTCTCTTCCTCCAAACACGGCGAGTTGAGTTCATGCCAAAGAGCTCAATTTTTGTCTCATCTGACCACAGCACCTTCTCCCAATCACTCTCGGCATCATCCAGGTGTTCACTGGCAAACTTCAGACGGGCCATCACATGTGCCTTCCGGAGCAGGGGGACCTTGCGGGCACTGCAGGATTGCAATCCGTTATGTCGTAATGTGTTACCAATGGTTTTCGTGGTGACAGTGGTCCCAGCTGCCTTGAGATCATTGACAAGTTCCCCCCTTGTAGTTGTAGGCTGATTTCTAACCTTCCTCATGATCAAGGATACCCCACGAGGTGAGATTTTGCGTGGAGCCCCAGATCTTTGTCGATTGACAGTCATTTTGTACTTCTTCCATTTTCTTACTATGGCACCAACAGTTGTCTCCTTCTCGCCCAGCGTCTTACTGATGGTTTTGTAGCCCATTCCAGCCTTGTGCAGGTGTATGATCTTGTCCCTGACATCCTTAGACAGCTCCTTGCTCTTGGCCATTTTGTAGAGGTTAGAGTCTGACTGATTCACTGAGTCTGTGGACAGGTGTCTTTCATACAGGTGACCATTGCCGACAGCTGTCTGTCATGCAGGTAACGAGTTGATTTGGAGCATCTACCTGGTCTGTAGGGGCCAGATCTCTTACTGGTTGGTGGGGGATCAAATACTTATTTCCCTCTGCAGAATGCAAATAAATTCATATACTTTCCACAATGTGATTTTCCGGATTTAATTTGTGATGTGCTATCTCTCACTGTTACCAATAACCTACCCTTCAATTATGGGCTGCTCATGTCTTTGTCAGTGGGCAAACTTACAAAATCAGCAAGGGATCAAATACTTATTTCCACCACTGTATATACTAAATGCTCAAATCTCATCAGCTGTTTAACAGGAAGGCACCAATCGCATGTTCGAGACCGACTCCATCAACCAATCACTGTGTCCCCAGGCATTCATTCATAGCAGTGACATCCAATATTGGATGTCAGAGAAAAAAATCCAATATTGTTCTCTAAAGTTTAACAATTTATCCATATTACCTCCCTCCCACCCTACTGTAATACAATTGATAATTCTCCACCGGAGGTCCGAGACTCGGTGGTCGCATTCTATCTAGTGCTGCACTAATGGTGCTTCAGTCTTTGCTGTCAGAATACGTGACTTATGTTCATTCAGGCGTAGCTTTATTGCACATTTACTTCTGCCAATATAGATCTTATCACAAGGGCATTGGATTATATATACATTTTATTATTATTACTTAACATTTCTAAAGCGATACTAGGGTTACGCAGCGCTGTACAATTTAACCATGGAGGTTGTACAATCCGTAGGCCAACGGGACTTTATGACTTGTTTTGTCTATGGATCCGTCCAAGTTGATCCGGACAAAGACTGAGAACACCATTGGCAGTGGCCACAGGAACTATGATGAGGAGTTTCCTCCCTTTTTAGCACTTCCCTCCTCTTTTTCCTAGAGAGCAATTGTCCAATGAGCCATAATTGAATGTACTATGTGTTTTGCCAAAGATGAAAATGGAAGCACACATATCTGCTTCTCTTCATTTCCTCCTCATGAGTTTGATCCAACAATAGCAGGTCACGCTGTGCAAAACGGGCGCGTAAATAAGCCTTTCAAATTACAGTAGCAGGGTAATCACGTTCCTGGAATTTAGATTTTAATATATTAACTTGTGCTTTAAATTCCTCTATAGATGAACAAAGCCTTCGTAGCCTCAGAAATTGTCCAATAGGCAGGTTACTACGTAGATCATACGGATTGAAGCTCTTAAAATGTAGATAGTTATTTCAATCGGTAGCTTTACGGTAAATGGTAGTTAAAATTCTATCACCAGCTTTCTCAATATGAATATCCAAAAAGTTGATGAATTTCTGATTGCAGGTAGTTGTAAATTTCAAGTTTACATCCAAGGAATTTATTCAAGTAATGAAATCCAGTAACAAATTATAGGGTCCTGTCCAAATTAGAAAAATATCATCCAAAAAGCGCTTCCAGATTAGTACTGATACGTATTGAGTTGCAGGATAAATAAATCTTTCTTCAAAGGCTGCCATGTATAAAGTTGCAACAGAGGGAGCAAGTGTTGCTCCCATTGCTACTCCATTTTGTTGAAGGTAGAAAGTGCCATTATCCCAGAAGAAATGTTTCTTCATCAACAAGGCTAATTCCATGAAAACATTCATAGAAATGAGGGGGATAGGCATACATTTCCCCAGATTTTCCTTAATAATCAACAATGCTGCGTCCTGGGGTATATTTGTGTGGAGTGCTGTAACATCAAGGGTAACTAGCCATGCATCTTCTGGAATCATTTCTAAATTCATCAAAAGCCGTAACATGTGAGAGGAATCCTTAATATATGATTCAGTGTTCTTCACCATAGGTTGTAGGAAGCAGTCCACAAACTTTGACAACGGTTCCAATACAGAATTAACAGTAGATACAATTGGTCTGCCCTTGGGGCTTTTTAAATTTTCATGAACTTTAGGCAGAAAATATATATAAGGGGTTGATGGAGTTTTAGTAACCAAAACTTCAGCTTCTTTTTTAGTAATCATACCCCTCAATACTGCTGGTTCTACAATATCTACTATTAAAGAGGTAATATCGCTTGTGGGGTCGTGCTGTAGAATTGAGTAATATTTCATCTCACTCAGCTGTCATTGGACTTCAACCTCATATAGTATTTTAGATTGCACGACTACAGCACCTCTTTATCTGCACGATTAATGTAAAGGTCAAAATTATCTCACAGTTCTTTCAATGCTTGCGATTCTGCTCTGGACAGATTATGTATTATCCATCTTTTAGAGAGATCTGTTTCTATCCGATCAAGGTCAAAAAGTATAAGCTTCAAATATGTGCTGATAGCTGGATCCATACTTTGAGGATACCAAGTTGATTTTGGTTTGAAGACTGAGATGTCCACGGAGGATACATGTTCAGAAAAGAATTTTTTTTATTTGCAGTGTTCTAATGAATCATTATATTGCCAATCTAGTTTTAAAAGGCTCATAGACAGTAGCAGGCACAAAGCACGGGAGCACTTGGTACCTACAAAATAGGTGGCAGTAAGGGCTTCCGTGGTAATGGCCACGCGCTAATTGGGGAATTAGAATGTGGCTACTGAAGAAAAATATAGAAATGCAGCCATTTTACCGCCATGCTAAAAGTGGCCCCAGGGCATGGGAAACCCATGCGCTAGTAACAGTGCTGGCCACCTTTTAGCTTAACAAAAGGGCCCCTTAGTGTTAACACACTTCTTTAAAAAATCCCCAAAATAGCAAGGCTTTTATGTATGCTCCTGTTCCCTTACATCTGACCATGGCCTCACTCAGCTCCTATATGGGCACAGCTGGAGATTGTGTCTCTCCCTTGATCAATCTGCTCTGCAGTAAGGGAGTCCTATCTTTCTCTGAGAATTCCTTCGAGCCTGCTGAAAGTTGCACAATTGGTCATCTGTATCGTATAGAACAGTGTAGAAAAATGAGCACAACAAACAGAGTTTATAATTGCTGTTTCTTCCAGCTACACTAATTTTTGAAGCAGTTTTAGTGATATTCAATTGTTATTTCATTATATTTATATCTACATATGGGAGGCTTTCAAATAAATTAAAACAAAAACAATCTTTTGTCCTCCACCTTTTAAGGCACTGCCTATCCAACTGAAACAGCTTTAGACTTGTTATAGATTGACCAGGCATAGGCAATCCCTTATTTCTAATAGTCGTTTGCTGTTGTTTTCAATAGCGTTTGCTATTGTTTTGGGTGTACTAAAACTACGGCAAGCTCCACTTACTGGCTTCAGCTCATACAATGGAATAGATAGGCTCACTTCATCTCCTGTTTTATCTAACTTTCTTGCTCCAGACCTTAGAGACCTGTGGCTACTCTCCCCTCCTCCAAAGGTAAAAGCCCTCTTGTTTCAGCTCTCCTCTTTCCCAAGGGAAATAACCTCCTTGTTCTAGCCTTGGAGTTGGAGTTTTTTAGATTCAGAAAGGTTTACTTCCTGTTTGGTCTCCTTAACCCCAAAGGAGCTTACAGAGATGCCAAGTTACCCATTTCCAGGCTGGAGAGGACAGTTCTGGCTTTGAACTTATGTAAACAGAGTTAAAAATAATTAAATTGGTACCTGAAGGGGTTTTGGAGATAGTCTGGGACTCCGCTGACCTATTTCCTGAGTCAGGGGTTAATCTGGGGCTGCCCTGGAGGTGCTGACCCATTTTGGGTTGTTTTTGCCCTTTTTAGTTTTTTTAATAAGTTTGTTGGGGCCCATTTTTAGGGTCCAGGACATTCTTGATCCATTTTGTTTCGTTTCTAGACAGATCCCTGGGGGCTAGTGTTCAGGCCTCTAAAACTTGTAGCTTCTAAGTCTTATATCCTGACGTATAACCTCGGTACACCAGTTCACACCTGAAGACTCTATCTCTCTGAAAGTCCTTTATTTGAATAACACAATGTTTACTCACAGTCAGCTGTAGATCTGAGGTTCTGCCCCAATGGCAAAGAGTCTCCGTGGTACCGAGAACAACATTAGCTCAGAGCTGTTTGAATGGAGTACAATATCTTTTTTCAGCAAGATAAATTCAAGGTAAAAACTAAGTACTCTAACAGAGGGTAACGCAGGAAAGGGTTCTGTACTGTCTAACAAATGGAGCCTACCTCAGACTAAAGGGCACAGAAAAAGGGCACACTCTGACCCAGTGAGCAGGGGGAAACCCACCAATGGGAACAGAGCTTGCCAACTAGCAACAGCATAACCAATCATATGTGCAGACAGGCTAGTGAAGTCACATTGCCTGATAACTACACCCCCACAATGCAACGCTCATGTGACTCTGCAGTGAGAATGACAGAAAAAGTGTCACACCTACCCCAGAGCCACATTACAATCAGGGAAAAGCTGTCAGAGGACAGAACAGCTAGTGGCTTCAGGGAGGATCAGGACAGGAGCTGGGAAAAGTTCCGACCAGCCACCAGGGCTGGCTGGTCGCATGTGAGGTGAAGGAGGTTAGCATCAGGCAGGAAAATGCTCAGTATGGCTCTGAAGCCTGGGCCTCGATTTTTGACCTGCCCGATTTTAGTTCCAGGAAATTTGTGGGGTTTTTCAGATGTTTTCTAATGGAGCTCCGACGGCGTTTTTAGCCTGTTTTGGAAGATGGAGGTGGTGGTCATCATGTTAGGGGACTCAGGTAAGAGGCCCTCTGGGCTTGCATTATTTTAATTTTAAATGGTAATTTTTAGCACATGTTGGCCAGGACCCCAGGGAAAAATATTCAAAAAATATTTTTGGTGTTAGGGGTATTCAGGGGTCTTATTTAGGTGAGCTAAGGGAGTCTGACCCAAAGGAAAGTTAATTTGGGGATGGTTTGTGGAAGAAACACAGTTTTAAGGAGCTGTGCATCTCTGGGGGCACATTTTAAAGTTCTAATGGTTATACAGGATAGTGGGGAATTTTAGGGAACTTGTTAAGTAGTTTATGGGAAATTCTAGTAATCGTTTAATTGTTTTTATTGAGAAAAATGCGGCATTTACGGGGAATGGCGGATTTTTAAAATTCAAAATTGTGGGGGATGCCTAAAGAGATGTGCTACACTTGTGCAGCGAACCGGGAATGTGTATTATATACGGTTGCCAAAATATTGGAAAACTGTTCCTGTACCATAAAAGTCTATGGGATTTCAGTTTTCAAAATGGAGCTGACACTTAAAGATTCAGAACTCTATGTTCACAGTAAAAAAAACTGTGACTTTTGTTTTAAGACTTTTGATTAGTCAAAAAGGGGCAGATGATGTCACAGAATTCCTGTTGTTATGGCTACAGCTTGGGTGAAAGGAAAAAAAAGTCTGTTTAGAAGCTGCACTGGTAGAGGGAAGGTGCTATGTGTTCTCCAGAGAAATTAAATAATAGGGCCTGGTGAACTTTGGGAAAGGCCGGGTTAGAGCTTTGATTATTAGGAGTAAAGTTATTGAGACTGGGAAACCTGAATAAGTCAGTACGGTCTTAAGAGTGTGTAATATGAAAGGCTAATTTTAAATCCTAATATGAAAAGGTAGTAAAGCTTTTAATCTTCATCAGGGGTCAGAGAGGACTCATGCCACATCTTCTGAGTTTGGCAATCAGGAGAAGAGGTGGTTCTGGGGGAATCAGGGCTTAAAGGCTCAGACCTTGAGACTAATACAGAGGGAAACCTTTGTTTTGTGCAAGAGCTAACTAAGGATAGTTTCCTAATAGAATTTAAGAATGTGTATAGGAGTCAGATTTCTTCTTAACTGGTACTTCAGTACCAGTGCCATAGCAATGCTTCTGTTCCAGTGTCGGTGCCAAGCTGAAGCGTTTCCTGAGTGAGTGTGAGAGGAAAGCCAATGAAAGACAGCTGAAGGAGATCAAGCGTTGCAAGTATAATTTTTTTTGTGTGTGTACAATTTTTTTTAATTGATTCTTTTTGGGACATAAGGGTAATTTTAAAAAAGAGCTTTAGCGTTGTACTTTAAATATTTCAAGAGTACATTAAAGAGAACATTACTTACCTGAAGAGGGTTCCTGGAGTGTTCCGGTCCTGAGAAGGGGAAGAGTGGAGACAAATTTCAGCACAAAGGAATACATCCTTTGATAAGATTTAAGCTAAAGTGAAGTTTAAACTAAATTGAATATACTTATCTGATACACAGCAGGAAAGAGAAGTCCTTTCACAAGTAGAAAATGTAGTAGTTTTAAAGACAGTATGTTAAATGTTATTGTTAGTGCTGTGGTTACTAGAAGTGCTACATTAAAGAAGTAACTGACTCTAAAAGGGAGTATTTGATGTTTAGTCATTGTTATACTAAACTACTTCCCATGATATTAAAGTTTTATTAAGTGAGTTAATCAATATCTTCTAAAGAATTTAGAGTAATTTTTGAAAGTTTTTTAAAATTTTGATGTGTAATAAAGATTTGTTTATTGAAAAAGTCTGAGTGCAAGTTTCTCAGGAGTTATCACACGATCTCCAATTTTTTTAACGCAGTTTCTTTTTATTTTTATGGACTTCTGAAGCGCTTTAGGGTGGATGTGTGCCTTGACCCAGAGGAGCCTTTTTGCCACCAACCATTGTGACATAAGTAGCTTTGCTGCTGCTTTGGGAGAAGGCAATGCAGAACCTAGGAGGTGCTACATTACATCTCAAAACAGTGTGGTAATACTTGATCCTGCCAATTGAAATCAGTGCTGCATGTCCAAAATGCACCAGGATGGGTGGTCAAAAATCCAGGACTGTCCCAAAATCTCCAGCCTCGAACTGAGTAGCTTGGCATCTCTGGGCTTGAATCTTCAAGGGATTCCTGAGTATTCTTTCCACTTCTCCTACCCCAAAGAGCTGACTACTTGTATTGATCACAGTGGGAAGGTCTTCTTAGTTGAGGGAACTATCAAATGAAGCCACAGAACCTCAAAGTGTCATGTGTTTTGAATTTTGAAATAGTGTGATATACTTAAGACTATACCACACATCTTTTTTGCCCCTCAATATGTGTTAAAAGACAGTAATATGTGTTATACTATCATAGCGACTCATAGATTCTCCAATACCCACTGCAAACTGGACACCTGCCCCAGCCATCTACTGAAATTTGCCCCCAATCGCTTCATAGAAGACCTCACATCCTACCTAAACTACATGCTCCAACAAGGTCTCTTCCCTGAGGAACACGGCAATATCCTACTCACCCCAATACCAAAAGACACAAAGAAAAAAACGAACAATCTCACCAACTACCGCCCAATCACATCTATCCCACTAGTAGTCAAACTGATGGACAGCCTGGTGACCAAACAGCTTACTGACTACATGGACAAGTTCTCAATACTACATGAATCACAATCAGAATTCCGTCCCCTCCATAGTACTGAAACTGTACTAGTCACTTTCCTGGCCAAATTCAAGCAGGAAATGGCCACAGGTAAAAACATACTTCTCCTCCAATTCGACATGTCGAGCGCATTCGACATGGTAAACCACAATATACTACTACGACTCGTAGACCACTTTGGGATTGGTGGAAATATACTTAACTGGATCAAGGGTTTTCTAACCACCAGAACATACCAAGTAAAATCAAATACAAACATATCACCACCGTGGAAAGCAGACTGCGGAGTACCTCAATAATCACCATTATCACCAATACTCTTCAACAAGTCCTTATCCATTCAAGACCTCAACCCATTCATCTGTGCAGACGATGTCACAATTTACATCCCCTTCAGACAAGATCTGACAGAAATCATCAATGAAATCAAACTTGGCCTGAACACCATGGACTCATGGGCAAATTAATTTCAACTGAAACTTAACACTGAGAAAACACACTGCCTTATCCTCTCATCCCAACACAATAATTACAAACCCACAACCATAAACACCCCAGACCACACCCTCCCTATTTCAGATAGCCTAAAAATACTCGGCATTACAATTGACCGCAATCTTACACTTGAGAGCTAAGTAAACTCCACTACAAAGAAAATGTTCCACTCAATGTGGAAACTTAAACGTGTAAAACCTTTCTTCCCGAGGGAAATATTCCGTAACCTAATACAATCAATGGTACTAAGCCATGCAGACTACTGCAATGGAATCTATTCGGGATGTAAAGAACAACTGACAAAGAAACTCCAGACCGCGCAAAACACAGCAGCCAGGCTGATATTCGGTAAATCACGATTCAAAGGTGCCAAACCCCTCCGAGAAAAACTGCACTGGCTACCAATCAAAGAACGTATCTCCTTCAAAATCTACACCCTGATACACAAAATTATCTACAGCGAAGTCCCAGGATACATGACAGACCTCATAGATCTACCAACCAGAAACAGAACCGGATCATCACGAACATAACTAAATCTCCACTACCCAAACTGCAAATGCATCCAGCTTCTCCTATATAAGCACACGACTATGGAACGCACTGCCAAAAGCTGTGAAAACAATCTACGTCCATCTAAACTTCAGGAAATCACTAAAAAACAACCTGTTCAAAAAGGAGTACCTTACCAACCCAACATAAAGGCCTAAACTCTGCAACACAGCAAAACCAAAGATTGTATTGGTCACTATTTAACCTTCCCTATCTCAGACCCTAATGTATATGAAACATGCCTACCTTATTCGACCACAACATCACCCTACATTTGTTCCTCTACCGGACTTGGCGAACACCTTTATGGTACTATGTAAGCCACATTGAGCCTGCAAATAGGTGGAAAAATGTGGGATACAAATGTAACAAATAATAAATAAATAACACGCTAGTATAGGTCACTGAAGGAAACATAATAATGACATTGAAATCATGCAAAATGTATCATTATTATGTAAATCAAAAAATGACAGTGCCAGGTTCAAAATAGTGCCAATGATCCCTAGCATACTCTAACAGTACTAATAAGGGTCAAATTGCCATATAATGGCCTTTTGACATTATATGGCAACTTGACTAGGCTGGAGCTATTTCGAAACCAGCACTTGCTGGGGCAAGAGAAACTAAGGATCACTACTGCCCTAGAACCCCTTTGACCACCAGGGATTGGGATATGTTAACTTAGGAGGGGGGGGGGACTCTCTACTGGGAAGGGGTTTTCAGAGGGGAGACATAGTTAAGCTCCAGCCCCTTTAAGCAGTGGTGTACCGAGGGCGGGGCGGTGGAGGCGGTCCACCCCGGGTGCACGCTGCAGGGGGGTGCAGGGAGCCTAACAGGCCCCATACTGTATCCTAGTGCCAGGGAAGGGGAGGTTTTACCTGAATGCAAGTTTCACATTTTATGGAGGAAGCCTATCAGAGAGGTTTACAGGAACTATATATGATATGATAGATTTGAAAAGAAGTACAACAAATTATAGGACAGGTGAGAGAGAGAGAGAGAGATGAATAAGATTGAGGTCCCTTTTACTAAGACGCGTAGGCATCTACGTGTATACAATGCATGTCAAATTAGAACTACCACCTGGCTACCGCATGCCCTGGGTGGTAATTCCAGTTTTGATGCATGTCTAAAACATGTGGTAGAAATTTTCTACCATGTGGTACTTACCCGGCGATAATTGGCATTGTATTCGTGCTGATGATTACCACCTGGTTACTGCGTGAGACCTTACCACTATGTCAATGGGTGGCAGTATGGCCTCATGCTGAAAATGGACGCGCAATGGCGCACATCCATTTTCGGCCACAAAAAAGGCTGAAAAATGGACCTGCATGCGTCCAAAACATGTGCCTACACAAGCACAGTCCATTTTTCGGCGTGCCTTAGTACAAGTGCCACTGAGTAATCAGTGCAAATGCCAGTGATGAGGTTGTTGTTTAGTGACCAAAAACATCCAAGAACAGGGAGGTTTTCAGTTCAGATTTAAAGCAAGTGATTGTTCCAATCTTGGGGAGAGAGGAATGGCATTCCACATGGTTGAGCAACTGTGCTGAAGATCTCGTTCCATATAGTATCAAAACAGGTATGAAGAAATAAGGGGATTATTATGTGCATGTACTTTGCAAATATGATGTGCTAGTTTGTTATCGATGAACCTGCATGACGGGGTAGTCGGTTGTTTTTCAATACATGTACTTTAAGTTGTATTGCTCCAATATCCTGAACTGTACCGCTAAAGAGAATCAGCAACCTGTTTTTCAGTGTGCAGACACACAGCTCTAGAACTCATGATGACAATGAAACAGGAGATTAGTAGACTTGTCAGAATGCAAGTCAAAGTAAGCTTGTAGACAGATATTTTGAGAGGTATAGGGAAAGAGTTTTAGGGTCAGGGAGAGAAAGGACAACTATGGTAGAGAGTGCTGAGTTCAGTCCAAAATTAAATTCTCCTGCACGGGAGGGCTAACATGGAGGTAGTGTGCACCAAATCGGCACTGCTGCCGGGGTTGCACGTGTGCCCAGCGGTAATTATGATTTTGGTGTGCGCTGAATCCTGCAGTGGAAAATAATTTTATACCGCGGGGGGCATTCCCAGCGGTAACAGGCAGCATGCCCATGTTTCTATGTGCTGCATGGTTACCACATGGGTAGCACATGAGCCCTTACCACTAGGTGAATGGGTGGCAGTAAGGGCTCAGGTTGTAAATTTGCGTGTGCTAATTTTAATATTAGCACAGGCCCATTTCCTGGCCCATTTAAAAAATAGACAAAAAGCTGAAGAGTCCAGTATTGATGCAAGATAGATCTTACTAATCTTGCTAACACGAGGGGAAGACCTCAATACACACAAACGCCAACTTGAATTCTAGTGTCTTTCACTGGGGTTGTAATGATCATCATCGGTCTTTAAACCTCATAGTATGTATTTTTAAAACTTTTTATTATATTTTAATCCTTAATTAAAACATATACTTGTTTCTTATATATTCGTTTCAGTTTTTTACTACAAATAGCTTTCATTTATTATATATTTCAAAATCACTTTCTGGATCATTTTCGAAAGAAAAGGGCATCCAAAAAGTGACACAAAAGATACATGGACATCCCCGTAAAAAAAGGTAGCCCAAATGCAATAATAAAAACTGGGCCGTAAGGGCGCCCTCAACGTGAGGACACCCATCTATGGTGGTCCCTACAGGAGGCGTGTTGCGGCTTGCGAAATGGAACATGAGCGTTCTTAATTAGAACTGAAATAAAAACAACCAGAGTAAGAGGGAAGTCGTCTTTAGACCCATTAGCGATTTTGTGCAGTTCAAGAGTGGCAAGAGCGTTGTTGGGAGAGAAAGCTGAATCGTTGTTTGCAGAGAAAGCTGAGAGTTTGTTCAGTACCTGTTACCGTTGTCTGTGTTCCCTAGTCGGAACGTTTTCACCCTCACCTGCCTCATTTGTGTTTTACCTTTTCAGCTTTCCCTACCCCTTCTAGACCCCAAACCCAGACACCACTACTCCTTCCTCTATCTCCCCCATCCCCTCCCCCTATCCCTCTCCATTCACTGTCCCCAAGTTCATATTTCATTCCCTTACCTGTTTGTACTCTCTGTTTGTCTTTGTCCTGTGTACTGCTGCAGCGTGTTTGTGAAGACTGTCGTTTGCTGCTTGGAGAGTGAGTGGCTAGAGGGCGTGGTAGGAATGCTTGCAGTGTGGCTCTGCTGTGTGTGACCGCATTGTTTGTCAGTGGTGGGAGAGTGAGTGTCAGCTTCTGTTTGTTCCTGCTGTGTTTCACCAAGTTGGTAGGGAGAGGTGAGCACTGGTGTCACTGCATTGCACCTCTAGAGTGGGGAAATGGAGGCACAAAATACACAGGTGGTTTACATGTTGGAGGAAGAGGGGAGGCACCGCAGGAGGTACGCACACCCCAGAGTTTTCAGGCCCCGTAGCAGTTTCCTAGACCTCACTGACCTGCAGTGTCTCACTAGGTACCGCTTTGATAGGGCTGCCATTCAGCACCTTTGTGACCAACTCCAACCCCTCCTGCAGCCCAGGACCCGCAGGAACATCCCCATCCCTGTGCACCTAAAGATCACTGCTTCTCTCTCTCTTCTGGCCACTGGGAGTTTCCAGCCTGTGCTATCTGTGAACACGGGTCTCACCCAGCCTTCCATTTCTAACTGCCTCACCCAGTTCCTTGATGCCTTCCTTACCCACACCTCTGAGTACATCACCTTCCCCACCACCCCCAG
The DNA here is from genome assembly GCF_901765095.1 of Microcaecilia unicolor. Lineage (NCBI taxonomy): Eukaryota > Metazoa > Chordata > Amphibia > Gymnophiona > Siphonopidae > Microcaecilia > Microcaecilia unicolor. The sequence goes on along the minus strand of NC_044031.1, from coordinate 336,766,341 downwards.
GCCCTGCAGAACAGCATGGCTGACTTCTACGCCGTAGCTCGCTTCCCCTCGGTCATAGGCGATATTGATTGCACGCGTCACACTCAGACCCCCCTTCCCCCCGGGCACGAGAGGCCACTTATAGGAACAGGAAAGCATTCCACTCACTCAATATGCAGGTTGTGTGTGACGCCCAGGGGGAGATTCTAGACGTATGTGCCCGATACCCAGGTTTCTCCCATGACGCCTATATATTGCAGCACTCGTGAATCTTCTGCAGGTTTGACCGCGGGGAGATCACCGGAGGTAAGTGCAGCATGGATCTGCCCAAACTATACCTCCTCCAACAGGCAGCCCTCAACACTGTCTCCCTCCAGCACAGTCCACAACCCACTATACCCCCCCTCCCACCTCCACAAGGTACCCGCTCCAAACAATGCACACTCATCTTTCTCACCCTGCTTCTCTCCAAAGGTGACAGAGGCTACTCACAGCGGAGTTGGCTCATGACCCCCATAGTGCACCCACAAACAGGGTCAGAGGAGAGCTACAACAGTAGACATCGGACTACCCGTGGCATAATCGAGAGCACCTTTGGACAACTGAAGAACAGGTTCTGATGTCTGGACCGTTCTGGAGGGGAGCTCCTGGACAGCCCCCAAAAGTTGGCAAAGATATTCCTGGCCTGCTGCATGCTACATAATTTGGCAATGCGCAGAGGACAGGCCCTCCCAGAAGAGCCACAGCCACCAGAGCAGCAGGCCCCAGAGGAACAGGATGAGGAGCCCCCTCCACCTCCCGCCCACAGAGCAGAGCAGAGTGCACACCAGCTGGGGTTCAGAGCTAGGCAAAGACTGATCAAGACAAGTTTTCTGTGAGAGTAAGTTGACATTTATTTATATCACACACAGTATTAACACACTACCACCACCCCCCCTCCCACCACCATCACCCTCTCTATGCCTATATTCCCCTCTCCAACCCTCACCCCCCAGCATGTTCCATCCAGTGGCGTTCCGACGCTGGCTGACACCCGAGGCGGATCGCCGATGCGCCCCCCCCCCCAGAGAAATGACACCTCCCCCCCCCGGCGAAATGACCCCCCCCCCGGGTGCACGCCGCTGGGGGGGGGGAGTGTTGCGGTGCGCGCCTGTCGCCCTGTCAGCTCCGAGTTTGCATGTGTTCATTGCGCCCTCTGCCCCGGAACAGGAAGTAACCTGTTCCGGGGCAGAGGGAGCAGTGTGAACACATGCAAACTCGGAGACAGGGTGACAGGTGCACGCCACGGCACCCCCCCAGCGGTATGCACCCGGGGCGGATCACCCCCTCCCCCTTGGTACGCCATTGGTCCCATCATTTTCCCCACCCCCTCCCCTGGCCCCGTCCCCTCCTACCCCTCCCACCGTGTTCCTTTGCAGCTAGTGCTGCAGGGGAACTCTGTTGAGAGTCCTCTGATGAGCTCCCACTCTCCTCCTCTGTGTCCACAAGGCAGCCTGCTGCCTTGGCTGTCCTGTGGAAGTCCGGCCACCTTGCGCTCTGTAGCTTGCCCTGCAACCTGGACACAGGACCCAGAAGGGGAGCAGATGTGGTGGCTGGTGGACCAGTGGCTGGGGAGGCTGAGGATCTCAAGCTCCACTTCTTAGCAGGTGGTTGCTGTGCGGTGGTGGAAGTCGATGCCAGTTGTTGCTGCATCAGGGCTGTATTAGGTGCTCTCAGGTCAGGGTGTAGGCCCTTCGATGCTGTGCTCCAGCCGTTGGAGCTGCCGTATCACATCACATTGGGCCTGTACCGCTTCCCGTTGCACCTGGAGCGCTTCCCAGTGCGCCTGTACCACTTCCTATTGGGCCTGGAGTGCTTCCCGGTGCACCTGTACTGCTTCCCGTTGGGCCTGTACCGCTTCCTGTTGGGTTTGGAGCACTTCCTGGTGCAGCTCCAATTTCTGGCACCGGTAGTCTTCCATGTGCACATTCTGGGCCAGCAATTGTGTGGCGAGGCGCAGTAGCTGCCTCCTCTGGCTGGGTGGCCTCTGCTGAGGAGGTGCCCCCCCTTCTGTATCTTCTGCTTCTTCTTCAGTGCCACCATCAGCAAAGGCTGTGGGTGGTGGAGGGAGAGCCTCTGCTGTGGGTGGTGGAGGGAGAGCCGGTGCTGCTGCTGCTGGGTCCTGTGGTTCCACCCCATGGTCCTGTGTGGTTTCTTGTGCAGGCCCACTGGTTTGATGCTCTGTGTGCTGGGGCTGGTGGCCACCAGGGCTAGCTTCTTCCTCCGACTGGCTGTCATCACCTACATAGCAAAAGGGGAGGAAGTGTGTTGGTCAAGACAACCGGCTTTTGTTTTTCAGCATTCACATACATAGCCCCACAGGAAAAGACCCAGCAAAGAGATGATGAGAAATGGGATTGGCAGGCAAGCCATAGATGTCATTGCACATGGTACAGAGCTGGAGACAAGGAGTGCAGTGTACTACAGAGACTGATGTGGTAGAGAGCCACACAGGCAGATGGGTAGACATAGAACTGTGGAAGGAGTGCAGAGGACACAATGGCTACAGCACAGAGGTGTGGGAAGGAGATATGCAGAGTTTGGTGATGGGGAAGACCCCCAAAGCTGTGAAGCAGTGCTAACCTACACACACATTATTTTATTTATATTTTATATTTAAAATATATTATTTACATATATTATATACATTGCTAGAAACCCTTCCCCCTCTCCCCTCCCTCTTCTCCCTCTCCCCTGCTACTCCCTGTGTCATGGTCTGTAATGAAAAGTGATTTGCATTGCAAGTGGTGTTCTCCCCCCTTTCCCTACTTAGGAGCACCACACTGTCCCCCACTTGTGTAAAACAGAGTGTAGTACAGCACAACAGATACTCCAGCTTCCTAATGGTGAACCTACCTGAGCCCTCAGGCTGTGCTGATGTGTCAAGGGACCCAATGCCATGTATCTCCTCCTGGGGCAAAAGCCCATGAATGATGCGCTCGATGGGGGTTAAGTTAGCGGTGTCATCTGCTGGGGGTTTGGCACCAGCCTTCCTCCTGACATTACGCCTCAGCCGGCGCCACTTTCGTTTGCAGTCTTCCACATCCCTGCCACAGTGGAAGACCGCGTTGAGCCAGTCTCTTACTGCTTCCCATTCTCGCTGCTTCATTGTAGCAGCTAGCCTCTGGCCCATGGGAGCAAAGAGATGCATGTGCCTCCTCTGTATTTCTTGAACCAGCAGTTCAACTTCTGCGTTGGTGAAATTACCCTTGTGGGTGGGTGGTTGCTTTGGTGCCATTGTACCAATGCAATGCAAAGAATCGAAATACAGAGAAGGGCGCTTAAATACGCTCTCATGTGAGAATGAGATGGGTGTCCCTGAGATGGGCGCCCTAATTTTGATTACTGACAAAATCCCTGAACGTCCTCAGCTGCTTCGCCGATTTGGGTGTCCTAATTTCTATTATAGGTAGGGAACTATGGGCGTCCCCAGATGCACTGTGTTTTGAGTGTCCTCATTTCAATTAAGGGGTGATAATGATGAATGTCCGCAGCTGCTCTTCCCATTGGAAGTTTGCATTCCCTTTATTGGTGCCTCTTTAAAACGGCTTTCTCTGTGCTTGCGCTTTAGAGGTTTTTTTTTTTTTTTTTCAATGGGGTGGTATTTCAAGCATTTAGCTCCAGTTATAATAACCCTTGTTTTTGCCACTGTATGCTTTTGTACACCTGTTTGTTTGTTGGGGGAGGGGGTTGGGGGGGGACTTTTTTGCCAATTCTTGAAAGATAACTGGTGTGTGGGCTTTGTTTCAGACTGGGTGTTAGCTGATAGCTTAGCATATACTCTGCATTTTCTACATGTGACCACTCTCCATTCTCTACCCTCCAGGAGCTCCTTGCTGTGTGTGATGTGCTCCTCACTGCCCCCCATTCTCTTTCTCTCCTTTGTTGAAGCAGGCAGCCTCTGGTCCCTTGGAGCCAACAGATTCTTGAACCACAAGTTCAAGGATACCTCTCAGCCACCTCCAGGGCCGGTCTTAGGGCGAGGCGACCGCATAGGGCCTCATGCTGAAGGGGGCCCCGCGCGGCGTGCCTGAACTCCACCCCAACCGCCCGAGTTCTAGTCCCCCTCCCTCTGAATTTTAAAGACATCTAAGTTACCTTGTCGGGGTTACAGCGGCAGGCGGCAGCAGTGAAAAGCGTGTGAGCTGCTCGGCACTTCAGGAGCCTTCCCTTCCCTCTTTCAGCTCTGGTCCCGCCCTCCTGCCCTTGCGGAAACAGGAAATGAGGGCGGGAGTTGGGACCAGAGCTGAGAGAGAGAAAGGAAGGCTCCTGAAGCGCCGAGCTCGCATGCTTTTCACTGCTGCTGTCTGCTACTGTAACCTGATGAGGTAAGATGATTTTTAAAATTCGGAGGGAGGGCAGAAGGCTCCTGGAGCTCGGCGGGAGGCCTCGGAAGGAGGGGAGCCTTGGAGCTGGGAGGGAGGGAGGGGGCCATAAACTTGGAGGGAGGGAGGGGGGCCCTTGGAGCTCAGAGGGAGGGAGGGGGGTATGGTCCTGGAGCTCGGGGGGAGCTCAGAGGGAGGGGGGATGGTCCTGGAGCTCGGAGGGAGCTCAGAAGGAGGGGTGGCGACCCTGGAGCTCAGAGGGAGGGGCCCTGGAGCTCAGAGGTGGTGGAGCTAGGGTGGGGCGGGGCTAGGAATTTGGTCTGCACAGGGCCCAGCACTTGCTAAGACCGGCCCTGGCCACCTCTTCCTTTTCTGCTATGTAGGTGCTAAACAAACACTTCTTGCATCTTGCAGGACAGCTGGTCAAGAGGATTGCAAGAGACAGCAGTGGTCTGTAATACACTGGACTCAGAGAGCCATGATTGTTTCTACACAATGTTTTGTACAGATATCCTGTTCTCTATTGGACACACTCAGTTGTGGCTGCCTGTGGGGTGGGGGAGGGGAAGAGGCCCTGAGAATGGATGTGTGCATCCCTCATGGTCAAGGGCTCCCCATTCTGTCTCTGTTCTTTGCATTCAAATCTTACCTTTATTTTCACCAGGTTCACGGGTATCCACAGCAGGTAGTTTTTCTCCCGCTTTGCACCTCATGTGTCTCCCCGGTAGGTTCCATCCTTCTTTATGTGGTGAACCCCAGTCCCCTTTTATGAAGTGCCCACCCATTCTCAAGGCTGTTGGGGGTGGGCAGGGGGGGAAGCAGATATGCACTGAATGTTTTTTTCCACATTATTCAACACAGTCCTACAATCCTCCATAGTTATGGAACAACATTTCTAAATTCTATCCTGCAAACTATTTTCAAGGTGGCCACAGGTGTGTGCCTACCACTGCCTTCAGCTCTTAAGTCATGGTGAGGGAGAGGGGTTCTTGTTACAGTTCCTATTCTAAATTACCTGCAGGTGGCTACAGCCCGGTGCCTATATAATTCCCCTAGCCTGTGCCCTTCTGTACCTGATGTATTATATTGCAATTGTGATGAAGTAAACATCCATCTAAATCTTTTACCCTTGTTTTGCCTTTTCTCCTCGGCACTATATACCATTGCTGATACATTCAATGTGAAAAGATGACCCAGCTGTTTGTAGCTCCTTCCTGGCCCTCACCAATGAGGTTTGGTTGTGGGTAAGGGTGTCTAGTGATCAGAGAGCAAACATTGTCTGTGCGCTACCTATGGTTATCTGCAAGTTTCTACTTGGCAGATCACTAGTGCTAGACAACATACCTATTATTTACACAACTCTGTGCTGTGGGGCTGTATGGTAACGGGGGAGAGGCTGGATGGGCATTTGGGTTCCTCAACAGAATTGCCCACCCAGCTTCCCCCCCCCCCCCTTACCATACAGCCATGCAGTTTGGAAGGAACAGGTGGCCTTCTGTATGGCCACACTTATCACACATGTACCAAAGTTTCTCTGTCACAGTTCACCTGTCATGCAACCCAGATTGCTGCCTCCTCTCACATCAACCCCAGCATTTGATAATAACACATATGTAGTCAGTGGTGTGCTGGTAAATTTTTAAACAACAGGCTCTCCTCCCCGGTCCACCGCGGCGCCCCCCCCCCCCGCCACCACTGCGCCCCCCCCCCCCCCCCCGTCCACCTCTGCGCCCCCCAAAATTGCAGAGCTGGCCTATAGCCAGTGGGGGGGGGGGGGCAATGCATTACTCTCCCCAGGAAAAAAAAAAAATTAAATGATCCCAGGTTCCAATCTAATTCATGTTTAATGTGGGATAAAATGCCATAAATAAGTAAATAAATATAAACTTTAATGTTGAGCACCTGATTCTCAAAGTGAACATATTCCAAACACTATAATGAAAATAAAATGATTTTTCTACCTTTGTTGTCTGGTGACTGTTTTTCTGATCATGCTGGCCCAGTATCCAATTCTGCTGCTATCTGTCCCTACTTAACCTCCGTTTCCAGGGCTTCCTTTCCATTTATGTTCTTTTACTTTCCTCCTTTCTTCTTCATTTCTGGTCCTCAGCTTCTGCCTATTTTCTTCATCCATGTGCAGTTTTTCTCCTTTCTTCCTTTTCCCTTATCTTATCTCCTTCCTCACTCTTCCCCCCCTCCATCTATGTCCAGCATTTATTCTCTCCCCTCCTCTCCCCCTGCCCTCCATTCACCCATGGCCAGCAGCTCCCTTCTCTCCCCTGCCCTCCATCCACCCATGGCCAGCAGCTCCCTTCTCTCCCCTGCCACCCCCTCCCGACTTGTTCCACAAATTCTCCTGCTTCCTCCCTCCCTCCCTCCCTCCCTCCCGATCAGGTCCCTCACCGACCCTACCTTGGCCATCAAATTCTTCGGGGCAGGCAGTGTTGCCTGCCCGCTGCCATCGCTGACTTTCCTCCGCCGCCCGATCGCACTTCAAAATGGCCGCCGAGACTTACAGAAGTCTCGCGAGGCCGCCTCTGGAAGTCTCGGCGGCCATTTTTAAAGTGCAAACAGGCGGCGGAGGAAAGTCAGCGATAGAATTCGATAGTCAAGGTAGGATTGGTGAGGGACCGGACCCGGAGGGCGGAGGGAGGGAGAGCCGGCTCGCCCTTTCCAACAACCGGCTCGCAAGTCCGGCCAAAATTTAACAACCGGATCTTGCGAGCCGGAGCGAGCCGGCTCCAGCACACCACTGTATGTAGTGCACAAAGTACACACACAGACACTGGTCAGTGCCAAAAGTGTCAAATTGTATTGAAACTATATACAATAAAAAACTATTTACAATTCCCCCCCCACACACACACACACAAATCATTCTCCCCCCCCAAAAAAAATCATTCTCCCCTCCCCTATCCCTCCCTCTCCAAATGGGTCGTAGCAGCTCAATAACCAGCAGCACGAGCCTGCTGTGTGTCTCCTGCCGCTCCCCCACAGAGTGCCACAGTGCTGCTACCTCCTGCAGCAACTGGTTGACTACAGTAACTACTGCTGCAGGAGTTGCAGTATTGAGGCACTGTTGTCTGGAGCTGCTGGTGTGGGTGGAGCTGCTGGTGTGAGTGGAGCTGCTGGTGTTGTTGGGGCTGGTGGGTGCGCCTCCCCCTCCAGAGGAGGCATATCTTCCCATGCCTCGGCCTCCTCCTCCTAGGCCTCTTGCAACCGCTGCCGCCCTGTGTATGTAACAGGATTGTCTTTGAGATCAGCACATCCAACATGGCTTGTATAGTGCAGGAGCTGGCTGGCCTGAGGCGGGGGATGTGGAAAGGTGTGGTGAGCCCTGGGCTATATCCATGGGGTGCGAGATGCATGAGATGACATGACAGGGAACCCTAGATGCTGGTCTGACACAGAGTACACAGGCAGACCACACTCATTGGTCAGCAGCAAGTTTGCATTATGATTTGTGACTATGGTTGGCTGACCATTTGGGGTTGTTTTTTTTGGTTTTTTTTTTTAGGGGGGGGAGTGCATAACTTTAATATGAGGCAATGACATCCACTAAGAGTAGGACCTCAGACAGGAATACAATGAAACAGTATCCACCCCAGAAAGGGGGATACAGGAGTGAGGCATGTCATCACATTCATCTCAGAGGAGGTTAGTTGGAAGTTGCAGCCACACTCATGGGAGGGTAGCTGCAACCTCAGGCCTTGATCTGGGACAGAGGTGTTATGACATACTAGTCGCCTATTAGCCACATGGAAACTAATATTGTATAGGAACTTTGCATTATTAAATAAATACATTTACAAATGAGTACAGGTGCCCTGTTTATAATACTTACGTCGAGCCCTGAGGCGCCGTCTCACTGCCCTGATTATGTCAGGGCTCTTCCTCTTGATTCTTCAGAACCTCCACCCAGGGCTGTGCCTAGGGTCTCTGGTGCCCCCCTGCAGACTATCAGTTGGCGCCCCCCCCCCCCTGGTGTAGCACAAGATGCAAAGGAAATAGGAGCTGAAAGATGGAGTGCATCTTTGTGGGATTGCTCAACAAATAGAGGGTTTACAACGACTTAGCTTTTTGTGCTTTCATGTTCACTGGGCACATATATCATTCTCAATAGCAATCATGGCAAGGCTTACAAGCCTTTCTTGCGAAATAGTTGATTGCAAATATTTTTGTTATGATTTTTAACCATGAAAATGATCGCTCACCACTTGCCACACTGACAGGAATTGTCAGCAATATTCTTAGAAACAAATTGCTATACATTGCAAAATAAGATAGCAGATGTAAATTCAAAAGTGGGCATATTTCAAACACTAAAATGAAAATAAAATGATTTTTTTTTCTACTTTTCTTGTCTGGTGACTTTCTTTTTCTGATCATGTTGGTCCCAGTCTCCGATTCTGCTGCTCTCACTCTGTTCTCTTAACTCTGTTTCCAAGGCTTCCTTTCCATTTATTTCTTTCCTTTCTTCCTTTCTTCTTCATTTCTTGCTCTATATCCATAAGTAAAAGCTGGGTCCTCCGCAGACTTGACTGTCCAGTGGATCCAGCTTCTGCCTATTTTCTCCATCCATGTGCAGTTTTTCTCCTCTCTTCCTTTTCCCTCATCTCATCTCCTTCCTCTCTCTTCCCTCCCCTCCATCCATGCCCAGCATTTCTTCTCTCTTCCTTCCCCTCCATCCATGTGCATCTCCTTCCTCTGTCTTCCCTTCTCTCCCCTCCATCCATGTCCAACAATTCTCCTCTCTCCCCTCCATGTCCAGCAATTTCTCTTCTCTCCCTGGGCCCTGGCCTCCCATCCATGTCCATCCTTGTCCCTCTCTGCCCTTCCCTCCTCCATCCATATCCAGCAATTCTCCTCTATCCCCTCCCTTCCATTTCCAGCAATTTCTCCTCTCCCTGGGCCCTGGCCTCCCATCCATGTCCATCCTTGTCCCTCTCTGCCCTTCCCTCCTCCACCCATATCCAGCAATTCTCTTCTCCCCCTCCCCTCCATTTCCAGCAATTTCTCCTCTCTCCCCCTGGGCCCTGTCCTCCCATCCATGTCCATCCTTGTCCCTCTCTGCCCTTCCCCCTCTATCCATATCCAGCAATTCTCCTCTCTCCCCTCCCCTCCATTTCTAGCAATTTCTCCTCTCCCTGGGCCCTGGCCTCCCATCCATGTCTATCCATGTCCCTCTCTGCCCTTCCCTCCTCCAGCCATATCCAGCAATTCTCCTCCCTCCCCTCCCCTCCATTTCCAGCAATTTCTCCTCTCTCCCTGGGCCCTGTCCTTCCATCCATGTCCATCCTTGTCCCTCTCTGCCCTTCCCTCCTCCATCCATATCCAGCAATTCTCTTCTCTCCCTTCCATTTCCAGCAATTTCTCCTCTCCCTGGGCCCTGCCCTCCCATGCATGTCCATCCATGTCCCTCTCTGCCCTTCCCTCCTCCATCCATATCCAGCAATTCTCCTCTCTCCCCTCCCCTCCATTTCTAGCAATTTCTCCTGTCCCTGGGCCCTGCCCTCCCATCCATGTCCCTCTATGCCCTTCCCTTACCTCAGCTCCGCGCCACCCTGGGGGCTTTAAATCTTTTACCTCCGACGGTCGCAGCAGCTGAGCAGCTTCAGTGAAAGCGCTGCTGACGTCTCCAGCCTTCCCTTTGCGCTCGCTCATTCATTCCCTCAGTGTCCCACCTTCTTCTGACGTCATTTCCTTGCGAGGCCAGGACACTGAGGGAACGAACGAGCGAGCACGAAGGGAAGGCTGGAGACATTGGCAGCGCTTTCACTGACGCTGCTCAGCTGCTGCGACCATTGGAGGTAAAAGATTTAAAGCCCCCAGGGCGGTGCACAGCTGAGGTAAGCGGCAAGGGTAAGCACCGTGACGGTGCCCTCCAGAGGTTGGCGCCTCCCTGCGGTGCTTACCCCGCTTACCGTGTTGGCACGGCCCTGCCTCCACCAGAGGGACTCGAGGTCCCTCTGAATGCCAAATCTTCTGCAAGATATAAGTTTGTACACCAGGAGTCAGGGGATGACCCTTCTTGCCTTCAGCACACAGGGAAATCAAATAGGAGAGACTCACAACACTGATTGGGGGGGTGGGGCATTACATTGGTACTGTTGGTGGAGGTGTACTTTGTACTTATGAAAGCCTGAACCAAGCAGTTTCAGTGCTGCTAAGTATCTAATATCTAAGAATTAATGTACAGACGATGAAAAGTGGAAATTTCTCTTTTTTCTGTAAATTACAATGATATTAAGCAGGCCAGGTGGAGCAAGTACCCCCACCTCTTACCCCACCTTCCTCTGACCAAGCAAGTGAAAGACAATGAGCTCCTGCCATTTGCTGTCAATTTGCTGTTTACATGAGTGTGTTTATTAGCCTTTGACAGACTTTTAGGATGCAGATCAAAGGAAGTTCCAGGTGAAGGGGGCAGGGTTGACAGAGGAGAGAGAGATAGAAATCCTGTAGTCAGGACTGGATAAGAAAATATTATTGCAGAAGGGGGGAATCTCTCCCTTTGAATATGGCCAGGAGACAGAATTCTTTCCCATGCCCTTGGAAGTAAGGCTACTATCCAGGAGAGAATTACCCTTTTACAACCATGAACCAGGTAACACCTTATTTCCTTCTCTGCCTAGAACAATTCAAACACTATCTCCCTGATCCCTGATAGCAAGTTCTATTGACAAGAAACCTAACACCTCTATAACAACTCTATAAGGAAGCAGTAATTAACTTTTGTCTCCTCTTTCAGAATAGGGGAAATACTAATTAAAGGTTCTAAGAAATTTTGTGAGAAAGGTTGTAAAGATGAATGGAAGAGGTCCAAGACACTTGGACAGCAGACCAAATACATCTTCAAAAGGAAATATAAACAGATGCTATATATTTCTTTATTGTCAGGAGATCCTGCCTGACTGTATTGAAAGAGAAAAGAAATCCTATATAATATCTCTCTGCCAGATAGGAGGGAGGTCAGTGTGCAGTGCTCCTGTCTCATGCCAGAGAACTGGGAGTCTGCCCTGGCCAACTTTCCATTTGTGATTTCTATTTCTATAATATGTTCTTATTTCTTCATATCCTAGACTATTTCTATGACTATCTTCTTAATTTTTTTATCCTAATCTATGGATAATTAAATAAACCAGTGTTAACCCCGAGAAGTGCTTCTCTGGTTTTTTTTTCTTTGTTTCAGTCTAAATAAATTTTATCCGCTGTCCAGCTCTTAAGATATCGGTTGAGAGGATTGTATTGTGTAAGTAGTGCTGACCGTGATTAGAGACTCTGGAGGTGCGGCACGAAAAGCACAAACAGTACAGATGATGTCATTGAAGTGGACATGAGGACAGAGAATACCGTTTGTGTGCAGTATTGTAGGGATGTGGGAATGTTTTTCCTTTCTAGTACATAGATTCTATTAATGAATGTGCATGTGCACATATCACTGATTACCCTTGAATGCAGACTACAGTTTGTGCTTATATTGCTGAGGGAGCTCTTATATGTGTAGCTACAGGAGGGGGCCCTGATAGCCCAGGAGCGGAGGTGAGCAAACACTTACCTCTCCAACCTGTCCCTTATCTCACCCCAGGCTTCGATGGAGAGAGTCCTGGGGGGGCAGGTGGTGGTGGTGGCGAAAAAGAATTCTTCTGTGCTTTAAGCACTAGGCACAGAGTCTCTTGCTCACTAAAATTTGGTTCTCTATGGAGTGCCATGTTTCTCAGTGAATAACTTGTTGGAAACCGTGCATTGCCTTATATGGACGCCCATGCGTGATGGACGTCCTTACATGCACAGCTCCATATATGGATGACCATCCCATATATGGATAGGTCAGTATGTACACGTCTTGGCATCTATCATGTCTTGGCTCCACACATGGATGGCCTTGATGCATGGACGTTCATGGACTGTCGTCATGCGTGCGGGACCTTCTTGCCGAGCCTTCCTTATATGGATCATCATGAAGTGTGCAAACTTCATATATACACAATGAAATATGTATGTTCTTTATATTTCCCATAGCTGCATGTTCCGGAAGTACAGTGCATGTAGTTACGGATATGCAGGTATGGTGAAAATATAAGGAACATTGAGAAGTGTGAAGTACAGTAAGAAGGACACGTTTGTCATAGAACTGCTGAAGTCGTTCGGCAGTTCTGTGACAGACGTGTCCTTGTTACTGTACTACGGACATCTTTGCAATATTTTTCCTATACTTTGTGGGCATTCCTGATTTGGGCATTTTCAACTGTGATAATGGAATGTCTAAGGGCATCCTTTTTCCTATACTTTGGGCATCCCTGATTTGGGCGTTTTCAACTGTTATAATGGAATGTCTAAGGATGTCCATACTATTTTTCCATTATACCTACCTGATTTTGGCCGACTTTGTGAGGGCGTCCTCATTCAGACTTGGACGACCTTTCGAAAATGCCCCTCTTTGTGTTATTCTTATTTCTAAAAGAAAAAAGTCGAGCACTTATCTAACACCCGACGGTGGCCAGCTCCGTTTCACTCAACAACAAGTCGACTTGTTGTTGAGCATGACATATAGGATGCAATGTGATCATTGAAATGAATGATACCGTCCTTTGAAATTAGTAAATGTCGAAGCACAGCCCCTGAAGAAGCCATAGGAGGTTTAATGACCGATTATGATCACTACAACCCTAGTGAAAGACGCTAGAATTCAAGTTGGCGTTTGGGTGTATTGAGGTCTTTCCCTCGTGTTAGCAAGATTAGTAAGATATATCTTTCATCAATACTGGACTCTTCAACTTTTTGTCTAATTTGATTTTGTAGAGCCAGTTTTCTATTACCCATTTAAAAAAAAGCCTTTTCCAAGCCATGGTAAAAAATGACCCAGCGTGCGCCTAAAAGACATGCCCATACTACTGCAGGCCACTTTTACCACGGCTTTGTAATAGGACCCCTGAATTTTCAATATATGTCAGGTAGTTATTGGGACTTTTTTGCATAGACATTTGTGCATTCCTCCAACACTAATGGTTAGTGCAGCGGGCTTTAATCCTAGCAACCTGGATTCAATTCCCACTGCATCTGCTTGTGACCTTGGGCAAGTCACTTAACCTTCCATTGCCTCAGGTACAAAAAAAACTTAGATTGTCAGCTTTCTAGGGACAGAGAAAGTACCTGCATATAATGTGTACAGCACAGCATACATCTAGTAGCACTATAGAAATTAGTATTTCTACCAAAGGTAAACTCTGGAAACTCTAGTGATTCTTAATCTCACATCATGTTTGTAACCCTTGGGATCATGGAAAAAATAATACAGCTAAAATAACTATATTCTCATACTTATTATATAAAGAACCCTGCTTCAGAAATGAAATTGTTTCTCTCATTATATAATGAAATAACTATCATTTTAAAATTCTAAGATAGCATGGATATGAATCAAGAACAATGGTTTTCTTATTGAATTACTACATTTAATGCAGGCTAATGCATGCTTTCCATTCTCAGAGACAACAATAAATTATTCAAGTTTTATTTTGGCCATGGCAGTTCTTCTCCTGTCATCCAGTTCCTGATACTTGAAAGTCACCTCTATAGCACCTGATCTTAATTTACATATCAGATACTGGGGAGGGACAAATGATTTTCTAAACTCTCAGTTGGCAAGGACATATTACTGTAACTAAGAGTATATCATCTCACTGCTGAGCATCTTTCAGGGATCCTCATCAATGATTCACAGTCCCAAGTGATCATCAAATAAATCTTTTTTAGCATGGCTGCTGGAAAATATAAGAAGATGCTGCTGGGCAGGAAATAGTTTTATAAAAATGAGGGATGAGGATTGCACTTTTATGTCTTAACTATTATAAATTGGTTGACTGTGCATCCATCTCTGAATAAATTTTTTACAGCTGGAGTATATATATTGGGTGGAAGGATAGGACAAACTAGCTGTTATTAGTATTCAGATTGTTTTTCTAAATATTGTTTTGATGTTAAACTGCATTCATAACAAAGGGTATCTTTTTTTTTTTGGCTAGGGCAGGTCTTTCCACTGCTCCTTCAAGCTTAAGGGGGAAGGTTGAGATTTCACTAGATCCTCTGAGAAGAGTCATGAGGAAATGGAGGAGGCAAGCAACTTATAATAATGAGACTCTTAAAGTGGGGTGTGGTGTGTGGGGGGTACCTTCTAATTTGAATGAAGAATAGCTAAATCTATGGATACTTATTGTAACAATATCTTGGAACTTTTTTCCACTTTCAAGAGTGATATTTACTAAGCTGCTGTAGGTGCTAACACCCGCTTAACATGGGATGCATCATTCGTTAGTTTTTTCATGTGCGTGTGCATGTACATTATTGTGCACTAACTGGTTAGTGCACAGATAACATGGGAGCCCTTACTGCCTAAAAATAGGTGGCTGTAAGAGTTCCCATAGTAATTTTTTTAATTGGTGTGCTAATAGAAACAGTGCACAGCCATTCATGGAAAAAAAAATAGAAAATCAACATTTTTACGGCTGTGGTTAAAATGGCATAGTGCAGGAAAGACCTGCATAAGGGTTGCATTACATGTGTGGGTATTAGCAGAGGAGGCCTGCATGGCTAATGAGTTTTTTATGTTGACTTTGGACCAAGGCTGCTATGGCTCTGTAGGAGATATGAGCACACAATAGTGTTAGTGGATGAGGGCATTATTCCCTCTAAGCTGAAGGGGAGTCCTCCACCTATAGTCTTGCTTGTGTGTATGTGTGTGTGTGTGTGTGTGTGTGTGTGTGTGAGGGGGTTGTTTCACTATCACATTTCCAATAAAGAGATACAGGCAAGCTCTGCTGGGCTCCAGGGAACCTGTCTGCCCCTAGCAATTGAAAACACAATCATCCCCTATTGGCAGCAATGCAGTTGAAGGACTCCCACTCGGCATAAAGGGAATAGTGGATGTGGGCACCACACCTTAAGGGAAGTGAAGATTCAAATGTTATTGCCTAGATGTGAGAGGTCTTCTTCCTTGCCTGAACACTGTTTTTTTATTTTTGTATATTTCCACTTTGAGAGTTTCTTTTTCCAGAGTATTAGTCTAAGAATTATTTGAAATGCTGTTATATTTTATACACTGTTGTTATATATTGTTACCGGAGGTCTGTTGTACTTACAGTGCTCATTAAAAATAATGGGGGACTTGCCAAAGGTTGGGGGTACTGGGAGAAGGGGAGGCAATGGGAATAGGAATTTGTATGTGGTTGACTGTATGCATGTGGGGATATATGTGGAAATCCTGAAACAAACAAGGTATGTACCACAACATAGGAGAAATAATAACAGAAACACATTTTCTCTTCTGACTTCAACTGAACAAAATACAAAGATGTCCATGTTGCCTTGGATATAAGGTTGGATATGAATAAACATAAACATAAACAAACTAACATATTCCACCTAATAAATTCAAAATAAAACACTTTTTTGCCTTTGTTGTCTGGGCATTTTTTGAATCATGTTGGTCCCAGTTTCTTTTTCTATTTTCCTGTATGTCTTCTGCTCTCTTTCCTAGTGCTGTCCAATTCAGTCAAAACAATTTTGATTTGATTCACTCATATGAATTGATTTTTTATTTTATTGATTCATTCTGTTCTTTAAGGCTACTTGGAAAT
This sequence comes from Microcaecilia unicolor, assembly GCF_901765095.1. Lineage (NCBI taxonomy): Eukaryota > Metazoa > Chordata > Amphibia > Gymnophiona > Siphonopidae > Microcaecilia > Microcaecilia unicolor. Next base: position 336,750,365 of record NC_044031.1, on the reverse strand, counting down.
GAATAATTAGGTGTGTTATTTTTGAAGTCAATAGTTGCATTGACAAATTTCATCTTATAGTTTGTCAGCAGCAATGAACAAGGACTAACTGTCACTTGGGTGTCTCTATGGGTTTCAGTCAGTGGTTGGCAGTGTACCATTGAATATGGGAATGCCCTGTATATGCAAGTGAATGAGAGCCATATGCACTAAACAAAACGAGCCTTTAACGAACAAATTTTTAACCATGGCGTGCATTAAAGGCCATTTTCCGACGATGCTCAGCTAACGAAAACGGAATGCAATGAGCATTCGTGAGAAACCCTATGAAATGAGATGCACTAAAATTTTCTGCTTGCCCTAACGCTGGAAAACTACCGGAAAGCTAACAAGAGAGCTAACAAGTACCTCTCATTGGGGCTGCCTGGCTAAAAGGTTAAATGTAAAAACAAAAAAAAAAATCGCGAAGGGGGCAAAAACGTGCGTCTGGAGTGTCCTTTATTGATGCCCAAGGTCGCCTCTGCTCCCCGCTCCCCCTACATTAAAATAAAAGGGAAAAAAAGGATCGGGGGGGGCAAAGATGCTCATGAGGAGCGTCCTGTATGGACGGCCTTGCCCCCCCCCGCCCGAGATCCCTGCTGCTCCCCGCATCCCCCTGCATGAAAAATCCAAATTTTAGCAGCCCTGGCCCCCCTCCCTTCCTTTCTCTCCCCCAGCTCCACCTCCCACCATCCTCTGTCCCGTGCCCCGCCCCCGCCATCCCCTGAGGTCGTTGCCGCTGCTCCCCCCCTCCACCGATACATGTAGGCACAAATGAGATAGGAAAATGTGGGAGAGAGGTTCTGGAAGCCAAATTTAGACTCTTAGGTAGAATGCTCAAATCCAGAACCTCTAGGGTAGCATTTTCTGAAATGCTACCCGTGCCACACGCAGGGCCCAAAAGAAAGGCAGAGCTCCGGAGTCTCAATGCGTGGATGAGACGATGATGCAGGGAGGAGGGTTTAGATTTGTTAGGAACTGGGCAGCATTCTGGGGGGGGGAGCCTATTCCGAAAGGATGAGCTCCACCATAAGCAGGGTGGGACCAGGCTGCTGGCATCGGCATTTAAAATGGAGATAGAGCAGCTTTTAAACTAGAAATGGGGGGAAGGCCATCAGTCACTCAAATGTGTATGGTTCAGGATAAGGTATCTTCCAAAGATATCACCAAAACAGGGAAGATAGGGTATCCCGATAGGGAGGTTGCAAAAGAGACCGCAGTAGCAGGTGTCCTTAAATAAAAATAAAAAACAAACAAAAGATTGCAAATTAATACTGTCAAGTACTGAGCATGATGTAAATAGGAACAACAAACATAGTTTGAAATGTTTATATGCCAATGCCAGGAGCCTAAGAAATAATATGGGAGAGTTAGAATATATTGCACTAAATGAAAAATTAGATAATAGGCATCTCTGAGCCCTGGTGGAATGAGGATAACCAGTGGGACACTGTCATACCCGGGTACAAATTATATCGTAGTGATAGGGTGGATCGAATTGGTGGAGGGGTAGCACTCTATATTAATGAGAACCTTGACTCAGATAGGCTGCAAATATTGCAGGAAACAAAACCCCTATTAGAATCTTTGTGGATTGAAATTCCACATGAAAAGGGGGAAAATGGTGATAGGAGTGTACTACCATCCACCTGGCCAGGACGAGCAGACAGGCGCAGCAATGTCAAAGGAAATTAGGGAAGCTAATAAAATGGGCAATGTACTAATAATGGGTGATTTCAATTATCCGGATATAGACTGGGTTAATGTAACATCGGTACACGCTAGGGAGATAAAATTTCTTGATGAAATCAAGGACAGTTTATTGGAACAGCTGGTTCAGGAGCCAACAAGAGAAGGAAAAATACTAGACTTAGTCCTTAGTGGAGCTTATGATCTGGGGGGGGGGGGGGGGGGGGTTAAGGTGCAAGGGTCACTTGATAACAGTGATCATAATATGATCAGTTTTGATATTGGCACTGAAGTAAGTTAGGAAATCAAATACACTAGCATTTAACTTTAGAAAAGGAGATTACGATAAAATGAGAAAAACGGTGAAAAAAAGACTAAAAGGAGCAGTCCTTGCTTGTTATCCTAATTACAATAACTGACTATAAATGAAGAGTTGTCCTAGGGGTGGGTGGGAAGATTAAATTAGATCCTGCAGTGCCTGCTAGAGTCTGTTATTGCTGTGGTACAAAGTTTTTAAAACTAAGGGGAAGAGACTATGGAGATTAGTTGATAAAATTTGCTTTTTAATATTTTTATTTTGCCTATCACTAACCTACAATTCCTCCTTTAACCCTAATCTTTAAGTTCCCAAAGCACAAGGAAAATAGTGTTCACTTACCAGAGAAATGTCTTCTCTCAGAACTTCTCAGAAAGAAAGTTCAGTGGGACCTTTCCTCTTTATTTAGTTTTGAATCTAAGGGGCCTTTTTTAAACAGGCTCTTTGAAGCTAACTCAGCAACCTATGCAAATATTCTACTTCCCCACACCTTAGTTAGCACCTAATTGAGGTCCCTGGACTTGCTACCTCTCCAGCAGCCAAAGAACAGAAAATAAGAGGCAGATGCACTAAACCTTAATGAGCATTTAACGACCCTCCAATGAGGAAATTTTGATCCGTTGCATGCATCAAAGGGCTTTTACCGAGGAAGCTAGCAGCTAACGAAAACGGAATGCAGATGAGCAATTTGTGTACAAACCCCATTGAAACAAGATGCACTAACCTTTTCCGATTGCTTTTACGCAGGAAAAAGGCAGGAAATCTAACGAGAGGTCTGTACCTCTTGTTAGGACAGCTCTGTGTCAGGAAAAATCGTAAAGTGAAAAAACAAACAAACTCTGAGCCAATCCCAGCGCATTAGCAGAGCTAAAAGCGCTGTGATTGGTCAAAAGGATGTAGCATTACATATGTCCAAAAGAGCTATGTTTAAGCTTAAAGAAAACGTGTCATAAACCACATCAATGTAGTGTTTGCGTATCCAGAGCATGTTTGAGCCTTACTCAACAAATAAAAAAAAAGAATCGGGAGGGGGCAAAGGCACTCGTCAGGAGCGTCCTAAATGGCCGTCCTTGCCCCCCCCGCCCGAGGTCACTGTTTCCCCCCCCCCCCCCCGCTTCCCCTGCATTATAAATTAAAAAGCAAAACATACCGTTAGCAGCCCCGGTCCCCCTCCCTTCCTCACTACTCTGTCTCCCCTCAGCTCCGCCTCTCGATATCCTCCGCCCTGTGCCCCGCCCCCTCTTGGGGTGGTCGCCGCCATTCCCCCCTCCACCGGGCCCCCCTCCCTCTTACGGGCCCGTGCAGCGCCTCTCTCCTCTGTCCGAAGGCGCTGCATGGGCAAGAAGAAAAGCTGATGCCTGTCTTCACCCAGCTTCGGTCGCGCGTCTCTCTCCTCCTGGGCCTGCCCCCATTTGACGTCAGTAACCTACGTAGGACGGCCATACAGGACACTCCTGACGAGCGCCTTTGCCCCCTCCCGACCCTTTTTAAAATTTTGTTTTGATTTGGGAGCCATGTGCTTGTGTTTTGACTGTTTGTGGCATGCGCAGAGCACCTAACATAACGCTTGGCTGCTCTGTGCATGATTTAGGGGCCGATTACCGACGTGTATTATGATTCTTTGATACATTGTACTTTTCAATACCGATCCGAACATGTGTGACTTGTTGTTTTGGTGCATTCTTCGTTTTTTGAAAATCGTTAGGGACTAACGATTTCGATTTTTTTAACGTATGTTTGATGCATCTGCCTCTAAGTGCCTTTTAGAACAAGAGTTTTTGGCTAACTTTCTACGTCTAGAAAAGGTTTCAGTTTAAAACTATGGGAAAAGGGTTGTACACGATGGCAACTAGTGAATAATGCTTGTTTCTCTCTCTCTCTCTCTCTCTCTCTCTCTCTCTCTCTTTCTTTTTATTCTCCCTTAATACTAAACTAGATCCTGCAGTGCCTGTTTGAGTCTATCTGTTAATGCTGTGATACCAAGTTTTTAAAACTAAGGGGAAAAGACTATGGAGATTAGTTGATAACATTTGCTTTTTTATATTTTTATTTTGCCTATTACTAACCTACAATTCCTCCTTTAACCCCAATCTGTAAGTTCCCAAAGCACAAAGCAAAATAGTGTTCACTTACCAGAGAAATGTCCTCTTCTCTCAGAACTTCTAAGCACCTTAAAATTCATGCCTAACTCAAATCTGGCTATGTTGAGGGCACTCTGGGGGCGGAGTCAGCACTTAGCTGATATTTAACTCAACCCCGGATTCTATATAGTGAATCTGCACAGAAATCCAGGCATATTCTATAACTTAACTTAATTGGCTAGCAAGCTAATTAGCATATTTAACAGCACTTAAGCAATAATGAGCACTAATTGGCAGTAATTATAATTTACATGCACAACTTGCTAAGCGTATTCTGTAACAGTGTGGTTATGGGTGGGAAAATGGGCATTTTGTGGGCATTCTGAAATTTATGTGTATAGTTATAGAATATGTCTCAGTGCGTGTAAATCTACATGCCGGGATTTACACCACATTTCATTGGTGTAAATGGAGGCGTAGTTTTAGGCACTAGCATATCAACTAAGCATATTCTATATATCAAGCCTAAATCTGGGCACCGCTTATAGAATACGCTTAGTCAGCAATGTTTTCCACGTGAATATTTTTAGGCACCATATATAGAATCTCCCCCTAAGTGGCCAGACAGTGCATAAGTACATAAGTAATGCCACACTGGGAAAAGACCAAGGGTCCATTGAGCCCAGCATCCTGTTCACAACAGCGGCCAATCCATTCCAAGGGCACCTGGCAAGCTTCCCAAATGTACAAACATTCTATACATGTTATTCCTGGAATTGTGGATTTTTCCCAAGTCAATTTTTTGCGCTACCCGTGGTCACTTAAGTGCTGAATATTGACTTAAGCAGCATGTATTAGCCAGTTAAAAAATAGCCTGATATTCAAAGGTAAAGCCCAGAGAGGGCCCGACTTTGAATATCCAGGAATAACTCCATTGCTGGTGAGCAAAACTCTCACTGCCATCGGCTGAACATCAAGCCCATTGTGTTTGTCTACCTGTTAAATTTCTTAAATACTTTTTCTTCTCTTTTGAGTATATTGTATGTCTGTTTTCTCCATTATACAATCTCGATTAACTACATGGAAATAAATGAATATTCAATAAAAGACGTTTAATAATTGTGCTGCAAGTCTTGCCTGTAGTCAATACTGATTGATTAAACTACAGCTAGGAGTGACATAAAGATTAAAAAAAAAAACATATATATTATATTCTTGAAATATATATTTTTTAATTTCATGGCTTACGTTTATCTCTAGAATTGTAACTGAGCAGTTACATCTTTCTCTAGCTAGTCAGATTAGATTAATGTATCAAAATTGGACAGATACCATATGTTCAGTGATATAAAGGTCTTTAACTGTTCAAAGATGACTATATTAAGTATTGCATAAGCTTTAAAACAAGATGCCTTTTATTTTGTGTAATCAACAAAAATGCAAGTACTGTCAATCACATATAGGAGGTCATATTAGAAGGCTTCTGCAGCATTTGCACATGGAACTAGCAGGTTTACATATGTAAAGAGCTCACGATGTCTAAGTAGCAATTATACAATTATACAAATATTGCTACTTATATATGTATACCTTTTGGAAGTTTGACATCTATGGCCTTTTATAAATGATTTTGGCCATGCACATCTCTAAGCATCCTTTAATGATGTTGTTAGTATCAATGACCTAGTTAAAATAATTGTTTCTACACAATACAAAGTTTTGCAAAATATTTCTAGCTAATATCAAACAAAGCTTTCACAATGAGAAAAGTACCACAAATGTAAATGTATGATTAAGTTTAATAATGAGAATTATATATTTTCCCATCCTTCACTATTAGTGATATTTCTGAGTAATAAGATGGAGCCCGGGCCTTAAGCTGGGACCTGAACCAGTTGAGAAACCAGGCCCATAGTCTTGTTCTTTTCTCTTTATTTGCTTATTGTTATTACGTCTGCACTTTATGGATTATTCTTGTTTTTTTATACTTGTATATTTACTCATATAGGGGTCCTTTTACCAAGCTGCAGAAAAAAGGGCTCTGCTAGGTTTTTCCCACGCGCCATGGCTTTTTTTAACCACAGTGGGGAAAACGCCACCAGACAAACATGGCCATGCTGTAAGAGAACTCTTACCGCATGGCCATGTGGTGGGGAGCCCTTACCACCACCCATTGAGGTGGCAATAAGGGCTCCCGCCGGGTTACCACCTTGCAAGCTATTTCAAGGGGCTTTCTTTTTCACCTGGAAATGGTGTGCGCTCAGGGTGGAACTATCGCTGGCGGGCATATTGGGCCGGCGGTAGTCCCAATTTAGCATTCAGTAAGCCCACATTGGAAGATTTAAAGCAGCCTGCAGATGGAAAGGCAGACCTAGGGAGAAGCTGGTCCCAGGAAGCAGGTATTGTCTGCACAGAGCCAGAAAAAAGCTGGCAGATTATGGAAAGCCGATTGTTAAGCAGTTGCAACTACAGCAGGGGCGTAGCCAGACAACAGATTTTGGGTGGGCCTAGGCAAGAATTGGGTGGGCACCAAGTGTTCTCCCCCCCCAAAAAAAAAAATTATCTCAGCTGGTGGGAAAACGCTTCTTTCCACCTTGGCAACAGGCATGCACTGAAAACTGAGCATGCGTAGGTGCCAGTGTTGTGGAGAGTTGCATGTTCGTTACTATCAGGGGGAAATCTTCAGCTAGCGGAGCTTGGGATTCCCACCAGTTACCACTAAACATGTGCTACTGTTGGGTGGGCCTGAGCCATAAATAGGTGGACCCTGGCCCACCCAAGCCCATCTGTGGCTACGCCACTGAACTACAGTCCCTGAGGAAGCCACGGAATGGTGAAACGGTGGCACCATAGGACCAAAGCTAAGTGTTGCACTACATCTGTTTGGTGCTTTTCTTGATTTAAATTGGTTCTAGTCTGAATTATACAGTTTAAAAAATACAGCATTGAGCACTTAAAAATGTGGAAAAAAAAGTGAAACATATATGAAGAGGTTTTCAAAAAAAATCCCAATGATAGAAATTTATCAACGGCTCTCAATGTATCCGTTGTTAACCTAGGACGTAAGGTCCGATAGGTTTCTGAGGGATTCTCTTCATATTAAATCGATTTAGCAGCCATATAGCCACTTATACAGTGCCATTTGGTTATTTTGTATTAGTTTACTTTATCGTTGACACTTGTTATACTGCCAACAGATTTTCGGATGGTATTCATCCCAGAGTACTGATAGAACTGAACAATGAGCTTGTGGAGCTATTATTAGTAATATGTAATTTATCCTTAAAATCAAGCGTGGTACTGGAAGATTGGAGGGTGGCCAATGTAACGCCGATTTTTAAAAAAGGTTCCAGAGGAGATCCGGGAAGTTATAAAACGGTGAGTCTGACGTCAGTGCCGGGCAAAATGGTAGCAACTATTATTAAGAACAAAATTACAGAGCATATTCAAAAGCATGGATTAATGAGACAAGGTCAACATGGATTTAGTGAAGCAAAATCTTGCCTCACCAATCTACTACATTTCTTTGAAGGGGTGAACAAACATGTGGATAAAGGTGAGCCGGTTGATATTGTGTATCTGGATTTTCAGAAGGCGTTTGACAAAGTACCTCATGAAAAACTCCAGAGGAAATTGGAGAGTCATGGGATAGGAGGTAGTGTTCTATTGTGGATTAAAAACTGGTTAAAAGATAGAAAAAGAGAGTAGGGTTAAATGGACAGTATTCTCAATGGAGAAGGGTAGTTAGTGGGGATCCCCAGGGGTCTGTGCTGGGACCGCTGCTTTTTAACATATTTATAAATGACCTAGAGGGAGTAACTAGTGAGGTAATTAAATTTGCTGATGACACAAAGTTATTCAAAATCATTAAATCGCAGGAGGATTGTGAAAAATTACCAGAGGACCTTACAAGCCTGGGAGACTGGGCATCTAAATGGCAGATGACGTTTAATGTGAGCAAGTGCAAAGTGATGCATGTGAAAAGAGGAACCCGAATTATAGCTACATCATGCAAGGTTCCACATTAGGAGTCACGGACCAAAAAAGGGATCTAGGTGTCATCGTTGATGATACGTTGAAACCTTCTGCTCAGTGTGCTGCTGCGGCTAAGAAAGCAAATAGAATGTTAGGTATTATTAGGAAAGGAATGGAAAAAAAAATGAGGATGTTATAATGCCTTTTGTATCACTGCATGGTGCAACCGCACCTCAAATATTGCGTTCAATTCTGGTTGCCGTATCTCATAAAAGATATAGTGGAATTAGAAAAGGTGCAGAGAAGGGCGACAAAAATGATAAAGGGGATGGGACGACTTCCCTATGAGGAAAGGCTAAAGCGGCTAGGTTTCTTCAGCCTGGAGAAAGGTGGCTGAGGGGAGATATGATACAGGTCTATAAAATAATGAGTGGAGTGGAGTGGAACAGGTAGATGTGAAGCGTCTGTTTACACTTTTCAAAAATACTAGGACTAGGGGGCATGTGATGAAGCTACAATGTAGCAAATTTAAAACAAATTGGAGAAAATGTTTCTTCACTCAATGTGTAATTAAACTCTGGAATTCATTGCCAGAGAATGTGGTAAAGGTGGTTAGCTTAGCAGAGTTTAAAAAGTTTTAGATGGCTTCCTAAAGGAAAAGTCCATAGACCATTATTAAATGGATTTGGGGAAAATCCACTATTTCTGGGAAAAGCAGTATAAATGTTTTGTAATTTTTTGGGATCTTGCCAGGTATTTGTGACCTGGATTGGCCACTGCTGGAAACAGGATGCTAGGCTTGATGGACCTTTGGTCTTTGCCAGTATGGCAATACTTATGTGCTTAAGGATGTACATCTTCCGATTTGTGTCGAAAGATGGACGTCCTCTTTTGAAAATGAGTCCGATAATGTTTCATGCCATGAGCATTCGCACTGGATTTTTGCTCCATTGCCATTTAGATTTTGACGGACTCCTAATGCGGGCTTATCGCCATAACACGACCATGTTGAGTCTTTTTAAAAACTGAATTTTTAATAAACTGGATTTATCTTTACACCTGGGACTCCTTGCTTTGTTGGACCTCACTTGTTTTATCCTTTGTCTAACTTGTGCAACAGAACTTACACCTGGTTTAGTAGGCATACGTCCTGGCATTATTTTGTTTGTAGGAATTGGTGCTATGCGGTGATTCTATAAAGAGCGAGAAGCTAATTTGGTGTGCCACTTACTGAATCTATGTACAATTGTGTATACAACTGAAAGTATTCCATATTCAAATGGTTGAAATGCCTATAACCCTTCCATCCATCCCCCCCCCCCACATGAACACCCCTTGCATTATTCACTAGAGTACTTAGATGCCAAGTTATAGAATAACGCCTAAGTGCATTCACCTTCATTTTGCAGTACAGTGGTTACGTGCAGAATTGGCACCTAACTTTTGGTGCACTATATAGAATTAGTGGGTTAGTGTAAACTGAGGGGCCTTTTTACTAAGCTACAGTAAAAAGTGGCCTGAGGTAGTCTGGATGCATGAATTTGCACGCTGGGTCATTTTTTACTGGGGCTGGGAAAAAAGGCATTTTTAAGTGGGGCGGTAAATGGCCATAAATTAAAAGTAAGTACTATAAAAAATGAAGCTTGTGCCAAAGATAAAGATGTGGGATAAACATAAAGGAATCCTGTTCAGAAGGAATGGATCCTCAGGAGCTTAGCCGAGATTGGGTGGCAAGAGCCGGTAGTGGGAGGCGGGGATAGTGCTGAGCAGACTTATATGGTCTGTGCCAAAGCCGGTGGTGGGAGGCGGGGATAGTGCTGGGCAGACTTATAAGGTCTGTGCCCTGAAAAAGACAGGTACAAATCAAGGTAAGGTATACACAAAATGTGGCACATATGAGTTATCTTGTTGGGCAGACTGGATGGACTATGCAGGTCTTTTTCTGCCGTCATCTACTATGTTACTATATTATTAGGTTTAGAAGACCTCAGTTCATCAGGGATGTGGGGCACTCTGTAGTTCAAGCCGTCTCTCTCCTGTTTGTCACCGGTCTCCCCAAAAAACTTACTTTAGCCTTTCTACTTTATAATTTAAGTGAAGATTTCATGTGCAAAAATGTGTCAATGCTATTGTTCAAATTTTTAAAACCAGAAATTAAACTATAGGGAGCAATTTTGGATTTTCATGCTGAACACTTTGACTCCGCATTGGCTGAACCTTGAGTTGGAATGGATGATGTTGAAATAGCTGGAGTGACTGAATTGTTTGACAGTTTAAAGGCCCCATATAAATCAGCTTGTGAAAAACGCTGCCACCATCTTTATCAGCGATAAACTAGACAATGCTGATATGGTTGGTAGCTAAATGTGATTAGAGTGGAGGAGTGGCCTAGTAGTTAGTGTGGTGGACTTTGGTCCTGGGGAACTGGCTTCAATTCCCACTGCAGGCACAGGCAGCTCCTTGTGACTCTGGGCAAGTCACTTAACCCTCCATTGCCCCAGGTACAAATAAGTACCTCTATATATGTAAGCCACATTGAACGTGCTATGAGTGGGAAAGTGCAGGGTACAAATGTAACAAAAAAAAGAGGGTTTTTTTGTTCATTTTTTTTGGAAGCTAACACTTTTCACTTTTGTAGAGGATTTCTCCTTGGGTTTGTTATATTAAGCTAAATGCGATTTGATTTTGTTGACAATGAATGATTTAACATTTTGAACATATAGCACTGACACATTTTTGCACATGAAATCTTCACTTAAATTTAAGTTGACGTCTGGAATATACACTTAGCCAAGGCCTTAGAGAAAACAGCACCACTAAAAAAGGTCTTATGCCCCACTCACAAACGCTCACCTTGGTTTTCTCCAGAACTTTGGATCTTTAAACGCGAAGGATGAAAACTAGAAAGGAGATGGTGCAAGTCTCATCTGAATGAAGACAGGCTAAACTGCAGGAAGCACATGGCAAAGTACCACCAAGCCTTAACAGCAACCAAAAAACAGCATTTCTCTCAACGCATTGCACAGGCTGCCAATTCAACCAAGCAGTTGTTCAGTATAATAAACAGCCTACTGCAACCCCCACAACAGAACCAGCCTGCCTAGTCTAAACTGAAATGCAATGATTTTGCTGCATACTTTGCCAACAAAATTAAGTCTTCAGCAGGATTTACAGGCAATCCCACCCAGTGCCCAACCAGTCAACCAGGGGTGCACAAACTCGCCCCCTCCAAACAGAGGCAGATGGAACACTTTTAACCTAATGACAGAGGAGACCCTTGACAAAATCCTAAGAGACCGTTGACCAACTACCTGCCCCCTCGATCCCTGCCCATCAAAGACAGTGCAGTAGGCAAGTATGGGCCTTATAGAAGGCGCCACAAAAATTGTGAACACCTCTCTTTATATGGGCAACTACCAATAACATTAAAAAGGGCAGTGGTTCGCACTCTGCTGAAGAAAAACAACCTTGATAAGGACAAACTTGAAAGTTACAGGCCAGTATCCAACATCCTGTTTCTAGGGTATCTCATAGAACAAACAGTCTGTGTTCAACTTAATGAATGGATAGATCCATGTCAATCTGGATTCAGACCCGGTTATGGAACAGAAACAGTCCTTGTATCCTTGCAAGATGATCTTTACAGAAACCGAGACAAGGGATTCACCTCGATGTTAGTACTGCTAGATTTCTCAGCAGCTTTTGACTCAGTGGATCATGATATCTTGCTAGCACGACTGACAGAAACAGGTATCAATGGAACAGTACTTACCTGGTTCAGATCCTATCTATCAGACAGGCAACAATTCATAATGTTTGGCAGCAACTCATCACACCATGGACACTGGCCTGCGGGGTACCACAAGGATCAATACTGTCACCTATTCTGTTCAATATCTACCTCAAGCCACTAGCTGAGCTGATGCGGTCAGTGGACACTCAGTTCTACATCTATGCAGATGATGTGCAGCTACTCATACCCATTGAACCTGACTTACCTGCAGCCTTGAATAAACTGATTACCTGTCTAACATCAATTCAAGAATGGGCTAAACTCAACAAACTTTGCCTGAACCCAAGTAAAACCGAGGTTCTCTAGGTCCCTAATACAAGTGGATACATATCTGACATCAAAATCCCTTTTGGGAAGTATGAACTCCCCCTCAAATCACAATTCAGGAACCTTGGAATACAGCTAGATTCAACACTTACTCTGATTCCCCAAATCAAAGCAACCTTCAAGAGCTGCTTCTACTATTTGCGACAGCTACGCTGCCTCTCTCCTTACATCGAGAAGGTAAATCTTATCCCAGTTGTGCATGCCATGGTAACATCAAGACTGGATTACTGCAATGCACTATACAATGGTCTGACTACAAAGGGCCTGCACCAGCTCCAGTTGATTCAGAATGCAGCAGCAAGACTCATAGAAGGTTGCAAGCGACGTGACCACATCACACCATTTTTGCAAAAACTTCACAGGCTACTAGTACAATATAGGGCTAAATTTAAAACTCTATGTCTGATCTTCAAGGCCCTGAAAGGAAATATCCCTGAGTATCTAAAGAAAAGGATGATCCTCCACACACCGCCAAGGACTTTCACTAACTACACCCTCTCCAAAAGATATTACACGATGTGATGCCAGCAACCGAGCCTTCTCTGGAGTAGCCCCCACACTCTGGAATGCATTGACTGAAAGACTCCGCTTAACACAAGACTATCTCTACTTCAGGAAGCAGGTGAAAGCTTGGCTCTTCAACCAAGCCTTTAATGGAAGAAGTAACTAACTTGTTAGTCTCACTCACACACAAGGAGTGACTCGGGCTGCACATACTGCAGCGGGACATGTTTATCCACTCCTCAATGTGTAATTCTTCAAATCAGTCACCTTACTTTCTAATTCTTCCTACTTTCTTACCCATCTATATGTTACAACTTTGCCTTACCCTTCACTACCAATTATAATGTTCTATTACGTATTGTGTTGACATTGCTAGTATACCATGCCATACTTTTTATTGTTTTCGAATATTTTTACTGCTGTAATTGCCTATTGCTCATGTTTGATCTATTCTTACTGTACACAGCCTTGAGTGAACTCCTTCAAAAAGGGGGTAAATAAATCCTAAAAATAAATAAAATAAATAATCAAATAAGAAGGCTAAAGTAAATGTTTTTTTCAGGAGGCTGGTGATGAACAGGAGAGCGGCTGCTTCTAAACCTAATCGTAACATTCTTTGGCACAAGCTTCATTTTTGATAGTACTTACATATATATTGGCTTATGCAAGATATTTGAGCTGAGAGAACTGTTATTTGCTGTAAATTAAAAGTAGCATGCAGCTATTTACTGCCTACTACTACTACTACTACTATTTAGCATTTCTATAGCGCTACAAAGCATATGCAGCGCTGCACAAACATAGAAGAAAGACAGTCCCTGCTCAAAGAGCTTACAATCTAATAGACAAAAATAAATAAAGTAAGCAAATCAAATCAATTAATGTGAACGGGAAGGAAGAGAGGAGGGTAGGTGGAAGCGAGTGGTTACAAGTGGTTACGAGTCAAAAGCAATGTTAAAGAGGTGGGCTTTCAGTCTAGATTTAAAGGTGGCCAAGGATGGGGCAAGACGTAGGGGCTCAGGAAGTTTATTCCAGGCATAGGGTGCAGCGAGACAGAAGGCGCGAAGTCTGGGTTGGCAGTAGTGGAGAAGGGAACAGATAAGAAGGATTTATCCATGGAGCGGAGTGCACGGGAAGGGGTGTAGGGAAGGACGAGTGTGGAGAGATACTGGGGAGCAGCAGAGTGAGTACATTTATAGGTTAGTAGAAGAAGTTTGAACAGGATGCGAAAATGGATAGGGAGCCAGTGAAGGGTCTTGAGGAGGGGTAGTACGAGTAAAGCGACCCTGGCAGAAGATGAGACGGGCAGCAGAGTTTTGAATGCACTGGAGAGGGGAGAGGTGACTAAGTGGGAGGCCAGCAAGAAGCAGATTGCAGTAGTCTAAACGAGAGGTGACAAGGGTGTGGATGAGGGTTTTGGTAGAGTGCTCGGAAAGAGGGGCGGATTTTACGGATGTTGTAAAGAAAGAAACGACAGGTCTTGGCAATCTGCTGGATATGAGCAGAGAAGGAGAGAGAAGAGTCAAAGATGACCCCAAGGTTTCGAGCTGAGGAGACAGGGAGAATGAGAGAGCCATCAACAGAAATAGCAAACTGGGGGAGCGGGGAGGTGGGTTTGGGGGGGAAAATGAGAAGCTCGGTTTTGGTCATATTTAATTTCAGGTGGCGTTGAGACATCCAGACAGCAATGTCAGACAAGCACGCTGAAACTTTGGTTTGGATGCAAGGTGAGCCCTTACTACCATCCATACCTAGTGGTAAGGGCTCACATCAGGGGCGTAGCTGCGGTTGGGCCTGGGTGGGCCCAGGCCCACCCATTCTCAGTTCAGGCCCACTCAGTCTTTCACGACCTCCAATCAGTGCTGTTCTGGCTCAGGGGCATAGCCATGGGCGGGCCTGGACGGTCCAGGCCCAGCCACTTTCCCTCCAGGCCCGCCCACCCAACACAGACCTGCCAAGTCTCCCACAAAACACGTGGCGCCAGCTCCCATTTCCGGCCACTGCCGCTTCTCCTGTTGAGCAGCAACGGCTGCTACAAAAACAAAGGAGGTCATTTAAACAAGCAAAAATGTTTTTAAAAAAGCAAGTGCGGCACCGCAGGCAGCCATCAGGCATTGGCTGTGGGCTCTGCAGCCACTCCTCTCGCCTCTCACATCGCTGCGCTCCTCCGGGGTCTTACTCCAGGGGCAGTGACATGAGAGGCAAGAAGAGCGGCTGCAGAGCCAACAGCCAATGCCTGATGGCTGCCTGCGGTGCCGCACTTCCTTTTTAAAAAAAAAATTTAGCTTGTTTAAATTACCTCTTTTGTTTTTGTAGCAGCCGCTGCTGCTCAACAGGAGAAGCAGCAGTGGCCAGAAATGGGAGCTGGTGCCGCGTGTTTCATGAGAGACTTGGCAGGTCTGTGTTGGGTGGGCCAGCCTGGATGGAAAGAATGGGAAAGAGAGAGACACTGGATGGAAGAATCAGGAGAGGGGGGTAGACGGATGGAAGGATGGGGAGAGAAAGACAAGATGGAAGGATGGGGAGAGAAAGGGGGAGGTGGATGAATGGATGCAGAGAGAAAGGGGAGAGATTGGAAGGCTGTGGAGAGAGAAGGGACACTGAACAGAAAAGAGTAGAGAGAGAGAGAGCGAGAGACACTGGATAGAAGGAGGGGGAGAGAGACATTAGATGGAAGGATCAGGAGAGGGGTAGATGGGTGGAAGGATGGGGAGAGAAAGAGGGAAGACGCTAGATGAAAGGGCGGGGAGAAAGAGGAGAGCTGATGGATGGAAAAGGGGAGTAGAGAAAGACTGGAGAATAAGAGGAAGGGGCATGTGGAGCAGTGACGTTCCTAGCCTGGATGGCACCCGGGGCGGATCGCCGATGCGCCCCCCCAGGTGCCGATGCGCCCCCCCCCCCGGCGAAATGACACCCCGCCCCGGGTGCACGCCGCTGGGTGGGGGTGCCGCGGCGCGCGCCTGTCGGCTTCGAAAAGTTTGTTAACTTCGCTCGTTCGCTGCAGCTCCCTCTGCCCTGGAACAGGAACCTGTTCCGGGGCAGAGAGCACTGAAGCAAACGAGTGAAGATAGTGAACTCAGAGCCAGGCGCACGCCGCGGCACCCCCCAGCGGCGTGCACCCGGGGCAGACTGCCCCCACCGCCCCTTCTTGGTACGCCACTCGTGGAGAACAAGGGTGAGAAAAAGGTGAAAAGCCATAGGTAGATGAAGGAAAAAGAAGAATGGATAGTAAGAATGAATTAAATCTGGATAGGGAGAGAGGCTGAAAAATATTGAAGAAAGTAAAGAAAAAGGAGAGAAAAATGACAAATGGTGCAGAAGAGTTAAGCGAAAATGAAGGAAAGCAGAATCTAGAGACTGGGAGCAACACAATGAGAAAAAGTAAATGGCCATACAACAAAGGTAAAGAAAATAATTTTATTTTTAATTTAGGATCAAGTAATATGGTACCTGTGTTAATAACGTTTCAGAGACCAATACTTCCTTAGGTCAGGAGAGGATACCATAACAGCATTATACTGACCTGAGGCAGGAGGTTTTGGCCTCTGAAAGCTCATTGAAAAGGGTGTTAGACTATTAAATAAATATTTTCTGAAACCTGATGCACTGAAAAGCAGCACTTTACCGCTGTGTGAGAAATGCATCTGATTAGTGTGACTAAATTTTGCTGGGGGAGGGGGGTAGAGAGAGAATTTTATGCCCACTCCCTTTGGGTTCAGGCCCACCCAAAATTGGCAGTCTGGCTATGCCACTGGCTCATGTACTACTCATGCGGTAATCAGTCAGCACACGCTAATGTGGCCGCACTGCTGACTACTGCTGGCAACACCCACCTTGGTAGAAAATAGAAAATTATTTTTTACCACGGGAAATAGCACTTGATAACTTTGAAATTACCGCCAGGTGCCCGCAATACCCGGGCAGTAGTGTCAATTTGTCACGCGCTACCTGCGCGTTAGCCCTACTGCAGCTTAGTAAAAGGACCCCTGAGTTTGTTGTTTCTAGGTTAAGCAATGACAGTTGATGAAAGCAAGTAGACTTTAAACTATGCTTGAGAGGCTTAATGCCATAAGTGTAGATTTGATCAATGAGGTCAAATCTCTTATTTTATGCATGATGTCTCTTACAAACCTATGCTGTTTACAACCAAAAACATGGGGCTGAACAAGTATCTTAGCAAAAGATCAGCAAGTCAAAAATCTTACTGTTCATAAAATCACTGAACTGGTAGAATGATAATTAAGGTGGGCATGTTGTCAAAGCATAGTTGGAAATTATCATTCCGCTGCTTTCTGAGCTACAACATTCATCTTTTCAGCTGGGAAGGTAATGGAACAAGAGTGTTAAAGAATGTTTTAAGAAGAAACTATTCATTTTATTTTAAACTGTTCTCCTCATAAGAAGTGTTATGAACAATGGTATTTCTTTTCTGTTGTATCTGCAGCTTCTTCCTCCTTGGATTGATCTCAAGGTTCAATCGCATTAATTCACGAATGCATCTGCTTCTTTGCCCCAAGGTTGCGGGTAACAAGCAGTCTGATTTTTAGTCAAAGTATAATGCCATAAAAATCCTTTTCTCCTTAATTTGACTTAAATGACAGCATTTCTTTTCTTTTCTGAACCTAACAGCCATTGATCAAACAAGAAAACCCCCCCAGTAACATTCATTTTCTCTGTCTTTTTGCATTGCTGTACTGAAAAATTCAAGAATTTTTATAACTGCCAGTGCTAAGATTAACTCCAGTGGCATATGGTTTTCAAAGGATTATGAGAAAAACTGCTTCTCTACAACACTCTCAGTTTTCATAGAATCCTTTGTGTAAAATCATTCCTAATAGTATTTCAACTGATGAATGATCCTTGCACTCTATGGTTGGCGTAACTACATGGGTGTAAATGTTAATTGCACTGATACCAGGTTATACTTGTATCCTATAATGGAACCAAGGTTCCCAGATGCTAGAATAGAACAGGCTCCCAACCTATATCCTTGGGACACCTAAATCAATACTAGAATTTCCCCCTAAATATGAGTTCCCTATCTGAATTTCCAGCTGTACTATAAGTATTGTGTTGGGAATGAGTGAGAGCAAACAGACTACTTCTAGGTATTGAGGGCTGTTGTATTACTCAATGTTTCTTGCTCCTGTTGTGAGATCTACATTCTCACTCAGTCAGGAATGCATGACAAATTTGAAAGTGGCCATATCATAGAAGAATAACTTTCAGGTAAGTTACCACCTCTCACAAAAATTGTTAGAGATATGCACAGGAGAAAAATGGTTCTTTTTTGGAAAATTGTATTTTTCTTCCCAATTTTCATTGATTTCTTTCACATATTTCTGTTGATATATATTTTTAAAGCCATTTTGATATGCTTTAATGCACAGAAGACAACTGTATGGGGCTCTTTTACTAAAGGGCATTAAGTTTTTATCTTAATGTGCTATAATGAAGGATTTTAATGCATGTGAGAAAGTGCAAAATGATGCATTTAGGAAAGAGGAACTCAAAGTATAACTATGTGATGCAAGGTTCCACATTAGGAGTCACCAACCAGGAAAAGGTTATAGGTGTCATCACTGATGATACGTTGAAACCCTCTGCTCACATATTTTCCTTACCTTTTCAGCTACCACTTTGAAGAACCAAAAACAGCCTTCTTCTCCTCTTACTTGAAGGGCCAGGAGTAGAACCAAAGAAGACAAACACAAATAGGAATGGAAGTGTGGTAGATCCCAAACGATTTTAAGAGGTCCGTGTTTGTGAGGAGATAGCTACAGGCAAACACAATGATGGGGCCAGATGATGTTCATTTAAATACATGGATGTAACAAAAGAGAGGGAACAAAGTACAAACTAAAGTCCAAACAAAAAAAACAGCACCATGGGCCTTTAAAAATGGAACACAGTTCTTTAATGAATGAGCCTTGACAAAAAGACCCGACACGGGCCGTGTTTCGGTGACTAGCACCTGCGTCAGGGGTCACAGTGATGACGTGGAAAACTTGGGGAATAACTCAAATATATTCCTCTATAATATATTATTCCTTACCCCACGTCTCATATAGTTAATGAATGAGCCTTGACAAAAAGACCCGACACGGGCCGTGTTTCGGTGACTAGCACCTGCGTCAGGGGTCACAGTGATGAGTGGAAAACTTGGTGCTTTGTAGCTTTTACTACACGGCCCGTGTCGGGTCTTTTTGTCAAGGCTCATTCATTAAAGAACTGTGTTCCATTTTTAAAGGCCCGTGGTGCTGTTTTTTTGTTTGTTCATTTAAATACACCACGTTACTGACGGGGCATTTTTCGCTCTCTAGAGCAGATGTCTTTGAGCTGCTTCGTCCAATCAGTACACCTTCTGGTAAGTCCGACTATTTTATTTTAACTTTCAGCATCCAACCTATGTTTTTATTGCAATTCCAATATTATATTGGTTCAAAGTATCCTCTGTGCAATGGTTTGGCCTGCAGCAGTTTTCAGCGCGTTAGTAGTATTTTTTAGCGAGTTTGTTATACGCAATAGTTGGCACCTTTTTTTGAGTAGTGAACTATCCGGTTTTGATTTCACTAGCTTCTTATTTGAATAGTTAATTATCTAACTTGTTTTTATTTTACTGGCATTTCATTGTTACAGCTATTCTTTTGTTCTGGCACCCCATTTTTGCGTTTTATCAACATGTCTTCACTCCTTTTAGTGCTGTCTCAGCACTTTAACACATTGTTTTGGTTACAAGGTATGTCCCCCTTTTTTTTTTTTTGCATTATGCACATCACATGCATATTTGTTTTAATGATCTTAAAATTAAAGTAGAAGTCCATTTACATTTTACTCCATTGTTCCTTTTAAGGGTCTGTTTTTAATTAATTTTGTCTAATTTTTATTTTGATTTTGTTCTTATATTGGTTGCATGCTATTTTACTTTTAGTTTTAAGATGTTTGTACTAAGATATTCATTTATGTATCACACACACACACACACACACACACACACACACACACACATAATATATTTCTTTAGAACGTTATTGTGACCCCTGAAGCAGGCAGTTTGTATTGCCGAAACATGGGCTGTGTCAGGTCCTCCCTTTCAAGCAGGGAATAAAGCACTTTTAAGCACCATTCCCCATGTTGGATTGTCCTTTGGCCAGCCTCTACTCTCTTCTGCTTGTGCTGTTTTGTCGTAGAGGTTCTTCCTATTTGTAGGGCCAGATGGCATGCATCTGAGGGTAATGAAGAAACTGAGTTGTGGAGGCTCTGCTGTCTGACCTTTTTATTGTTTCTGTAGAGTCAGAAATAGTCTTGGAGGACTTGAGAACAGAAGATGTGGTCCATTTTCACAAAATCAAAAAAGGAGGAGGTTGGAAACTATAGGCTGGGTGGTCTGTGGTAAGTAAATTAATGGAAGCACTTCTAAAACAGAGAATATTGAGGTTTCTGGAATCCAATGACTTGCAGGACCCAAGGCAGCATGGTTTCATTAGAGGCAGGTCTTGCCAGACAAATCTGATTAAGTTATTTGACCAAGTGACCAGATAGATTGAGGGAGAGAATAAGATGTGGTGTACTTAGATGTTAGCAAAGCCTTTAGCACAGTTCTACATAGATGACATAAATAAACTGATTGCCCTTGATATGGGCCTAAAGTGACTTACTGGGTTAGAAACTGATTGAGTGGAAGGCAACAGAGGGTTGTGGTAAATGGAACTCATTCTGCAGAAAGGAATGTTACCAGTGGTGTGCTGCAAAGTTTGGTTCTTGGGAGTAAAAATTGTATGTTAAAAAATGTAGGGCCATGCTTTTGGACTGTCAAAACCTAAGGAAGCAGTACAGTTCATGAGGTGAAGTACTTTTACATAAGTACATAAGTAATGCCACACTGGGAAAAGACCAAGGGTCCATCAAGCCCAGCATCCTGTCCACAACAGCGGCCAATCCAGGCCAAGGGCACCTGGTAAGCTTCCCAAATGTACAAACATACTATACATGCTATTCCTGGAATTGTGGATTTTTCCCAAGTCCATTAGTAGTGGTTTATGGACTTGTCCTTTAGGAAACCATCTAACCCCTTTTTAAACTCTGCTAAGCTAACTGCCTTCACCACGTTCTCCGGCAACGAATTCCAGAGTTTAATTATGCGTTGCATGAAGAAAAAATTTCTCCGATTTGTTTTAAATTTACTACACTGTAGTTTCATCGCAAGCCCCCTAGTCCTAGTATTTTTGGAAAGCGTGAACAGACGCTTCACATCCACCTGTTCCACTCCACTCATTATTTTATATACCTCTATCATGCCTCCCCTCAGCCGTCTCTTCTCCAAGCTGAAAAGCCCTAGCCTCCTTAGTCTTTCTTCATAGGGAAGTCGTCCCCAAAAGAGGATAGAGGCTTGGGTACGATGATCTTAAGGAGGCTGAACAGGTAGAAAAGTGACACTGAAAGCTAGAAGGATGCTTAAGTACATAAAGAGAATAGTTAACAGGAAAAAGGAGGTGATAATATGTCTGTATAAGTCTCTGGTGAGACCTCAATTAGAGTACTGTGTAAAGTTCTGGAGACCACACCTTGAAAAAGATATAAAAATGATGGAATTGGTCCAGAGGGTGGCTACTGGAATGGTCTGTGATTTACAACATAAAGTGTATGGGACCAGATTTAAAGATCTCAATGTGTATACTTTGGAATTAAGGAAGGAAAGGGGAAATAGACATTTAAATGCCTCTGTGGCATTATTGCGTAGGAGGCGAGTCTCGATTTAAAGGAAGCTCGGGAATGAGGGGGCATAGGATAAAGGTGAAAGGGGACAGCCCAGGAATAACCTGAAGAAATACTTTTTCATGGAGAGGGTGATGAATGCATGGAATGGCCTCCCAGTGGAGGCAGTGGAAATTAAGTCTGTATCTGAATTCAAGCAAGCTTGAGACAAGTACATAGGATCTCTAAGAGAGAGGAAAGGATGGTTGTTAGCATAGATGGGCAGACTGGATAGGCCATATGGTCTTTATCTGTCTTCATTGTTTCTTTTTTTTTAATCAAACTTTTTATCGCATCAACAAGAAACAGTACAGTATCCAGCTTATAATCGAAAAAGAAAAAGCCTATATTGCGACCCAAATCGGGAGAGACGTTTATCTCACAAAAACGAATAACGCGGTATAATCGAAAGCTGAACTTTGACGTTTTCAACTGCACTCCATCGCGGAAGCGTACAAAGTTGACGGGGGCGTGTCGGAGGCATGGTGAAGGCGGAACTGGGGCATGGTTATCACCCGAACAGCGATGGGCGCCTTTTGCCGATAATGGAAAAAAAGTATGCGTTTGTAGCTAGAATTTAGGGCACTTTTCCTGGACCCTGTTTTTTCACGAATAAGGCCCCAAAAAGCCCTAAATGACCAAATTACCCCCAGAGGGAATCTGGGATGACCTCCCCTGACTCCCCCAGTGGTCACTAACCCCCTCCCACCACAAAAAAATGATGTTTCACAACTTTTTATTTTCACCATCAAATGTCATACCCACCTCGCTGGCAGCAGTATGCAGGTCCCTGAAGCAGTTGTTAGGGGGTGCAGTGGACTTCAGGCAGGTGGACCCAGGCCCATCCCCCCCCTACCTGTTACAATTGTGCTGCTTAATGCTTAGTCGTCCATCCCCCCCAAACCCACTGTACCCACATGTAGGTGCCCCCCTTCACCCCTTAGGGCTATAGTAATGGTGTAGACTTGTGGGCAGTGGGTTTTGAGGGGGATTTGGGGGGCTCAACACACAAGGGAAGGGTGCTATGCACCAGGGAGCTCTTTTACCTTTTTTTTGTTTTTGTAAAAGTGCCCCCTAGGGTGCCCGGTTGGTGTCCTGGCATGTGAGGGGGACCAGTGCACTACGAATCCTGGCCCCTCCCACGAACAAATGCCTTGGATTTATTCGTTTTTGAGCTGGGCGCTTTCATTTTCCATTATCACTGAAAAACAAAAATGCCCAGCTCACAAATTGTCGAATAAAACATGGACATCTATTTTTTTCGAAAATACGGTTCGGTCCGCCACTTCACGGACCCGTTCTCGGAGATAAACGCCCATGGAGATAGACGTTTTTGTTCAATTATGCTCCTCAATGTATAGTAAAACATAAGAAAAGTTTACAATAATGTAAAAACAGAAATAGCAGAAAACATAAAAATACAACAATCAAAGAGTGGTAAAGTAAAAGCTACAAATGAACCCAAAATAGCAATGTAAGCTGAGACAGAAAAAAGTTACAGCTCAAGCTTGATTATATTCATCTGATTGCCAGAAACCAATAGAAGTTTCAGAAGAAACCAATAGAAGTTTCAGACTTGTTATATCATCTTGTGCCTACTATTTCCAATTTCTTGGTGAGACCAACTATATGCCACCACATAGGAAAATATATTTGATCTGCATCTTTCCAGTCAGGTAGTATAACTTTAAGACCTAAGGCTACAAGTTTATCTAGCAGTTTACTAACATTACTATGTAATTAGTATGTATGCCTACGCTACACCACATTACCACAGCCAATGTGGTAGGTTCTTGTATTTTACAAATGGTTTGGATCAGTTGCCATATTTCATTCCAGAATCTCCTGATCCTTGAACATTTGAAGAACATATGAGAAGTGTGCCCATTTGAGTGGTGCAATGTAGAGGGTCCATATTGTCCTATGGGCAACAAAAAATAATGTTTGAGTAAGGGAGGCAGACAGACAGAGAAACTCTTAATGCCTTGTACCAGTATAATATCCAATGTTCCTCTGATAAAGAACTGACTATACCCAGTTCCCATACTGCTTGAGTATCATGTACAGGGTTAGATGCATAAATATGAAGAGCTTTGTAGATATGATATGCTGCATGTCCAGTAATCCTTAGTAGATTAACGTATCCTAGGATGGAGGGGTAGTATTCAAGGCTTTAAAAATTGATGAAGATTTATTGAGACTCAGCTTGCAATTGTCTCCATTGAAAGTGAAGGGTATTAGACAAATAATATTTCTTTTGCAGTTCCTGAAATGAAAGAAATTTACAGGCAGGACATAGCTGTTGCACTGTATGAATGCCCTGTAGTACCCATGTCTTCCAAATATTATAGCTTGATTGATTTTAATATTCTGATTTTACCAGAGTGATTGGTGTTTGTTTTTTATCCATGAGGTTGAGGTAAGAGACACCCAAAAATGCAGTATGAGATTAGAGTGAAAATATGTAACCTAATACCCCTATATACAAAACTCTAACTCAACACTCGTGCTAAATTTCTTTATACCATTCCTTGAATATGACCCTGTATGTCAACATTTCAACATAACCGTCATAATTCAACAGCATCAAAGTGAATGGAATATCACTTAGCTTAATGCTGTCAGATAAAGCCATTTTGAAATCTTGAGCGCTTCTACTATCAACCCTCAATATTGGTCCTAAGCACTTCGTTCCTGATGAAGCCTTGTCTTTTGGGGTGAAACGGTGGTCCCCATAGAACGCTAAATCAAGAGTGCTTTATCTGACAGCATTAAGCTAAGCGATATTCCATTCATTTTGATGCTGTCGAATTATGAGGGTTAAGTTGAAATGTTGACATAGAGGGTCCTATTCAAGGAATAGTATAAAGAAATTTAAATTGAGAAGTTGTACACGAGTTAATATACTCTGAGACACTGTGGAGTTTTTTACCCAATGATAGAAACTGAGCATGCATTACGGTTTAAAGATTTTCTGATCTGTAACCACACTCCAAACCTTTGGCAAGTTGCAACTGGTTTCTGAGGGTTTTTCTCCACTTTATAGCACGAGTGTTGAGTTAGAGTTTTGTATTTAGGGGTTGAGGTTGAGAGCCTATGCATTCCAAAGCTGGACCCAATGGTGGGATGGTTTTTAAACTTATTTGGAAGTGATGTCTCGAGCAAATGTTGCAATAGCAGTAGATGAAAAAATGCTTTTTCAAATGAGAGCCATTGAGGTGGAATTTCCATTGAATCATCTTTGACAAATCGCTAAATCCCCTGTTTTAATATAAAAGCCATACGTTACCATCAGAAATCAGGAACATTAATCATGTTCAGCTTCCTGGGAGATTTCAATTTATTTAGGGTGATCCTAGGGCGTTTGTGATTCCATAAAAAGTTACTCAAACATTGTTCAATATAAGCATAAAAACTGAGAGGTGCCAGATAAGGAATCATCCTTATAGAATAATTAACAATAACTATCATCATCATCTATAAAGTATCCAGTTGACTCCTACCATGAGAGATTCAGAGTGGACCATTTAAAAGTAAGAGTTTTAGCAACGAAGATACGCTCTTGTTCTATGATCAAGGTGGTATCAACATTAGCATAAAATTTAATGCCCAGATATTTAGCTCCTTGTGACTTCCATTATAAGTTAAATGAAGTGAATAATCCATTAGTACAATGTACATTGAGCAGTAGAACAATTGATTTCTCCCAGTTGACCTTGTAACCCAAAATGTTGGAGGACTAAACAGTGCCGTAGCAAGGGCGGCTGACACCCGGGGCGGGTTGCTGCTGCGCACCCCCCCCCCCCCCCCCCCGCCAGGTGCAGCATGGCGTCCCCCCCCCCTTGGCACGCACCCTCCCCCTCCAGAGCTCATTCTTACATGAATTAGGAAGCGAGGGGCGGGCGAGAGGGCCGATGCGCCCCCAAGTGCACGTCGCTGGGAGCTGCATCGGCTCCACTGGTTCCTTGCTCTCTACCCCTGTAACCTGTTCCGGGGCATTCCTGTTCCGGGGCAGAGGGAGCAGGGAACCAGTGGAGCCGACACCCCCCCAGCAGCGTGCAACCGGGGCGGACTGCCCCACCCCCCTCCCCCTTCCTCCGCCACTGGACGACTGAATGAGGGACATCAGATTAGAAAGTGAAATTTCAACCATAGACATATATAACACCATATCATCAGCATATAGTGATACTTTCACTTCTGCTTCTTGTAATTGTATGCCATTTTCTGAAGTCCACTGCAGTGCCCCCTAGGGTGCCGGGTTGATGTCCTGGCATGTCAGGGGGACCAGTGCACTACAAATGCTGGCTCCTCTCACCTCCAAATGACTTGCATTTGGATGTTTTTGACATGGATGTCTTTGATTTCGAAAATCGACGAAAGTCAGAAACGTCCATGTCTAGGGACGTCCAAATCTAGGGACGACCAAATTTAAGGATTTGGACATCTCTGACGGTATTTTCGAAACGAAAGATGGACATCCATCTTTTTTTCGAAAACAGTTTTCCCCCCTCTGGATTTGGATGTTTTGCAAAGACGTCCAAATCGCAACTTGGACGTTTCTTTTGAAAATGCTCCTCCACATCCTTTTTGAGATGTGGTGACCAGAATTGAACACAATATTTGAGGTGTGGTCGCACCATGGACCAATACAAATGCATTATAATGTCCTCATTTTTGTTTTCCATTCCTTTCCTAATAATACCTAATATTCTATTTGCTTTCTTTTCTGCCACAGCACACTGAACAGAGGATTTCAACGTATCATCAGTGACGAGGCCTAGATCCCTTTCTTGGTCGGTGACTCCAAACATGGAACCTTACATTACGTAGCTATAATTCAGGTTCCTCTTTCCCACATGCATCACTTTGCACTTGTTCAAATTCAATGTCATCTGCCATTTAGAAGCCTAGAGGGGCATAATTGAACAAAAACGTCTATCTCCATGGGCGTTTATCTCCGAGAATGGGTCCATGAAGGGGCGGACCGAACCGTATTTTCGAAAAAAAATAAACGTCCATGTTTTATTCGACAATTTGTGAGCTGGGCGTTTTTGTTTTTCAGTGATAATGGAAAATGAAAGCGCCCAGCTCAAAAACGAATAAATCCAAGGCATTTGTTCGTGGGAGGGGCCAGGATTCGTAGTGCACTGGTCCCCCTCACATGCCAGGACACCAACCGGGCACCCTAGGGGGCACTTTTACAAAAACAAAAAAAAGGTAAAAGAGCTCCCAGGTGCATAGCACCCTTCCCTTGTGTGTTGAGCCCCCCAAATCCCCCTCAAAACCCACTGCCCACAAGTCTACACCATTACTATAGCCCTAAGGGGTGAAGGGGGGCACCTACATGTGGGTACAGTGGGTTTGGGGGGGATGGACGACTAAGCATTAAGCAGCACAATTGTAACAGGTAGGGGGGGGATGGGCCTGGGTCCACCTGCCTGAAGTCCACTGCACCCCCTAACAACTGCTCCAGGGACCTGCATACTGCTGCCAGGGAGGTGGGTATGACATTTGAGGGTGAAAATAAAAAGTTGTGAAACATCATGTTTTTGGTGGGAGGGGGTTAGTGACCACTGGGGGAGTCAGGGGAGGTCATCCCCGATTCCCTCTGGTGGTAATCTGGTCATTTAGGGCACTTTTTGGGGCCTTATTCGTGAAAAAAACATGGTCCAGGAAATGTGCCCTAAATTCTAGCTACAAACGTATACTTTTTTCCATTATCGGCGAAAGGTGCCCATCTCTCCTCGGCCGATAACCATGCACCAGTTCCACCTTCGCCACGCCTCCGACACCCCCCCCCCTCAACTTTGTACGCTTCCGCAATGGAGTGCAGTTGAAAACGTCCAAAATCGGCTTTCCATTATACCGGTTTATTCGTTTTTGTGAGATAAACGTCTATCTCCCGATTTGGGTCGAAATCTAGGCGTTTTTCTCTTTCAATTATAAGGTGACTAGTCTCCCGTCTCATAAGGTCCTCTTGTAATTTTTCACAATCCTCTCGCAATTTAACAGCTTTGAATAACTTTATGTCGTCAGCAAATTTAATTACCTTACTAGTTACTCCCATCTCTAGATCATTATGTTAAAAAGCAGCGGTCCCAGCACAGACTCCTGGGGAACCCCACTATCTACTCTTCTCCATTAAGAATACTAACCATTTAACCCTACTCTCTGTTTTCTATCTTTTAACCAGTTTTTAATCCACAATAAGACACTACATCCTATCCCATGACTCTCCAATTACCTCTGGAGTCTTTCATGAGGTACTTCGTCAAAAGCCTTTTGAAAATCCAGATACACAATTCAACCGGTTCACCTTTATCCACATGTTTTTTCACCCCTTCAAAGAAATGTAATAGATTGGTGAGGCAAGATTTCTCTTCACTAAATCCATTGAGACAGAGTAGCACTGAAGCTAAGTAGCGTTATAATAACATATTGCAATACAAATAAAATACCTTGATGCAATGCATAACAAAGCAAAGCAAGAGGAGCAATACACTAAACCTACACTTCATAGTCCTCACCTAAAAGCAGAATACTAGAGGTATGGAATAAGTGTACAATTTCCTGGATAATGATCAACACAAAGCTTGGTGTGGAAGATTTCAGGTATCCATATTGGAGTAGCCTTTCTGGTGTAGATAGGCTGAGATTAGCTGGATCATTACAAGTTTTTAGTGGTGTTAAGAGTGATATGCATCATCACAGGGTAAAATAGACCATATTGTGCTTTATTTTCCTTGAGATTCTCTTGTATATCCAGATACTGCTTGTGTTTCTCTGCCATTGATTTGCTTACATTCAGAACAATAAGGATTTTCTTCCCCTGCCATGAAAGAGGCGCCTTAGCCTTAGATAAAATATGCAGGACTTGCTGATTTCAAAGTAATTTCAACATAATAGGTTGAGGATATCGTTGGTGTTGTTCCTTGAATAAAAGCACACGATATACCCATTGCACTTCAATAGGCCGGTTCAATTGTACAGCCAGTAGTGCCATCATGAGTTTGTTCACAAAAACAGCTGAATTATCGTTTTCAACAGTCTCATGCAATCCCAAAATTCACAAGTTGTTGGCGATGATTGTCGTACTCAGATCCTCAAAATCTCATTGCAGGTTTTGTATACTTTTGGAACTGGAATCCACCGCTTTCACTTTTTCCTCCACTACACTCGTATTAGTTGCATCATTAGTTGGAAGTCATGAAACTGTGACGTTTGAGTGCACATTTCTTCTTGTAATTCTTTGATGGCCTCATAGTTCTCATCAAAACTAAGTCTTTAATCTCTCTTAACTCTGTTAATATCACCGAAGATTGGTCAGAGGTATCTGAACTTTTGGTGGCCACCATCTTGTTAGAAAATGTGGGATCCGGTTTATCGCAGGGGCGTTTTCTAAAGATGCACAACATTATAGAATATGGGAGATGTGCACCTAATCTAGGTGTGAGAATTTTACCAGGTTTCAGTTGGTGTAAATCTTCATGCTCAAAATTGGGTGCAAATCCCAGCTCTGATTGCTGTTCTATAAATGGTGCCTAACTCGGAGAGCCATTTATAGAATAGCACTCAGTGTTTATTTTTATTGGCATTGGCGCTCAAATTTTGGCACCATTTACTGAATTTAGTCCATACCATCTTTCCATGGTACAACCAAAACAGTTATATATATTCAGGGAACATCTGCTATGCTTTGCTGGAAAAAAAAGTTTCAGAAAAAAAAAGATGTTGCCTTGGTTTGCCAGTAATCTCTTGTTGATGTGTATTTTCTTTTTGAGAAGGCAAGAGTATGGTACTAATACCCCTATTACTGAGATATTGTATTCAGGACTCTGAGTTGCATTTTGTTAACAGAAGTTGCAATTATTTTGAAAAACTTTTTTGCCATAAATGTTCTTACTCACAAATTTGGATAAGTGAGCCCCATATGTTGAACAGAAATAACAGTTTATTTACATAGGATGGAGACAGTGTTTACTACAAAACATCTGCTCCACAGAGAACAAAATTTTCCATTACCATAAACTGAATTAATTTTTGTTGTTTTTTTTTTTCTTGTGAAGCCTTGCAAAAAGCTACACCTGTCACAAGCTTATTCCTGTAGCTTAATGTATCAGCTAGTCACCGAATCCCATCATAATGATCTAGATTACATATTTAAGTTGCTTTACGTCCCTATATCCAAAATGTGTATTTCTTGTCCATGGTCAATCAAATATCAATTATTTGCTACTTTAGGGCATCTTTTATCAAGCCACACTAGCGGTTCCTGTGCAGCAATGCCGACGGAGCCCACTTAAAGTAAATAGGCTATTTCGACATTACCGCACTGGGATCCTCTAGCGCAGCTTGGTAAAAGAGGCCCTTAATTTTCCTAAATGAAGGTTAGCACATCTCCTATGTCAGCTCTTCAGTATAATGTAGACTATATACACACACAACACACAACCATGGTAAAAGTTTACTGTGAACAGTAAAAATTCCAGTTAACATTCTGTGCACTATGGAGGCAGTTCTATAAGTGGGCACCTTTTTTTAGGTGCCCCCAGGCCATGCGTTGAGCCTATTCTATAATGCCATCTGTGCACTCACATTCCTTTATAGAATACTAGTGTAAGTCAGCAACAGTGTGTCTTACATATACATGCCGCTAGTAACACAGGCCATAGACATAGAGTGGAAGGCGACACTAAATGTTTTGTGCTTTGGTTAACTTATACAGTATCTGCCGTTTTGTGGGGGGGTTGAAGTGTATTCCAAAACTCTCCCA